>NC_047153.1:8603711-9347044 GCF_009819705.1 Hippoglossus hippoglossus
CATGCGCGCACACACACACATGCGCTCACACACACACACACACACACACACACACACACACACACACACACACACACACACACACACACACACACACACACACACACTCTGGTGTGACAGGACATCACATATTTAGAATTTCACTGCAGGCTGGCATTCCAGGACAGCAAAGAAGAGATAATGTCAGTGCGCTGCTGGTTAAGTCACTTTTTTATCCTGTTTCTGGGCCACAAAGCGTGAAGGGTGTCTGTTTATGACACACACACAAACACATGCCACACATGCATAACAGGCGCACACGCACAGACCGTTTTCTCCCAGCCAGTAAGACGGCAAAGGCTAAAAAAAAATCCAAGTGACAAAAGCTGCCCATAGTCATGGCTGCCGGCATAGACAAAAGCTACGCTCTTGTTTTAGATGCATTTTGATTTTTCATTTTCATGACACATGGTTTGTGGAACTATTGTGCCATCCTGACTGACACAATGTAGAATGGTGTTGTGTTGGTGTTTGATTGAGGCTTTCCAAGGTCACATTACCCTACAATAGCGTTTTTTTGGGGGAGTATATCATTGTGCAGCACATCTACTTAAAGGGCAGGCTTCGTAAGAGTGTTGATTCCTCCTTAAGCCGGCGGTGCTATATTTAAAATGAAGAAATCATGATTTTCACCTAGTCAGCAGCGGAAAAAAGAGCTTCCTCTCCAAACCGCCCACACCGCTTTCAGCCTTGTTGTGACTTGTTTATATGTCGTTGGAGGATTTCAGCTTCTTCCAGAACAATTACACTTATAAACCCTCAGCTCCAGAGGATGAGAGCAGGTTACACAGCAACAGCACAGCGCTGAAAACACAAAAGTAGGAGTGGAGCCTGTGAGACTGGAAACTGGAAAGTACTGTCTCTCTCTCTCTCTTTCTCTTTCTCTCTCTCCCTCTCGCCAAGATGTAGCCACTCTCTGTATGCATGTCAGGTGCATGCATGCTATTGTTACTTTCATCACCGGTGTGTGTTGTCATGTGCAGCTGTTTGCTCTCCAGTTAGCGAACTGCGTAGTGAGTTAGTGGAGTTATGGCAGTGTGGAGCTTCTCTTCACTCAGAGCTTCTCTCTGATTTATTCTTAACATCTGTCTTTGGCAGGTGTGTGGAACCACAAGGTCCTCTCTCTGAGCCTGTGATGTAGCTATCGTTGCGGGCTGGGCTGTGTGTGTGTGTGTCTGTGTGTGTGTGTCTGTGTGTGTGTGTGTGTGTGTGTGTGAGCGAGTGCATTTGTGCAAAAACAACAGAGAGGGCCTTCCTCCACCCCCTCCTTGGGATGAGTCATATTTGAGCCCTGTGTAATCCTAGCCTGTGTTTCATGTGTGTGAACAGACAGACCCTGAGCAGTGGTCTTGGTCCTGACTCCCTCTGGGGCAGTGAGTGGGTGAGACACGGCTATCAACAACAGGCCCAGGCAGCTTCGGTTTCAGCCTCACCACACAAGGAATCTACCCGTCGTGACAGGCACAGATACACACACTGCAAACACAAGCATACATTCACGTAGAGCCAAAGCTATTATTCTTTTTTTACCTCCTTAGCTCCTCCTTAAATAATATCAGGTAACAAAAAGGTGGGGGTGACGGCCAAGCTGCGTGATTGGTCCAACCATAAGGAAGTGTTGAGATCCAGAGGATGGGCCAGCGGATAGAGTTTCACATGAAAAGATAGGGTGACACAATGGTGACGCTCAGTCTGACACAGGTAACGTTGTGTGTCTGTGTGAGTGTTAGCGTGCGTATCCACCAAGGTTGTGATTGCGACACAATAATGTCAAAGCTGAATTTGACAGTCGACAATGGAGGCTTAAATATTTTGACTTTTTATATGAAATCACACCGGGGAAGTGTGGTGACAGGAAATAGGGCCGTGTCACAGGGAGGAAAAAGAAGTGTATTTTGTGGATATTCTGCACAGCATTTGGAAAGCGCCCCGTGGCTGGTGTGACAAACTCTTTTAAAGGCACAGCTGGACTTTTAAAAGGGTCTTCTACATTTTCCCCCGGGGGGGAGGAAAAGTGTCCTGGATAGAGCAGCAGAAAGGTGATACTGCCGAAATGGTAGCGCAAAGCTATTTCCCATCATCCCACTCATTTATTATCTTTTTATTCTATACGTGAGAGCATAAGTGCCGTATTTTGTCAGACATTGAACGGCAGAGAAAAGAACAATTTTTTCATCCATGTAAAATATGTAGTTGAAATGTAAGTCCATCCAAAGCAGGTGTAATATTCCGTATGTGTTGCTTGACATATCTATCTTGCCCTGATTTCGCTATTATCTATGAAAAATTAGACATTAGTGATTATAGTTTTTACAATAACATTAAAAATGGTTAATTGAAAGTTTTAGGAAGTGGTTTGAATTAGAAAGACATAAAGAAAAGAAGAGACAGAAAGTCACATTGTACAGTTCTGGGGCCTCATCTGTAGCCACTGCGAATAAAACAAAGCCCGAAAGAGATGTGCGCCACTTCCCATGCAAAAGTTGGGATCTATAAAAACAAACTTGACAGGAGAACGTGCATCTGCATGGAAACTCATGCATACAAACATTTGTGGACACAGGAAATTGGCGATTAGGAATTAAATTAAGGCAGCATGGTAGAAATTATCATAAACATTCAAATGGACATAATTCTCCCATAACCACCTTCAACTGTAAAAACAAAAAAACAAAAAAAAGCCAAATCAAACTCAGACATTCAAATTTAATATTTCATCAGTGCTGTCTCGCCCTCACATTCCCCCTCCCCAGAGGAGAGTGTCAGACTCTATGCTTCTGACACTGGTCAGTTGTGGAGCGCGCTGCAGCTGCTGAAATGCCAGGATGATGCCAGGATGTGGCAGGTGGCAGGATTCAGGACAGCCCGGCTGGTCGGCCCCCGATATTAAGCTTGAATACATTAAGTCCCTTTCACAGCAAAAACATTATGTAGGTTAACTGATTTAAATTAACAAGATAATTGTTGTAGAAATCCAGGATAACATCAAATGGCATTAGAGAATAACAGAGAATATCAGATCAGAGTGTTAGTAATTTTAATATTATCTTTCAATACTGTGCATTTATCTCCAAGTATATGATTTCAGCTTTCATACAATTTTTTGTGTGTTTTAATTGCTGCAGTAAAAAGAAACGTTTGCACTGCTGACACACGCAAACACACACACGTATACACACACACTGTCCTGCTTCATGTTGTTGGCCATGATTCATCTTGTACGACAAATTTCTATGCCTCATCATGAAGTTCTTTGTACTGACCACTTAACGTTTTATATTTATGGAGGACAGGATATGAGGCTGATCCATGTGTGCACATGTCCAGGTGGACTGTGGTTTCTAAAGGGGATGTTGTCTGCAGATGTGCGTGCACAGTTTTATAGATCTGATTGTTTTTCAGCACATGTGCAGACGTTGTATGGATCCTATCCATTGTTTTATAAAGGAGGCCCCTGGTCTTCATGTCAACTCACAGAATTGTGGATATCCTTTTCTCTGGGTTTTAATTTCATAGAGTTAAATCTGAATTTGTATTAAAATTTTAAGATCAGTTGACAAAGATCAGTCACATCACATTGTAAGGGATGCGTTTTGATTTGGTTCTCTCTGACTAGTTTTCCCACTCTTCCCCACATGTGTGTGTGTTTTTGTGTGTTTGTGTACTTATATCTTTGGGAGTCTTTGTGAGTGTGTTTCTGGCTTGGTTGGTGTTTAAAAAGCTGCTTAAAGAAATACTTAAACAGTGCTTGGATCAGTGGAGCTCAAATTTAAACTGATTAATAGTCTGGCTATTTATTATTCTTGATACATGCTGAATTGGTATTTAGCTCTAATTTATTACCTACATTTAGAAACAAGTCAAAGTCACTTTGCTCTATCTCTCTGCTCGCCAGCTGTGAGCTTTCTGCCAACTTTTGTACCAATTGCAACAATTTTCCTCGAATGTCATAAAAGCAGAAAACACTAATCTCTCAGCAGCAGCAGAGTTTATTAACGTCATCACAAGCTTAAGGAAAAAGTATGCAGTGTTCAGAGTGTCCTGAAGCCTGTGTGCTCCATGATACATATGATAGTTCACATATTGTTAGTTTTGTTGGATCGTAAATCCAGACAAAGCTGCTTTTATCCTTGTTTATCCACATTCATTAATAGGGGCAGTAAACATCATTACAGCTTCATGTCACTGAAGTCAGTTAGTACCTCACTGCTCTCTTAGACACAAGTAGGCCTGTGTTGTTTATTAATCAGTCGGTTAATAATAAACCAATATAGTAACTAATTGCCGCTCATCCTTGTTTGATTGGTTCTTCATAATTTTTTAAGTGTTGTCATCATAATATAATCACGTATCAGGAGTACTAGGGCCATATTGAAGAAAACATTTCCTTGAGAGTAATGTCATAATATTACGATTATAAAGTTGTATATTTATGAGAAATAAGTTTGAATATTGCAAGAATAAAGAATAAACTTTTTGCAGTAAATTATTTATATTTATTAATAATAAGACGTTCTCGCAGTATTACAACTGTTCTTGTAATATTATGATTTTCTTCCTGTAATATTATGACTTTATTCTCATAATGTTATGACTTATTTTCTTTTTCTCCCTTTTCTCCTTTTACTCCGTTAAGTGGTATCAGCCCTGCTATGACTTTCTTCTCCATATTTTGAATTGAATGTGTTCAAACCTGGGATATTACAAGATATTTAGACACTTTCATACTGTATATATTCACATTCCCCCAACATATCAGCCCCAGACCATTTCTGTACATGACTTTGTCCACGTTGTACTTTTGATCCTTGGAAGCATCAGTAACATTAAATAAAGATACCTCCTGTTCTTTACTCGGGTCCATCTTGCCAAGGAGATCTTGAGCTCAATGAGACGATAACCCATATCTTAAATAAAAGTTATGTCGATTCTGACATATTTTATCATAAAATCGCACATAAAACTGTTTTTGGGGAACATCAGAAAAAGATCTTAAATCGTAAAATTTACTGACACATAAACTTAAAAGAGGCACATTCTTCCTGGAATACCTTTTTATTAGGTGTTATCTCACGATGAGTCAAAAAGCCAGCTTTCAGCTTTATCTTCAGGCCAGCAGGTCCTAACTTCACAGACTTGTGCAAAGAACAGTTAAACTAATCACAGGGGGCTATTGGTCCAGCCCTTAAGCTACGTTGGTCAATTTGGAAATGCAGCTCAATACTGACTTAATGAAAACCTTACAGTCACTTACTCGACTAATCAACAGATGCTTGCCCGGCCGGCTGCAGAGTCCAAAAAGGTCTCACCCAGAACAAGTCAGCTAAATGTACGCAATAGTTTTGTTGAAGGAGAAAGCTCAGAAGTGTGTCGGCAACTTAAAAAAGAGATAGTTAAAGTTGCGCTCTTGAAACGCACCCCCTCCCTGCTTTCTGTTTGAAGTGGTAGAGTGGGAGTGAACGCCATGCACGCTTTATTCCTCTGGAATCACCTGCTCAGTTCATCAGGAAAGGTGGAACAAATTTACTAACTGTCATAGTTGGTTTACATAAACTAAGCTGTGATACTTCATTATAAAACCTACGCAAACACAACATTTCCTCTTTGCTGTGCTTTGGCTGCACTTTGTGATTCTTGTGTAATAGGGATGTAAATTTGTTCCCAATTTTGCGGCTTATGTGTTTTCTGTGTGTTTGTGTTTACGTGCGTGTGTGGGCATATAAATGCGCATGTTTGTGTATGTGCAGGTTTTTGTGCAATGGTACAAAGATGTCCCAAGGGTTTTTTCCCCTTTTCTCATTACAAATGCTAATGTCACATTAATGAAATCGGCTTAATTTAAGGTTTATAGCGTAGCTTACACTGAGAGATTTGGCCTTGACACTTCCCACATATTTCAAGTTGAATCATATTTTTTCCTGTGGGCATACTAATTTGAGTTCCTCTGAAATGTGTTGGCCCTGAGTGAAACTTTGGGAGAAAAGTTTAGAGCCTGGTTACCGAGGTTCGCTGGCGTTGTTGTAAACTGTCGGGCCTCCGGCTGCAGTCTGTCCATCCTCTGAAGATGACTTCTAGCTTAGCTACAGCAGTAATGGCCTCAGTGAGTGGTTGGCTAATGTAAACATTGTGTTAATGTGCTAACAGTGGTTTGTAGAGTCACTAGCTGTTAATCATTGCTCAACGGAGAGCTTGTCGGGCAGGACAACATGCCAGAGAGTTAATCATGATTATAGATCCATGGTTTTTTATGCAGAGAACATATTTAACAGCCGTGTTTCCAGTCATTAGGCCTCCCCAGTAAACGTGCAGTAATAACAGCCGCCATGTTTCCAAGAGTCAAAGGTGTGAGAAGATGACTGCTGTCAAATTTACGTCTAAATGCAGTGTTTCACCATGTCAAATATAAGTATAGGGGCATTTTCTAGATAGTGGATTCATAATGTTAAAATGACTAGAAAATATTCTTTCACAAAAACCTGCAATTTAAAAGTGAACTCCAACTATTTGGTTTTTTATTCTCTGACGTTTCTGCCGTATTGTATCCATCAATCTTATTGTAGCCATCAACATTTTCACTTGACTGTGATGACAAACATTTTCTAACCTCTCACTTGCTGCTTTACTTCTTTCCTCACTCTGCCTTTTACAAAAAAAAATATACTTAAACCATTTAAAACTTACACACAGAGTGAGACGAAGAGATTGCCCTTTGTAATTAAAAGCCAATTTTGTAAAATTGATTAGATTATGTTAATCAAGGGAGATAAAATCTTAAAAGCAGTGTGGGGAAGGGAGATAGAGGGAGTGTGTGAAGAGTGGAAAGGAGTGACAGTCCAGCCGCCATTACAAGCTGCTGATTTCTGCAGAGTGCTTCATAAAATGTCAGAGCGCTTCTCCCTGAGCAAGACACTGAAAAATGGCAGCGCTGTGATGTGCTGGCACCTCACCTGCTGCACTGTGTGTCTGTGTGTGTGTGTGTGTGTGTGCGTGCGTGTGTGTGTGTGTGTGTGTGTGAGAGAGAGAGGAAGAGAGGAAGAGGGATTACAGTGTGTGTGCATTTGTGAGAGTGTGTGCTTGCCTGTGTGTACATGTGTACATGTGCTGTGTGTTTTACATCTGTGTGTGTGTGTGTGTGTGTGTGTGTGTGTGTCTGTGTGTCTGTGTGTGTGTGCGTGTGCGTGTCTGTGTGTGTGTGTCTCCACGCTGGCCTCCCTCCCATGTTGCAGTGAAGCAGAACAGAGTGGCTGACTGCCCGCTGCTTTGCCTCCCTCTCTGTCAATACAACACTATTCTCTTCCAGCCAGTCATTTTCACATGTTTAACATTAAGTACAGCAGCCGTTTGAACAGAGGAATACAAGTGATTGGCATATTGAGTTTAATGCTGGTGGATTTCCTCTCATCGGGGCTTATGTTGCCAGATTGTTCCTCTGAAACCACCCAATAGCTTTCAAGGCCTGCGTCTGATTTCAGTGTTCGATCACACGGTGAATTGTAAACACAGAGCATGTCTTCTGTTTACTACCTGATGTGAGGTACATGCTTACCGTCATTTGCCATTTAACACTTGCCAATTTGCAATGAAACGAGAGCCTGGATCCTAATGAAGTCTTTATGTAGGTATAGGTTTGTCTTAATAGTATTTGTGTGAACAGATCAACAATCTGTGTGTAATAATTAAACCCTCTCACAAACATTAAAAAAGGAGGACCTCATTATTCTTTTCAAAATAAGAGCTCACAACCCTTCTATTAGTTTTTTTTTTTATAATTAACAATTAATTAAGGGTATTTGACAACTTTCAGGCCATTAAAGGAATGCACTTTTTTCTATATATAGTTGTATAGCTGCCAGCCAACTCATCTTAAATATGTTTTCTTACTTTCATTAATAATTTGTTAAAAATTACATCACATTTTATTTAATGTAGTTGTTATTTAAACAGTGCTGAATTTACTGAGTCTCAGTTAAAGCTGGGCAATAAAATAATATCAGTAATTATCACAATATGATTTTCATCAATAAGGATATGATAAAAATATATTTTGATATATTGCTTATTCGTTGTGCACAGTCAGGTTTACCACATAATTGATCAACCTCAGATTTGTGAAATGTTTTTCCTTCTCTGCTTATTAAGAAGATATAAAAACCATAACCTTCACTCTGGAGAAAAAAATCAGTCTTTAAACTTAAAAGAAATGCGACATTTATTGTGATGATTATCAATATGTTCTTATATGAACATTTTATCTTGATTATTGTTTTTGGCCAAGATTAAATGTACTAAGACGAGGCACAGCAATCTGCTTAATGTCTGGCTATTAGTGCTGATGGTTGTTATTCTTGAGAAATGTTGTATTGTAATTTCACTGCTTATTGTTAATATGTTGCTAGATTAACCTAAACTAACGCTAACGACTAAACTGACATCTGTTGCCACGGTGACAGTAAACATGTGGGCGATGTTGAGGATTATATTTGACACAGGGCCAGGGAATTAATATGTGGTAAACATGATTGAGATATATTGTAAACAGACCAGAGATAAAGAGATAACTTTGTTTTACTGATCATTGTGATCATCAGTGTTATACTTTAGAAAGAAAAATGACAGATGTTTGTTTTTTTGTTTTTTCGGGGAGGTTGTGTATTTGCAGATTAGATTTATGTTTGCAAGATATTTTTGTGAGTTCACAGATCTTGTGTTTTTACATTTTTAAAGATTACACATTTACACATCTGTTTGCCCAACTCACACAAACCTATGCCATGTCATTATACATAACACATATAGAAAGTGTTAAAAACAGAAGGAGTGGGTGGGAGAAAGATAAGACACGGCGGGCTGCAGACGACAGAACAAACACAGCATCAAACTAGAAATATGTCTTTTAACAGTGTCGACTAAATGAGCCAGCAGCTGAGGAGCAAGTCACAGAAACTAGTTTGGTCTCACATCGAAGAGCAAACACAACTTCACCTACACTTTGCACAGGATTATGTTTCAGGGTTTTTTGTGACCTCAGGTTACACATCAAAGAAGAGCGATGATCATGTGTTAGTTTTTTTTTTTACAATGGTTTATTGGTAATTAATCAAGGCCGTTTGGAGTTTTATTGTTATTAGGGGATTGTTTTCATTAATTAATCTGCGAGTTAATTAATGAGCTAGAATGAGGCACTGAACGGCTGCGTTTTGCTTGAAAATGGACATAAAATATGAATTGATTAAAGAAAAAAAATATTCATTTTCTTTCAACCACAAATCCTTGAATAGCTCAATATTTTTTGTGACACAAGAAGGTGTTGTACTTGATTTGATTTTGCTCACACGTGCATGTGAAGTCTTCACAGTTCATCCCCATAGAGTTTTCAGTTTTAAGGCTTTCTTTTCTGTAGGCTGAATTTAACTGAATTTTTACAATCTACATTACACTGCAGTGTTAAAATGTGTGACCTTTGTTCTGGACAGTTTGGCCAGTGAGGAAGGAATATGGGTAGTGAAGTTTTGTGTGGCTGAGGGGAGCAGTAAAGATTAAGGACTGTGACTGTACATGTATTACCTCTTCTGTTCTGTTGAACAACACATTATATGCTCCAGGAACATTATCAAAACAGGCTCTTGTAGCCGGTGGTCGTGAATAAGCTATTTTCTGCCATCACACCACTTATCTGGATTCTGTCACATTTACGCAGGGATATCAGTTATCTGCTGCACGTAAAGTTTTAGTTGAACAGAACCGACTCTAAATGGTTTCTTCCCATTGAAAATGGACAGAAGGGCTCCAACGACTGCTCATGCGAGGTTTGCCGCTCTCTGGCTATTCCATTGTTCTGTCACTGTCAGTTTGTTGTGCTATTTGACATGCATGTCATTTGCATTATGCATATCTGGAGTACTGCGCTCATTCTCCCTCTCTCTCCCTCTCTCACCCTCTCTCCTTCTTTCCTTGATATTCTTTGATAACCGATGCTGTTTTCTGTCAGGACTTGTGTGTTTCCTGCATTTATGAATTCTTATTTATCAAAAATCATGATCAACATAACAAGCAATATTGCTAAATTAATTTTTTTTATCATAACATTTTTTTTGCTGATCACTTGTAGGAGTTTCAGGAATTTTACAATAAATTGCATGTTAAGCAGTCATGCCAGGAGAACAGGCAGTGATCTAGTTTTTAATCATAGGAATAGCACTAAGCAAAACACTGTCAATATTTAATGTATTCAAGGTTATTATTTTACAACATTAAAACATATATTTTAGATTTCTGGTTGCACTAACTCAATCTGAGAGAGATTACTAAATTGAAGGCATAATTGATAATGTCATTATTGAGATGCAAGAAAGTAGACCAGACGTGTCCAAAACAAAATGTGTTTTTTGTTTTAAAGCACCGGTTTAATGTAGCTTCTGCATCAATCTGCAGTTAATGTTTTATTTCCCCTGTAAACTCAAAACATAAAAAGCACAAGTGCAGCAATTCCAGTATTGTAGTGGACAATGTTCAGATTTAACAGTGTGGAATTGTGCAAACCTCTGCAAATGTCTCGTTCAATATGTGAGAATTTGGTTACAGTGTTTAATATGTAGGATGTATTTTTGTTAAGTGAGTTGCGCTCTGGTTTCTAAGCTCAATATTTAAGGCCTCAGGGTGCTTTTTTTTTTTGCCAGTCATCACTTTGCCTTTTCGCACTGAGTTACATACAGTGAAGCTCCGTTCCAAAAAATGTTTTAGAGCAAATGTAAAATACTTCAGCCTGTAATCTAAATGGTAATTAACCCTAATAGGTATTGGCTAGTGTGCGCGTGTGTGCGCGTGTGTGTGTGTGTGTGTGTGTGTGTGTGTGTGTGTGTGTGTGTGTGTGTGTGTGTGTGTGTGTGTGTGTGTGTGTGTGTGTGTGTGTGTGTGTGTGTGTGTGTGTGTGTGTGTGTGTGTGTGTGTGTGTGTGTGTGCGTGTACTATATGTTTTTCTCTGAAGCAAAGATGGTTTTATTGTGTTCTTCCAAACAGCTCAAGAGTCATTATGGACTCTTGTAGAGACATGCAGTCAGTGGTGAGCAGATCTGGTTCAATCTGCAGAAAACCCGTAATGAGCAGTGAGACTGGCAAATGAGTGTGAGTGGCTAGCAGAGGGAGAAGGGCAGATTCATCAGGGATGATTGCCTGATGCACACTTCTGGTTTTTTGATGTGAAGACCCCGCTAGGTTACCATGGGGAGAATAATTAGCTTTGGCTGGATGCAGATGCGAATGAGCGTAAGAGATGGGAATTTTCTTATTGAGCTTACTTTATGATACTTAGGATGGAGCATGTGTGGATGTGCACAAACACACACTTACATGCAGACACTCTTTAACACATGCACACAAACACAAACACACACACACACACACACACACACACACTCACTCACTCACTCACTACCGTCTCATTCTCTTCTATTTATGGCCAGGAAATGGGAGTAGTGCTGTGTCTGGTTGAGCTGAGTAACACTATTCTGTCACACATAGGTTTGACATCAAACACAAGTGACAAGCCTATCCTATTCCTCTCCACCGAGTCATCACCATGTCCCAAAATCACATTATTGTCACTGGGAACCCAGCAGAGACGGATGGTGAGTAGGGGTGTTGATTCCAGCCTTTGGCATCTACAGTATGCTTGAAAAGGCAAATAAAGCCATTTGGCAAGAGCTGATTTCTTGTCATTTCAAAAATATACAGAATGCGTGTGGCATGCCATTCGGTTTTATATTTTATCTAAAGCCTCTTACAGCGACATGGATACGCATGTGTGTGCGTGTTACGACAGGGACCAGTGAATACTGGAGCTGGAAACTCTACAATGCTAACGCCACGCTCTGCTATTTGCGACACACAGGACCATATCATTACCTTTCTGCCCTGGCAGGCAGTAAGCAGCTCTAGCGTGGTAAGCTCCAGTGTTACATGGAGGCAGGCAGGCAGACAGGCAGTGGTGTGGCTGTAATAAGACCTGTGGCCAGCGCCCACTGCCAAGGCTAGCTGAGGCGGGGTGAGAGATGGTGCCCATCCCCAACATGCCCTGCTCTGCCATCTGTCACTGGGCAGGAGCGGAGCCGAGGGAGGGGTTTGAGTCAGTCTAGTTGTTGTCACCTAGACAGGCCACACTGGGGCATGCTGTCTCTTTGTACTCCTTTCAGGCCTTGGCTCAGGCCACGCTCAGTTTATGAAGCACTTAATGCAGCTTAGTAAACATCCTTGTTAATATCCTGATTCAGTGATTCAGTTTTTTTCCTCCTTTTTCATGAATTTCGCTCCACTCACACCTTTCAAGTTTCATGAAGTGATACAGTTGATTAAGGCCCAAATCAAACAAATCGTGCAAGAAAAAGAGCAGTTAGCTGATTGATAAAGTCATTTATAAGTAAAAATATCAAACATCCCCTGATTCCAGCTCCACAGTCAGTTCCTAGGATTTGCTGATTTTTTAAAATACACTTACAATATTTGAGTTTTGGATCGTTAGTTACAACAAAAGAAGCAAACTTGTATGACATCACCTTTGGCTTTAGCGTATTTAGATGAACATTTCCCACATTTTTTTGTCCAACTGATGAACCAACAACCCGGGAATTAACCAAACTATTCGGCAACCAGTGGTGTCTCACAGCGAGCACATTCTGTCTCTTTAAATGAGTCTGAGTCAACGTCTGACTCTGGACAAAGGTTGTCACTAAATGTTTTGCCAAGACGCCTAGTTATGTCATTTCCTGGCTAACGGTGTGCGTGCAGGGAGGGGGGACGGTGGTGCGGGTGAAGGGAGAAAAAAAAAAAAAGGAGGTCAAGCAAGCCCGTGCGTGCACTCCGCTATAAGCAAGATGATCTTGCTCAGTTAGTGTTCAGTGCCAACAAGCATGCAAAGTACAAACATCCATATGCACATGTCATGTCTACAAAAGCACACACGGACATATATAAACACAGAGGAAGATGAGAATTTCACACGGCGTGCCTGAGGAACAGCTACACAAGGTCAGAAGTAAAATAATAAATTAGAGTCAATTATCGCACTTTCAAGAACACAACTGAAACAGAAAGTACTTTTAAATAATGACTGCTTCATGACAGTAACAATTTATTATCTAGTTACCGAAAGAGCGACTGGGTGCAACTGCTATCAGTTCCAAGGAATAACTCTGTGATTACTGGAAATGGTAACATCAAAACAAGTAGTGGAAAGGAAAAACACAAGAAGTGCTAATTGTGGATTACTCATTCTGATCATCCTCTTTACCAGACACCTTTATGGCGACACTTTCTTTGGGAACTTGTCTCTTGTTTGGCTGCTCGGAGTCGGACACAGCTAAACGGAGGACGGTGTTTGACACAGTTGCAGATCACAATAAAAAAGCGGGCAGTAAGAGATCCAGATGAGAGAGTGAATGTTGTGGAAGCAGCAATGATACAGTCTTTGTCGGCTGCGGTGAGGAGAAGAAAGAAAGAGAGCTGGGAGCCACCGTGTGTCTTTGAATGGGGTCAGGGCATCATGGGGAATAATGCATTTCCCTTCCCTTGCGCCAGGCGCTCCTTCCATTACGGCTGGAGAAGAGACATTGTGTCCACACTCTGATTACCACTGATCCATGCTGATGACTCTGTTGGCGGATTATCTCAGTTAGTATCAGCCATCTGTTACTGTGTGTGTGTGTGTGTGTGTGTGTGTGTGTGTGTGTGTGTGTGTGTGTGTGTGTGTGTGTGTGTGTGTGTGTGTGTGTGTGCATATATGTGTGTGCGTGCACGTGTGTTGAAGGGCTGAGGAGAATAGGGGCAGGATTGAGACACACAAGGGGTTGAATAGTTTGAAGCACACACGCACGCACACGCACACTCGCATGCATTGGTCATGTCCTCTGTAAAATTACCGCACATGTAATTGAGCACCACTACATGAGCGCACCGCAGCAGACACACAACGCCACAAAACAAATGCATGATGAAAGGCCACATACCAAGCAGCGCAGGCCATTACGCCACCACAACCACCAAATGCACGCACTCTATCGCTCCTTTATACAGTTCTGCCCTCCTTTCAGATGCTGACATGTGAAGGCTTCTATATGAAGGGCACATGCAATCGTAAATCCGCAGAGCTGTTTATAGCTACACTATCTCCTGAAGGGCCATTGCATCCAGCCACTATTAGCTGCACGCGTTGACAGCTGGGTGCTGTGTTGTATTTGCGGATGTGACTGTGAATCCAGCGCTGGAACACATCTTATAAATCATAGTTCAGCTATTAGCATAAATTCTCCCTCTCCTTGCATACGCGAGACCTGCTGTTTCTGGTTGCGCCGCTCCGCGTTGATTGGTTGGTGTTGTTCAAGTCAAATTGATTTAGCTGTTCACGGAGATTATAACGCTTGCCTTATACCGCCACTGTGGTGTGCCGTTAATTACCTATAAAATCAAGCTAATTCTGATGCTAAATCCATTTTAATTTCTCGTAATTAAGTCAGGATTGGATCCTTAAATACCTTGGCGCTCCATTATTGTAGCAATCATTGTTGTGGCTGTGCATTTGGTGGTACATTGCCGAGCTCAATCTTATTATTGTTATTAGATTTAATTGCTCTAAGTGATCAGTTTGTAGTTGTTGGAGGAAGATGGACTTGCCTCGGAGTAATTTTTTTCCCCCCTTCGCTGTCCTTTCTCTCTCCGTCTCTCATCCCGGAGAGAGGCCCTGTGAGAGATTGTGAGAGATGAGAGGAGATGAGGGGGAGGGTAGCTCTGCTTTACACCTCTGCAAAGAAGGGATTGCTTTTTTGTTGTTTGTTAGGGGGGAAATCAATTCTGTTCACATCATCACGTTTTGACAAGGCAAGGCATTAAGTGCAGATATTGAGAAACGACAGCAACGGTTTACAGCCTGTCCTTCATCTCCACTCTTTTCCTCTCTTCTGTCTTCTTTTTTTTCCACAACAACATCAGAGTGTATTGTCTTGCTTATCCTTTTCCCCTTCAATCTTTTTATCCCCTTTTTTCTCTCTTTCTATCCCTCTATTGCATTTCTTTCCCCATCTTTTTTCCCCCTCCTCTGAAAGGTAGAGAATGATCTGCTTCACTTACCAGCTGACACCACATAAGCTTGCTCGTCCTCTGAGACACGCGCCTTTTGTTTTCATGTGCATTATGATAATTATGAAGGGCCACAGCTCTTCTCCATTTTCATCACACCTCTAATGATACTTACATTTTTTGTCAGGAGCAACCATGAAAAAAAAAATCACTCTTTTTATTATCTTGTGAATGAATCCTTTTATTTTTTCTCCCACCCAATCCTGACATTTAAAGGGTGACAGCCGACGTGAAGGAGCAAAGTGTGGCAGCCATTCATGCAACTAAAAGTGGCGGAGAAGTAACAGTTTGTGGTTAACAGTTTCTGGTTAAGATTACAATAATCCTCCCTCAGCCAGAAATGCATTCCTGTTGTTGATATGTAACGTTCATTTATAATGATAATTTGGCTCTTAAACCGACATTCTGTCACCTCGCACGAGAGGCCACTCCGGAGGACCTTTGACCTTGCTCATAATTACACAACCGGCGTCTTTTCCACTGCAGCAATGGCAGTCATGGCTGCCCAAGTCCGATGGCACACCAGCCTCCTCCCCGTGGACTGCAGCAGGTTTTCTTGTCATCTGCGCCTCTCGCTCTCCCTCTCTCCCTCTCCCACTCTCCCTCTCTCTTGTCAGTGTTGCTCCTGGCGAAAGGCTGATACTTGATATTCAGAGGATAGCAGCTTTTGTCTCAGAGATTTAATCAGTGGCTCTGCTCCCACTGCAGAGGAGAGAGGGAGGGAGGGAGGGTGGTGGTGGTGGTGGGGTGGCAGGAGAGAGGGAAGGAAAGAGAGATGGAGGCAGAGACTGTTTATGTGTAATGACACAATAACAAAGCCTGCCTGTAAAACACAATCTGCAAACTGTGCTTTTGAAGGGGATTTTCGGTCCTGGATTAGTGTCAGGCAGAGGGATACGGAAAAGGAGATGAGAGAAAAAGAGTCAGGTTGATGTGATAGACAGGGGAGGTGATTTTGTGTATGTGCGTGCGTCGGTCCGTCTGCAGTGGGGGTTTAAATGTGTGATTGTGCGTCTATGTGTGTTTGTGCAAATTCATGAGTTTTTACACTGTTTTGTATTTATTTGCCCGCACAAGTGAGCAGCCGTGTGGGCTCAGCCACATTGTGTTCACAGTTGTAAGCAAAAGGGGATTAAAGTTGAATAATGTAAGTTAAATATTTGGCTGCAGGACGGCCAAGTGTTCCTCGCGAGGGTTTATGTTGTCGGCTGGTTGATAATGGCTGGCACGGTGACTCTGTGAGGCTGATAATGGACGGCTACCGTGCTGGTTAATGCACCCATCATCTAAAAGCCTCTCCATTTACTTCTAGTTCCAACTGAAAGGACTCGGGGAGCAATGTTGTCTTTAAAGGCCTCAAAGAGCTCTTAAATTTAAATGACATTCCTTTTCATCAATGAGTTGTAAAGGGATCCTAGTTGTCGAACACAGGTGTGTGTGTGTCTGTGTCTGTGTGTCTGTATGTGTGTAGTGTTTGCAAATGTGTGTCACAGGGAGGGAGAAAGAATTGGCAAAGAAAAGTGATTTTTTTTGTGTGCTAATTTTGTTTTGGAGCTTTTCACTGCCACTTCAGCCTCAGCAGAGCAATGCCTCGCTGAAACTGTCCTTTTGCAGCACAACCTTCTCAGTTGGTATTTTCTTGTGTGAAAATAAAAAACTTGCTTTGTTTAGTTTTCTTTTGGTATCTCAGTGCTTAAAGATGTCGTCCTCCTTTCTACTTCATATAGTGAGAGTCAATAGGGGCTGCATGAGAGCCAGTGAGCATGGCTAAATAGAAATATTGTTCCGGGGAAGTGAGATGTGAAAGGAAAAGTGTCAGGAGATGTGTGTGTGCGTGCGTGTGCTCGAACATGATGTGTAGGTGTGACAGTATGCGTTCATGTGTATGTGTTTAAGCATGTGTGTACGGGTGGGTGTGCTTTGCTATTGTAACCCCGCTGATTGGATTGTGTTTGACAGATATGGAGTCTGGAGAGCGGCTGGCCTCCCCTGCGCCCACCCTGTCTGCTGCTCGCACCTCCTCCCCTGCGGCCTCTTCCTCCTCTTCTTCCTCTTCGCCATCCCCGGCTCCCCACTCTAAGAGCAGCCTGGCCCCGAGCCCCTCAGCACTGGGATCCACCCTCAGCACCTCTGGTAAGAAAACAGTTTCTCCCTCTGTTGATCTTCTGTCTCTCAAAAACCATGTTTACAGAGGGGGGAAAATACCAACACACACACAAACAACAGTTTCCCCGTAACCATAAAAACAGGACAAATATGGTCACCCTTCTATCTCCATGTCATTCAGAATCCTTTATTTCTTTACCATGAGAAATGAGTTTCCTCCAGTATTAATTATATAGTTATTTTACAGCCTGTGTGAATACACCTCTCTCCCAGCTACAAGGATTTTTTTTTTCCTGACAGCTTGGGTTGCAATTGAAAAGCTGCTGCATTAATGAATCCCAAACAATTAGGGGGCTCTTTTGTGTGAGAAACACACACATGCTTCGCCATGTCTCCTGACAACCTTCAGCTCTCTGGCTCCAGCTGCCTCAGAGTCAGGCTCAGCACGACACTCTGCATGTATGTTTGTGTGTGTGCATGCGTGTGTGAGGGGGAGAGAGAGAGAGAAAGAGAGAGAAAGAGAGGGACAGAGAAAGAGAGAGAGAGCGCCTCTGCCTGCATGATTTAACATTTGTCAGCCACTCAGTGTCTAGTCAGCCCTGTCCAGCATCCAGCCTCTTTTCTATGTATTGGTCAAAGCCATTAGGCAAAGAGTGTGTGTGTGTGTGTGTGTGTGTGTGTGTGTGTGTGTGTGTGTGTGTGTGTGTGTGTGTGTGTGTGTGTGTGTGTGTGTGTGTGTGTGTGTGCTTGTATCTCTTTGTGTTGTTCAGATATCCCTTGTGAGAGCAAGTGAATCATTTGCTCATACTCTCCTTCTCCTCATCTCTTAATGTCTTGCTGTTTTTTGTTGACCCCCCCCCCCCACACACACACACACACACACATACACACTCACACACACACACACCAAGATTGTACTGAGTAGGGAATAGCATATCCAGCTTCCTCTGTGATTGTTGTGTTTTTTTCTTCTTTACGAGAAGAGGAAAAGCAGAAGAGAGCAAAATAAAGCCCCTTGTTTTGTCCTCCATCTCCTCAGTGTTGCCCCAAAGAAGATGCCATTAGGAGCATCTCCTCCTTATGCATTATACATCCCTCTTATCCCTCTGTGCCATTACGTGTGCTCAGATTTTCTAGATAAGCGATTTTTGGATTGAGCGTCAAATGAAATGCTGAGAGGCAGGCGGTTAGCTCTGAACTTCTGCTGCGCTTTGTGGGAATCAAGCAAGCCATTTTTTCCCCATTTCATACAATGCCTTGTTTAGTGTGCAGACTGTAACTCAAACATATTTACAAATGTATAAAAATAAGCCATAAGATTTAGAGCCACCTTCTTTCTGCTTTAAATGATTCAAGTATCATAATTAAAAGGAAAAACATTGTCAATAAGATAAATAATATTGTGTCAAGTGTATTCTGTAAGTAGGTAACATCAGTAATTGCATATTGTGTAGATAGTGTCATCACAGACTGTGCAGACATTGATTCAAGGTCCTTTGCAAGTGTGCCAGCAACACTTTAGAAAAAAATCTGAAGAACACAAAAAATGAGCATAGACTCTCACAGTGTGTGTGTCTGTGTGTGTGTGTGTGTGCGCGGACAGCCCTGTGTGCGTGCGCGTGCATGCGTATGTCATTGATGAGGATATCACTTGGAGAATAAAAGCTGATCGGAGCTTGTAGCACTCTCTCCTTCTGGGATCAACTCACGGATGCAATTAACTTAAATCTGTCTGTGGAAATTTGATTGACTGCAACAAACAACAAATTAATCCCCCTTCGGCAGCATCCAAACATGAAAAAAGCAGGCGGTGCAGTTTGTCAGAGTGGAGAGAAGGATTGAAACAGAATGAGAAAGAGGGCGAGGGAGCGAGAGAGAGACAGAGACGCAGAGTGAGGAAGAGAGAGTAGGTAATCCTAGGTATGTCTCAACCGTGCCTCTTTTCTCGCCTCAAATTTTTAGATTTAATTATTCCCCTTCTGGAAGCCTGCATTAATATTGAAAAGGCATTTGCAGATGTCACTTTGTGTTGCCTAGAAAGGCAAGGGGTGCGAGGGGGAGAGGTGGGCACCCCAGGCATGAGTGAATGCTGTGGCTGGCCTTTCTGGGGGTTGCATTGCAGTCGTTTATCTTCGTATCCACTAGCTGACTCTGGCGATGCGGGCTCTACATATTCAGCATATTCTAATGACATTCAAAAGGCAGATTTTGCTGTCTTGTGGTAGTCAGGAGCCTTGAAACCAACACAAAGAGCTGCTGGCACGACGTTAAGGTTTTGTTTCTTGCCGCATAACCACAAACAGTCTGATTCTCACAGGAAAATATTCCGTGAGATGCATCTGCAGAATCATGTACATTTAGAGTCTTCTTCAGTGTTTTGGTGTTGGGCAGACATAACTGGCCCTGCTGCGTAAAGTCACTCTCTGGATAATTAGATCCTGCACTGCATTAGTTCAGAAAACACTGCTCCGGTGTCAGTCTGCTTTACATTTCCGTGGTGTGTGCAAGTGTATAGTAGTTTGACATTTTCATCTGCATTGTGCACAACACTTTCCTTTTCTTCAGTCATCACTTTTTTGCATGTGTATTACCTGGCTTATGCGGAGGCATCAAGCAGGCTTGCGCTCCTCTGGAATAGAAATTGAATTTGCATGAAATATGCTCACACCAAATTGCATCTGACTCTGGGAGGAGGTAATACGTGGCAGTCGCCCCTGCCAGAAATGATTGTGCTCAGGAAAACGCTAGACGATGATGATGTTGATGAAGTATTCTTCTGTGCTGAAATTGAATGCCAAAAGGGTAGAAGGAGGTTAGCTTTTTACACCTTATACACACACTACCTTTTTCCTCACGGAGAATATTCAGACTTTGTCACCGTGCAGTGTTTTCTGACACTGAAGAAATATTAATACACAAATACCTCCATGCTAAAGTTGGACTATGAGAAAATGCTCTGTAATTTAAATGGGTTTTTTTCTGTATAGACACAAGCATCAGTCTGAAGTAACAGTCAGTCTGTTAGAAGCTGCACAGCTGCCTCTTAAAATTAGGTGCAGCTTGCACTCAGTAAAAGTTAAATCTGAAGTTAATTCTTACACAAACAGACGACAGTCGTTCTCCATTTAATTCGAATGTCAGGTGGATAAGAAGCGACACTTTCAAAAGCTGTTCAAATCTACTTTTTTACACCCTGTCGATTCTTACATCAAGAGCTCAGAGAGGTAATTTGAGAACATTGATCTCAGTCTGCACAAATAAACATACAGCAAACTAACAGGAGGGCAATGAATTGTGCTAAAGGTTCAATAAACAACTGTCATAGCAGCTGAGCACTGATGTCAACACTGCACTTCATGGAAGAAAGGAATTTTAACACATATTCGAATAATAACATTAAGTCAGAAGTGAGTATTTTTTGGCAGTTGGAGATCAAAGGAAAATTCATGGAATTTATCCTTTAATCCTTTGAAGTAGGAAACAGTGATTTGAAAGGACACTGCCATTAAATAGACGACTAACAATCGTCAGCAGGGAGTTTTACGCATTTGGTGGAAACGCAAAGGCTGAAACTTCATAATTTCTGCTCCTACAGGACAATATCTCGCGAGTTTGTGTTTTCAAAAACCAAATTAGTCAAGAGGTGAGAATATATACTTGTCAGCATTGGGAAGTGTAGGTGCTGTACACAATTTTTTATTTGAAAACATTTGAACACTTTTCTTCTTTATATATCTCAGGCCGTCTGTTTGGAGTAGCAGGAGAGCAGCCCTTTATTGGCTCCGCATTGTCAAGTGCCTTCCCTCTGGTCAACCACCCAGCCTTCGGAGCCCTCTACACTGCCGGAGCAGGCAGGCCTGAGTTTGGAGGCCTCGGCTCCCTGGGATTGTCAGCTGCTCTGGCTACACACCCCCAACTAGGAGCCCTTTCTGGTAAGACGGGGGAAGTTTGAGTTTTGGGCAGCAATTGGCTAAATGAGAATGGGCCATCATCTCTTTCCTCTCCTCTCCTCTCCTCTCCTCTCCTCTCCTCTCCTCTACTCTCCTCTCCCTCACAGAGTGGTGGCGAGCTGCTGAAGCCCATAATAGGGGAGCTGCTGCCTTTCTCCCCTCCTTCATCGGCTTCCCTCCATTCTTCACCCCTCACATCCAGCCCAACCACAGCATCAGTCCTGTTCAGATCAGGATGCCTGGCAAGAATAGCCAGACCCCACCTAAAGGTAACGAACCATCCAGACGACCTTTTCGTTGATACTCTGTTACATTACACACTGCTTATTGTACTAAAGTCTAATACAGATCAGAAGTAGAGGGTATTTCTATTTGTTTTGAATGATAACAACATCAACATCAAAGACACTATAATATATGTCATATGTGTTGAACAATTTGAAGTAATACATGACATTTCTAAGAAGTAATGGCACTTAAAAATAAACAACCTAATTTATATTTCTACCACCATCTCCATCTGTGTCTAACTCTTCCAAAACCTAAACCCACTTTGTGCTGTGATGAGATTTCTCCCTTTCAAGACAGATTTAATGACTTTCAGTCCTCACTTAGCGATTCCGTCAACCTCTCCCTCCCTCCTCTTTTTTGCACTCTTTTAATTTCACAGTATCTTTTAATTTATCTTTTATTATGTAAACCACTCGTGTTGAGCTTGTGCCTGGCGCAGCTGGCATGTTTGATGAGATACACGTATAAATCAATATTTTTATTCGCCATATTCCATTCTGCAGTTAGTTTCAGATATTTCATTATCCTGCGCAGCAGACTTCTCAGAAAAGATGGATCAGATCAGTAATACAGTAGATCTGTTTTGTGCTTCTAGGGGTGAATGGGGCAGTGAATGGCAGCGGTGTCTTTCCTCCCACCACACAATCAGGGAGCTTTTCCGTGAGTCCAGCTTCTGTTCAGGCATCGACCAAGTCGACCAAATATTCAAACCTCTCTAACAGTCACCGTAGCAGCCCCCACAACAATCCAGCAGGGTTGGTTGAGAAGCCGATCCAGAAATCGAAAGAGAAGGTCAGTACTGAGATTTGGTTTACTCCTCAGTATGAAAAATAACATGAAAAATGCATTATGTGTGATACAGTGAAACTGAATTTAGTTTTTTCTCAACTCAGAAGCCACGGAAGAAGCCGGCCGACACCTCTGTGGCGAGCAACAGCGAATCAGGCACATCATCAGACAGCTCAAGTGATGGGTCCCTCAGTAGTGATCTGGAGGACCTTGCAGAAGATGATGAAGACGATGATGATGACGATGAGGATGACGAAGAAGAGGATAAACAGAGTGAATTATCAGACTCTGAGAAGCGGACAAAGAAGAAAACAAAGGTAAAGAGAAAAATAGATAAACTGGAATAATGAACACTCACAGAGGTCTGTTTTTGTGCAAGTGCATAGCAGGAAGCCTGCATGCACTCAGCCACTCCTGCGACAGTGCACTTGACTTCACTGCACTTTAATTCGCTGAAACAGTGTCCAAAATGTTGAGTGAATTATAATAAATTATCATACCATGGGCCAGTTCTTTGTTCTAACAGTTTCTTTATTTCCTCCCCAGGTTTCGATACCAAGCACTGGAAATGCAAAGAAGAAGGCCCCCTCCAACCCCCCAACCCTTGTGCCCTTACCCTGCTCTGTCTCCCCCCCTGCCTTGTCCCAATCCTCGCCACTGGCTCTGCACAGCTCCAGGCCCTGGACAGACAGTCCGCAGCAGCACTTCAGTGTGATCCAGTCCACCGGCCTGGCTGCCAACTCGAAGCCACTGGCACTCCTCACCCAGCCCCGTAGGGAGACTTCACCCTCTTCCTCACCCATAGCTCTCACCACGTCTCCGAAGACGCTCTCCAGCACCGCCTCTCCCAAACCTCCCAGACTGCTGCCCTCCTCCTCCCCCCAGCACGTGCCCCTCTCCCTTTGCTCCTCCCCAAAGCCTCTGTCCGTCCCCTCGCCACCCCACTCGACGCTCACGCTGTCTACCTCCCCAAAATCTTTTGGCCTGACCTCATCTGTAAGAAGCTCCAAGAAGTCATCACTGAAGCCACATCAGCACGCTCCTGCTGGCGCTGCCAAATCCAACAAAAGGAAACAGCTTGAAGCTTCACTCGCGCAGATCAATGAGTTCAGGCTCAAACAGGTAAGACAACGTGATAACAGCAGTTGAATAAGGCCTCTTTTTTATTACCAGGGACATATGCATATGTACAATGTGCAATGTGAGAGATAAGCAAGCGAAATATAGCTGAAGTCATCTTTCATGAACTAAGTTACTCCCAATAAACTGACAGTTGTGAATTTATCCACCGGAGCCGAGTGTGCAGTTAGATTATAGTTGTATTCCTCTCTTTTGTTAATCACTACTACAAAACAGCCAGCTCTTCTAATCTGGTGGCCATTGACTACATTTACCATATTTAACACAAGATCCAAATGCTCAGAGACAGGCACAGACCTACTACTCTACATACTCAATTAGAAATCAATATATAATCATTACTATTGCTGGATCTCATTCACAAGAAGCTGGGATTCTGTATCCCGTTCCAAAAGGCCTCTTTGAAACTGTAACATGGCTTTAGGCAAACTCCGACAACCGCAGTCGGACATCAGAGAGCGTCTTTGTTTCGTACAGTTGATTTATGAGGCAGCACTCATTTGAGTAAACTTGTAGGGCATGGGGATTGGACACAGAAACAGCAACTAGGCATCTAAGACATTCCTGAGCTAATCTTGGGGGAGGAAAGCATTTGGAATTAGTTAATGTCATTGTCAACTGTAGTTAATGGCTACAATTGTGCAAATGGGTAATTACTTAAGTGTACTGAACATTAAAAGTGTAGAAAAGAGGCACTGTGCAGCCGTTTGTTTTTAACATCCTCCTGCAGCCTCGTAGTAAGTGGGGAAATCCTGACACAACACAGTGTGGTATCTTCACAGTTAAGTTTGCAGAGCTTTCATATCACGTCTCACTCCTGTGGATTTAAGTGTCAATAAACCTTCTCAACAAGTAGTTTAACTTTAAGGCTGCAACTGGCCAAATATGTGGCATCTGAAAACGGCTTCTTAGTGGTAATGTAACATTAATTAGAGGGCTAACGTTAGTGGACATTCTGCACATGAGGCGTTATATGAGAAGGTGGTTGTTGCTGACATCACTTGTCAATCAACAACACTACAGTATACCACATTGGTTTTTAGCTGAAAAAACTGTGGTTTAGGGGTTTAGTTACTCTTCAAGCGTTATGATCTATATGTTAGCGTGGTTTTCTATGTGTTTTAAAGTGATTTACAGTTGTTCTCCTACTGCAAACTCTCGCCTGTTGATAAAAATGCAGTTAGTTTCATTGCCATTCTGAAGCCGACGTGGGCTCTGCATACATGCTGCTGTATTATTTATGACTCTGGGAAATTCCGATGAAATGCAATAACAAGTGGCATTTTTATTTGTTTTGACTACACAAATTCCATTTCTTCAGTTGAAATATGAACGGTAGCAGTGTAATCAATAAGCTAAACCTATTGAGATCAGCTTATTCTGTGAAAATCACTTCCCCTTTTTTGTTTTACCAGTGTAGAGAAGTTTCCAACGAGCTAAATTCCCCTTGTGGTTTCAGCACTGTTACTGTATTTCATGGTCTGTGAAATTGATTTGTTTCACTTCATATCACATCCAGTTGAAAGTGCAGCATTAAAGTCAAACCTGCTTTTGGTTAAACACGGACTGAACCAAACTAGTCAGCAGTGTAAAAAACAGAACATGCCCGGCCGCATGATGATGATAATGATAATGAAGCTTTTCAGATGTGCTCACAAGTAATTACAATTTTTGAGACATACTCAGTATTTCTTTTTGTAAACTTGGCCGAGTACAATGCCTTTGGTTATTGCATTTGTGTTCTTTTTGTTTCTCAGAAAGGGGCTTAGACACAGTTAACTGTACCAGTGTTTGGCATTGTAGTTTTGTCACCTGCTCAAACAATCAACAGTGATGCGAACTGACAGCTAGAGCAACTCCACTTTGTCCCATTTCTTTTCTAATTTTTTTCCCTAACCTTTCTTTGTTCCTCCCATTCTGGTTTTCCCTCTCCCTCCTTCCCCCTGACTCTCTGCCTGTCCTTGTTCTTTCCCTCTCTCCTCCTTGTCCTATTCCCAGACTCTCATGTCCCAAGGGCAGACATTCCCAGCTGAGCTAAAGAAGCAGCAGCAGGGGCCAAACAAGTCTCCCAAGAGGACGTCTCTGTCTTCATCGCCATTGCCACCTGCTCCGCTTCCTCCACCCCAGAACAATCACTCCAACCTCTTCCTCTCGAGTGCCCTGCTGGGGCTCCCTGAACCCCACCACCCCAATGGAGTCATCCAAAGCACCACTCAGGACGCACCTTTGGCCCTCATCAGCAAACCTCGCAAAGACACTGCCTCGAAAGGCAAGTCCCCTCAGTGCGACTCCGATGCTGGGTCAATGCCTGTCAATCTGAGCACAGGGTCGAGCAGGACCCAAGGAACCACCCAGGCTGGGCCCCCGTCACAGCCCCCCACTACCTCACCCCATGCCACAGGCCATGGATCTAGGAAGAACAAGTCCCCAAAGGGTAAGGGACAGACACCAGGGCTGGGACAGGGACTGGCACAAGCAGACCCTTTAGCTGCCTGGAAGGGCTTCTCTCAGAACCACCTGGTACAATCGCTTGTAGATCTGTTTCGTGGAGGAGAGGCCGGGATCGGGATTCCTGGAGTCAGTATCCCTGGAGTTGGAATTCCAGGAGTGGGGATCCCTGGGACGTTTAACCCCACAGCTGGTCTCCCAGCTAACAAGGAATCAGATGACTCGGATGATGATGATGAGGATGATGACCTTGAGGAGGAGGAGGATGAAGAGGACTCGGATGATAGTCTGTCAGGTTTGTACCTTCTATGTTTAAAAGTTAACGCAACTTTCTCAATTGAATAATTTGGTCACAATAAAACATTAACATTTCTCGATGGGAAAATTAATAATTTGGTCAGTAACATGTCCAAAATTGGTGATCACATTGAAATTCCTTAGTTTGTCCGACTAACAGAAGAAAACCTGAAATATTCAGAGCAGCAAATCATTTCAAACAACTCATCAATTAATTGACCAGTTGTTTCAGCTGGAATTAACAACCCTTTGAAACGCAGTCGCACAATAAAATCATTCATTTAATCACATAATACATTTATTATGACGATTTGATAGCTCATTAACTTGTGAGCTGTCCTGGTTTTGTTATTTCAGAGTCCGACAGCAACTCAGACAGTGACGTCTCTGGGAAGAAAGTGAAGGAGTTAAAGCTGCTGCCATCTGGATCGTCTAAAAAGGAGATGACTCCCCGCCGGCTAACCAAAGGCCCAGAACTACTGAACACCTCAACCAATCACACCGCCACCAGCTGCTCCCCTCTCAACCTGCAGGTCATCAAGACTCCCACCATTGTCACCAGCTCCAGTGCCTTGGCCTATCACAGCTCTCCAGGCTCATCATCCTATAGCTTAGCCTCCCCATTAGGTAATGTGTTCAAAATGATTTCACGTAGAAAGCGTATAAGTGCAGGGGTGAAAGGTGGTTTTAAGATCTACCGGAAAAGCCAAAGAGGTGTGGTGTGCGGCCTAGAAGTTGTATGAATTGATAAAATCTGATAATTACCTCTGCCCTGCCATGAGGTAATGTTTTTAGCAGGATTACGCAAAAATTCCATGGAATTTTGTGGTGGGGCGAGGCATGACTCAAAGGAGATCCCATTACATTCTGGTGCCAATGCAGATCAGGGGGTGATTCCCTTGTACTTGCAAGATAGGGCGTTTTTTCATACTTTTAGTTTTCTTTGCAATTTGGTACTGATGCAAATAAGAATAAAGATCTAGTTAGTTTAAATGTGGTTTCATAAGGACAGTGTTGGACCCGAGCAGAGGTATGTGTTCTACCCGAGTGCGATTCTGATTATGAAGAATGTTTGTTATTTTTAGGGAAGCAGGAAGAAGGCAATGTGTTGTCATGGACTAGCTGGAGCGCGGAGGTCCTGTAGAGGCACGCCTAAGAGGCCTGACGACTTGTTTGGCATAGTAACAAGTTTAATTTCTTCACAAAAAATACCCTGATTTATAACTTGCTTGGAAGGTTCTGAATAAATGCTCCAGTCTTTTCCCTAATGTAGGTAAAATTATTCTCTCTTATTCTTTTCTAAATGGACACCGTTATTTAGACAATACCACATGATTTATTTTTACTGCTGTGTTTCTACAGATCTGCTTTCCGCATTTTAGTTTTATCATTTCAATATGGCAGCACAGGAAACTGCATATTGAACTTACAAGATGCAGGTCAAGGCAGTTTATTTTTTTTAAAAGTGCATGTATGAATATAAGTCTCAAAACCTGGCAGGTATGATTGCAGGTGTAAGGGGCTTTGACTGCTGCTACTGTATGTGTGAGGTTTCTAGCCAAAGTCTGTGCTGTCAAATTGATGGTTGAACTCTGTCTCTCCACAGGTTTAGGGAAAAGGAAGAGGGTGATGGATGAGAAGGAGTTGATGATACCTCTGGAGCTGGGGTATGTACAAGGAGTGGAGAGAAGGAAAGCGGTTCACTTCAGAACGTGTTGAAGTGTTTGTCCCTTTCCAGATCGCGTCCACAAAAATGCATGATGCATACTGTTTGTCTGAACAGCTGTGTTGTTGTTTTTTTCCTCCTTAAAAAAAATCCAGGTGGCGAAGAGAAACAAGAATCACAACAGTGGCTGGGCGGCCGCAGGCTGAGGTGGCCTACTATGCCCCGTGTAGCAAGAAACTAAGGCAATACCCAGATGTAATGAAGGTACCTCGGCCGCAGCGCTGCGATTTAGTCTACGTCCGCGATACAGAAGCAAATGTGTTGTGACAAACAGATGAGCAGTTGCGTTTGTGACAGTGGGAATCATTGTGGGTGGTGTGGTTTATGATTTCTTAAGGAAGGGTCTTTTTCACTGCTCGTCCACATTGCTCAAACACATGCTTGTGTATCAGGATTTGTTGTGTGCTAATCTCTGCTATCGCTCCAGCCTGCACTCCACCCCAACCCCCGCCCCACCCCCACCCCCACCCTGCTTTCTATGACCCTGCTTTCTATGACCCTAATAGTGCGAGATAATATTGTTAGATTCACTTCTTGTGCTGCTTCTTTTCATCCCCTTCCCCTAACCCCCCCTCCCAAAAAGTGTTGGGATGCACAGCTTTGGCCTTATTCATACACTATGTCATAGTCTATAATCTTCTTTATTCAATTCACGAAAAGCTCAACCACACTGACTGTCAAAACTGTCTTTTGAGTGTACAAGTGTGAACAAAAAAATTAAGTATTCTCAGTAACACTCGCTCCCTGCTAGTCAGTCAGTAGGCAGTAAAAAGCCTCGCAATGCCACTGATAAATAAGAAAGGGCCTGAATTGTGCACCCCAAGGTCAGAACCGTTTTTCTCTCCTGAGAGCTCTTGCTCTTTTTTTGTCCCCCCAGCTTTTATAATGATTAGTAGCACTGCAGAGATGCACACTGTAACCTTAGACCCCCCCCCCCCCAATCGAGTGTCTCCCACTTGCTTTTCAATGTCGCTAATTTCACACATTTTTTTTCTGCCTAAACCAACGCCATTATTATTTTCTCTTTTGTAGTATCTATCCAGAAATGGAATAAGTGGCATCACGCGTGATAATTTTAGCTTCAGTGCAAAGATAAGGGTTGGTGACTTCTATGAAGCCAGAGAAGGACCCCAGGTGACTGCTTTTCATCTCCTCTTTCTTTCTCTCTCTCTCTTTCCCTGATCCCTGTTCATCTTTTCATCTAGTGGCAGGCAAAAGCTTAATGCAGCAGTCACTTTCAGGGCATGGATAGGAATCAACCACAGCCCTCAGTAGTCCTAGTTCATAGATCTCTCACTGTGCATGGAGGAATTTAATAATCAGCTGACATTACTTCCACAGGTGGCCAGTGATATTTGCAATTTTATGTGTCTGTGATACAAAGAGACAAACTAGAAAATGTATTTGTGTGTATTTTTAGAGAAAAGATAATCTTAAAGATAGATGTATTTCTGAGGGGCCAGAGAAACAAATCAAATATATGATTAGAAATAAGAGAGATCAGCAAATGAGTAATTGTTATTTAAAATACTATGTAGCCAGCTTTTTACTGCACATTATAAAAATAGACTAATGAAGAATTTGAATCATTAAATTGAATACATCCTGTCAGAGTCCAGTTTATTAATGACTGCATTGTTAGTATTAAATGATCAAAATAAATGATGATATGTAAACAAGTCACACACTCTAACGTCTCTCCAACGCACCTCCCCACGCCCAATCTCTCCATCTCTACTCTTTTCTCCCTCGACTCTCCAGGGTTTACCGTGGAGCCTGTTGAAGGAAGAGGAGGTCATTCCTCATATTTTGGCGATGGAAGGTCGAAGGGGTCGCCCCTCTAGTTCAGATCGCCAATCGGCGGGCGAGGGCACCAAAGGTTCCCGCCGAAGGAAGGGGCGACCCCCTAATGTGGGCGATCCGCTGGTGCCCGAGGGCCCCAGTCCCAGTGAGGTCAAACTTCTGCGCAAACTAGAGGCACAAGGTTAGTGGGAGAAAAGAGCCCTGAAATATGTTTGTCATAAGTGTGTGTGACAGCCAGATATTATCAAGGTTACAGAGGCCAAGGACGGAGTTACAGTTTATAATATTTCAGACAAGTCAGTTTTTTCTGCCTTCTTGTTCGACTTATAGTCATATAGACACTTTTTCAGATGACTCAGCAACGTTATCATATCCTTTTAATGTTTCAGGACTTTTGTGTAGCATTGATAATTTGAATAGGACTCATACGAGCATAAACCTACGCTAAGGCCCCAACAGACCCCTTTTGGAACCACTTTTAAATTCACTAGATCCAATTTTTCCATCGGATCTGCACCAAGTTGCACTCACTCATGAATTATATCAGTCCCCGAATGCCTGATATATTTAATCCATGAATTATTCCCGGCGAAATACACAAAAAGAAAATTAAAGTGAAAACAATTCCTGGATCCGCCTCCTCATCCGAACCAAAATTGAATGTGTTGTATCCTGGCCGATACCACATCCTTCCAGTAAGTGTTGTGGTAATCCATCCCATTGTTTTAGCGTAATCCGACTAAATAACAGACAAACAAACTAACCCCATTGAAAACATCACCTCCCTGACGGACGTGATGGAGATATTACATAAATAAATAGGTAGTCAGCTCTACTCTTGTAGAAATATTTCAACCATGTATATTTTTAAATGTCTATGGAAAATTGCATAATACATGTTAATCACCAAAGGGAATAATGGTTTGAATGATCTGTCTCTTGTTTTGTCAAAATTTGAGATAAAACATGATTTCAGTCAAATGTATTTGGCTACAGCAGCATTTATTTTCTCTTAATATTTCTCACTGATGAAGCCTTTTCCCTCTGTTTTGTGCAGAAATAGCTCGACAGGCTGCTCAGATGAAAATGATGAGAAAACTGGAAAAGCAGGCACTGGCCCGTGCAGCCAAAGAGGCTCGGAAGCAGCAAGGTAAACTCTGGTGTAAGGACGGGTTTATTTGCTTGGTCACCACTTTGAACTAAATGTCGCATAACGACAGCAGGGACTTTGTTTGTATATACATATTTATTTTCAGCACATTAAAGCACAAGCTTCAATCCCTCTTCTGCCATAATCTGTATTTCTGCCACGCTGCTGCTTTCAAACATTATGCTTATGCATTTTTGTAATTCCTACACACGACGTCAAAGCTAAAAAAAAAATCCATCATAAACTCAGTATTGTTTGCTTAGTATATTATATATTCTGAAAAGTATAACTTAGCAACACATTTAAACCAGAGTAGGCACATTACCGATGCATATTTTTTAATTAAACTTTCACTCCTGCTAAAATATGGGAATGAGCTCAGATCCACTGCAGATGTTTGAAGACACTAGCGACCTAAAACCTATCTGACCGTGTCTCAAATCCTCGGATCATTGATCAACTCTCATGTCTATGTCTTCGTGAAGTTTAATAAAATCCTCCAGTCTTGAGAATCAAGGTTAAAATCTGATCACAGTGTGATACCTGCACTGATAAGAATACACACTACACTACGCTGCACAATTTGTTGACCTGTCGGAAGCATTAAATATCGATGATGATGGCTTTGTTCGATAAGTTGCTTTCCTCGAGTTTTCATTATTACCGTGCACTTTTTTAAATCCACCCCTCTGGTTTCTAGTATTTGAAGTCTCTGAATAAAGCTGCAGTTCTCTCAGATATACGTATACAGTTGATCCCAGCTTTTGCGGGGTCATGTTTGTAACACAACACTGACTTGACTTTTGCAGCGATCATCGCAGCCGAGGAGCGAAGGAAGCAGAAAGAGCAGATCAAGATTCTCAAGCAGCAGGTGGGTCTTCTTTACGTGTGTGCTGACAAATGTTTTTCTTCCCTTCCTCCTTATCTCAGTGTCCTGACTCCACACAGTCCCCGTCTCCTCGGCAGGAAATGCTGAATGGTTATTTTGTGATGCTTTAAAGCTTGCTCTTCAATTACCGTCATTACTTCTAGTGCTCAACTTATTGTTGTGGGGGGCTTTTTTTTTTCCTTTGCCCATCCCAATTGGAAGAGAGTGGTTAGAAAGTGATTTTTATCTTCGGATGTTTTCCAGTGTCTAAAATATTAAGAGATTATGTTTTTTTTAAACAGGAAAAGATCAAGCGTATTCAGCAGATTCGGATGGAGAAGGAACTCAGGGCGCAGCAACTTTTGGAGGTACAGAATCTGATCCAACGGCACCTCTGATTAAGCAGAACATTCCTGGAGAGCTACAGCCCCTCAGTCTATAGTGTTTTAATCTTCCTAAAGCTCATTACTGAACAGCAGCATGCATTGGAGGGAGTTGCGTCTTCTTAGGCATAATTCCACATGGAACTAATGCTAAATTGGTCTTGGTTTGACGGCTGTTGAATATTAAAATGGCTGTTGCTGCCTCCTCAGACCTTATTTAAATTGGACAGAAAAGTCTCTTTTTTTTTTTTTTTTTTCATCAGACAACAGTAACAGTTTAGCATAAGTGGGTCGAGCAAAAAAAAAGGTGCTGTTTTCCACACACACGCACACAAACGCACACATGCCAAGATGCATACACATCCCCACACGCACACACACACACATGCAGACACACACAATTATTCTGTAAGAGCTTCAATGTGTTTTAGCAGGCAGGACTAAATCAATTTTGAGTTGACACGGTTGGCAAGCCACTCTTAACGGGAGGCTTCAACATTTTTACAATTATGCGTTAAAGAGATACATTATTCATTTGCTGTGTTTTACAAATTTGACTGGCATCCAGCAGCATGAAATCTGTGCTCAAACTGCACACAATCAGTTAAAGTGCAGCAAAGTCCTCACCCAGGACTGATTGATGTATGTTTGTGATTTCTTGACCGTAATCTTTATTCATAGGTCAAACGGAGAAAGAAGGAGGAGGTTACCAATGCCAAAATATTGGAGGCAGAAAAACGGATAAAGGTATGTTTTATTTAACGAATCTCCAGAAACAGATGTAACAGTGTTGCTGGTATAGATTGGACGTGGATTACTGTTGGTGTAAACAGTGGAGTCCGGCGATTAAAGTCTGTGGAGGTGATCTTCGTTTATTCTGGCAAACCAAGTGAAAAACAAATCCTCCAGTCAATTTGCACATATCTAGAGCCCCTCTCCCATGGAGTAGAACCGTAGAACAGGCACATGACCTGAAAAGCTAGAGAACAGAGAAGCTAACAAAGAAAAACTTGAACGACGAAAATATCACATACCTCGGAGCACAACAATAGAAAGCCGGAGAAATACCCTTTTAAGGAGGGGTCCCCATAAGTGGACGTGCAGGTACAGGTCCAAACAGTCCACATTGACAATACAGGCCTTTACATGCCAGGTAATAACTAGGTACAAACATTGTGTGTAATTATAAGAAACAATCAAAATACTGTATAATTGGCATTGGTTACATACAGTAACGGTGATGAGCAAGTGTATTTCCACTCAAGAAGCAGCTGGCGATAAAAATTTGAGCGACTATGTGAAATGAGCTGAAATTCTATCAGTGTGCAGTGATTTTCATGATATTGGCACGATGGAAGCGTATCGATTTTCTCTCCTTCATCTTCTTTTTTCTTGCCTTGAAGGAGAAAGAGTTGAGGAGACAGCAGGCGGAGATTCTCAAGCACCAGGTAGGCATTCAACACAACTTGCTCATCCCCCTTGAACGTAATAGTTACTGCTGAATAAAACCATTTAACTCAGATGTCAGTAAGAATTTTCAGGCGTGTATGTGTGTGTGACTGAGTGATTATATATGTGCATCTGCATATATTTTAATACAGGTGTGCGTGTGTGTGTGTGTGTGTGTGTATATATATAAATGTGGTTAGTATTTCTCTTTATTTAACACCATGCTTATTGGTTTTGGATTTATTACTTCTGTTCCTTAATATTTTTGCCAACTCTCTCTGCCAGGAGTTGGAGAGGCATAGACTAGATATGGTATGGGTATGTTTATTTTTGTACATCTAACACCTGCATCGTGTAACTGGTTGTGTTATGGTTGTCATAGCAATGCATTAAGTGTAGCACTGGCTGCTGTCATACTACATTCTTCTGCATGGCTTTCCAGCAAAACCAACAAAAGAGATAAAGAGTCAGTATGCTGCCTCCATCTGCTCGTCCTGAGGGACAACTGACCCTGTCACGGTGGCCAGGCAGCTTCTGTCCCCCCCTCCCCCATCCTATTCCCCCCCCCTCCTCTATTTAAAAAAAAAAAAAAAAAAAAACTCAGAATGCATTGCAAAGACCGCTAGCCAGTCCTCACTCACTGTCTGAAAGTGCACTGGAGGAGTTTCCATCCATCACACACTGTACATTGTCTTAACTGTTCAATTGGAGTCGCCTGTGTTACCCATGAGTGCTTGACGATTTTTTTCGGCCCCAGACATTGAGCTTGTGTCTGTTCGTCCGTGCATCTGTTCTGCAGTCCGGCGAGTGCTGGACTCTAACCAACCACATCCCAGCCTCTCTGTCATTCACTGTTCCTGTACTCTGCACAAAGAATGAAAAACCGCTACTGAGAATCATTTTGTCTTTATGGTGGAGACACTTCCAGACACACCGCCCCCACTGCCTCCCTCACTCCCAGTTCGGTGAGGGTACAGACACAACCTTTACAGGAAAATAGACCTGATAGACAGTCGAACTAAAATATAACCAGTTCCACCATGAGGACAAATATGGTTCTGTGTAGCATTTTATTTTTGGCCTGGCTGTTCTGCTTGTCGCCCCTTCTCACTCATACACAGTCGCAGCTGAATCAAAAGGTCTGCCTATCTGTTTCTCCGTGGACTCTGAGCCGATTGTTGCATCATCAACCCCTTGCACCTTCACTCAGAGGATAATGATCGGGGGCAAATTGAGACACATGAAATAATGCTGGTATTTGAGGTTGTCATATGCAATTGTATTGCATGTGATGCACTGTAGCTTGTTATCATAATAACCCTTGAACCAGTGGTTTTTGAGCTAGAATGCGCTGAATGCCACCGGCTTCATGTCCTTTCTGAACTCGTCCTGTTTGAAGTTTTCCCATTTGTAGATGAATCAAACCAGTAAGAACATGGGAAGGATGCAGCGGAGTATCTGGCTTCCTGCCTGTCTTGTTTATCACAATGACAAAACGATCCTCACAAACAGCCCATGCTAGGCACTATGTCCTGTAAATGTCCTTGGCAAGGCCCTAATAGTGGCAATTGTGTCTTTCTGCTGGATCACAGAGGCAATGACAGCCTGATACGGAGGAGCGTGAAACCTAAAGAGATCAAATGAAATGATAGTCAGTCACTGGTGATTCCTGTGCCCTTTCGCAGTAGACTGTGTGTCACGCACCACAGAACAACATAGATGTCTCATCCTCAGCAGTTACATACTGTGCTAATACTTAAGCTGCCATAACCACTGAAGCAGAACTGCTCTGTTTGTAGCGTCCGTTCCTCTTTGTCGTCCCCCCTTAACCAAATATCATTCGAATGATGTGTCAAATAAACTTTAGCATTGACTCGTGTAATTGAATTTATTATTTTGATGGTTACGCCGTTGTGGCGCATCAGAGGATCTCTGGGCAAACGAGCGTTTTGTTGCTTTTGTTGTGTCAGCTTTAGTTTAGAGGCGCCGTCACCGATTCCAGCTGCTTCTCTTTTTGAGCCTGTCATCACATCTACTTTGTATCGCATCTCTGTGTCGCTTTTTTGGTTGTCATTGTATTACTGTACTCTTCACGTATGCTTCCACCATACATGTGAAAGTGTATACATGTGAAGCATTGTTTTGTGTTTGTTCAAGTACAGTGCCGTTATTGGATCTAGTGCATCACACTTATACATTAATACATACTAAATTTAGTCGACCTTGAGTGCTGTGTGTGCAATGTGTGCCTGTTAATGTGCCTGTGTTTTCTGACTCTCTAGGAGAGGGAGAGGAGGAGGCAACATGTAATGCTGATGAAGGCTGTCGAGGCTCGCAAGAAAGCAGAGGTAGTCCATATGGACACAAATAAATGCAGAAATACACATTCAGTCCACTCCATAAAAAGAGCCTCAGTCCTTATTCCCTGGATGGATTCCTACTTTCTCTTCTTTTTGTGCATTCTTTCCCTCCATTCATTTTTTTTCCTACACACTTACCAAGTCAAAAGATTCTGCCCCTCAAGCACTTTTCCTTTGAATTCACAGCAGCATTAGGCTGAATTCTAATACTGCTCAGCAAAGTCAAGTAAACCTTCTTGTCTGTTTTCACGGAACACACACGCACGCACACGCACGCACACAGACGCACACACACACACTGTGCTTCCCTAAATGAATGAATTCTGGACTCTCTAGGAGCGTGAGCGCTTGCGGCAGGAGAAAAGGGATGAGAAGCGTCTGAACAAAGAGCGTAAACTGGAGCAACGGAGGCTGGAGCTGGAGATAGCGAGGGAGCTGAAGAAGCCAAATGAAGACATGTGTCTGTCTGACCACAAGGTAGCTTAGACAGGCGGTCGATCACAAAAAAAAAAAAAAATCATAGGATCGTAAGTTTAGTTCATACACACTGATGGAAAGGTCTCATTTGAGTGCTGTAAAATATGTGGATATCAGGACGGCACAGTCACAAAATCCATGTTGTCATTATTATTATTTGTGTAATATTTTATTATGGCTCTGTATTTACAATGAGACCACATGGTCAGATGCATTTTTATATGTGGTGATGTGTGCCCCCAAGTGGTTAAAGAAGAGTAGTGCATGAGTGTAGAAAATATGCCGTCAATAACATAAATTGGACAACACCATCTTGATAACAGTCAACAGATGTGTGATATAATGGCAGCTTTTCTACAATTTACCACAGTTGTTTAAATCATAAGCATTTGTTGTACAAATTGGATTTAATGCATTTCTCTCACAGCAAAAAAACCTAAACCAACTAACAATCCCACTCTCCTTTGTGCAGCCTCTCCCTGAGTTCTCCCGGATCCCTGGACTCATCCTGCCAGGACGTGCCGTGTCTGACTGCCTTATGCTGATGCAATTCCTGAGAGGCTTTGGGAAGGTTCTGGGACTCGACTTGAACATGGATGTGCCCACCCTGGGCATGCTACAGGAGGGCTTGCTCAATGTGGGAGACAGCATGGGCCAGGTCCAAGATCTTCTGGTCAAGCTGCTCTCTCTGGCAGTCTGTGATCCTGGGTTGCCACCTGGACAAAGGGTGAGCTAGTTGAACGCTGGTTTAAGAATGCTGGTACTGTATACTCTGAAACAATGGAACCTACTTGAGAATTAAACCAAAAATGAAAAGAACATGTTCCTTAACCTTGATTTGATGCATGTGCATAAGACAGAGAAGCTTAGAAGTCAAAACAACCTTCATTTATCAAGTAGTGTTCATCAACTCCTCCTCTTCTATTTTCAGACAAAAACCATGCTGGGCGACCACCTGACCAATGTTGGCATCAACAGGGATAATGTGTCTGAGGTGCTACAGATGTACATGGGGGCCCATTGTGCCAACACAGACTTGGCTCTTCTGGCCCTCAGTCTGAAGACCAAGGCCTTCCAGGCCCACACGCCTGTGCAGAAGTCCTCTATTCTGGGCTTCCTGGCTAATGAGCTAGCCTGCAGCAGAGCTGTTATCAGGTAGGTCCATCTATATGTTTTACTGATGCATCTTCTGTCGGGAGCCGTAACTGACAGTACACTTTTTTAATTGTAACAACATTTTTCAAACACAACTGTAACTAACAGGATTGCATTTCTCCTTGCAGTGAGATTGACAAGAGTCTGGATCAGATGTCAAACATGAGGAAGGACAAGCTCATCATGGAGGGGAAACTGAAAAAGTGAGTTTTCTTTAAGCCCAAAAAAAATCATACTTAAATAATTTGTACACTATCAGGCTGATCCTGAGTGTGTGTGTGTGTGTTGACGCAGGCTCAGGATCATTCATGCCAAACGCACTGGGAAGAGGGAGGCCAGCATGGGTGTGGAAGAGAACCAGTCTGTTGGCACTCCATCCTCCGCCGCCAAACGCAAGAGGAGAGACAGTGACGAAGACGAAGATGACGATGAGGACAGCGATGACCCGGCCGAGGAAGAGGAGGATGAGGAGGAGGAAGAGGTGAAGAAAGTTAAAAAAGTGGAGGTCTATGATGAGGTAAGATTTCCATCTACAGTTCCATTATTTCAAGAAGTGACTGTGTTGGGTGGCTTGCAGACATTGATCATGTTGTTCCCGTCAGGATGACGTCGACCAGGCCACCAGCATCGAGGAGCTGGAGAAGCAGATAGAGAAGTTAGCCAAGGTATGCTCTTTAAAATGTACACGTGCTGTGAGACAGTTAATATCATTAACATAAATGTATAAGGTATCTTGAGGGAAAAGTTTATAACAGATAAACAACAGAAAGGAGTATTCTTATTTTTTATTTCACTGTGATTGGTTGTGTTGCTACAAATGTGTCTCTATATTTACAGAAAAAAAGCAACTTCTAAATACTTTATTATACAGTGTTTATTAAAAACAACCACATATATTCTTACAAAGGGCTTTTTACTAATGAAGCCATTGATTAGCTTAATAAATTACCTCATTAGCATAGCCTGTAATGCAAAACATATCACGGGTCATTACAATAGGACATTAGGTATGATACGTGCCTTTTATTTTCCTTGGATCAAAATAACGTATAGAAATCACTATATGTGTGTTTTTTACTGTTGCAGCAACATCATCAGACCAGAAGAAAGCTGTTTGAGATCTCTCATTCTCTGCGCTCCATGATGTATGGCCAGGACCGATACCGCCGCCGGTACTGGGTGCTTCCCCACTGTGGAGGGGTGTTCATTGAAGCCATGGAGAGCGGAGAAGGTATATACAGCACAGAACACACACTCAAAAAAACATATGTGGAAAATAAAATTCAGTAATATAATTAATGCTGGAAGAGGAAGAAAGAAATGTTCTAAATATACTTGTTCCACTGCAAGTTCAGCTGTTTGTGCTCAATGACATTTTCTGATTACGTTTGACTTTATCTTAATTCTCCAAACCTAATTAGATATTGCATAGACTCAAATAATCTGACACAACTCTACTTATCCTCCAGAGGCAAGTTTAGAAAAAAACTGCTCAGTTGTAAAACCAACCACAGTAGAAAGAGTTTTCAGCTGCATCAACAGTACACTCTCTCAATCCTCTGCAGCACCAGAGGAACTGGAGGAGGAGCGACAGAGGAGGAGGAGGGTGGCAGAGGAGGTCAAGGTCAAAGAGGAACCTCAGGAGATCGAGTTGGAGAAGGAGAAACACGCCGACGTTGATGGTCCGAGCATTCGAACAGAAGGTTTGGAGCAACAGGAAGAGGAGGAAATGGAGTACGAGGGGAAGAATAACTCCCCGAGTCTCTTCTACCCTGAGCAAGGCTGTGTTTCCAAAATCTGCACAATCCGGGACGTCAACAACGACGTTGGCAGGGAAACTGTGAAGGCAGAGAACAAGCAGAGTCCCCATGTGAGGCAAAACGGCAGCCCCCTGGGCACTCATAGCGCCACGGCCTCAGTAACAGTAACCTCCCCCACTCACAATACCTCTGAGCCGGCAGTAGCATCAACCCCCTCCCTGGTGACCACTAATGACGCGACAAACATCCCTCCCACGGCCTCCACCTCTTTACCTGTGCCGTGCCTGCCAGGCCCAAGTGAAAGCCAGGGGGACACTCCCCTGTCCTCGTCCCCTACTCCGTCTCCCTACATCCCATTTCAAGCCAACGACCAGCTGCTCAGAGTCCTGACGGAGAGGAGTGGACACTGGTTCAGTCTGCTCCCTCGCAACCCTTGTGACCTCTCTTCCCTCACCACGACTCCTCCAGCAGCGTCACGCGTGTCTCCCCAGGCATCCTCCACCCCAGCCGGGCCCAGATCCCCACCTCCTTCCCCTGCCCTGCCTCTCACCCCTTCTGCTGCTTCAGCCTCCACCAGCCCACACCACCCAGCTGGCCTCCTCAACTACCCAATATCAGCCCTGCAGGTGAGATCGTTGGCTGGAATCTGTGCCAGATAACCAGAACTGTGACCCTCTCTATGTTGTCATCCACCTCCACCTCCCTCACCCTTTTGTTTACCCTCTTTTCTCCCCAGGTGAAGCCATGTGGTTCATTGCTAGGAGTGTCTTTTGGAAGCTGGCCCAGCGGCATTATAAGTCCCAGCCTGCCTCTGTGCAGCAGCCCCAGCCCCATGCCGGGTCACTCACTGGAGGGCAACACAGCAAGTGTCTCCAGTAAGAGTGAATCGCCTTTACCTGGCATTGAGAAAACCTCATCCATGCCCTCTCCTGCCTTGGAAATGCCCAAATCCCTCGACCACCCCATGCCTCAGCCCATCCCAGAGGGTGAGAGACAAATAAACACATTGAGAAGAATTAAAGCCGAGACCGTGATCAACCCTCATTTTGTATTTGACAATGATTCACCTGCATGAAACGATTTCACTTGCCTGAATAATCCAAGATAATTGGATCAGGGAATGTTCTGCTCTGCTGTACTTAGTTTCATTTGGGTATAACATAGCTGTATGAAGCACTTTTTTGTTACAGTGATGTGTGTTCAGTGTCTCGGAGTTTAACATGCCTGTTTGTGCTCCTTGTCTCAGAGATGCTGACAGGATGGTGGCGGGTTTCTGACATTGAGCAGCTGAGGAATTTAGTCAATGCTCTCCACAGCCGAGGCTTTAGAGAGAAGGGCCTCGAGAGGCAGATGCAGAAATACATGGAGATCATCCCCCAGGTCTGCACCAAACACAGAGACGGTAAGCATCTCAGCACTTCTCCCCGAGCACAGGATCACTGCATACGGCTGAGATTCATAAGCAGGACTGAGAGCATGTAGAGAGTAGATTATTTTTATAGTAATAAATACAGATTTGGTATGCTGCCATTCAAACTAAGAAGCACGTCCTTGATGATCCATGAATACACTACGAACACTGCATTATTAATGACCGAAGTACATCTGCATGTGTTTGGCTCCGTGGCTCATGGGTTTACTTGTGATTTCATGGCTGACTGATATCTATCATGTCGTCCTTCTAGTGGCCATGATCGAGCTGCGTGATCTGGAGGAGAGCCAGGTCAGTGTGGAGTCAGTGCGAGGCTGGTGCGTTGAGGAGCAGGCGATGGAGATGGACATTGCCGTCCTGCAGCAGGTCGAGGAGCTGGAGAGGAAGGTCACGTCTGCCAGCCTGCAGGCGAAGGTAAAATACTAGAGCACACTTTTTAGTGTAAGAACATGTTGATGTGAAGTGGTGTGATCAGAGGCCAAAAGCTTTAACAGCTCATTTCCTCTCCCAGGGCTGGATGTATCCGGACCCTCAATCTGAGCGGGAGGACCTGGTGTACTACGAGCACAAGCCACTCACAAAATCAACGTCAGCAAGCACCGGAGACAAGGAGCATCCCGAAGAGCGCGGGGAGAAGGGTGGGGTGACGCGTCACCTGGATAACCCGCTGGACATAGCAGTGACACGTCTGGCTGATCTGGAGCGCAACATCGAGCGAAGGTACCTGAGGAGCCCCTTAGGTACCACCATTCAGATCAGGCTGGATAATGTGGGTACGGTCACTGTCCCTGCCCCCGCCCCATCCACTAGTGCTGACAGGGAAGGGTAGGTCATTTCTCCAACCAAAGCTCCCCACTCTCCCACTGAGACCCTTTCCTCTCCTCTGTGTGTGCTTTGTGTTTCCCATATTATCAAAAGAAGTGAGGGTCTTTGCTGCTTTCACAGCAGGTTTTTGTGGTGGCTTGTGGCATTTTTTTCTCTGTTTCTTTGGTCTTGTGCAATCTTTAGGGTGGGTGGTGGGGGGCTCCCCTTTCCTATACAGTCATTGTTTACTGGCATCTTTTGCTTTTCTGCAGTCATCTGCATGGTGTTTTGCATCAGTAACCTTGGTTGTGGGCACACTCATGGCTCCCACTATAAAATATACCCTGGTTCTACTCCTTCACTCTTTCTGCATGAACGTTCACCTAACATGACAGAATCAGTGTGTGCCTCTCCTCCAGCGCCCCACACCCCCCAAAATCCTCATGCCTGTCTCTGCACAGCTGGAGCTCTTTCTGGTCTGCTGTCTTGTTGGCGGCTGGTTCAGCTGATCAGTTTACCGCTTTGTGTTTGTGTGACTTAACCCACATATTGACATATGTGTGTGTGTGTTTTTTCTTTTTTCTCATCCCTATCCCATCCTTCCACATTCTCTTCTCCCAGTGGCGAGGAGGAGGTGGCCCACGGCATGAAGGTGTGGAGGAAGGCCCTGAGCGAAGTGCGCAGTGCTGCCCAGTTGGCCATGTGCATCCAGCAGCTACAGAAGTCCATCGCCTGGGAGAGGTCCATCATGAAAGTGGTCAGTAGCAGATCCCAAAAAATAACCACAATACGAATATTTCCAACCTCATTAATTAAAATAACGATTGCCCTCTCGTTCTGTAGTACTGTCAGATGTGCAGGAAGGGCGATAATGAGGACCTGCTCCTGCTGTGTGATGGCTGTGACAAAGGCTGCCACACTTACTGTCACAAACCCAAGATCACCAGTATCCCAGAGGGAGACTGGTACTGCCCGGCCTGCATATCCAAGGTATCAGAGCCTTAAATAATGAATTGGCATCTGCCCTCAGCATTCACTTAAAAGTCCAACCATTTTCATGCTCAAGAAATCTTTCTTTGAATTTTTTGGGGGCCTTTTAGTCCCTTATGTGTATGTGGGGCTGTAGAGAGATGAGATGAATTCAGAATCATGTCACCAGGAGCTCAAAGAATTCCGAGTCTCCGATTTTGCATTTAATTTTCCTCTCAACTCGATAATTTGCTGCGAGGCTTTGGCATTTTGCCCATTAAGTGACAATAAAAGCTTCCATTCATATTCATGCTCCGAGAATCTGGACATCAACAGATTTTATTGCAAGCTTTACAAGAATGTTTTTATGCCGATGTGGTCCGGGAAGAACTAAATGATGAGTGATGTTAGAAATGATCTTGTATTTCCGAAAAGGCCAATATCAATATCAGCAATGTCAGTGGGGTCACTTCACTTCTGTTTGAGTTGCACCAGACCATAATGCATTGTTCGCTCTGTGCAGGCGAGTGGTCCTTCCCCCAAAAACAAAAAGCCTCCAAGCAAACCAGTAGCATCCAGCGGAGGAGGTGGCAAGAAAGGCGGAGAAGCGAAGAAGAACGGGAAGCAGACTGGCAACGGGGAGGTATCGGAGGAGGACCCCGCGAGCGCCAGCAGCACGCCCAAGAAAGCAGCGGCAAAAGACACCAACAGGAAGAGGAAACTGGAAGAGTGCTCACCTGCCCTGCCAGGAGCCAATCAGGAGACCCCTGTGTGTGTAAAGAGAGCCAAGACGGCTAGAGACAACAACAGGGACCTGGGACTGTGCAGGTATGTGCCTCCGACTTGCTCAGACTTGTCTCTCTGTTGAATTCTTCATTTATTCATCACCTTCTTCTAAACAGTCCGACAGTAGCTGCAGGCGACTGCATCTACAGGGAGATAATGAGTCTCCTCTTCATCAGTAAATAAGATGCTGTTGTGGGTTTTCTTTGACAGCTTCTCACTGTGTGATATTCAAGGCTTTTTCCTCTTACAAATAAAATTCTTGTCTGCGTGTGTGTTCATCAGGGTACTCCTTGCTGAGCTGGAGCGGCATCAGGATGCATGGCCTTTCCTCACACCCGTCAACCTGAAGTCAGTCCCTGGCTACAGGAAGGTCATCAAGAAACCAATGGACTTCTCCACCATACGTGAGAAGCTTGTGAGCAGCCAGTGAGTTTCCGATCGCCTCCGTTTGTTCTTTGTTTTTTACAGCTGAAATCCTTCAGGGTTTGAAAGTAACAGAATAACAAAAGTCAGAGAAGGAAATGTTATTCAGGAAATGATTTATATACGTTTTTTTGTTTTTTTTCAGGTATCAAAATCTGGAGACTTTCATCATCGATGTCAACTTGGTCTTTGACAACTGCGAAAAATACAATGAAGACAATTCAGACATTGGCCGAGCCGGTCATAACATGAGGAAGTTCTTCGAGAAGCGCTGGACTGAGCTTCTGAAACAAACAAACTAAACAAACTGTTCAGATTCTCCCCATAAACCCAATAACGTTTCAAATCGGAGCACCAGGTTTTACTTTTGTTTTTATTCCCTGATGGAGAAATGCGGCTTTGCAGGACGGAAGAAGAAATCTAATCCTTAATAAGGAACCCATGGTGTTCTTCTTAGGATGGATGTCACTTTGAAAAATAAAAAGTAATTACATGAGGTGTGCTGGATTTATTACAACAGGGATAAAAGCCCCAAAGAGTCCCAGAGAAATGGGGTGTCGTAGTGCAATACCATTCCCTGTCTCAGAACACTGCACTGAATGAATCCTCAACTGTCACTGATGTGTCTGCGCTAGAATACTTTCCACTACTTGTAAATATTCTTTTGTTATTTAATCGTATTATAGTGAATGTATTTAATTTTGTAATAATTATTTATGAATCAAGGTCCACTTCATTTTCTATGAAAAGGAAGAGTCAGCTGAACTGCTTTGAATTGAAAAAAAAAAAAAAAAAAAAGGAATGTGTCTTTGTGTTGTAATTTTTCTCCCAAATATCAAACAAAGCCAAGAAAAAAAAACCTGTTTACACTGTTCAGTGCTTTGAGGCATCAGAATACTGTATTCATTTGTTCAGACTGTAAAACTGCATTTATTTACAGGAACGGCAGAGGAACAGTTAAGACAAAGGTGACTCATGTGTATATACTGTTTATTAATGTCAATATTATGTCTTGTTTGGAACGATGTGTAAAAATTGTTTAAGAATATTAAGATATTGTTTATGCCTTAGAATGATTGTAGCATTCTATTTTAGTGAACGTGATGAAAACATTATCATAAATATTGTTTGTACAGTATATACATATCCTCTGCAAACACTGTGGTATCCTTAATCTTGGTAGTGCCTACCCTTCCAACAGGGGCATGTAGGGGATGTTATTGTTTTTAGTTTTCATTCTTATGACAACATTATGTTTTTCCTTTTTTATATGATTTCAATCCAACAAGGCCTCCAAAGTTGGACAGTGACACAGAAATCATTCCTCACCATAGCAGAAAAAAAGGAACAACAAGCATTCAGTTATGCTTCCATGACGCATTTCCTCGTAATCTGCCACAATACAGAGGACCTAAGGCCATTTGTAACCACTGTGTTGAACCTTGCTGTGTGTTGTGGCCTGATGGAGGCAGCTAGATTTTTTTGTACCCAAGTCAAGAGTACTTGAAGTTACTTTATTTAAGATATTGTGGAATAAAAGTATCATTCTTTTGTAGGAGCTTTATTTTTCACTAGTGTGTGGCACGGACCTATTAAAAGGATGTTTTTCAACGTAAATGACTCACACTTGTTTTATTTCAATCACCAGCCATGATCAAAATGGTTACCTGTTATTTTTCTGTCAATCAACTGAATGATTGATAAACTCATCACTGCACCTTTCATATGAATCTATTAACACAAGCTGACTGAGCTCAATTTCAAGGTTTAGACTTTTGTGAAACGTCGTGTTTTTCAAGTTCGTAGATTATTATTGTTGATTACGTTTATTTCAAATAGGAAGCTGACAATATCATGGTTATGTCATTTTGGAAGTAACGGCAGCCAATTGTAAGTTTACAAAATACTACGCTTAATACAATTTCTAAGTATTTCAAGTAATTATGTTCAACCACTTAGAGTCAATGAAATCTGCATTGCTGCTTTTTTATATTTTATATTTCAAAGTGTATAAGTGTAAAGTAATTAACAAATAATGATAGATAAAAAAATAATGAGGCAAAACTAAAATAAAACAGAAATTAATCAGATCAAATTAACTACACAAGGGTCTTAGTTTCCACAGCTGTCAGTGTTTCAGGAAAGAATCAAAGCAGAACATGACGACAGTAAAGTTTCATTTCTATTTTATAGATTTACCGGAGTGTTTGGGGAATTTTGTGAACGAGGAACTCTGATGAAAGCCGACATTTTTCTTTTTCTTTACAGATGTAAAAATAATAAATAAAATGAATGTGAATTTAAGTTGACAATGTTCCCAGATACATGATTATAATATTATATATCTCATAATTAAATTAAATCAAAATCTAAAACGGACAAACAAATACAAAAACTAAATACATATAACAAAAATACATACATACAATATATAAAAATATTTCAGCTGAGAGTTTATCATTAAATAAAAATACTTATATTGTCTACATACAATCGTCGTTTAAATAAAAAATGTAAATGAATACATGAAATTAAAATATTGGCTACATACAATTATGCCATTTAATAAGAAATGGAAATAAATAAATACATTTAATAAAATACATATATTGGCTACATACAATCATGTCATTTAATAAAAAATGCAAATAGATAAATACGTTAAAGAAAACGTAGGTGTGTCGTCAGAGGCGTGACGTCACGGTCAGCTGCTCAATGAGGAAGTAAACAAACCTGCAGCGAGCGGACGACTCGACGGGAGCAAGTGAAGCTGCTGTGGTGAGATGTCGCTGAAGCTAAAGCCTCGTTTCTCTTTATCTTCAGCCGCAGTTTGTTGCTTAGTTTGATTTTATCGCGGTTTGTTTCCGCGGAGGTGAAGATGTGTCGTCGTGTCGCCACTGAAGCATCGTTAGCTTAGCATGTAGCTACAGGATCCACCGCAGCTGTGAGGCTTCAGTTTGTCAAAGTTAAAGTCAGCGAAGAACAAAAAACACTAAAACGTATAAAGGCGAGAAAAACAAGGAAAACTACACGAGCCTTGAACATGAATTATCCATTAGACAACTCTAAATGTCTGTATTTTATTTAACGCTGCAGTTGTTATTGTAATTGTTTCCATTATCTTTTAATCTGCAGATAATGTTTTTTCAGTAATAAAATGTGTCTATAAAATATCTGACATTTGTGATACTAATTCCACAGGATAACTGTCATATGTTTTTTTTTATTATATATGTATTTATTGTTATGTTTAATACTCAAATGTATTTATTTTTACTTTCATGTACATGACAAGATCCTGATATTTGAAGCTGGCACAAGTATTAATACTATTGCATTAGTATTCGTTGATGAGTCAGCGAAATTAGTTGCCAGTTTATAAGTGTTGCTGCTCAAATTGTATAATTCTGTTATTTCCTTCAGACGACACTGCGTTGAGGTTAAAGCTGTAAACTGGATTTATTGAGATTTGAAAACTCAAAGCAAAAAGATTTAACATTTAATATTGTAAAATAAATTAAAATAGACAGTGACCTATAGGCCTAACTTAACAACTTAATTTTCTCAATGTTTAAATATGTCTTTTCATTCAGTGATTTAAATACCAGGAATTATTGAAAAACTGTCCATCACCGTTACCAAGGATTCGTTTTTGGAATTCCTTCCTAATAAATGACTTTGAATGTGTTTTGTATTGGAAAGTTAGTAAACAGATTAGTTTTATATCAGGGAACTTTCTGCTCGTTCTGCTGTGTGGGGGTTAATCATCGACATTAATGGCCCCAGTGGGACAGATGTAGGTTGTTAGGAAACATACCTGCGACGTTTCATCGTGGAAAACTAGGACGTGTCTGAAGTTCCTCAGCAGGAAGATTAGTCGTTAGATTTTCTGTTTCTCCCTTGGATGTAAAACTTGAAATACTCTCACAGTTTATCTTTGGGGAATTGAGACCTGACTGTGTTGGTTTTACAGTCTTGGGAATTGACTCAAGACGTAACAACAGTTTTTGTTATTGAGAGCGCAGTGTAAACTCATCAGGGATAAATACAGTGAGAGTTATCTCCTTTAAATGTTTAGCGAATAAACAGAAAGAAGGGTAATGGGATATTTGTATTGTTTTACATCTAAGTGAATCAGCTGCTGTGATTCAACAGAACAACTTTTTAATCACCTTCTCGTTCCCTCCATGGAAACTCTAGGGCCGGCTCTCCAAATGACGTCTCTGATTTGCACTTTAAATGACCATCGAGACGATGTCAACTGGTGCGCCTTCTCGGCCAAACTGCTGGCCACGTGTTCTGGGGACAAAACTCTCAGGGTATACAGCACCAGTGACTTCTCAGAGCTGCCTTTCTCCCCGCTGTCGGGACATGGCTACAGCGTCCACTGCTGCTGCTTCAGCCCCTGCGGACAGTTCCTCTGCTCCTGCTCCACCGACGCTACCACGGTTGTCTGGTCCATGGTCACAGGAGAGATCGAGGCTGTCATGGAGCATCCCGGTCGCAGCCCTGTGAGGATCTGTGCGCTCTCCCCTGACTCTGCCCACCTGGTCACTGGTGCATCCGATGGGACTTTGGCCCTGTGGGATTTCCCGTCCAAACAGCTGAACAGGTAAAAGAGTCATAGATTTCTATAGACACTGTCACATCAGCCGAAAAAAGAAAATAAGGCTGTCCCACGTATATCCATCATTTAGTAGAGAATGCAGGTAAACGCACACTTTAAACCTCTTCAAATTTGGTGTCCATTTAACTTTACTATCCATACAGATATAGAGTAGAATATGAAACAGATCAGAGTGTAAACACCTGTCATCACACCACTGTTTGCACTCGCCTAATATTCAGCTGCACGTTTTATTGTTCTTGAACCACGACGATCTGCTGCTGTTGGTTGTGTTTGTGAAGGACCGGAGCCGTGAGCGACACGACCATGGTGGCCTGCTCCTTCAGCCCCTGCAGTCAGGTGTTCATGACGGGCTCCACCTACGGAGACCTGCGTCTGTGGGACCTGAGCATGAACCAGCTCCACGCAGAGAAGAACGCCCACGACCTGGGGGTCACCTGCTGCACGTTTGCTCCTGACATCCTCAGTGGTGAGAAGAACCATCGTGAGAATAAAGACATTATTAAAGGAAATCTGAATTATGAATTATGTATTAGATAACTTCTCAAAAGAACTTGAAACATTGATAGTTTTGGTAAATTTTCTTTTGATATTTTCCACTAGTTGAATTGTTTGTGATTTGTTTGGTATGATGTATTTGTCTGTTTGTCTTTGTGTTGTAGGAGGTCAAGTTGTGCAGTTTCGTCTGGCGTCCTGTGGCCAAGACAGTCACCTGAAGATCTGGGCCATTAACAAGTTCGCTTCTGGAGGTAAAGTGGCATCATTTACTGACAATGAACCCCTTTCAAACCTCTTTCAACAGGAAAGAGCTGCAGTCTTACATTTCCCTTGGTGATTTCTTTGTAATCCGATTTTTGTGATTGTTGTAATTGTTTTTATTAAGACCTTGTTGTGTTGCTTTTATTTTTTAACTCATTATTTTGTTGTATTTATTTGCTGGTTGTGAATCTCTCCTGTTGTCAGGTCTCTCTTGAAAAAGAGATTTAATATCTCAACGAGACTGATTAAATATAGATTAAATAATAAAGAAAGGGGAAAATTACAAATTTTAACACGAGGGGATCATATAAGAAACATGTATTTATATATATATATTTCTATATATATGTAAATATGTGTGTATGTGAGGATAAGTGCGATCCTCTGTTCTTGTTGAAATATTACACTTATCTGCACTTATACATCAAGACAAGTCACTGTTGCTCTCAAAGAAAGTAAATTGTATTTGTATCTAGATTAGCTGCCAGCACAAGCCCCTTCTCCTGTGTTTCCATGCTATTGTTTATTACTATTAAGTTTTTGTATTTCTCCACATATTTAGCAGATTAAATCTTCTCATTTGTCTTTATTCTGTGACTTCCCTTCAAGTTTTCTGACCCATTTCAAGCCTCTCTTTTAATCCTTTTATATCTCATGGCACAGTCCAACCTCTGTCTGAAAACAGTCCTTCCCGTATTATGTTTTGTTTAGTGGGACTATTTGACTTGTCTGAGGATATAACTTCAGTTGTTTCTCTTGTAGCCTATAAGATGAAGCTCCTGCACACACTTACTGGCCAGTCGGCTCCAGTCCTCTCCTGTGCCTACTCCTCAGATGGGCAGCTGCTTGCGTCTTGGTAAGACTATGAATTTAGCGAAGAATATCTATAATTAACATGTTTTCACCTGTCGTCCATTTTCTAAATGTCTTGTTTCTGTTCTCAATTGAATTAACTAATAATATAACGACTCAGTAACTGACAGAGAGGCAAAATGTTGTAAGTATGTGTCTAAGTTTTAGGAACATGTTCAAGTGATGGCTACAAAGAAGATAACAGATCTACCATCAGTCAATCCAGTCAACTGTATTTGATGCACTAAGAACATCTGTTTCCAAGTTTTGATCTGTTTAGTATCAAGAGGTCGATGTAGAAGTAGGCCACCCTCAACTCAAGCATAAACATGCAGTACTCCAGTCAAGCCACTGGAGGGAGACATAGATTGCTCTATTTCTCAAAAAGTGGATGTGTGTATGAACATCCTGAACAATATTTATAGTTGGTTTAATAAAACATTTGTTATAGCTACAATTTTATCTCTGTATTTCTTTCAGCTCTGTGGACAAAACTGTTACAGTCTATGATGCAGTAAGTGATTTTCCCTTTTACCAATTTACTCAGTATATAGTTATATAGTTATTTACTGCACTTTTCACAATGTTCACATTTTGTTTGTGTGTTTGCAGGCAAACGCAGTTTTGCTTTACACCCTGAGACAGCACGAGAGGTGAATATCCACTTTACTTTTTGAGGTTTACCACCGTAAATATGTTAATATCTCTCTCATCTGGCGAGGCAATAGGTTTTGTTATAGTTAGTGCTCTGTTGTGTGTATCTTGAAAAATAATAGTTGATATTTTGGGGTTTTCATGTCTATGTTTATATAAAATTAGTCACAGTGAAGTCATATCTTGAGTCTTTAGAAAGATATTTCAGTCCAAATTACAAATATATTTTTCTGGTTGAAAATGAAATCAATAGGATGATCATTAGTTTAAATTGTCTCGATGTGATTTTAAAAACTTTAGGAAATATTATAACATATTCATGATGGGATAATTCTATGAGCATTCATGTTATATAGACACAAAGCGTCTCTCTAGTTACCGTACGCATAATCTTTGGAAGACTCCAGTAAAAAACGCTTTGTAATACGAACACTAGTGCTGGATGCAAAATAAAAATATTTTTGCGATCTCAAATTCCACAGATAACTGGACATGATTGTATTTTCAGACGGTTGTATTCAACAAGAAACTGTAATGTCATGTAAAAGATGTAATAAATATGAATGAGCTCAACATGTAACCGCTCATTCACAACAGGATGTCAGGCACAGAGAGGGCTGAGCCACAAACAGACAACACAGTCGATGTTTTGTGATGCAGTGTGTTCACAATCATTCCCTCTGCATCTTAAGAAAAATTATAGGACCGTTCTCCATGAATCTCTCCCCCTACACGTACATGTGAGCCACAGCTGAACGATCACACGTACGAGCTATTTATACGTCCATCCAGCCACCTGTGACTGAAAGGCAGCGAACTCGCTTCCTCTCATGAAAGTCATTTTGAAAGAAAAAATCTGAAAACTGAAATGGAAGTAGATGAGACGGGAGAAAGAGGATAAATGGCGTAAAAGTGAATCACAGCACTTGACAAAATGCCTCCAGGAAACTCGACTTGCCTTCAGACAAGCTGAGTATCCAGAGGTGAGGTTGGTGCATGTCTTCCTCTTAGTTTATATTTCAGAACCAGAGCTTTTCCCTCATTAACGTTGCTTTGACTTTCTGGAATCGGCTGAAAATTCAGTTTTAATCCTTGTTTAGATTTTAGTGCAGCTTTTTGACGTGGTAAACCATCAGTGAACTGACCCTCTGATGGAGAACAGCTCCATCACCGACACATATTTATGTCTGGCATCACCACCTTTTAACCCTGGAGCTGAATGGCAGCCTCACATCCTGAGGCTCAGGACTAAGATTTCATATTCAGATGTTTTAAAAACATCTCATAAACCTGTTTTTGCCTTTCAGTTCTCATACTTTATCTTTTTTTATGCTCATACACCGGTGACAGCCAGTGGCCGGAGGCATTAGGTCTTTGGGTGATCTGTTCATCCATATGTCTTTCATAGTTTTGTTAACGGAATATCTCCAGAACGCCTAATGGGATTTTTTTCATTTACATTCATTTGGACTGAAAGATAAACTGATTAAATGTTCGAGGTAAAAGCTCAAGGTCACAGCGATCTCACAAAACCCTTTTTTGCCTCGGGAATGCGTTTTAATTAATTTAGACTGAGACAGATTAAGTTATTAGATTTGTGTGGTCACAGGTCACGGTGGCCTCACAGAACACGTTTTGGCCCCTTGAACATCTCAAGTCTGCCTTTAGGAAATTTCTTCAATTATTCTGGACCAGTTGTCACTTGGACTGAGATGAACTGATTTGATATCAGGGGTCAAAGGTCACAGTGACCTCATATGAGTCTGGAGAAAATCAATGTGGACAAAAACTACACTTGTCTTACTTTGTTTTTCTTCTTCTTCTGTTATTAAGTCCTCTAAGTATTTTTTTATGTTGCTACACAGCCAGCCATTAACATTCAGGTGGTGCCTGTCGTCTGCTGCAGGTACGTGACGGCGTGTTGCTTCTCTCCAACATCACCACTAATTGCCACAGGATCTATGGATAAGACTGTAAACATCTGGAGGCTGGAGGACGGATGCAGTGGCCACGGTGGGAGAAACACAAACAGATACACTGAAATAGACTGGAATCAATACTCGGGTGATAAATTACATCTTGTTTTGTCTTGTAATCTGTTTCTGTGGTCGGCTTCCACCTCTGAACATTCTATCCAATGGAAAGGAGGGAAGACACTGCCTGGTTAGTTTTCCTTTCTATTTTTAACACTTGAATTAAAGGGAAAGAGATGGAGGGATAAATGGATAGATAGATGGATTGACTGATAGATGGCTAGAGGGTTAGATTGAGAAATAGATGGATAGATAGATGGACTGACTGATAGATGGATAGATAGATGGAACGATCGAGGGATCAATAGATGGAGGGATAGAGGGATTGAGGTAAGGGGAGTTGGATGTATATATAAAGGGATAGATGGAGGGAAAGAGGGATAAATGGAGATATAAATATGAGGAGGGTTGCGTAGATGGAGGGATGTATAGGTAGAGGGTTAGATATATGGAGGAATGGAGAGAGGATAGATTGATAGACAGGCTGATAGATGATTAGAGGGTTAGATGGAGGGATAGATATGGAGGAATGTATAGATGGATAGATACATAGTCAGATAGATAGATAGATAGATAGATACGGAGGAATGGATAGACAGATAGAAAGATAGATATACAGTAGATAGATAGATAGATAGATAGATAGATAGATAGATAGATATGGAGGAATTGATAGACAGACAGTTAGAAAGTTAGATGAACAGATACAGTAGATAGATAGATAGATAGATGGATAGAAGATAGATGAACAGATACAGTAGATAGATAGATAGACAGATGATTTGAGTGAAGGACACAGGTGTTGTGTACTGAAGTGCTCCCTTCGCTCTACTCTCCTCTTCATTCTCATGTGCTGCAGGTTTGCATTGCGTTGCTTAGGTTACAGTTTCTTATCCCTGGTTTTTGTGTTTCAGAGGAACCTGCTCTCGCATCACATGAAGGTAGGAAGGAGAAAAATATGCCTGTGTCGTATATTACAGTGGAGCAAAGTAAGAATCTGTAAACCAGACTCTCCTCATACACTATTAGCACAATCAGTGAATTTAGTACTATCAGTAATGGTCTCATGTTTCTATCTGCCACTCACAAGCTCCTTTTCACCTTCGAGTTCCATCTCGTGTCAATGACAATGTCGATGACACCTCAGACAGACATGGATTCATATTCATTTATTCCGGGCCCATAATCAATAATTAGTCAGCAGCATTCCAGGACGCTCTTGCACGCAGAATATTTGGCCATTTTTCATAAAGCGCTGCAGCTGTCAAAGCACTGACCTTCTCGCTTCGACCCAATCTCTCAGGGAAAACCTCAGCCGGCCAATCGAAGCTGCTGGTCACCGATTGGTCGGAGGGGGATGTGTCAGAGTGGCTGGTGGAGGAAGGCCTCTCGGGATTGGTTGAGAAATTCAGGGCCAACAACATAGACGGGACCGAGCTGCTCAGTCTCACCAAGGAAACGCTGGCGTCAGAGCTGCTCATAGGTGAGGAAGAGAAACGTCACACACACACACACACACACGCAGCTCAGTGGATGACAGGACACTCGTTACCTCACAGTCCTGATGCTTCCTTTTTGTTTGAAACGTAAGAATATAAAAAACAGTATAAGGGGAATTACACAGCTGCTGTCCTGTGACAATGAACAGGGGCATGTGTGTGGATTAGGATTTTTCTACCTATTTGCGTGGATGAAACGAAGTAAGGGTGAAGGAATGAATGAATGTTGATGGAGGTTTTATTCAGAGACATTCCATAATATTAGGCTGCACTGGAGAAAGCACTCAGCTGTGAGGCTTCAGCAGTCATGACTTTAATCTGGAGCACTTCATCAGTTACATAACTCAATCCCCAAAACAGTATTTCCCTTTAAGTTCTCAAGTGGATTTACACCTAATGTCAATAGGTCTTCTTGGTAATGTCCAAGTCTTGCTTGAAATGAGGTTTTCCTGAACTTGTTGACTTATCAACCCTCTGATGTATTTCTGTCTTTTTTATGCCTCAGCTCAGGCAACAGCCAGCGGCTGGAGAGATAATGTTTTCAGGTTGTCCATCCGTCCGTCTGTCCTGTTCTTGTGAACACAATATCTCAAGAACACCCTGGGGGCCATTTCTTTAAACTTGGTGCAAATATTCAGTTGGACTCATGGATGAACTGACATTAATTGGGGCCAAAGGTCAAGGTGACTGTGGCCTTATGAAACATGTTTTTGGTTTTTTGGTCTCACTTGGACTCAGGAGTTAACTGATTAGATTTGGCTGGTTAAAGGTCAGAGGTCACAAAACAGGTTTATTGCCTCTTGAAAATTATATCTCAAGTCTGCCTTTGGGAAATGTCTTCAGATTTTAATCAGTTGTCAATTGGACTCGAAGATTAACGTCACAGTGACCTCGTATAAATCTGGAAATGAAAAATATGTAGGCTGACACTGAACTGGTTGATGGAGGCATACAACTACATGGTGTTTATTCTAGTATCTGTAAGAAGTGCAACCACAAGGCTGAAGTACGAGTGTTGTGTTGTTGATGTCAGTCTACCAGCCAGGCCAGTATTCGTCATGTAGTTGTCAGCGAATGTTTGTTGTATTTCCAATGCCGTCATTTCCATCCCACAGTTTCTGTCAATCACTCCTCAGTTTACACAGCTTCAGCGCCGTGACAGCCTGTGTTCACATTGTTCTGTTTTTAGTAACGTTGCACAAATCCCAACTTTTTTAACAGAAGAGTCGTGCAGCAACACATTTTATCTTCTGCAGTGAAAAATGGAGAAATAGGCGATTATCAAAGGTGGGAAGTTGAAGAAGCAGCAGCAGAGTAACATGAAACAGAATGTAACAGTAAGATCAGCAGGGAGTCTACAAACCATTTGATGTTCCGCTGTAGCTCTTTATTTTCTGTGGTCATTTATTTATAAATAAACAGTATTCTAACTCAACCGCACTCCAGGACCTGCTTTAGTCAGCAGACATGGTCGTCTCCCATCACTCTAATCCATGCTCACATTCGCCATCCAAGAGTGAAACGTGTTCAACGAAGGGAGATCTAGAATGACCTCTGCCAAGGCCCAACATTCCCCTTAAACACACACTCATAGATATCAGTTCCCTTAATGTGCCTGATCTTTTTTCATGAAGATTTCTGTATTGTAGTATACAAAAAAAATAATAAAATCTGGATCTGCCCCCTTAATCGAAACCACTCCAAAAGTGAATGGGTTCTTCCTTGGGCTACACCTCCCCCTCCCCCCAACTTTAAAGATAATCAGTGAAGTAGTTAATGCTTAATCTTACAAAAAAGACAAACAGCAATGAAAACGTAATCCCTTTAGTGGAGGTATTAATATTAATATTATAAATGTTACTATTTTGATCAGTTCGACGTGAGACCCAGTTTTCTATAACAAAGTCTTGTTTAATTTCTCTCCTCTGGCACTTCTGTCTATTCTCTCTCTTGTGTTTCTGTCTGTAGAGTCTGTGGGCCTGCGCAGTAAACTCCTGAGGAAGGTGGAGGAGCTGAAGAGTCATTCAGTCTGTTCAGGTGTTCCTGACGAGTTCCTGTGTCCAATCACCCGAGAGCTGATAAAGGAGCCGGTCATTGCTGCTGGTACGTGAACATCAGACATTTTCCACTATAACATATGAGCATATTAGTTAATGTGGGCGAATGAGACAGACACCAGCGTTTGTTTGTTTCTTCAGAGTGTTGGAATTTGTTTGTGCAATTAAAGTATAGTGTGTGTACATTTCCTAACAGATGGCTACTCGTATGAAAGAGAGGCCATCGAGAGCTGGATCAACACCAAGAACCGCTCCAGCCCCATGACCAACCTCCCTTTGCTGACGACTCTGCTCACCCCTAACCACACCCTGAAGATGGCGATTGGCCGCTGGAAGACCAGCCAGTGATGTCTGACGAAGCTGTGTCCCAAACCTTTCACTTAGAGCGGATCATAAACTGTATTATAAAGATGGACGACATGAGGGCTCACCCCAAAGTGAAGCCAGAGTCTCAATCGCCTCCTGATGGCTGGCTGCAATGTAGGTCATAATCCCTGCCTCCTCCGTGTTATTGGTTGGAACATGAGTCAAACTGAAAAGTCAAAAACCACGTCAAATTAATCTTTCTCAAAGATGGTTTCTGTTATTTTCGGTAATTCTGATATATGTCGTGTTCATGTTTCCAGTCATTTTGGTTTCGTTAAGTTATTTGCTGTTTTAAAAACAGGCTGAAAAATCTTGATTGACAGCTCAGACTGACTCGTGATAGGTCGAGCTTGTGCATCGACGGGACCTCACGACCACGGCTCCATCCCCCGGTCGCAACTTTGCAGATTCTGGCTCCAAATGACAAACATCAGCGCAAGATGGCAGCGTTTGTTATCAGGATGATTTGGCTTCATTTCTGGATGGTGGGAGGACTGGATGTGTCGTCCATCTTTATTTACAGTCTATGGAACAGACAGAAACCAGAACTCGCAGGGATCCCAGAGCCCAACAGGAGCAGGTGCGTTGATCCAGTTGAGATGTCTGCTCACTGTGTTGGCTTTTACTCATCACGCTGCATTAAGCAAGTCATGTTTGAAGGCAGGTTTACTAAGCATTGACTTTTGCATGCGTGACAATTACTTTATATTTATTACAATTATGTTTTTTTTTTTTAATGGAAGTTCTTGGAAGAAAAAGTCACAGGGAATTAATATTTAAAGAGACTGGTTTTGTTCCTGTTTTAATGTGAATGTTGCTTTGTTAAAAATGTCTTCGCTTCAAAAATCTACAAAATGTGTAATTTGCTCATTCAGCTGAAAAAACTAATAAAGATCCATTATAGGAATGATAACAAATTAATTATTAATCAAAAAAGATATTTCTTTGTGCAGTTTTTATTATTCATGATTTTTTTTATTGACTGAATAACCAATTGACTGAGTAACTGCACAAAGCTACAGCGACATTCATCTGCAGTAGGATCGGCAGGACTAACATTACTTCGTGAGGATTGAAATATTGCTTAATGCAGCTTTATTTAAAAAAGTTGTTACTGAAAACACCATCTGCAGTGACACAAGTAAAATATTTTTTTACATTGCTTAAAGGTTCAGTGTGTAGAATTCAGTGACATCTAGTGGTGAAGTTGCATGTTGCAGCTGAATACCTCACCCTCCCCTTCCAAACATGAAAGAGAACCTGTGATCGCCTTCAGTTGTCATAAAAACTCAAAAGATGTTTAGTTTGTCCAGTCTGGGCTACTGTAAAAAAAATATGGCTGCCTCGGTAGAGAGGACCCGCTCCCTGATGTAAATATAAAGTATTTAAATATAAATCGTCGGTTCAAGGGTAAAGAAAACAACAATTCGTACAATTTAGATGAAACACACTAGTGAAAACATCACTAGGATTATTTTATAATCAATCTCTGTCAATAAATCCTTTTCACCTACATCTTACACACTGGACCTTTAAACATTGCAGCAGCTCGTTTAATACAAATCCTATGAGAATATTGCTTCCCCAGAGCAGTTTAGTGTTTTATTCCCTGTGCAAATGAAAGCATTTCTGCTACTTTCAGAAATTGCAATGTTCACTTTTCTATACAAGTAGTTTATTTTGGTGGTTTGGTTAAATTCTTCAGTTTAGATGAGTGAAGTTGTACCATCGAAGAACAAGGCAACATTATTATGCTTTATACTGTGAAAGAAGCAGCTGTAGAACTGTTAGAATATTTTATTATACCACAATAATGTTGTGGTAACATTCTGTCATCCATAGTATGACTCAAAAGGTTATATGACAACTATGGACATACAGCAATGTAAAAAGTCTCTTAAGGTTTGTTTTCTTTTCAACCGTCGACTTTATAAACGCTCTCCGTGTCCAAAGAAACCGATAAACACAAATATGGTCTGCTATGCAAAAATAAATAACATATACTGGGAATATTGAAGCAGTCAAGTCAATATTAGAATATGATACGTTTCCATCGATGTCATGTACAGTGCAGTAGTTTCTTTATCAAATGTACCAAGAAAAAGAATCTCGAGTACACAAAGCCTGTAATGCTGACAGACAACCACTTACAAGGAAATATATCATCTGCAAATATAGTATACACCGTACAAATATAAATGTTTTTTAAAAGACACTCGACAATAGAAATGGTCATATCCTGCAACTAACAGCATGAGGTTTTGTATATTCGTGCACAAAAGCTTTCTTTGACTCCTATATTTTACATAATAAATTAAAAGCTGAGACAATATACGACTATTTTTTTTTTTTTTAGATCCCTACTTAAGGTATGTCTGGTTTTCTTGAATACACAAGTGTAGCTGTAGACATGTAAGCAAAAGCGCAGTAGCCTGAGTTGAACACCGGTTCTAGATTGTAAATGCAGTGCAGCAGCATAACTCTACAAAACAGGCTCAGGGAAGGGAGCTGTTCTCAAAGCAAGTCTCCCTCGCTACCTTATGTGGAGCATAGTTTGTGGAAAACAGCCTGTATCTGTGCTTTGATAGACTATGTTCAGACGTTAGACTCTATAAATGAGCGTTTGGGTTTGATGGGAGCCATGTGCAGAGCTGGGTTGTCTCTGGTGAGGCTCGCCTGTCTGTGCCTCCCGTCAGGAAAGCGGAGCTGGGAGGACGTGGATCCTCTTGCCTCCCGCTGGTGCAGCCGCTCCCCGAACTCGCGGCCCTGCTGCTGGCTGCTTACCTGACTCCCAGAGAGCTGCTCCTGAAAGGAGGCGCGCTTGAAGTCATTGTTCAACCCTTGGAACTCCATGACGGACATGCTGAAACTCTCCAACCCTCCTCCCTGCCCCTGCCGGCCGGACGTCTGCTGGCCCTGAACTCGCACTGATTTGTCCATTACTCCCATGAAAGGCCGGGGCTTTAGCTCAGGTTTTGATTTGAAGCTACCACTGCTCTTGATGGGGCACGGGGCATCCAGCACCTGCTGCCTGCCGCCGTCTGACAGGTTCCCACTGGAGGCCTGACTGGAGCTAGAGCCCCTTGAGCCTGCCGTGCCCCCTCCTCCGCTCTCCCTCCTGACCTCCATGCCGGAGCCCAGAGCCAGGGCCAGGCCATCCAGACCCACGGAGTGAGTGGAAAGTCTGTCGGATCCCCTGGAGAAGCTGGACGAGCGGGGCTGGTACATGTGCAGAGGTCCAGGTGGGGAGCAGCTGTTGGGGGACATGGGGTGATAGAGCTCAGTGGGGCTGTGTCCACAGTGTTCGTTGACTGACCCCGGGCTGATGTCGATGCCCAGCACTGGGGCGGGCCTCAGGGAGGTGGAGATGTGTCTGCCCGGCAGCGGACTGGAGGGGCCGCACAGAGAGAGAGGCCTGCCCCCAACTCTGCCCCCTGACTGCAGGGAGTGGCAGTGGAGATGAGTCCTGCTGCCGTGGTTCTGGGTCTGCCTGTTGATAGCAGGAACGGGCTCAGGCAATTCCACAAACAGCTGGTTCTGTACATACTCCTCCTGAGGGAAATGTGGCACCTGATCTGTTAAAGCGAAGGCCACACCTCCAGGGAGAGTCCTGTTTGGAGCGTAAGGATTCAGAGGCCAAAAATCTGGGCTTTTCCCACAGGGCAGGCTCACCTCATCACCCTCCTCCTTCTCTTCCTCCTTCTCGGCATCAGCGTGCTCCCCGGGGACTTGCCTCTCGAGACTTCCCTGTGAATAGGCGTCAGTCTCTTCCTCTGTGCCTTGATGGTGGTGGGTGTACAGGTCCCTGTTGTAACCCTGCGTCGAGTTGGTGCCCACTGCCTTCTGATGATGTTTGCATTCCTCCTCTACCCGAGACAGCAGCCGCCGGATCTCCCGGTTGGACGGGCAGAGTCGTGCTGCTTCGTGGAGGTCTGCCAGCGCTGCAGCAAACTGCCTGGGGACAACAGAGGAAGAAAAAAGGAACTTTAAAAGTACTTCAATTACAGCGCCCACAGAGCACAATGCTGATTCCTGCAACACTTAATATTGAGCAAAAATGAAAAGTTATAAAATGAAATGGAATAGCCAATTTAAATCTGCTGTACCTGCTGCTCCTTTTGGCGCGTGCTCTGGCATAATGTGCTTCATAAGACCTGGGTTTGAGTTCCAAGGCTTTTGTTGCAAACTCCTCAGCTAAACCAAAATCCTGTGATGGCAGATGAGAAGAAGTATATTTAGTTTTTAGTTTGAAACCTTAGACAGAGCACACGGTATAAAAACAAACCCTGTGGAAAAGCTGGGAAATGTTTGTCCTGTAGAAACAAATCTGCGGCCGTGTTTGCGTCTCCATTATTGTATGGATCTAAAGATCGAAGCTTGTTTAATGAAACACACGTCACGCCGCGATCACTCGTATCGACCAGGAGGAGGAAGAGGAGGAGAGAAACAGACTCCGGCAGGTTTTCACTGCTCTCATCATCATCATCGTCGCTCTCAGGTGAATATTTAATGACACAAACACACGGTGATTCTGTCCTTGAGAGCGAGGTCAAAATGGCAGCCTCCAATGCGAGATTGTGAACATTGCTGCTGAATGTTTAATGACGGTATCATGCAGTATCTGCACTGGGTTGCTGCCTGCGTTCTGATATGATACGTGGATTTGTCCAGAGAGCCCTCACGTCCACTGTAAATACCCCCCCGTAGAGACCCAGAGAAAGAAGGGAGCGAGTGGCCTTATCACATTGCATTATCTGCTCCATTATTCATCAGCCACAGTGACCCCAAGGAGGGCATTTTTACACAGTCTGTTAGGACGTCTGTCATCACCAGGGCGGGTTCCGAACCTGGCTGCAGGCCACACACATCTATCTCTGCACTAACAGCACCGTTATTCATCATGTCACCACCTGCTTCCAGGTCTCACCCCACCTTCTCTCTGTTTACCAGGCCGACATGAAACGAGATCCGGAAAGCAAGAGATGCTTTTTTTTTTTACAGTGAGCTGATTTCATCTTTTTTTCATGTGGATTCAGATAAATTATAAATCTTAAGGAACCATCCACCTTGCCTTGCCAGCCCTCGCTGCCATCCCCTCGGTGTTTAATAAACTGGCTGCTGTTAAATAGTGCATGAGCTGTTTGATGCGGTTGTGGGAACTCACGTTGGTTTTCCTGCGGCAGCGGGAGAGGTTGAGATAGAGGGAGACCCGCAGCTCCTTCAGCCCTTTCAGCTCGTCTCCTTGCCCCTCGCGTGGCAGCTTCCTCAGGGCGTACTGGTACCGCTGGCCCGCCTCCTTCATACGTCCCTTCTGGGAAACACACAGGAGGAGGTGGAGAATCAAAACGGACAGCTAGAGGGAAGGGGCAGTTTTTGATCATTCCACAAAGGGATCGTAGAAGTTAATACAAATGAAAAGCTCTGAGCACCAGCACACTGTTAATAACATCCATCTTCACCTACCTTGTAAAGCATGTTGCCTTCCTCCATCAGCTTCTGCAGCAGGATGAGGAGAATGTCTGGTTTGGAAGAAGCCATAGCCCACGTAGCGTGACCTGATGGAGTGGCACAAATATTTATCTTAATATTATCTGGCTCGCCTTGTCTCTTTTACCTTGTGTCTTACATAAATCATGTACCTGATCGATCATGCAGAGACGTTCTGTAGCCTTTCGGTTAATGAAGGAGAGCAACCGGAGAGGAGGAAGAGGAGGAGGAGGTGGAGAGAGAGAGGGAGGCGAAGAGAGAGTTAGAGTGGTGGAGGTAAAACTGCAGGTGCTGCAGAATGAACAGTAACAATATACTATATGGAAGTAGACAAATATACACATGCAGAACGTGCAGATGAAAAAGTGTAGCATGATACAAATCAATGCATGTGAGCTGAGTCTTCATTAATTCAGATACTGTGTGAATGCACTCCAGAAAAGGGTCTGTTCAACAACTACTAATGTCACAAGCTGTACTGCAGTTTGTTTCATATAATGTGAAATGTTGTGTTTGTGATATATAATGCAATGTACTGCAGGGCTGCTATAACAAGAACAGTGCTTGTACCTGTTTTGGATCCTTTCTTCAGCAGCGAGGCCACCAGGGCCGGGTTCTGGCAGCCGGTGGCCCGGTCTGATCCTCTGGTGCTGTTGTTGTCGGCTCTCTCCAGAACCGCTCCGTTCTCCACCAGGCAATGCACCTGAACACACGTGGAACAATAACAACATCAAGCAGCAGTGAAAGGGATTGTAAATGTTTGAATCAGCTTCACATTTAACAGATGCTGATGGTTTTGATCATCGGACACTTTTAGTTACTCTTCTGCTGATCATCAGAAATAATCCATAATGTTTTTACCTCACATCCAGTGTCGCAGAACAAATTATTATCATCATAGTTATTATGAATTATTTGATATCATGTCCAAAACAGAGGAAAATACATTGTCATGAGATATTTATATGTTTTACTTTGCTAATCCTCTTTCAATAGCTCTGGTTTTACATTATCAACATGATCAAGGTTGTCACAGGGGTGGTGGTGATTTGCACCGTCTCACAACACCTCACAGCAAGAAGGTCCCCGGTTCGAATCCTGGTTCTGTGTGGATTGCATGTACTTGCACAGTCCAAAGAAATGTGGATTTTAGTACTGTAGTAGTACTGACTGTAGGTGTGAATGTGAATGGTTGTTTGTCTCTGTATGTTGCCTCTCAACCAATTTCCACTGGGATTGGCTCCAGCTCCCCCCACGGCCCTCACATGGATCAGCTGATGAATATGATGACTGGATGAATAAAACATGATCAAACATCTCCACAACAGCACGAAACCCACTGTGTCTGCATCCCCGTTCAGAGCAGCCAGGTCGAGAGGAGTCCGCCCCTGCCTGTCGGGCTGGTTCAGGTCGGCTCCTGCCTCCACCAGGTGCTGCACCGCACCTTTCTGCCCCTTCAGACAGGCCCAGCTCAGGGCGGTCAGCCCCTCCTGATCAGCGGCGGACAAAGACGCCCCTGGGACCACAAAACAACACAAATATGCTTCTGCGATTCAGGTGCATTCATCAAACATACTTGGCCAACCCTGGGGAAGGTGGGGGACTCTCACCCTTTGACAGCAGCAGCTCAACAGTGGCTGTGTGGCCCTCGGAGGCAGCCAGCATCAGTGCAGTGCGCCCCTGCTTGTCACTGACGTTGATGTCTGCGCTTTGCTTCAGCAACAACTCTGCAACCTTTGGAGAAGAGGAAGATTATTCCAAAAGAAATAGAAAAAAAACCCAACAGAACAGGTAAAAAGGGAAACACTCAGACTCCACTGCACCTGTGTGTGTCCGTGTTTGGAGGCACTGAGCAGCGGGACCATTCCTCTGCGGTTGGGTATCTCCAGCCCTGCCCCCCGCTCCACGAGGAGCGCACATATCTCCATCCTCCCTCTCCCTGCTGCCGCGCTCAGCACTGACAGGGGGTCGGCATCGAGATGAGACGACGAGGCGGAGGAGAATATGTAATTGACACATTTAGGAGAGAAGAAGAAGCAGGAGTGAGGAGCAGAGAGAAAATCAACACGGGCTATTTCCATAATCTAGTCGAATCCAACACAGATGTTGTGCTATATTATATATCTGGTAGATCTTGTGAAATTTAACAGTTTTGATATTTTCCCACACTCCTTTTTTTCGTATAACAACAAAATCCACTAGCAGGATGCTCAGACATTGTTAACCTCCACCATGGCTGACAAAAGAAAAGGAAAGAAAATAAGATTCTTTCCAACCATAACTCTGCACATGATGGATGACTGGCACCCTCCTTAACCAGCCTGTGTTACTTTGACAAATGATGGGCATTAGTCTTTTTCCTAATATGCGAGTCGTTCAGCTCATTGAGCAGCTGGAGGTTGAGGGAAGGTACTAACGTCATTCACTAACCTCAAATAAACAGGAAAAAGAAGCAATAACACTCTATTTGTCTTTGCTTAAGGTGACTTTGCACAACTGCAGAAAATAGTAACAAGGTTAGAGAAGCTGGTGTTTTGAATACGTGCATGGAAAATAATATTCTTACTAAAAGAGAGGTGGCTTTAATAACAAGTGTGCACAGTATGCACTGCTGCCTTCAGTAATTCTGATCCCCGAAGAAGAAGAATCCTTTGTTCTGTAATTAGACTTTAACGTGCATCCTTGACTGATCATTGTATCTGTGCAAATGGACTCTAATCCAATGATACCGACACTGAACACACACATAAAACGAAGCCCCGGTGCTGCATCATGCAAACATGAATGTTTTATGCTCTGAGTTTTTTTTCTGTCTCCCCACTGAAGGGGTCTGTGTAATAGAATTACACTCTAATGGAGCTGGAGGCAGAAACAGGCTTCATCCAACGTGCTTTCAGGAAATGGACCTAACAGAATTCTGCGAGCTGTGCTTTCACATCTGTGGCGGCGGTAAGAGTATTACAATTGAATAACAGAGGCTTTTTAGATGCTACCAATGTGGCCGGACAAGATATTCTGTGTGATATGTGCGCTGCTCCACTTCTGGTGAAAAAAGTATTTCCAGTTGCATCAATGGTTTGATATCAACCGGAGCCACCTGACATCAGAACACTGTGCTTCCACATGCATGTTGGCTGCTCAGTATCTTTTCACTGCACAGAGCTAGAATGTGTCTGAAATTCAACCCCGACGCCCTTGAGCGTGACTCGAGAACCCCGCTGATGGACAGAAAGAGGTGAGAAAGCTAAATTTATCTGACTGATAGGAGAATCGCACCCGTTTCTCCCCAGAGAGAGTCGTGCGCGTCCATCTGCACTGCCAGCTGTTCATCTTTCAAGTCCAGCAAGCTCCTCACCACCTGCAGGAAAACACAATTTCACAGTCCTCTGTATTGTTGGCTTGCTGTGCAAAAGAAAATAAAGAAAAAAGAAAGCTTCCACAGACCTTGACCACAGCAGAGAGCAAACAGAATTTAATAAATCCTTTACATCAAGCAAGGACGGGCGTCGTGCTCTACACGAACAAAATCCTCTCGGCAGAGTGGCACAGATGCTTTTGTCATCAGGACGCTGATCTGACTCATACCTGTGTGTGTCCCACGCTTGCTGCAGCCGTGACCGCCTGCTGTGCTGCCTGTGGCTTCCCAGTCTCCGTCTCGCTGCTGCTGGGCTGCTGCGGGTCAGTATTGCTCTCCGCTCCCCAGTCCTGGCCCAGCAAGATGTTGATGATCTCTGCCTGGCCCTTCAGCCCGGCATGGACCAGTGCACACTGGCCATTCTTATCAGCGTGGCCCACCTGGCACAGAGGGGTTACACAGAAGGACTTAACAAACGCTGGACCAGGCCACTGCCTTTATTACGCTGACCTAGATCGGCGCTGTGTGTGTCATCTGTCTCCCAGAATAGATCCCCAAACTGTGGTGAGTGTAAAACAAGGGTTATTGGGGATATCATTGGTGTGGAGGTGCAGAGAGACAAACGTGTTCCGCCATTGTGATTATGCTGGCCACGCCCTCAGCACCAAAACTTGTCTCTCAGACACTGACCTTGGCCCCTTTCTTGCAGAGCAGGCTGACGATGTCGACGTGTCCTGCGGCGGCGGCCAGGCAGAGGGGCGTCATGCCGCTGTCAGTGGTCCCATCCACGGGAGAACACATTTCAAGCAGCAGGGCGACCATCTCCACGTGGCCCAGGTGGGCGTGGACAGCCAGGATGGGAGCACGGCCCACCACCTCTGTGCACCAGGTCACACTGGCACCACCCAGCATCAGCAGACGACTTACCTGCAGGATGAATATAATGAGTTGTATATCTGTGTATAAGATCATCACCTCCGCCAAGGAGGTTATGTTCTCACCCCCGAGTGCACACAAACTACAGAATGGATTTCCATGATACTTGGTGGAAGGATGCGGTGTCGGTCAGGGAAGAACCCATTAGATCCAGAAAATGTCTACATTTTCTTTAAAGGGATAGTTCTTCACCCACCCCTCCATCGGCATAGTGGTGAGTAGATAATGAGTGAATACTAATTTTTTTGGTGAACTATCCCTTTAACTTTGTGAGATTTGTCCCTATATTCCAAGACAACGATTCATGGATCTTGATGAAAAGAATCCGGCACATTTAGGGAACTGATATTTATGAGATTTGAAATTTGGTGAATTTAAGGGGACTGTTGGTCCTTGGCGGAGGTGTGTGCTCTACTGAATACCACTCTCGTATATTTTGGTGTTTTCTTCAAGCAGAAGAACGTGTGGGTGTCACCTTGATGTTAGGTGTGTACAGGTTCCTCAGGGAGGCCAGCGCAGCGGACAGACTGTCTGTGCTGCAGTTCACCCACATGGCCTGAAGAACGCTGGAGGACACGCCCGTCTTCTTACTCAGCCCCTGTGAGTGTTGACAGAGACACAGATGAACACACACACACAGAGAGAGAGAGAGAGAGAGAGAGAGATTAAACTTGCTCAGATGAGATCTGTGGAGCAGAATTGGAATTGCGTCCCAGGAGAGGAGCAGTATGTACAGATTGCGAGGCGCACATGCAAACAGTAGAATGTTCACTGTACCGTGGGCGTTTTATGTATATGAGTAGTGCTTATGTGTGTGGGTGATGGTAGGAACAGAGGTTCACTTTTGTTTGTGTGTGTTTTAGTGTGTTTCTGAGCAGCTATATTCAGGATGTTGTTTACATGAAGCCTCTTGTCATTCAGGGAGATTCAGAATAGTTGAGGCACAATCAGGTCCAGTCTTAAACCTACATAACAAGTTATAAACACAGTGTATAGTAAAAACTTAGTGTCAGGGTTCATGTAACCTTGAATATGTGAGCCTTGAGGATGTGGTGTCCCAGTTCCATGGTCTGCTGCCGGTTCAATTTGCCCTCCTGTCTGGAGAACATGAAGGCCAGGAGAGCGTGGCCACTCCTGGGGACATGCACACACACAGAAATGGCGTGCACGCAGAAATCAAATGTCTTTTTAAGCTAAGCAGTTCTCCACTTTTGAGTATATCCACGTTAAGAATCTTCTGCTGTGTGAGGTGTGTGACCTCTGGGCTCACCTCGGCTCACAAAGAAAGTCCGTGCTCTCTCCGTCTGCTCTCCAAACCAGCCACTCTCTGAAGGAAGGATGACACAGCATCCGTGTGCCATCCCTGCGTCGGACCTGCACACACATAGAGGCAGAACATTTCTCTACTGTAGAGTCTCCATTACTTGACGTGCCACACCCCAGGACACAGAGAGACAGTAAGTATTTTAGATTTAAAAAACTCTAAATTCGTCCATGTCAGTTATTTATTTAACAGCAAAAACAAACACAACATTCAAACCAAACAACAGGGTGAATCATTCTGTTCCCTTCCATGCAGACGTACCAGGAGTCTTACCATGAATCCAGCCAGGCTGTCTAATCTCTGCTGGAAGTCCTTCCACTCCAGCTCCCCCCTCACACAGCCGGCATTCAGTGCCCTGAACATTTGCTCATCAGTCAGTGGGTGCAGAGAAGCCAGCGCCACGTTTAGCACCGGGAGAATCCGTTCAAAGAGCTCTTTATCCGGAAAGCTCACATGACACATCAGCAGGTACACCTGACAGAAACTCAGAGGTTAGCATGTGTTGGTGATGATGCTGTCACACTGTGATGGCTTTATATTCTACCACCAACTACTTATTGTTTTTGTATAGTTCATTTAAAGCTAAAATGTGCAAATTTACATTAAAATAAACATTAATATAACATGTTTAAAAGCCTGTTGCTGATTGCACACACCTACACTCATTTTCTGTGGATGTGACCAGCACTGAGATTCTTTGTTTGTGGTTTGTTTGTTTGTCAGAAGGATTACGCAAAAACGACTGAGCAGATTTCCATGAAACTGAGAGGAAGGATGTGACATGGTCCAAGAAAGAGCCCATTCAATATTTGTATCCAAACAAACAGGCAGATCCAATAACTGGGAGTAAAACCTGCAACATCCTGATGATGAACACATTCACTTAGAACTAAAATGGCCCTCAGCAGATTGCAAACCTCTGCCAAGGTCCAACAGTTCCCTTATGAAACCACATTTAAAGTCACTAGAATATTTGGATGTGCGTCAAGTTTCAAACACATAAATATAATTCTCCTAAACATGTCTGATAATATTGCTCAAGATCCATGAATTATTCTCTGAGAAATGTATTTTGCTACGTTAAAGTGAAAACAAATCCTGGATCCACCCTTAAATTTCAAGGGTTCTTTCCTGACCCACATCCTTAAATCAAGTTTCGTGATAACATGTCTGGTAGTTTTTGCGTAATGCTGCTAACTAACAGACGGACAAACAAATGCAGAGGAAATCATGATGTAATTAAGTCATAGCAATAACAAAAGTGAAAGAAAAGGAAAACAAAGGTACATTTTTCTTTAAAAGTACTTTAAAGGATAAGTACTACAAACTGATCCACGTAGTACTTTTCTACACAAACTCTCATATTTAACTGTGACCACATTTTGAGCACACCTTCCATTATCCCATCAATAAATCATCACATTCCTGAGCCTTTGTGTGTTTAACACTTGCTCATCTGTTGTCCCATTTAAAACCGATGATCATGTAATGTTAATGCTACATCTGCCATTTACTTTAGTCACTGTTGGATATTTTCTGGCCTTTAGTATTAAAAAGTCTTTGATCCTTTTATTCTTTTAAATCGTGTATTAATTTGAACAGCGTGTTAAATGCACCTTTTTCTCTTTTGTTGAGGAGAAACATGGCCGAACAATGGTGGCTGCCTGTGGCTCCTTTATGGGGAGTTTATAGAAACTGATTGGTTCCTTCTCGGGCGAGCGAGCTCACCCAGGATGATTGACAGGTGTTGGACCGTGAACATGATCAGAAAAAGAGGAGGACGACGAGGGCGGGTCCAAAAATACACTCAAGGTAAGATGTGTCTTTATAGCTCCAGAGGGTTTAACGCTATGTGAAACTGATCACTTCATAAAACACATCACTCCACAGATGGTGGTTCGCAAATCTTTTTCGCCAGATGAAGCCTAACAAGCTGCAACGTTAAGTGATGATGGACGTTTCAAACATTTATTGATTAGATTAATCTTTTTAAACCACATTTGAATTCACTAGATCTGGGAAATCAACAAAATGTAAATAAAACATCCTATCTCTGTCTTTGTTAAAGAAAGTGAAAAACGATTTCTGGATCCACCCCCTGATCCGGATCTGCTTGAAAAATGGAAAAGTTCTTCCTTCCCTCCACAAAATTTCGTGAAAATCAGTTGAGTAGGTTTTGCATTATCCTGCTAACAAACAAACAGACGCAGATGAAAACAATCAGTGCTACATGTCCTGACCTCTGACAGGGAGACAGGCACCACCAGGTAGTTTCCTCCTTTCAGAGCCAGGTGGCCTTTGTGGAACAGGTCCAGGGTCAGCTGGAGGTACAGGATGGAGCCGTGGCTCCGTGTCGACAGGTGGCTGCTGAACTTGCTGAGGATCAGCGGATCGGGGGCAGAGCCTGTTGGCGTGGTGACGTTAGAGGCGACCTGGGTGCTGCTGCTGACCCTGTGATGGATGTAGTCGCTGAGGTCAGCTCCCAGGTCACTGCTGTCTGGCAGGATGTCCAGAGAGATGCCAGAGAAGGGAAGGAGGGTGGTGATTTCCTGCAGAAGAAGAAAACAGATCAGTAGAGCAAACGCCTCTACCAAGACCCAGCAGTCCCCCAAGTTACACACACTCATAGATAGCAGTTTTTCTATCTAGATGCATGCGTCATTTTTAAATTGGTTTAAAAATGTCCCAACTCGCAATGTGAAAGAAAGGATTCAAATCTAAGATCCACACCAAAATTAAATGGTTTTTTTTGGGCCCTTGTCTCGTCTTTCTATCAAGTTTCATAGAAATCCGTTCAGTTGTTTTTGCGCAATCCTGCCGACAAACAAACCAACGAACGGGGGGGGGGGGGGGGGGGGGGGGACATAAAACTGACGCACGGGCACGCACACCCCAGCATTCACAGAACTGTAGGTGGCGTGTCTTTGGTGCATTAGCAAAGGACAAATTAAAAGCACCCAAACCGGGAGCCGTTCCTCAGATGCTGTTGCCGCTGACTCACACAGAGCCATGGGATACAGTACAGTAAATGGTGTGACAGTGACTCAAGCTCCAACATTGCTCACAGGCATCTCTCAGATTCACATTTCAGCTCCTCTCATGCCATCTTCAACTGCTCGACACCGGCGAGAACCAGCTATGACGGATCACAGAAAGAACCCGTGTCACTGCAGCTCAGTTCCTCTTTAACAAAGAATGACATTTTGGTTTGACTAACAAGTAATTGACTTGCGGCCGCGGACTGCGGCTCCACTAAAACCTTTCACGAGTGTTATCCAGGTTGTTACACACGAGTGAGCACTTCCTGTTAAAAAAGGCTGGGACACGAAGAGCGCGACAACAGCTGGACTCTTCCATCTTTACGTATTTAATGTTTGCTGACTTCAAAATGCATCGTGAAGAAAATGACCCCAAATGTGTTTTGTGTGTTCTCAAACACTAATCCAATTATGCAACTGACTGGCTGGCTGGCTGCCTGTCAAGCTCCAGACTCCCCAGCAGACTCTCTGTAGTATTACCATCCATTCAGGGAGTAATCCATGCAGCATTTGGAGACTTGGCTTGGGCACTGGACAGATGCGTCTGCTGGTTGGTGGGATTACCGACCGGATTGAGAAAATACATCAGACTGGAGAGCTCAACGGCGCCGAGAGCCACATTGTCTTTATACCACAGCGTTAAAACTACACAGTCAGTGAATGGAGCTTAGAGAGAAGATGCAGGTACTGGGAATATCTCTGATTTAGGTGAAGAGAGGGAGGCTGAGACTCAAAGGGTCAGTTCAACCAATTTACAAAATTGTATTGCCTCACTTTACTCACCTCTAGTCGACGAGATGGCTCTAATCTTATTAAACTGTTCACCTGGCATAAATGTTTATGTAGCTGCTCGAGGGGCAATAATAAAAGTGGCGCGGCGAGGAAAGAAGAGACTCTGCATCCCAATACAATCAAGAGGAATTAAATAATTTATACATCACATTAAAATGATTTAAAGGTTACATCTTTTTTTTACGATAACAGCAGCTTTGTTTCTCCTAATAATCCCTACATCCCAACAGGCCTAAACAGGGCCTGGGGGTCTGGAACCTATCCCAGCTAAGACTGGGTGACAGGTGGGCTTCAACCATTAACCAAATATTGGTTCTGGGCACCGGTACTCCAGTAATTCACCGAACTGAAATCGGACCAACATCACTGAACCAGGTATTGATTCAGATTCCAAAGCACAAATGAATTCATTCATTGGTAATCACACAGTTCCACAAAGATAACCGGTGGTCCCCACTCTCTTATTATTCTTGGACTCATGCATAAAAATCAATTTACTAGTAGTATAATGCGTTGCTGAGCACTGGATATTCAAAACATTAAAGCAGTTGCCATAGCAATTTGCACTCCCTCACTTGGGTGTATGAGAATATAAATTGCTTTGGAATACATTTAAATTGGATTCATTTTTGTATGTTCATTATTGTTTTAATATGAAATGTTTGGTTTGCTATAGTCTCATGTTATCTTATACACAATACTACTACTACTACTACTGCTACTTCTACTTCTACTAATACTACTTCTACTACTGATAATAATGATGATAATAATAATAATAATTTTAAACATTGATCTTTACATCTCTAATTTATATGATGATAAAGATGGATAGGGTGCCACCAGGCAGTCTTACTGCTGGTGGTCAACTGTGGTACTGCACCAGAAAGAAACTAAAGAGAATTAGGTAAATTATTACTCTTCTCATTATTAATTTATAAACATTTACAAAATTTCCCAGGAGTCTAAAAAAGCAATTTTTATGTGCATGTAATCCCACTCACCACAAGTCCTGTCCGGACTGTGACAACCAGTTTGAGCCAGAGTGGAAACTTGGAGATGATTTTGGTGATGAACGTGGCGATGGTGTCCCCATAGTCTGGTTTATGGAATTCTGCCTCATTAAGGCTGTCGACCAATATGATGTAGTCGTCCTCAGGCAGCTTCCGCTCTGAATACACATAAATAAAGAGAAAAAAGGGCTTGAAGCTTATTAAAATACCTGGTGTGTCACATTAAAGAGCATAAAATAAAGAAGAATGTAGCACAGTTTTATGCTAGGTCGTTAATGGCTTAAAAAACAGTGCATCTTTTTTAGCACAGGAAATGTTGAGGAAAGCATCAACTGCTGATATTGATCATATTCTGCTGAAAGCGGCCAGAGGCCATTGTTATTTATTAGCTGGGAACAGAACATATCCATCATGGTTCACATTATCTGAGCCGTCAGTGTTTCCCTGGAAGCCTGTGAGGACTCATACACTTAGGCACAAGGGCTCTCCATTTTTTACTGACCTGCTTAATAGAGATGGAGCAGACAAAACACTCCTCTACCCAGGCTGTGGAGGGCCCGGCCGTAATAACACATCAATCTAACTGACTGACTAACTCATGAGGAATCGAGCTGGTGAATGTGTCCGGAACATTCGTGGCCACCCCGGAGTATTTTGTGACCTTGAAATCCTGAGGGATGCTCGTGATTCACCTTTTGCAAAAAAAACCCCACTCATCATTTCCTATGTAAATGACCTAACATCTGTTTCACACACTACACTGCTTCAAATCATTGACCTTAACGAGGGGAAAATAATCTGTGGGCCCATCGTTGAGTCATTAACAGGCTATTTCACACAGGAGATGGCAGAAAGCTCCCTGATTGCAGGGCGAGGGGAGCAGACAGGTTCCACCTCAAATCTGATACTATTTAAAACTTTAAACTGTCTTTAAATTTAAAGAGATCACATTCGTCTAAAGTGTGTGTGTGTGTGTGTGTGTAGACTTCTTTACCCTTGCGCAGGCTGGCCATAGGCTCCAGGACGCCCTTCCGGAAGGCAGCGATGGGGTCCTGGACGCAGGATCGCAGGCTGAGTGTGTTTTGTAGATGAGGCTCTTGAACCAGCAGCTCCCTGTATGGGCTGAGTTGTGGCGCTCTGGCCAGCAGGGCGGCAACGCTGTGCACAAACTCCGGTACCAGGCAGGTGTAGGTGTTGTCGGCCTGACAGAAGTGGTAGGCGACCACCTGGGGGAGAGAGACGCAGGTGAGGAACTGAAGAAAATAGGAACTATGCTTTCTGTTTCTGTTTACGTCACACAAAGTCAAACTAACTGTTAATGGTCAGGATAGAAATGCATTAAAGAAATAGCACTTTAGCAGTGGGAAAATAAAAGTCTGTACAGTAGATCTGTAAACCCCGTGTGTGATAACATTGGTCTGAAGTGTCGATGAAAAAAATGAGTAAGCTACTTAGAAACATATAAAATGTTCTTGTGGCACTTTTGAGACTTCAGTTTTACACAGGCTTCAAAATCCAATCATGAAATTAAAACATCTAATGCAGTAAAATCTGCTGAAACGTTACCTTATGTCTGAATATAGAACCTAAAACTATTAACACCTCTTCAACCTGTGTTTTAAGGCTATTTCAATACCCATGCCCATGCCCCATTCACTAACATCGAGGAGGTGGGATTTATGACCTATACTGCATCCAACCACCAGGTGGCCATCGAGGCACTTTGGCCTCACTTTTGCGGAGCCACGGGCAAATTATTACTGTGATTTCACAGCGTATTCATGGCTGTTTGACGGATATCGGGCCATCACTGATTGCAGCATTGTGTGTTTGTTTGACTTTTTGAGTGATTGTGATTCCGAGAAGAAGCAATTTAAGATTGGCTGACCTGAGGGGAACAAATATATGGCACCAATTCAGATGCTGTGTGTGTGTGTCTTGTTCAGAGCCCATTTATCTGCTCATATCTCAAGAAGAAAGACATTTCAAAAAAAAAAAAGGAGAGGAGAAAAACAATATCACCAAATCTAAAAACAATGAGGGTTAGAATAAAACAACACTGAGATGTGCCGTGAACAGAGGTGGCTGAGTCATAACTTAGTCTTCAGTCATTCTGCATATTACTGCAGAGCATCTCTAAAACACTTCGGTTGATTCAGGCAACGAGCTGAATGATAAACAAACGGGGCTGAGAAATAAAACATTCCACAAAACCGTTGGGGTTATATTTGCAATAAAGGAGCCAAACTGAACAAAGGCACAACATTCAAACCCATTGAGATGAATGGGGACTGTCTGGAGGATTAATAGTAGTAATCTGTCTTTTGTGAGTGCATTTCTGTGGGAAAACATTCATATTTAATAGTATTTACTCGTGGGTTTGTAGATTGTAAGTGGTCCACACACACTGTACGATGACATTATCAGTGATTTTGCTTTTGAGCAAACACCACCTCACCATCACAAGGAGTCTGACTAGTTCCCATGGAAACTCTTATTGAGGCCAAGTTAGTAAATTTAGAAGCTTCCATGTCATCTGTGTGATGCAATCAGCAGCATGTACCACATGTGCCCGAAAAGAGAGAAGAACAACCTGACATTCAAATCTCGTGTCACAAACGTGCCGCCCCACACACAAAGACGCTGAGGTGTGTTTATCAATTTAAACCGATCCCTCCTTTTAGCAGCTCCCCACAGCGCCGTTTATGATGCTGCATTATATTACTGCTCTTAAAAGGTGAGGGAAGGAAGAAAACAGAGAAATCCAGGACAATAAAAACAGCCATGAGGAGAAGCTAAATCTGGATATTCCTCTAATGTCATTATGTTTTCCTTATGTCTGTTGTAAGGTGGGTCGGTCTGCTCAGCAACAGGATGAATAACGAGATCTACAGAGAATCACATTTTGTGTGTGTGTTTTAAATTTGATTATATTCTACTATCTCACCCAGTGTCAGCTGGGATTGACTTCAATAAGTGATATAGATGGACGGAAGGACATTTTACTATGTTAGTTTATGTGTTTGTTTACCATGTGTGTGTTTAATGTTACATTTAGGTTAAAGTGACGGTTCGAGGTGGTAAATGTGTTTTCTCACAGACTCTCAAATTGGTACAAACAAACCAATGGACATGGGTGAAAACATTGGCAGAGGTAAATATGAAGCTACTGGAAGCAACCTGGTTTGCTTAGCTTAGCATAAAGACTGGAAAAGGGGGGGGGAAACAGCGAGCCTGATCTTTTGAAGGTAACACTGTCTACCAGCACCTCTAAAGCTCAGTAATAGTTTCCTAACATCTGGTCAGTAAAAGATATTTCTTTTGGGGGTTATGGGCAGAAGTATGCATTTGTTTGTTAGTTAGCAGGATTATGCAATAATTACTGAACCAATTTCCATGAAATGTGAGCATCTTTCTGTAATATTGCAAGATGGAGCATTTTTCAACATTATCATTGATTTGTTTAGAGAATAATTAATGGATCTTGATATTTATGAGTGTGTAATAAAAACACAGATCTAGTGAATTTAAATGTGGTTTCATAAGGGGCCTTGGCAGAGGTACATATTCTACTGAGTGTCCTTCTAGTGTTTTCATTGCCATTTGACTGTTTATTTGTTTGACTGTTACCCCAAAACTACTGAACTAAGTCTATTGAAAGTAGGTGGATTGGTGGGGTATCGACAAACCCATTGAATTTTGTGGACCAGAATAAACAGGTGGATCCGGGATCTTTTTTTCTCTGAGAGATAAACTTGGTGGAGGCATATGCTCTGTCAGAGTGAGCTTCTGGTTACACCACTTTATATTCAGATTTAAGGAACAAGACATAATGTAATGAAGACTGAGCTGTGTTTGTTTCCAGTCATTATGCTAAGCTAAGATAAAATAAGTGAACTGTCTCCTGGCGTCTGCTTCCTATTTAGCGCACAGACATGAAGGTGTTATTGATCGTCTCATCTCATCTAACTAGATGAGGCGCAGCAGGGGGTGTTTTGTAATTAAGAGTCCTCACAAGTAGAGGAATACAAATGATTGTGATTGTGTGTGTGTGTGTGTGCGTGTGTGTGTCTTGAGGTACCTTGGCAGCGAGGCTTCTGACAGTCTCCTTCCTCTGTGCTGCACTATCGCTCGCTCCTGCAGCAGCACTCAGGTTGGGCTGGGATTCCGCTGGCTGTTTGGAGCCTGCTTTACCCGACTTATCCCCACCTGCACAGAGCACAGAGCAACAAAAACAAACCCAGAGCTGCCATTTACACTCGTTAGAAGAGGCCTCGGGTGTAAAGCACGGCAGCGTCAGGACGAGTCCACGAAGAAACACAATTAAACTGCTGCAATTAATTAGAACATCTGTAAGCAAGACTGGAAACGACGGCACTAAGCAAAACCTCATTGGACAGTAGAGTGTTTGTTTCACGGGGCGTAAAGTGATAATTCTGGATTGTACACATCTCATGCTATAGCCTCTGCTAAATTTAAATCAAAATGACAATGCACAGTACAGAATAATACGATTATGGAAAATAATCACACTGATTCTTTTTCACAGTATATCATTTAATGTTTGTGTGTAATATCAGAGTATGCCTGTTAAATATAGCAAAAGGCTGAAGGGTGATATATCTATTATATTATTATTAGTGTCGCATTTTTCGCATTTGTCGCAAACTCAGTCCCCTTACACAACTGCAATCAGCAGAGAAACCTCAGGGGAGAACTTAGAATAAGAGAGCGTGACCCAGTTACTCACTCCTTCACAAAAAGTGGAAATTTACTCCAATATCGTACAAGAATCTGACGCTGATGGAACCTACTGGAGAATGTATAACCATGTTACACTGTTGTAAATAAAGGTCTTACATTTAGGGGAGGAGCTTGGGCTGTGAGGGATGCTGGGACCTCCCTGTGGCGCCCGCATGCCGTGACAGCTGAGCGTCACCAGCCTCCAGATGATGGCCGTCTTGCCGGATCCTGCGTTGCCCACGATGACAGCGCCGCGCCCCTCGCAGTTGCTCGTCTTCCTCAGGACCTCCTCCAGACGCGTGAACAGCCAATCCCGGCCGACGAACGGCGTTTCCGGGGTGACGCCGGGGACTTCGAACAGCAGCGGCTTGAGCATGATGTCGGCTTGTCTGAACGCCACCAGCCTCCCTGGATGGATGGAGAGGAAACAGTTAAAGCAACATTAGAATGGATAAGTATAATTTATTTAAGTTGTCCGGGAAGTGTGTCTGTAGATGTTTCTGTGTATTTACACACTGAATTCACCTCAAGGTTAAAGGGATAGTTCACCCAAATATGTAAATCTACTCATTATCTACTCACCACTATGCAGGTGGAGGGGCGAGTGAAGTGTTTGAGTCCACAACTCACTTTTGTTAGCCCTGACATTTAAATTCGACTGGAAACGAGGTCATTTACCAGCGTTTCCAGTCGAATTTGAATGTCAGGGCTTAAGGACTGACCCCACAGGAGCAGTATGGAGGCAATTAATGTTGTTTTGTGTTGTTTTTATACATTTGAAGAATCGGTCGCCATTTACTTCAATTGTATTGGGTTTGGCTTCGACACTGTTTACCCCTGGAACTCTGAAAACGGGTTTTGTGGACTCAAACACTTCACCCACCCCTCCATCGACATAGTGGTTAGTAGATAATGAGTGAATTTTTTTTATTTTTGGGTGACCTATCCCTTTAAGCCACAGAAATACCTTTGGAGTCATCACTTGTGCGTCCAGCTGTGCAGTGTTTGCGAACGGAGCTCCTGTGTCCCGCGGCCCTTTGGTGGTCCAGAAAACCCAAATCCTCCAGTCGAGTGGAGCTGGTCGCTGCAAACAGAGGACGGATTGGGGAATGGATTAAGAGTGTGAGCGAGAGATGCAGCAAATGTGCAAAGATACACATGCATTCCACACAAGTGCCAAATTCGTTGCGCGAGTCAATGATTGTAACCATGGCGACGGGAGACATAAACAGCTGTTGCTCTCAATGATAAAATGCTCAATGACCTTGAGCGGAGAAGAAAGATGAAAAGAAAGCAACTCATCTGGTCGTCTTGTAAATCTCGAGTATGAAATGACAGAATGTTTTGCACTTCAGGACACCAAATTTGTGATTATCAGTGGGAACACGTCGCAGGGCTGCAACCCAAAACTGTGTCCGCTGTCAATGACATGGCTGCACACGCTCTGCACAACAAACAAGTGAGGCTCACAAAGGCTGACGCGATAAATACAATAAAGAACATGTTGCACAGAAGAACCCGAAACAAAAAAAGAGTCAAAAGAGTTGTTTACTCCCACATCGGCCGATCTGCCCACCCACTCACATTACAGAGTTTACATGTCAGCCAGGCTTACTTTCTGCAGTCTTCAAGACATTTAGCAGACTCAAGTTCAGGCTGCATTTAAGAAATAGGCTTTATGCAATCAGTTATCTATTCCTGCTATTACAGCACATCATTATACAGTGTAACACAAAAAAATGAAAAGCTCTGTGCACTGAAACCTCACCCAGTGGAACAGCCCTGTAATAAAGACTATTTAATCTTTGTATTAATAAAACATTACACATTTGTAATGTTGTTTACACCGTGTCAGAGAGGTCTTCATTTATTTTCGAGCCTGTAGTCTCTGGGGGTTTGGTTATTTATTGCATTAATGATTATGTAGATTTAACAGATTGTGAATTGATAATTGGACAAAATACGTTGAAGACAAAATATCCATCCATCCATCATCGATACTGCTTATCCTTTGAAGGCCCACTTGACATTGAGTGAGAAGCGGAGTGCACCCTGGACAGTTCAACAACGTCTCGCAGGACTCGCCCATTGAAGACAGAATATCTCCAACATATTTCTATATATTACAGTTCATAAAGATGTCCATAGACAATGCACCACATAAGAAGTGAAGGAACTTTAATTCAGGCTGAATTTGTTCCAGGATTCTCTAACTGCAGTTCATTACATCTTACTTGTATCCTTTTTGTTGGATTTGTTGTTGTTGTTTTGGCAGTTTTTGCCTTTATCTAATTTAATCATTGCCAGGATTTACCTGAGAGACCCAGCAGAGATGGACAAATTCTAAAATTAAAAAGTTAACTATGATTCAAAGCCCAGAAACTAACATCAGAAACTAATGTCAGAATTCCCTGGAGTTAGATTTTTTCCCGTACTGAATACATTTGAATTCACAGGCACACACCTCCTCCGATGGATTGGAGGCTCTGAGAGTTAGATGTCGTTCCTGGTCAAGTGCTCATCTGTCTTTGGACCGGCTGGCGAGAAAAAAGGTGAACAACCTTTGTTTTGTCATCTCCACCTGTTCCTATTGTTTTCTTTCTCCCTGTTAAAGAAGAGAAAACTAATCTAAGCCGTTTATAGATCCAGATCCAGGCATGAAAGAGAAAAACAGCTTTACAGTTGCTGTGTGTCTGTGCTTGTTGGGACTTCTTGGGTTGGTAATGAAATTGGTTTTCTGTATATATAGGTTTGCTTTTATGAATATCACTGCATTGTAATACATCTGCATTCAAGTGATGAAACAGTAACAAGTATTTTTTATCAAAATATACAAGTATTATAGCCAAAAAAACCTCAAACTGCATGAAAACAATAGTCTGACAGGAGAGCGATTGTTATTTTTAAGAGTTTGTTTACAATGACATGTCACAGACAGGCCCATTTCATTCATTCATTGCTTTCATATAAAAAAAAACAATCCTGAGTTAAATCTGAAAATCTGGCATTACTGCTGCCTCTAATCCCTCCAGAGTGGGATGAAAAAAAGGCCTGAGTCACATTGCACTCATTTATAAAATACCGTAGATGGAGCGGCCCAACAGAGAGCAGACAAGAAAGTGCAGCCCCTGGACAGACCATGACCTCACATTGCTATAATCATGTACACGTACATGTTAGATGCAGCCGCTGGTAATCTCGGAGCATCTGAGGGAGCCGCTGCACAATCTCTGACCTGCTGTGGGCTTAAGGCTTTGAGGCAGCAATTATGGTCACAGCCTGGAGATGCTGGCCAGCAGCATCTTTAAATACCCTCCGTCAGGACAAATCACCAAATCATACGTGTGCCACTGACTTTCATTTACCGGACCTGAACTTCTTACTTCATTTTTTCTAGAACAGGGAGATGAGCTAATTGAAAATAATACGGCACTCACAGGTTTTCAACACTTCGGCAGATCAGATCATATTCTGATTTATCCAGCATCTGTGCATGTGTGAATGAAACCTGCTCTGTGGAGAACCAGGAGGACAATGAGGGGCTCCCTGAGGCAAGACACATCAATTACAGTGTGAACATGGTGATGTTAAAGGACAAAAAAAATCAGGTACCAGCAAATAATAAACCCCGGAACACCGAAAAACACAAAGTACCTTTCAACATCCAGAGGAGGGCTTTTAGGACTGGGGACACGGAGGATATTGCAGTAGTTGTCGAGCCAGAGCTGGAGTGGAGGACTGAGGATTGAAAGAACCTTCGCAGTGAGAGGATGGAGAACAGTCTGCAGCTAAACAGTGTGAAGGAGGTGTGGAGTGGGATGAGAAAGCAGCCAGGCCAAATGGCTCACTGGACCAGAGACACAGTGGAGTTAAACATGTTTTCAGTTTTCGGCTTGACACAGGGACAGCTCATCCGAGTCCAGCCTGATGGGACCCTGTCCGCCACCACCTACCCGCTGCCAATCTTTCTGTTCCCTGCTGATGACTGTGTGGTTGATTATCCTACAACCCCTGTTGATCATCTGTCACGTTAAAGGTCAACTCCGCAGCCCCGGACCAAGCCTCCCGCATCCTTTATATGGCATCAGCCTCAGAAACTCATCTCGCACCTTTTCAACCTTAAAGCACAGTTCGACATTCAGAAAACACCCTTATTTATTTTTTGGCAGAGTTAGATGAGAAGATCGATACCACTGTTATATCTGAGAGAGCGTTAGAGATGCTGGACTAAGCTGATGTTCCAGACGCAGGCTATTTGTTCCACCCTGTTTCCAGTTAGCTATGCTAAGCTAGCTTTTTGCTTAAACTTAATGGACAAATGTAAGAGTGGTAAGATAAGATAAGATAAGATAAGATAAACGTCCTTTGTTAGTCCCAAAACGGGGAAATCTGCCATATTACAGCAGAAAAAAGGGACGTACTAAAATATACATGAGATATGTAATATTAAGTAAACATGCAATACTTATAAATGCAAGGAAATATAAAAAATATTTAAAAAATACATATGGATGGACAAGAACCAATTTATACAATGTAACCAGAATAAATACAGCGTAAGAATATATACAGTGAAACCGATTGTACATAAGCCATTGACCTGCACAGACACAATTGACTATAATGGTCTCATCTAACCCTAAAAAGCCAATAAGCATATTTCCCAAAATGTATTACTTTAACACACCGGGATCAAACATAAATGTCAAAGTGGGCTAGATGATAAATTATTTTTTTCTCAAAGATGGTTTCTGTCATTTGAGGCAGTTTTCTTGTCACACTGATGTTTGAGTATTTATTTACCTGGTAAGTTTGGTGTTAATCAGTTATAAAACGGGTTGATTGACGGATGAGACTGACTCGCAGTTGGTCAAACGTGTGTTTAAACGGCGCCATGATTGACTGCCCATTGACCTCCTTTGCCTTCTTACATTGTCCGATTGTTGAAAATGGGATTCCCTGGTGCTTTAATAATGGTAAATGGACTATTTTAAGAAGTGTTTTCCCATAAAATTGACCAATAAGAGTGCTTTAGTGCACACGTCGCATTGATCCATTCACACAGCACTTCTGTAGTTTTTTCTATCACCATTCATACGCCAGCACTAAGCAATCACAGGCTATTTTGGGTTCATTATCTTGCCCAAGGTCACTTTGCAGTGAAGACTGAAGTGCCAGGGATGGAACCACTGACCTTCTGCTTAGAGTCCTACAACAGGCTCTTATCGTGCAGCATCTATCACCCTGGTGAAAGGCTCCATCTTTATGTTGAAAGCATCAAACATATTAAGCCCCTGATTTGTTCCCAGAAAACCAACAGGCTTCTTTAGGTGCTCTTCCTACTGACTGCCACCATACTGTACATTTAGCTTCTTGCCATATTGGCTCCAGTCTCAGGCCACTCGGCGGCTGATGAGGCAGGTGACTTGTACTAATGACTAATTCTACAAACTGTCCTCGATTACCTTTTTTACACCTGCACTTGCAGAACTCAGCATAATCTCAGGGAGCTTTGAGAACATGAGCTGTGATGCAGCCGCCATCTACTCTACTGTTTAAATCATGAATTCATTAACTGCTAAATTAAACCTGAACATCTGCAGTTTTACATATGTCAACATATAAGGAATATGCTCTGACTGTAATTAACATCTTCTACGTTCATTTATTTTTGTCTTGACGTTCTGTTGCTGTATCTCTGCGGCTGTATTTTCATTACATCATTCATTTTCTGAGACAGCAAATTTTAACTACCGGAGCAGATGCTTCTGAAACCTCTATTCATTATATTCTTAACCACAGTGTGTTCTTCTTTGTTGTGGCCTGACAATATTGCTGCTTTAAAATCTTTCCATCTGGGAATAATGAAAGTTAAATTTTTGTCTCTTGTCGTCTTAACGCGTGCCATAATGCACACGCACCACCGTTACTCTTTCATGAGTGTGGAGCGAAACTCTCGCGGCCGCAGCGAGAGTCGCTTCATCTTTATTCTGAATTTCATCAAGAGCGCCTAAATGAAAGCACCAGCTGACAGGGGAAACTGGCAGGCGTTACTGTGAATCCGCTCCTTGGGGAATCTCTTCTTTTGCTCCCACCACAAATGAACTGACATCTAAGGGAAGAAAAAGAGCCTTGTGCACCAGCAAAGATCGTGACTGGAGAGGGAGGAGTGGCGGCGGCGGCGGTGAGGGGGTATTTTTATGACAACTCGAGGCCTCGGAGGACATTTAACTGGTGCGGCTCACTGTGTGCATCCAGCCTCAGCACCGGCACGTGGCGCGGTGAAGCTAAAGTTAGCATTCTCTCTCTGTGCAGGGTGAATAGCTGGGAAATGCCAAGTCAACAATCAGTTTGTCATTCAGTCAATATTTATCGGTGTGTTAATTAATCAAGCGGGTCACAGCTGTCTCATTCACACGCTCATTAACCTACTTCATCTTCAGCGTAATGGAAGCTTAAGCGACTCACTCAAGAGCTCACTAATTAACACAATGTGTCTCGTTTGTATTTTATCCACGCAAAAGTGTGGAAGTGTAGAAACGATCACGTCGTGGTTTCACAGGGGGGTTTGTGTGTGGGACTGTTTCTTGGCCGGGAGCAGCGGCTTCCTGGTGTCTCCGCCGGTTTACTTTGGAAAATACAACGTGTTAATTGGTGAGCTTTGGTGGCGCTGGTGGGCGGACTTGTCAAACCATTACCTCGCTCACATAGTAACAGGTGAAGGCACCGAGAGAAAACCTCAACGCACCTGCCACAGAATTTGGCCGAGGCATCACGAGGGAGGAAGTGCTGTGCACGTGGTGCTGTGGGAGGGGCCTTTTTGGAGCCGGTGGCGTCCTGGGCTCCATGATGTCAGTCCTAGGTAAGGCCTCATCTGGGTGGGCGGTCAGATTGTCCTTCGTGGGCCCAACGTGGCGGTCCTCGCTTACATGGCCCATTACACCAGCACCGCCCACCGGGCCCTCGTCCTTCGTCAGGACCTCACTGGAGGCGCTGCGCTCCTCATTCTCAGAGGAACTTGTGGTGGTTGCTGAGCCGCACAAAGAAAAAAATACGACTTAGTCAAGCAGCCAAAAAGAGAAAATTATTCGGCTGCAGCAAATCACATGTACTGGATAAACAATGAAATACAGTGTTTTATCCCGCTGTTCGCTCAAAACCCATCATTCAACGAGTTTTTGTTGTAGTTGTACTTGACGCGCCCTTTGCCCCTTTTGTATTTAACTATAAATACAAGCTCTATTTATGGAGAAAAAAGTGTCCTATTTTAGGAGAATCAGAGCCATAAGCAACAAAGACAGCAGTGTCCCAGTTTTGACAGGAGGGAGCTGAAGGCTTGAGGCTGAAGTGGCACAGGCAACACAGAGAAACTAGCTGTGGGGTTGTAGGAGACAAGGACTTCAAACTAAGTGATGCTGCATCTGCGTTCTCATCAGCATGCAGGAAGGTGTGGCCCCTCATCAGTCATATCTGGGATTTCTGATAAGTGCTTCCACGTCGAGTTAATACGAGCTGTTGATGTTTGTTTTTTTTAGCTATATTTTTATGCATGGTCAAGTTTTCCTATTAGACACGCTCCGCCTAGTGTAATAAGCAATCTGACCCATTTCAATATGAATAGATATCATTTGACCAGGAGTTTCACAGCAGCAGCAGCAGCTCTCACCTATGATTCCACTGTCCTTGCTCTCCAGGGTGGAGGTGGGGCTCTGAGAGGGAGGCCCAGGGCTGCTCCCGGTGAGGGGTCCTGGAGCAGGACCGGGGACAGGGCTGGAGAGGGTTCCACTGGGGCTGGTGCTGGAGCTGCACTGGGGTGAGGGTAGGGGTAAAGGCTGGGGCAGATGTGGGCCTCCAGCACTGGTGCTCAAGGTGGAGGAGGGGCTCTCTGAACAGGGGGAGGTGGTGCTGCAGGTCAGAGTGGAGCTGGGACTCCCCCCCTGGGCAGAGGTGTCACACTGGAGGGAGAGACATAGGATATAGATAAATAACTAAACTCAAAATGTGTATGGAGACAAAAAAAACACACAAAAAAGAGGAGAGAAATAAGAGAAACACACCTACAATAAGTTATAGTCTTTTTTTTAAAAAGAAGTAGTAAATTGACAGTGTCAGTTGCCCTTCTTTTGAACAACACCCCACTGTGAATGACAGTGTTTGCCTCATGCACACTATTTTCCCTGATTGTGACTATGCACGCAGATGGCAAATGAAATGATAATTCCAGTTATTTTCATCCTGGCTGTCATTTTCCCAGTTTTGCATAATGACGGCTGGTTGTGCTGAGAACGAAATCACTCGCTGCAGACATTTACAATTTAGGGTAAAAATCACCGTGCAAACATTCTGCTGTTTGTTCCCCGCACTGGGACAGATTTTCACAAAGACCTAAACGAAATGTGAAAGATTTTCTCCACGCGAGCCAGGATGTATTTGAAGTATAGAAAGTCCAGCTCCATCGAGGATGCTTAGTTAGAATTTCACATCTGATTCCAAATTATGTGCAAGTTCCAGGAAATTGTAAATCTGACGGTGGATGAAAAGCACCATCACAGTTTGAGCTAGTCTCTGGGGACGGGATGCATTTCCTTTTTTGGAGTTGGCACAGATTGTGTTTTGGATCGTAACTTGGAGCAACTGCGTGTTAAAATTTGACAGTAAAGCAAAAAAACTAAGATAAAACAGATTATTTTCTGAACTGTTCTAATGAATCTCCATGGTATCATATCTATTGACAAAGAGTAAAGAACCTATTGCATATACAACATATTGCAACCTAAAGTATCCCTGTAATACATCATTAAGCTTATAGTATATTACAAGATTTTAATATTACACAGTCAGAGAGATCTTTATTTACTAATTTTTGGGGCTGTTTTTGTGTTTTTTCCCATTATTTTCTTCTCAGAGGATAAAATATGATAAATTACAACAGATATTTGTATTTACTAATGTCTAAGTTAATGTTTATTACGATACTGAAATCCCTCAGAGAACAGAAATTCCTAATAAATGGAAATGTGAGCAGAAAAAATAAAGAATAATTTTTATTTAAGTTATTCTTTCCGTGTAGTTTGGTCACGTACAATTCAGGTCTCTTCATTACTGATGCAACGTTTCTGCAACACAGAGACCTGTAGGGAGACAAGGCCGCTCACTGTTATTCCCTTTATACCAGAGCCTCATCTATCTTAGCCAGGACAACCCACATTCCTCATATGAACCTCGCTAGCTCCGTGAAACCGACTGAATCTGGAGCTCAGGTGGTGGAATGAGGCTGAGAAAATGGGCCAAGGCTGAGCAACGGAAACGCTCAGAGATGGACAGACACCAGCACATTGCAATAACTCTCATCTGCAGAGGGGTTCAACTAACAGGGCCCTGAGTGGAGAAATGGAGCCCCGAGGAAGCTGCAGCAACATAATTAATAACCTTATAAAATATATATCGATCCATTCCTCTAGGGGGGGTTTGAGTGGTCAGATCACACAGTATTTAACGTGGCGTTGCAAAGAACCTTTACGGAGAGATATTTAAATGTTTAAAGGGCACATTAAGTGGCAATGGTGGCTAAAAAAAAGAGAGGTCATTTCATAAATCATTCATTGACTTTGTATTTGACTTGACAGCAAAGGGCCAGCGAATCAATATGCCGCCTTACCTTCTTTTCCCTCCTGTCCTCCATAGGAGAGCTAGCAGTGCCAGGCGTCGCTTCTCCCAATAAGAAGCATAGTCTGGTCATCAGTTCCTGGGTAGAAAGGGAGGAGCCCAGCTGGGGCTCCACGTGGAGGTCTGGGACACACACACACACATTCAGGACACTCAGATTAACGGGCTAATAGAAGCACAAGGGGCCCCATGAAACCTCCATCTAACTCATGCTCTGGTTTCCGCTCGCTGAGCACCACTAGTGAACTGTGAGAAATGCATGCAATCCACAGGTCAGCGCCGCCCCAGCTGCCCCGATTATCAATGCACAGACAGTGGCTTTCCAGTCCCTGTTTGGGGGCGGCAGCAGCGAGGGGTTGTGTGAGGTTGGGAGTTTGCCTGTGCACACGCCTGCCAGGTGCTCTCAGTGAAGGGGACGGCTCGTGAATTTCAATGAGCCCGGTGTCGACTTTGGAGCAGGGAGAAGGAGTGTCCTGCCCCGGCCTCGGCTCCCGGGGAGATCGGCCTGACACGGGCCATGTGCTGCCTTCTGTTCTGAGGCTGCGACCTCCAACCCAAGCTCCTCCAAGGATCCACACCCACCTCTGCAGAGCGAGGTGAGGCTTCTCACATCGCTGCACTTCACCCAGCCTGAGCGAGACGTCCCCTGCGTCCTCACACCTCATCTATGTACTGTCCTCAGCTGGGTAACATGCATACTGAGTAGGCATATAAACAGGATGACAGGACATCACGGATTACAGGAACAGCTCACTCCCCCTCACAAGAATCTTTGCGTTCAGACATCACATTCATTTCACTGTTGCTGATTCTTTCTCGTTCCTTCGTCCTTGTTCGCCCATTGCCTTTCAAAAGGCACCGCACTGCACCGCTCTCTGTGTTAAACCCAATTGTTTGACAAACACAAGCTCAGCCTTGAGAGGATCAGTCACGAGAGACATGCATGGTCACTTTTGTTTCCACAAGGTGCCCCAGTTATAGCCTTTGTCAACACTTCACAGCTTCATCCGCCGCTGAAGACTTGGGCAGGGAGGATGGACGTGTCTCTCAGAGAGGAGGGAGGGGAGAAAACTTTGCATTTAGTCAGCAGAGCACCGAGACCCAATCTGGAGTAACATGAGGACACACTGAATGTCCAGCACTATTCATCAAACCACCTAGCAGTTGCCATTGGAAACGGGAAGCTGAGAGGTGCCTGGCAACCGCGATGGTAGATGCTTCATAAAATCTGCTTAGCCTCAGGGAAGCCTTCTGGTCAACGACACGAAGGAAAGCTGCCGGAGTTGTGGATGTTACGTTATTATTACTTTATCCTTAACTGGGCGATGAACGTGCAGAGAAGTCGGGGCAAAGACTCGGAGATAAAACAAATGCACTCTCAATGATACAGCACGGATTACATGCACAACACTGTCATCACACATCATTACACATCGGAGAGGACAAACTTAAAGCAAAGCCTTTTAGGTGCAATTAAAACACATACGAAACATTCACTTTCTGCTGTGTCTCATCGTTCATTCTCGTCTCACCTCTGCCTCATTCATCCTCACTCATCCTCCCTGATCGATACCTGGAAAAAAACAAGACATGCTGCTAAACACACGCCCACATGCTCCTGTCCTCACCTCTGTGGTCTGTCTTGCCACGGCACGAGGCAAAGACAAGAGGTTCCCTCGCACTGGAAGAGCCCTCCACATACTCAAGCTTCTTTACCCGTCCTTTGGCCACGGCGAAGAGGGAGCGTGGAGAGGGAGGGAGAGCAGGCAGGGTGGGAGGGAGGGAGGGAGGGATTGAGGGAGGGAGGGATTCAGGGTGGAGATAGGGAGGGATATGAGAGAGAGAGAGAGAGAGGGAGAGATTAAGCCTCCCCAGATGAGATCTGTGGTGCAGAATTTGAATTGTGTCCCAAGAGTATAAAGCAGTATGTACAGAGAGCGAGAGCCACGCATGGAAACAGTAAATTCCCTGTACCGTGGGCGTTTATCTATAATATATTGACACTGCTCACGTGTGTGTGTGTGTGTGTGTGTGTGTGTGTGTGTGTGTGTGTGTGTGTGTGTGTGTGTGTGTGTGTGTGTGTGTGTGTGTGTGTGTGTGTGTGTGTGTGTGTGTGTGTGTGTGTGTGTGTGTGATGACAGTGACAGCGGTGCTCTTCCATTGATGTGTGTGGGTGTGTCTCAATTTATGCATCCGAGGGTTCTTGGAAGCACAGACTCTTTAGGACTGAAGATCGCTGAGGATGAGATGTTTGCTTTATACTCAAGGTTATTCTGTGTGTGTGAAGCTGTGGATAGAAACTCTGTATCAGTCTCCGTCCTGCAGTTTGATGTTTGATTTGCAACGAGCATCAAAGAAACCAAAACACATGACACCGCATATTTTTACTCGCTGTAATTTTCCTCATCATGTTCGCTCAGTGTACAAGGGAGGAAGAAAAAAGATCACAAGGCAGTGCTGCATTCAGTGAAATGGAATAGCACCTTTTTTTCTGAATGGCTGTACTTGCTACAGGACACTGCCACCTAGTGCTGCGTTTAGGGGGAGGCGCCACAGGTAAACATGGAGTTTGTTTTCTCTTCATTCAACAACAATAAAAGTTTATAATTCAATTCAAAATGTGATAAGATCTTTTGCGATTTTGACTGTTTTGATAACGTAATAGTAAAGTGCACAGGGATATTTTGGGCTTAGTTTAATGAAAGGATCAAATATTAATGTAGCATCGTAGGAAAATCTAAATGATGGTCTAAAAGGATTTGGGGTTATTAATTCTCTCCAATCATGTGTTTTACTTATTGCTGCTTTAGTTGGATTTTTTAATTATGCATGTGCGGAGTCTGAAACACAGAAAGCTGCTTTCACATTCATCTGCTGAAGGAGGAAGGTTTTCGTACAAGTGTCATTCTTATGACATCACAGCTGGAGACAAGTCATGGTCCAGTGTGCAACCGACACAAGTGGGGCATGGAAACCTGGGACCTCCAGTTCACAGACACTGAGACTTCGCTGTGATGTAGGAACCCTAACATTTGCCAAACAAAACAAAACATTTATATATTCATAGATTGAGGATTTTTCAATTAGCGAAAGGAAATCTTTAAACCTTTTTTTTTTAATACATCTGCCAAAGAGGTTACGCTTTCAACACTGTCCCTTTATTTCTTGGTTGGTTTATTTGATGCAAGCAGGATTATGCAAAAACTACTCAACTGATTTCCATGAACTTGTGAAGGGTTGGTGCATGACCGGCACGACCGAGAAAGAACACATCACATTTTGATGTGGATCCAGATCAGGGGGCTGATCCAGGATTTATTTTTCCCTTTATTTAACATTGCAAGAGTTTTTTGTTGTTGTTGTTGTTGTTGTTGATGATGATATTTACATAGATTTCCCAGGGAATAATTAGACTGATTTCTATAGATGTATGTGATTTAGTGCAGATTGATTGAATATGATTTAAAGTAATAGTACAGTTGGGCCTTTTGTTATTACGATTATTCTTAGATCAGCGTAGAAATGGAAACGCCATGTGACAAATGTTTGGCGCAGGAATCAAATGAGAAATGCTCGGCGAACATTACATACTGTTTGAATTCCAATTCACAGCTTTCATTGTGAAATGAGAGCATCGGGGGCAAACGTGTACTACAGCACATGTGAAGCATATGACAGAAAGTTGTTTTAAGAACCAGCCGCATTAGGTTTATTTTGCACAGATGGTTTTTTTTATCACAACTTAATAGATTTTTTTCTTCCTAATAGAACATCTCAAATCCGACCTAGCTAATTGGGGTTCCTTGCCTTAAGTTATCTTGTTCAATCATTTACTCTGACAGTCTGTCACATGTTCTCGGGCCCTGAGGGTGCACGGTCCGGGAGCTCTTGTGTTTTCTGTCACATGTATGAAACAGCTGAACGCTCAGAAGCTCCCTGTTAATCAAGGCAAACCCATGAAAGCATTCTGCTATTTTTTGCAGCTACTCCCCACGGTGCACTGCTTCTCATCATTCTCACTTGTTCATACCGGAACCAGGCTTTGTTTGCATCGCTATCTGCATTTCAGATCAACCCACCTTGGAGCCTAATGCAGGAGTGAGAGGGGGCCATGTCGGCCTGGCGAGGGAGAAGAGGTGAGGACGGCAAAGAGATGGACGCACCCCTGGTCAGTCTCATTAGTTTTACCGAGCTGTCGGCGTAGCTGCCGTCGTGCTCCTGGTGGCGTCTGGCCCGTCCGGCGCCGCTGCCCCTCTGCAGGGTGCTGTGAGTATGCACCTCAACACCTACGTGGGAAAACAAAAGGGGGGCGTGTAGAGAAAAGGTAGAGACGAGCAGGTGTTATGGTTGAGGAAGCATTATTTAGAAAAGCCTCGACATGGTTAAGAAGAACTGTGGCTGAACAGCAGCTTTAACATATGTCTCACATAAGGCTGCGGCAGAGCAGACATATCTTGTCTTGGAGGCATGTTGCAGAATGAAGTGATGGAAAGTTGGCAATGACAGAGGATCTATTTTAAGGGAAAGGGATCAGATTCAATAATGAAGCTGCACTTGTAATACTTTAATTTAATATTTTAATCTATGTGCAGACATTAAACCTGATCCTGTGTCTTCAAAGCAAGGTGATTACAGAGACCTACTTGTTTATCAGATCATATATTATATTCATATATCAGCAGATTTTATTCACTTGCACTACCTTAATATGTATCATGTACAATATGTAATTATTAATCATATCTATCATGTCACCTTAAAACACTGTAGTAACAATCATATTCGTCATAGCACTCAACTGTGAAACATATTATTATTATTATTATTTATTATTTATTAACTATAAGAGTTACTTTACTGCTTCCGTACCCTTTTTACACCATCGTTACTTCGACTTGTGTTTACTTATATTTTATCAAAGAACTTTATTTTATACTTCTTATGTTTATATCTTATTATAAAGTTGTTTATTTTTTTATAACTGTGCATTTCTTTTGTGAATCTTTATAACAAGCTGACACATTTTCTATTTTTCTTGTAGAATGACTCTTAACAGTCTGTTTTCTTTTGCTGTTGCCACCATGAGAAACAAGGAGTCAGAGCACCGCTACCTCGTTTTACAAATACACATAACAAACTGTTGCATTGTTCATAAAAGTGCAAAGAGATCAGTGCTTGAAAACTTGTAATGATCCTATTTGAAGAAGCGTTATCGCTCTGTGAATGATCAGAGCCATAAAAAAAGCAACGTAAACAAACTATATATTTTTAATGAGACTGACACAGTTCCCTATCTTCCTCTATGTTCTCACCCAGAAGCAGCGCGTTATGAAATATTAATGGACAACATGGTTGCTCTAATACTGAGCTCTGCTGCTTCTGCTCGTCTGTCTCCACTGCGCAGTCTGAAATCTGCTCTGTGCCGCAGCAAGTTGACACGCTTGAGATACAAACTCACAGTTGACAGGACGACGTTCCACTTGTTTCAGGTCACGTTCGCCGAACATCCAGCTTGTTTACAGCAGATGCGAGACACTTCATGTCAGAGAGCACAGATTGTTCTCGTTCATTCACAAATTCCTTGTGAAATCCAGAAGGTTTTTTGGTTTTTTAGTAGGTCAGGATGTTTGCCTGACCCAGTCTAACTTTGCCTGACACACTTTAAATGTAAGCAGCGGGACACTGTGCGAAGGACAGAACACGCTGATGAATTAGGCTAATTGAAATGGCTCTACTTGTATCACCCAAGAGGAGAGAACCTGAATATTTCCATGAAACAATGCAAGACCTGCGTGTGACAACATCAGATAAATCTCCACATGCACATATGACAGATCAGGGGACAGCACATTTATCCCTTATGCTGATAAAAGCAGAGATGACATCTTATTAAAGCAACAAATACACAGAGACACGATGCACATGTAGATTTAGTTGCTCTTTTCTCACCTGAATGTCTCTGGGTCTTCTTTTCTCCACGTTTTCCTCCTCCCTCTCTCCTGTTTCCAAACACCGCCCTGAACATCACTGTAGCTGCTGCTTTACTGTCTGTGGAGGGACCATAATCAACATGTTCATTTGATTTCAGGCAACATTACACCAGCTCTTAACTCTCAATTCGTCTGCTGGAGGAGCTGAGTTTAATTGAAATGAGACCTTAATGAGATTTTATTTTTACATTAAACTGTTCACAGATAAAACAGGATGACACTTTGAGATGAAGAGTAAACTCACCTGTTCTCAAGTCGTCTTGGATGGTTTCATGGGTTCTCGTTAATCCACAGGACGCCAGAGGAAAAGCTTCTGTGCAGCTCCTCAGTCACACAGTGAGGCAGGAGGAGGCGGTGACGTGCATCGTGCACACGCGTGCATGTCCACATTTGATGTAGGTCTCTGCTCTATTAGCCTCAATCATAATAATGACTAACAGATATCTAATTAATCTTGCTGTGATAGGCTATCATGTTATATCATGTCACTTTAGGCCCATGTATCAAACATGGTACCCTATACTGGGGATAGTTGTGTAAAGCCCCAAAATGATCATTGTTTAGTATTTAAATGTTATAAAGTCAAACATTGTTTAAGTATCTAACTAAACAAATTAAAGATCAGGCTAATATTTCATCCTGGATGGTGGAAGTGTTATTATCTATATAGGCTACGGTTTTGTAACATTGCCACATTGGTGCAAAATCCAATAGTAGCAGCAACGTATGATAAAGAGCAAGACTTCAAAGCACAGAGCTCTGAATCACATTTATATATAAATTATACATAAGCAGGGCAAAGGAAATGTAGAATAAATATACAATAGATTGAAATGGAAAATATGTACAGTGCAAAACCTAAGGCCAGATTGCATAAAGGTTTGTAGCCTGATATTAGTTATTAAAAAGATTCCAAGCAATAATGCAGTTTCCTTATATTTGCGAGCAATGTGGGAAGTCAACAGTATTTATATAATGTAATGTATAGTAATGTACTGCAGCCAAGTGCAGAATTATTAATTAATTACGTCATAATAAATACAATATAAATAGTAAAAATAAGGCTATATATATATAACCCTAACCCTTTTTTTACATACATACAAACTCATACACCTACATACCAAAAATCTAATATAAACCAAGTTGCATTGTTATTTTTAGCAAAAAGAGAGGAAGATAAACTACAGAACAATAAATATCAAGTGACCAAATAAATAAACAATTAAAGAAATAGAAATTATTGTTTCTAAAGAAAAAATAAAATATAGTTTCAGCGGTTCATAACTTTGTTAACTAGTTCACGTCATCTCCACTAGGGGGAGGCAGAGGAAATTCGTTCTTCCTCCCCAAGGGGGCGAACATGAGCCATAACCTATTTAAAGAAGAAGCTCGCGTCTCCTCGGTCTTTACTTCAGCGGACACGTGTGAGCGGAGGGAATCGAACACGTCCTCACTTCATAAAACCAAACATCATCATGGGCTCCAGCAAGTGTCCCGACAGGTTTTATCGTAAGTATTTAACTTCACCACATCAGGAGAACAACGCAACGTTAACGACGCGGTGACGGAGATTGAGCCTCGATCTGTGGACACGTGTAAATTAGCCGGACCCGTTTGAATCAGCGTCAGAATCCGTTTTATGACTCTTAACCTTCGGGAATACCAGCGTTGCTCTGTTAGCTGTTAAGTTAGCAACAAGTGGAGCTAAGTGAAATATCATTAAAGTCGTTTTTCAGACAGAGAAACGTGCTGCAACATGTTAACATTAGCATAGCCTGGGTAGCGTCGTTGCTAGCACGCCCTGCTTCAGCTAGCCTCGATGCTAACTGGAGGATTGTAGCCATCATTAGATGTTCATGTGTTCCAGTTTCTGGGATAAACAAAGGTTTGGATGTTAAATTAATTTATCACTGAATCATTTGGCTTCTTCACTTCGCGTTCAATGTGGGTTTCAGTGATTTAAACGTTAGTCACGTGGATTTAATGCAGCAATAGAAGCTAACAAACTTAAATAGACCAGTTTGAAATGTATTTTCTTCGGTAATCCTTAGTCCGGTCCATCCTGGGTTAGTAACCAGCTTGTCCTGGAATTTAAAAGTTAATGTTCAGCCCTATACTGAAGAATACGCAGATTTGAGCCATAACTAATAGTTGATTGATCAATCCATCATCTGAGAATAAGATGGTTGCTTTATCAATTATTAGTTACAGCTCTAATCTGCTAATGCATCAGTACACGGCTGCATAATCACTTTTTATAGAGACAAAATGGTTACTAATCCAGGATCGACTGCACTAAAGATTTGAAAGTTACTATTCAGCCCTGTACTGATGAATAAACAGATTAGAGCTGTAACTAATAGTTGATTGAATCAATCATGTGAGAATTAGATGGATTACATTATAGATTACATTCGCAGGACAAAACCAGTAAAATGTGATGTCAGTTATTTTCTTATCTCTTGATCATTAAGGTATTTGTACCATATATGGAGCTCTGGAAAATAAACAATCCTCTTCTGCACTTCCCCCCCCCAGTGGATCAAATGCCTTTTGTTGGACACCTGTATGATCCTGATGGAGGATGACGGTGGTGTCTGATCTTCTGAAGAATGTCCTGCTACTAACATCACAGTCTGCAGTTACAGCAGTGTGACTACTACAGGAAATGGGTCTGAAAGGACTTCCTGTCTGAATCAGCGCCGTTTGAAAAGGTAAGAGACTGTAACCTCTTGTTTTGTGGATGTGCATGTGGTGTTCTTACTGTAAAGCCTTTTTCACAAGCTGCATCTTTGACAGCCTGGCCTCTCTGACGTGAGAGATACTGGGTTTTAAAATTTCAGATGCAATATTAAATGTCCCCGCGCTTTCTGCTCGCCTCTTTTCCATGGTGCCTCGGATTGAAGGGGGGAGGATAAATCATAAACTAATATCTACAGTGTTGTAGCTGTCATTGATCACTGCCAGTGTAACTGAGTATAAAACCAAATGTCTGCATGTTCAACAGATAACTTGGTTTAAGCCTGAATGTTTTTCTTCCTCCTTTTCCAGTCTCCGGGTTGATGTTTGGGAAATGAAACCACATGATATGTTGCAGCAGCTGTGAAAGACCCAGTCGTAGGAAGTGCTCGTGCTTTGCAGGTGAGCACCACGGTTTTTAATTTGAGTTGTTTTTGCATCCACTGATAGCCCTTAAGCAAGTTGCATTGGCTTAAGGGTTTGCAAAGTGATGCTAAACTAAATCTTCTTCATACTTCCTGACTGCTCCATTATATAGCAGCACAGATTGAATTGAGGAATACATTCAAGCTTGATGGCCATGAACCAGGCTCAGATTCATAGATGTGTGATAAGTGTGGATTTTTACCTGCTAAATCCAGCTGATGCTCCTGTTTTTAGAGAGGTGAAATGTCTAGAATCCTGTCAAGTTAATGTCTGTTTCTGGAAATGTTTGTTTGGTTTACACAGTCATCACAGTTCTTTAGTGTTAAACAAAGTATATAAAGGCTTATTACATGTTATCTTGTCTAGTTGAGAATTGAAGCACATACCTGTTGCAGTATGACAGTGCTGTGTTGTATCTGACAGGTTTTAATTCTCTTTCAGGTGAGACACTGGGCTCCTGAAGGAAAGTGGACCAGTGGAACATCGTCCTCCTCCTGAAACTTGTTACTAAATGTGATTCTATTTGTGATATTGTCTTATAAATAATGCATTATGAATCTACACTGTACTCCAATTTAAGAAATAAAAATGTTTTTCAACTCCATCTCCATTTGCTACGTTTTTTAAAAACTTGTACGTTATGTTGAACCGATCCAGTTATCCACTGATGTAGCAGCATCTTCAGCTACTCTGGTTGGTTTAACAAGCCTACTTGAGACTCTTATTGTACAGATTAGTGAGGGATTACATTTTTTGAATACCGGTCAAGTGGTATTGAAGAGATTAAAAACTTGACTCCAGATTAAAGTAAGTAAAAAAATAACCAGGATCTCTCTCAGGCTTCAGGGAACCTGTCTGTCCTCTTGACCTGGACAGAGACTCATCAACTGGCTTAGTTAACCCTGATACCATTCTAAGATTTTAAGAGATCATACAAGGATTTTTGTATTGAAACTTTATTACACATCAATCAGATGTAAACCACTTAAAAATTTTACAGTGAACATTAAACAATGTGGGGACATAATATAATGGCACAAGTCTAAAAATATTGCCTTTGCAAGTTCAGGCTGAATCTTTTTGCCAAAGTAATGGTCGGGAAGCCTGTAAAAAGTCTAGGAAAACACGTCACATTAGTTTCAAATCGATATACACATTTCAAAACATTAATAAAATTCAGTGCATCTTCTACTTCATGGAAAACTGTCCAATGCCCTTGATGCACAAAATTTAAATCAAATACCAGGGCATTTAACCTTGAGGGTCTGCTGGAGCTGAAGAGACGGTGCACACTAGATTATAAACGTCAAGTTGTTTACCATCGATCATCCGTCCTTCAAAGTAAGAAGCGGTACCTCTCTAGAAAAACAACTTTAGCTTGACCTCATCCAGTGTGTTTTGAAACCTGATGTAAGGAAATCAGGAGCAAGCTCGTAGGTCTGATCAGGGAGGAACCCCGATGAAGAGACATTGACCTTGGGAGGATCAGATACTATTCATCAGTCTTTTCATCACCGTGGTAATGTCGGTACTCAGGCTTGAGCTCCCACGTGTTCTTGTGTGTTCCCTTCACGTTGTAGTTGCCGATATCTCGTAAGATTTCCTTCAAGTAACTCTGCGAGACGAAAAAGACAAAAGGTTAATTTCAGGTTAATAAAAAGGTAGAACAAATACATGTACTGCATAATATCTATTCCCTTGAGATAAAGCAGCAACGAGTAACACGAAGACCTAAAAGATACAAGATGTCAAATCTAAAATTGAATTTCCTATTGTTTGAAACCAGTCGGTGGTTCTTTTGTTGCCCTGTTGTCTTACCACAGGCTGTTTGGTGATATCCACCAGGTCCTTGATGTTGTAGAACTGGTGCTTCTCAAAAGCAGAAAACAACATGTCCAACACCTGCTGTTTGTCGGCTCTGGCTCTCTTGCCCTCTTCCTTCTTTTTCCGGTCATACTCGAGCTGAAGAGAAGAAATCAGGTATCACATTAAGGCCCACACCTTACAAAGCCATAAAAACAGCTTTAAACATCACTGTTCTTTTAAGTCACGTTCAATTACTGACATGTTCTAAATAACAAAAATGGGTTTTACTCCCTTTAATTTCCATCATGTATGAACATACAACATAATTGCTTGAGGTTGTTAATTTATTCCTCAGGTCATTCATAATATGCTTAGCAGTAATTCATAATAAATATATTTCAATTACAAGTCCATTCATTAAAAAACTTGACAATCCTATACAGTATTTGTTTCTTACATTGTAAGCGTGGTTGGCCACAGGTTTGTAGTTGCTGGTGACGGCCTTGTCCAACTGCTGCGACAGCCTGGTTGGCTTAGAGGACTCTTCTATTTGTATCCTGTTAGACAATAAGAAATCATCATATATATATATATATATATATATATATATATATACACATGACAACAAATACTGTTTCCACACCTGTACAATATAATTCTATGTGATACAAAAGCTCTGCAATTAATACTATATGCTTTATTATACGATCATACTTAGCATCTTAAATTTCTATTTCGAAGGTCAATATAAAATAACAGTTTAGCCTTTAAATCTCGAGATATTCAATTTATAAATGGATATCATATTGTGTGTATATATTAACAAAGGTTACCCAAGCTAACCTGTATTTTAGAGCCCCCCCCATACTGATATTAGTGAGTAAAAAGTTATATCACCCAATGTGTTCATTTAATGAAATAAAATCAGCAATGATTCCTAACATGTCATTATCAAATCCTTTTGAGAAAGAAATGTAAATGAGGCATGATGTTTTACAGTTTAACTAAAAAAAATATTATAATAATAAATAAAAAGACCAAATATAACTTTTTATATATACACACAGATAAAAAGATGTGCTCACCTCTTCAGCCTCATGTAACTCTCACTAACAGAAGGTCTGCACTCGGCTCTCTGCACTACCACTCCCTCCAAGGCTATTTTATCTGAAAAAGAGCAGAGTAGATTAAAAGAATAGTTCAATAGAAACTTTAAGTCCCGATGTGCTTTTTAGTGCATGTTCGTTTCATTGGTATCTGAATGGAGGATGAGTGTGTGAATGTGTAAGTGAACAATGGGCCATTTATTATGAGAAAAAAAAACAATACACCTCAGAAACATAGGCTTCCAAGTTTTTGAATCAAGTTTAGTCAGAGCTCTCTCTTCTAAAGTTGAAAGAAATTCAGCTTGTCAGCGAAATCATGACCAGGAAAGTTTATTTCCCAGTAACAGCTCTATTAAGCCGTTACATTCATGTTCTCACATACAGCCCCTCCAGATAATTCCAGGAGTTCAGTGCATGTCTGAAAGTAGATGTTTCACCCGATGAAAAGAAAATGATGTGACCTAATGATCTAAATACACTGAACAGGTAAAAGAAGAAGAAATCCCTGATTCTGAAACAACTCACTAAAGAACCACTCGATCACATCACAGAGTCTGGGCTTATTTATATAGAGTTTTGAAGGAAGCTTAGCTCCAATGAACATTTCCAGTAGAGATACAGACTAACATTACTGACAGTTGAAGCCATTATCCTGAGCAGGTAGCACTGTGCTCAACCCCAACTCAGTGGAACCATATTTCCAGCTTCGAGTCAGGATGGTGCAAACTAAGATAAGACTTTTGGTACCAAGTCATCCTCCAAAGCATGTGTATGGGTCACTGTTGTGATACTACAAACGCCATTTTATCAAAAAAATATTGCACACTCAGTGTGTTTGATTCCCAGTGGTGCAATTTTGTCACTCACAGGCGATGTGGAGGACTCACCTGGACCTGCCCCCGCCCCTGAGCTGCTGCCATCAGATCTCTCTTCTGACTGGCCTACAGGAAGGGAGGGAGGGATGGTGAACATGAAAATATAGGGGGTGGAAGACGGAGGGAGGAGGGGATCGAACATTAAGAACCACAACTAGGGTTTAGTTGCACACGAAAAGGTTTAATCACACAGAGCCACTCTGTGTACTTATGATTATGTACATGAGCGCAGGAGCAAAGCAAGCATGCCCTTAAAAACAAGCCAGTGCAGACACACTGCCCCACCACAAACACACATCCACAACAGGGCTGCACAAATACCACACGTGTTGTTTGAAACAGAGTAAAACACTGTATGTTTGCAATGCATTTCTCCAGTGTAAAGTTAAATAGTAAACAGTTTAGCAATAATTACCTCTCTTCTCTTTCAGCAGCTGCCTTGGGCAGGTCTCCATTAAAGATAATTCATTTCTAGTTGTATTTATTAAAATAAAAAATACTAATGATGCCATTTCTACTGTGCAGCCCTAAAGAGCAAAGAACATACACACTCACACAATGATGTCCCAATGTAAGCACACTAGCGCAAGCTCACCAGCACCCATAGCAACAAAATGTCAGAATTACTTTCAGGAGGCAGACAAGGCTGGTGAAATTCAAACCAAACCAAAAACACCCATGCACAAATTAAATCATCACCATACTGGGAATGATTTGTGTTGATATTGATCTGGTCTATGTTAAATCAATTCTAAATCAAGCCATGGATTCCGGATCATTTACTCAATCTGCTCAAGTGCATGACAGCGGATTGAAAAGGTCAAACCACAACAAATGAATGACAAGTGATTAAAAACAAACTCAAATACACACAGAGACAGAAACACATAAACATATTTCCAACAGACCAGCTTGCCACTATTTTTCATTGAGTCTGTATATTGTCTGTTATGTACAGTGCATCCGTACTCTGTTAGGACAGAGGGCAACTTCACAACACAGGAAAAAGTGTACCCACACATCCCAGAACTAGGACAAGCAGGGCAGACGGGGAAGGACTGTGCATGAAAAGACAGCAAGCAGCACAAACAGCAGCGGGATAGATGCCTCCACCACCTGACAACACACAACTTACCTCTGGGCTCTAGAACAAACAGGTCAGTAATATAACACAAATGCACACTCGGAATCCTCTTGTATTTGAGATGAGAGACTCACCTGCCGGATTCTCAGAGTAGACCGCCAACAATTGACCTCCCACTGACTGCATGGTGAACGGGTGCTCGCGGGGCACAGACGCCGTCTTGGCTTCTATACCCTCAATCACCGTCAGCTCTTCATTCAGAGTAAAACTCACCTGTGGAGGAGCAGCATCATCATCATTTAGGCTTTTACAGGAGATGTTCTTACTTTTGATCTGTTATCCTAAAGCGATACAACAGGCCCAAAACACTCGTATGTATGCTATAAATAATATTTTTCAGCGTTGATGAATTGTTCTCCTTTCAAACATCACTTGCCTCTGCTTTTCCTTGGTTTCCTTTCCTGGGAGAGAAAAAATATAAGGACAATAAGAATAACAGGTCATAATATTCAATCTAAAATGCATCAGTAACACTACAACAAATTTACCCTGCATCAGGACAAACCATATTTCAATTTTCTCACACGTAATCACTGACTTCTGCTATTTCACTTCTGTTGTTTAACCTACTTGGAGATGCGGAGTTTCCCGACGTCGCCTCTGCCAGAAGCTTTTGCCCATTGCTGAGAGAGGTATTTGGGCACCTGCGTGAGTAAAGATGGGTTTATTTTACGAGAGGAGCTTTCAGGTTTCATATAAACTGGCAAACTCCAGTTTCTAGACAGAAAAGCGTTGATGCATAATATTTTTCCATCTTCGAGAAGGTTATGTTTTCATCTGCGTTTGTTTGCAAATTAGAGGGATCATGCAACAACTTTAGGATTTAAATGTGGTTTCTTAGGGGGTGTAGGCTTTTTAGCCACTGTATGGCAACAAATAAGGCTAGACAACTGTAAATACCACCTATGTGTAGGTGAGAAACGAAATGTGGACTTAAAGGCTTGTTCTAAATCTGTGGCAACACCATTATAAACCCAATATCTTCACAGGAAGAGCTAAACATCACCACATGAATAGATATTTAAATGTGGTGAAATGCAGTATTTATTAGTATTTACTGCTTTGGCCCCTCAAACACTTCATATTATACTGAAGTGATTCAAGGAGCAGAATGAAACTATTGTAATAAATTGTCAAACCTTATACAGCACCCATTTATTTATTATATAGGTATTTCCAATCCCTCCAATTCAAGTTAAAGAGAAATTGGACCTCATTGTATATTCCTCCGCTTCCCACAGCAGAAACCTTTTATTTTGAGAACATAAACACAGGAGCTGAGTTCGCCACCATGATGAAAACATGTCCCTCGGCTGTGTTAACTGTTCCTTCACGTTTATTCCCCCCGACAGCTGCAGAATCAGCGGACTCGTGTCAGATCCACAGTAACGAGGCACCACAGTAACTTTACACAGAGGAGTTATCACCGGCTCCACTTCGCTAACCGTTATCCTGCGTTAGCCCCAACGCACGGACTCATTCGCTCGTAGCAACATGCTAAGCTACGTGCCTGTTAGCCTCAGCTGCGTTTTAACAGACCCTGTAATTCGATTTAGATCAATTCCATTAAAAAATAAATGAACACGCACCTTCACAAGCCAAACACCCGTGTTCTGTTTGGCTCCAGTTAAATCCACTTCTCCCTTTTCCGACATGTTTTAAACAGACGCTTGTGAGAGCTCGTCAACACAACTACACACGCATGCGTACAATGGACTATGGCGGCCCTGGAGGGACAGTCGGTTTTTGTCTCGCCCAAACGCACATTAAAAAGCAACGAAAAGTTATTTGATGGTTAAAAGTTACATTTATTTTAACTTTATAACATTATTCAATGTTTCAAGAATAACAAATTTACGTTCTTGTTTAATTTACTATTGATCCTATTTCAATTATTTGGTTAATTGGACTTGGACCCAGATAAGCAACATAATATTGATAAATTGATAAACCAGTTAATATAAACTTTTTTGTAAAATCTCTCTCTACTGTAGCAGCACTAGTAACAGTGTTTGTTGCAGGTCTGACCGAAAATACACAAAATGATTCAAGAGCAATCCAAAAGTTATTTTTATACAGTCTATGGTTATTACATTTAGATGTAATTAATCTGTTAATTTATAGGTTTATTCATATCTCCGAACCCAAGCAACAGTCTTTCTTTTATCACTAAAATTGCTGCCTAGATGTCAGACAACATATTTAAGACTTAATTTAATGCATATATCATAAAGAAAATAAGACACACAGGTAGAAAAAAACGAAATGTTTAATCACTTTAAAATAGAACAAAGAAAATTAAGTTCATTCATATGACACATGAAAGACTGCAACGCTACAAAGTATACATTAGCATCACAATGTATCACAGATTACTGAATCCAAAATTTAAAAGATTACCTGATTTCACTGAATATCATCACAAGAAAAGCGCACATCTTTTAATATTCACTTCCATATCAATAGACCTGTAACAGTGTCTCCTGAACAAAAACAAGCTTCACTGGCTGCAGCTTTACAACAGCTTGAATCCGTTTGAGGCATTTTCCAGTCCAGTCATGTCATATAGTCTGTTTCATCAAGTTTAGTTGACCTCATATACCAACACAAAATGAAACCTCACAGACCTGCATCTGTAGAGACAGTCTATGTTGTAAAAAACTCTGTATGAAAATGTCACCAGCTGGACCGGGGCTGCAGGTCTGCACATTTAAACGCAGCACATTCTTGACTGTTACAGGAACATTCGGTCCTTGCTGTGGGAGAAACGCGTGTTCAGCTCCTGAGATTTCTTCAGCAGCCGCTGCTTTTGGGCCTCGTCGAAGCGATTCACCTGCAGGTCCTCGTCCCGATCGAACGGCCTCCTCTCCACTGGCACGTCGGCCTTCTCCTTCGCTTTTGCCTTCATCTTCTTTGAGTGCAATGTCATCAGAGACTCCGCACGCTTAGACTCCTGTAACAGGGAGTGGGGTCATTTATTATATAAAGAGACATTCAGGAAAAAGGAATAATGAGGTAAAAGCACTTACGTTATACTTTGACACTGTCTCTGCCATTTCTAAGTCCTTCTGGGGGACTTGTGGGACACTGTCTTTCTCCTCCTCCTCACCCTTCTCCTTTTTCTCGATGCGTTCCTATCAGGCAAGAACAGACCAACAAAAGGAAAGTCATATATAAAGGCTCCAAGATGCTTGATAAAAATGACACATAATTCTATACAGATAATTTGTTTTACCCTGGCCTTGCGCTCCCTGTCTGCTGGTGTATCTGTCCACATGGTGCGATCTTTGTTCTCCGGACCTGATTTCTTCTTGAAAGTTCGAGCGCCTAAGCCGATGTGCTGCAGTTCTGGTGGGAGCTCTGTCATCCATGTTTCTCTGGAAACTATCTCAGGAGTGTCCTGCTTACACAGAAACACACAGGAATGAATTCATACTGCAGAGGAAGACATTTTGCGTAAATAATGTTTTAAATATTTTTTTTTTTTCAAGCCGAGAAGACAGTCTGTTATTTTTAAACTGTAGCATTTGTACAGTCTAGACTATGCAAATAAGATTAAGATTAAGATTCCTTTATTGGTAAATACAATTAGCGGAAGAAAATGAGGACTCACGTCTCCAGTGAGCTTATCTTTCATCCTCTGTGCTCTGCGCTCAAAGTCCTGAGCCACAGAGTCACTGATAGGCCCTTTGGTTGGCATGGGTCCAATCACTTCCTCTTCCTCTCCCTCGCTGCTGGAGGGCTGAGCCTGGTAGCCGGGGGGTAGGGCAGGACCCTCACCATCTCCGCCATCATCATCCTTCTCATCCTTATCATATGCTGCTCTGCGAAACCCGGGAGGCAAAGCTGGTCCCAGCAGAGGCAGCCTGAGGGAACACAAGGAAGTTACAGCTTCCATAATTAAACTCTTTATTTACACGGTTATCCTCAACTACTTATTGTCACATCTTGGAATTCACTGGAAGAAAATATAAAATGTGTTCATCTACCTCTCTGGTGAACTCTGTGTTTTCTTAAATCCTGGTGGGAGAGCTGGTCCAAAGAAATCGTCGTCGTCAACAACATCTTTTGTCTTTGTTTTCTCTGCCCTGTTCAAAAGACACATGATACTTTTCAGTTGGTTGATACTTTTAATTCTTTGGTACTATTTTCTTTTAAATCCTAATTACAAAAATACTTCATCAGTTTTAAGCCATTAATCTGAAAAATGTTTGGGTTGCCAGGTTGTGGGAAATCCACCTCTTGCACTTGTCTTTCAAGGAAACTCTCTATGTCTCTTCTTGATAAGGAACATTTACTTATACACTGCTTAATAACATTTACAACTGCAGTCACATTGTGGTACAACTATTAATGTACCTATAAGCAGAGTCTGGCTCTGTGCTGACACACAAAACTTAAAATGTTGATGGTAAAAGCTGTTTTTGTTACTTAGGAAGTTTAACTTTAGAAGTTCACATTCTGTTCTTTGAACAAGGACTCATATGTATGTATATATATATATATATATATATATATATATATATATATATATATATATACATATACACGTGACGATTATGTTGATTAGCTATTGTATAATCAATTTATCGTTGCAACTCTAGTCGTGGATTATCCAATTTCTACTGAGCCATTAGCAAAAGCGAAAATGTGAATAATTCAGAGGTTCTGCAATGCATCAGGTCTGCAGTTGTAATGGACAATCTATAAACTGCATTAACAAACAGTTTACATGAGTATTTCGTCCTTTTCCAGAGGGCAGGAGGTCAAACTGTCCATTAGAGCCGCGTCCCTGGTGAATTAAAGAGCTAAAAGAGTGGCAACACAGAAGCTGTTGTTATTAATGGTTACAGCATATCTATAAAGAAAAGATAAACTATGTATTATCCATTAATAAGCCCACTGGTGGTGGCTCTGTGTGTAACATGGACTGGTGAACCCACTGTGCGGGTCCGTCTCCAGCGGAGTGTCCCGTCTTGGCTCTTTTCACCGACACCTCCGGCTCACTCTCATCCGACGAGCTCGACGGTTCCCCCCGCTTGTATCCCGGAGGCAGAGCGGGACCGGCGACTGCACAATTCAGGAGGAAATCAGCTGAGCACCGAGGGAAACACTTCCAGACACAAAGTAAAGTGACCGAAACCACATTTAACCTGAGGTGAGGTTGTGTTTGCTCTCATACTCACATCCATCGTCACTGTCCGAGTCTAGGTCGCTTTCTCCCCCGAACCTCAGGAGCGGAGCCGGTCCGATTAAATCATCATCCGACATGTTTATACAACTTTATGTGTGTGTAACTTATACAACGTAGTTTCGTTAATGTCTGATAGAACAATGAAGGAGGAACCATGGATGTGGGAAGAGATTTAACCTTTCACACCGGAAGTAAACACTGAGCATCTTCCATCATTTTACCGGGAGGGAAGTCACATTAAAACAGGAAGCCAGACACAAGAATAAAAGCAAAAATAGGGTCAGTATTTTTATTTGTAGTCAACTACAGTGTTTTAAATATATTTTATTCAGATGTTTTGAGGCAATTTTGTTTCCTTATAACATGAGGGTGATTTCTAATTAAGAAACAAAAATGTATATTACATTAATAAATTACAAAGGGAGTTTAAATTGCTTTTTCATAACAAAAAATATCAACGGTAACATGTTAAAATATGAGCAGAATAATATTTTATAGCAGTTAACATATATACTGTAAGTAACTGTAATGGAGTCTTTTTTCACAGTTGTTTACTTTTTAAACCTGTTTTATTTTGAAGCCGGAGCTGATCTCATGTGTCCCATCATGTCGCAGGAGCTGAAGCATCTCGTCGTCCAGTCGATCTGAGCAGAAGATCAGTTGTGACTGAGTGAGAAGATTAAACCGACATGTTTTGAAAAAGACTGTCGATTTAAACCTTTTACAAAATGGGTAAAAGGGACAAAGGAGACCGCGGTGAGTTGCTGATGCTACTTTTTAAAACCCCTTGCTAAGCTAGCTGTTAGCTTCAGTAGCCGTGTGACAGGGACAGGAGCTTAAAACCTCGCTTGATGGTTTCCTTGAAACTTACATTTCCCTGCTCTGCGATAACTGTACACTGGCACCACTTTAAGTCTTTGAACGCATCATTTAATTTACGTGTTGATGAGATGACGCAGTTGCAGTGAAAGGACAGTTCAGGGTTTGCTTATATCCTCTTGCTAAAATACACAACATTCATTTCTCATAACAAGATCTGTGATGATGTGTGTGTTTTATTCTTGTATTATCATGAATTGAAATGCAGGGATGATACACTAATACAATTGTTTGTGTAATGCAGCATCTTTTTGCACACAAACACTCAGAGACTTGAACTTAACATCATGTTAATCATCATACATAGAATAAAACCCAAAATAGTCAGAGCTGAACAGTTGTAGTCAAAGGACACATAAGCTGTTTTATAATGCATCGCCAGAAGTGTGTTTTGAAATCCTAATATGAGAAAAAATATCAGATGGACGTAGTTCTGTGTTGTTACTGAGAACGATTTCTAACTCTTGCAGAGTCCAAAAAGTCCAAGAAGCGTTTCCACGATGAGGAAGACGATGAGGACGAGGCCGGGGGCAGCGAGTCTCAGGAGGCCATACCCGCTGCCGCAGGGAAACAAGTGGACGAGTCCGGCACCAAACTGGACGAGTATGGAGCCAAAGACTACCGAGCTCAGATGCAGCTGAAGAACGATAACCCTTCTCGGCCCCTCTGGGTGGTAAGAGGCGCTTGGATTGTTGGTTTCCTCATTTGATGCAGTTTTCTAGGACGTCCTGTTTTTACAATATATCCTAAAGGATGTTTCCTGTTATTTCTCGCTCATCATCTTTTCTCTTTTCCCTCCTCCAGGCCCCAGATGGCCACATCTTCCTGGAGGCCTTCTCACCGGTGTATAAGTACGCCCAGGATTTCTTGGTGGCCATCGCAGAGCCGGTGTGCCGGCCGAACCACGTCCACGAGTACAAGCTGACGGCCTACTCTCTGTATGCAGCCGTCAGTGTGGGGCTGCAGACCGCTGACATCGTGGAGTACCTGCAGAAACTCAGCAAGACGTCTGTACCTGATGGAATCGTGCAGTTTATCCAGGTATCCTGGTTTTGAAGGAAGGTTTTCTGAAATGTTTTGTTTGATGTCATGTGCATTATTTGTTTATCTAATCCTTGCATTTACTTCCTCCTCATCTCTTAGCTCTGCACAGTGAGCTACGGCAAAGTCAAGCTGGTGCTCAAGCACAACAGGTAAAGTCATGTCGGCAGCCTTTCCTTCTGTCTTTGCATCTTCCCTTCAGTGATCCTCTGACAGTGTGCTGCCTGTGCTGCCCTCAGGTACTTTGTGGAGAGTGCCTTCCCCGATACGATCCAGCGCCTCCTGCAGGACACTGTGATCCGTGAATGTCGTCTGCGTACTGCAGATGGTGCCGACACTGAGCTCATTACTGAGATCATCCACAGCAAGTCAGCGGTATGCCACACACAACGTCTGTTTTTACACACACTCAAACATAAAATATTGTATCCCCGGTTTTAGTTTTAATGTGTGTGTGTCTGACAGATCGCCAAGTCTCTTCAGGAAAAGGCAGGTACATCCAACTCACAGCAGCCCAGCGATGGACAAACTTCAACCCAGCAAGTCCCCGAGGACATCTTCAGCTACTATGAACAGATGGATAAAGAAGAGGAGGAGGAGGAGGAGACTCAGACTGTGTCCTTTGAGATTCGCCAGGTACACATCTGATTTCATCACTACAAAGTTAACATCACTACTGACCATTTAAACTGTTTTGTTTCTTCTTGCTTGCGATTTTGGCGGCAGTATCTCTGACAGTGGTCATATAGTTATTTCATTTTTAATATTTTGGTCTGGGGCTGCAAATGACAGTTTTCATTATTGATTCTAGTGTTTATTTACTTCTTTACTTCTTATTTGTGGTTTTTTTGTACAGAAAATAGCAAAAACAAAAGTTGGGAGCCGCATTTCCCCCGGTTTCTACTTGGTTGATTTTTCTGAACAAATGCCCAAAAGTGAAAGAAATCCTACTATTTGAGAAAGTGGAACCTGAGAATATACGGCACCAAGGTTTTCCGTGCAGCTTTTTACTCTGCACAGAAACCAACATGGCTGTCTAGAAGTTTTGAAGTTAAATTTAAGAGCAGATGTATTCATATTTATACAAAAACATCCTAAACACGTACGTAATGTAAAATATGGCAGTATAGTTGATTACCAATGTCGTTAAGTCACAGTTTGCGTGTTGTGATTTTATTTAAAAAATGAATACCTCGCTGAACAAATCAAAAAACTATTTTTGAACCCTAACCCCCTGATTTGTATTTACTTCTTTTCTCTTAATCTGGTGTAGGAGATGATCGAAGAGCTGCAGAAACGTTGCATTCAGATGGAGTACCCCCTCCTGGCAGAGTACGACTTTCGCAATGATACAGTCAACCCAGACATCAACATAGACCTGAAGCCCACCGCTGTGCTGCGGCCCTACCAGGAAAAGAGCCTGCGCAAGATGTTTGGAAACGGACGTGCTCGTTCTGGGGTCATCGTGCTGCCCTGCGGTGAGACAGCTGGAGCAGAGGGAGGACAGAACATTGAGTGACATAACAGAAAGGACAACAATAATAAAAAAAACACAGGATTAAATTAAATGAAATATGAATAATGTACTGTATAAAATGTTAAACAAATATTTGCCCTGTTGATGTGAAACAAGGAATTTCCTCCTTCCTTTGTGTAAAAAGTTTTACACTCATTTTATTTCCCCCTTTGCTTTCCAGGAGCTGGCAAATCTCTGGTGGGCGTGACAGCAGCGTGCACGGTGCGTAAACGCTGCCTGATTCTGGGTAACTCCTCTGTGTCGGTGGAGCAGTGGAAGGCCCAGTTCAAGATGTGGTCCACCATCGATGACTCTCAGATCTGCCGCTTCACGTCCGACGCCAAGGACAAACCCATCGGCTGCTCGGTGGCCATCAGCACCTACTCCATGCTGGGTCACACCACCAAGCGCTCCTGGGAGGCCGAGAGGGTCATGGAGTGGATGCGGAGCCAGGAGTGGGGACTCATCATCCTGGATGAGGTGCACACTATCCCCGGTGAGCTGTTATAGTCCAAGTCCAGAAAAAAGCTCCAGTGAACTTACTTAATGCATTAACGCAATGATTCCTCGTCTTCTCTGTAGCCCGGATGTTTCGTCGTGTTCTGACCATCGTCCAGGCTCACTGCAAACTGGGGCTCACTGCCACACTGGTCAGGGAGGACGACAAGATTGTGGACCTCAACTTCCTAATCGGGCCAAAGCTGTATGAGGCCAACTGGATGGAACTGCAGAACAACGGCTACATCGCTAAAGTCCAGTGTGCCGAGGTGAGTAAAAAAAATAAGCATGAAAAGACGTAAAATGTTTATGAAGTAGGCAGCACAGTCTCCTCTCTTTGTGTGGACTTTGAAACTAGATGTCAAGTCGATAAAGTCAGACATGCAGAGTTGTGTGGAGCCATTTGCAAGAAGCTGAACATTAAATTATTTGGGCCGGGGTCTCACATGTAGTAGAACATTTTCTTTGCAAAGCTTCGAACTGCTACTTTCGTTTTTTATGAATATTCCTTACATGACCAAGAACACATGAGCCTGTTCCACACAGATAAATCTGAACCATGTCTGTGCTTCAGGTTTGGTGCCCGATGTCTCCAGAGTTCTACAGGGAGTACGTGGCCATTAAGACGAAGAAGCGCATCCTAATTTATACCATGAACCCCAATAAGTTCCGAGCCTGCCAGTTTCTCATTCGCTTTCATGAGCGCCGCAATGACAAGATCATTGTCTTTGCTGACAACGTGTTTGCCCTGAAGGACTACGCCATTCGCCTCAACAAGTGAGTCATGTACAGTCAGAACAACTCGTTCCTGTATATTTCGTCTTTACGTTTGTTTTCATCTCTCACTCTGTCGTCCGCAGGCCTTACATCTATGGTCCGACATCTCAGGGGGAGCGAATGCAGATTTTACAGAACTTCAAACACAACCCTAAGATCAACACCATTTTCATCTCCAAGGTAAATCAGTCAGTCTCATGGATTTACTGCATGTGAGATGAACCACAGTGTGCCCTCTTGTGGCCAGTAAGAGGCACACCAGTTTTTCTATATCGCTTTCATCTTATCAGTGTGTTCACATACACAGTAATAATTCAATCAATACTCCTACCTGATATAGATGATTTTATGATTTTATCCTCCTTTCAGACATGTACCTCATTCACAAACTATTATTGTGAAACAAAGGTCATATTTACAGTAATCTGCACTGTGTACTACTTTTTTTATTGTACTGGCTCAGTGGTCATTTTACAATTGTATTGCTTGATATAAATGAGATGACAGGTTATATCCTATTTTCACTTTGCCAAAGATTCAGATCTTGACACAAGAGAAATTCAGACTGGACGTGGCCATTCAATATAACAGTAAATGCATAGTGATGACATTGATACAGTGGTAATATTGCATTTCTAAATCTCTGCCACCAAACAGGTTGGAGACACCTCATTTGATTTGCCAGAAGCCAATGTTCTGATCCAGATCTCCTCCCATGGGGGGTCTCGCAGGCAGGAGGCCCAGAGGCTTGGTAGAGTCTTACGAGCCAAGAAAGGTCCGTGTGTCTGCGACAACAAAAAAACACTAGGATTGTTTGCTCACACCTGACAAATGCTGACATGACTTTCTTACTTGTATAGGAATGGTTGCAGAGGAGTACAATGCCTACTTCTATTCGCTGGTGTCCCAGGACACACAGGAGATGGCTTACTCCACCAAGAGGCAGAGATTCTTGGTGGACCAGGGCTACAGCTTTAAGGTGCTTTCACGCTCTTTGTGTCTCCTCTATGTTCATGTGGCAGACTGTCTCCGTTATTTATATCCTTGCTCCAGACGCGTTGCTGCCTTTGGTTCATCAGGTTTAATCTTGCCAGGGATCTGCCTCCATGCTCATCAACGCTGAAATGTGACAGTGATCTGGCAAAAGCAAATAAGAGTTTTACATAAGAGAAACAATAAATGGACCAGAAAAGAATCTGGTTTGAGAAAACTCATCTTTCAATCACAGAGATATTTTATATCCAAAGAGGGCTCCACCTGATCTGCTGAATCTGCTGCATCTATTCATTTAGAGAAATGGAGCTCAAGTTGAAGGACAAAATGACTAGAAATTTTAGATTTTATGTAGCATTCAAAAACTTGTCTTTGTTGTAAATATATAAAATAGCATTCAGCCATTAAAATTAAAATAAATGTTCTGCAGGAGGATTGGAAAAATCTTTATAAATAAGAAAATCTTTGTGCTGTGATCCTGGATCTTTATTTATGTGACACCCCAGTCTGTTCTCGTTAAAAAATACTGGTTCTAATTTGGCGTGTTCCTCTTGTTTCATAGGTCATCACTAAGTTGGCAGGTATGGAGGAAGAAGACTTGATGTTTTCCACCAGAGATGAGCAACAGCAGCTGCTGCTGAAGGTCCTCGCTGCGTCAGACCTGGACGCTGAGGAGGAAGTGGTGGCGGGGGAATTTGGCGGACGACCACAGGTGAAGACCTTCGCCAAACTTTTACTCAGAAAACTCTTACATGCTTACTGTTGTTTTTGTAAAATTGTCGAAATATTCTAATGTTGTCATCTCTCGCTGCTTCCTTATCAGTTCTCGAGGCGAACGGGCACCATGAGCTCCATGTCCGGTGCAGATGACTCCGTCTACATGGAATATCACAGCAGAGGCAGCAAATCCTCGGCGCTCAAGGGCATTCATCCGCTGTTCAAGCGCTTCAGAAAGTAGATGCACTGACTGGGACGTTCACACCGAAAGACCTACTCTGTTGCTTCTCTACTGTTTGAGGTGGTTTCACAGAACTGCATCTAAGAATGAAAACCAAATTGACTTTTGTTAATACAGCTTTGAGTTAATGTGGCCAAGATTTAAACATCACAAATTAAATCCACATAAATCAGTGGATAATACGGATCAGTGTTCCTGGTTGTGCCTTTGGTGTTGTTGTTCGTTAATATGATTTGTTAGAGAATTTTCTTTGTAATGTTGCTAAATGGGTTTTGGAAAAGAAGAAACGTCTTTGGATTATTTATTTTTTTACACGTGATTAAACTTTTGAACCATCAAAATGTGTCACATTAGGAAAATATAACATTTCACAAGAGGAGATTATTCTAGAATTGAAGTCTTTGTGTCATATACATCTGAAAGTGCAGCAGGAGTGTGGAGGGAGGACACTCAGACAGAGACTCTGACACGGTACAAACCAACGCTCATTGTTTGACAGCTTTGATCTGTAGTGGAAACTCTGTATTCACACTTTGTGTTTCCACTGTTGGACATGCATCACCCCGTTCACCTCCTCTTCACCCTCATCGCTGCGTCACCTGTGTTGGTGTGCGAGTAAACTCCGCAGAGGAGATGAGAAGAGGAAGCGACACGACTTGATCAAACACGGAGACAAACCAGTTAAATGTTTGGTGCACCTATTACAGACATAATATATGCTGCATTCAAAACCAGAGTCTTTCCTGTCAGGAATTTGGCGTGACAACAGTCGTCACTGGCACATCACACTCCCCAGACCACATCGCACTCCCCAGACCACCACCCTCAGCGGCTGACTTTTAATCCGGCTCAGTAAAGAGTTGTAGCATTATGAGATTGTTTTTCCCTTGTAGACTGAATGGAGGAGAAAGCTTTGATTCCTTTTGGGGATTTGCATTAGTAAAATCTGGGGATAGGGAGAGGTGAGTGTTTGTTTGGGTTTGTTGAAGACTTGAAGATATTCAAAAAAAAACACGCATGCATCTAGAGCCTGGGGCCTGGTGCAGGCTGCCAGAAATGGCAAGTGTGGGAAAACACCCTCCTCCGCTCAGCCACCTTTTCCTCAAGACAACGTGGAATAATTTCCCCTTGAAGGGCTCTAACTGTGGCTTGGTCCAATATGTGCATTGTGCAAACTCGGAATGGAGAGGTGCAGGGAATTGACAGAGACACAAGTAAATGTTTGATAGTGTAAAATGTCAAAATAATAAAAGAAATCTGTCAGAATATTCTTGTTTGTGAGATATATAACTGTTGATTGTCTTTTATAACTTAACATAAGTTTTAGCTCAGTGCGTTTTTTCTCTGAATTGCAATCAAGGCAATTTTAAGTTTAGAAATCCACTTTAAGAATATCACACCAAAGGTTTGACCCAAGTTCATAACAGCGTGGATGCTTCCTGAGACAGAGACAGGAATAACCTGCAAATATTTCACATTTGTGCCATCTAGCACTGGTGCAACATTCATCTCTATGGAGAAGGGGCTCAATTGGCCATCAGGTTTAGGAGAAATGAATCTCATGCCTGTGTGAGCTCCACACTGAGATAAGCCCTGCGCCTCCTGCAGACTGTACACAGTCCATCAGAATTCCTTTAAAGTGTAGCTTGCTAAACATTTACAGACCAGTGAGTGTGTTAACAACCGGTGATTGGTTTGCCCACATGAAAGAAAACAGTGTGGGAGGGTTTCCTTTTGTTATACAGTATGACTGTACAGTTTGGCTTCATGTTACAGGTAATCACTTTTAATCACAGACAGTGTGTGTGTGTGTGTTTGTGTTTGTGTGTGTGTGTGTTTGTGGGGGGGGGGGGGGGGTCTGATTGATTGGTGTGATATAACTGTGGCACTTGCACGTTGAGAAGAATGGACCCAACAGCTCTTTTTCGGGGTGTGGAAACGCCCACAGCCGAATACAGAGTTATCCCTCCCTTCTCTTTGAGCGGCATCCAATCCTCGTCCACTCCTGAGGTTGTACAATCCACATTTTAAAAAAGCGATCCCTCAATACGAGCCCAACTAAAAGTACAGCACCACACAGGGAGGAAGAGGAGGAGGGTCGCTTCTACACGTGCAGGGGGAAACATGCATCTGCAAAACTAAAAGTCTTTGCGCTTTTGTAAGACTCTCCAGAAGACACCGAAACGGGTTTTTTTCCCCCTTTTGACCCACGAAGAACACCGAGGAGACTTGTCACCATGGCATTCCTGAAAAGTTTTGCAACAGTCTACAGGACGAGCTTTCAGGGCGAGCGGCTGAATAAGCAGCTGTTCTTCGCTTTACGCGCGTTACACAAGTCCGCAGCCAGCGAAGCGTTGGGGATCTCCACAGCCGAAGAAGAGGCCATGGCCCAGAGTCTGGTCACACCGGCGGATGTCGATGAGAAAGCGAAGAGTCTGAAGGAGATGCCCGGACCGAGCACCCTCTCCAACCTGGTCGAGTTCTTCTGGAGAGACGGGTTCAGCAGAATCCATGAAATACAGGTAATGGTGTGTTTGGAGCTTCATCGCGTTTTTTTGCCTGTGTTTTCTCTAAAAATATGACCGCCCATGCGTAAAATGGCACAGACCGTTGCGTAAATGCGCACCAGAGGTCAGGTCTGTGGTTGATTTTTTTTTCCACTCCAATGCACGAGTTTGGGAATAGTCCTCAAGTGAGTTGCATAAATCACTGACAGTATTTTCTCCCACACAAGATGCAGAAGATAAACTAGTTATGAAACGATGTGGTGTTGGTCCAGAGGTGTCAAACGATGTGACAGAAGAAAACCTCTGTCCAGTTCTTACCAGTGAGAAAGGTTTCATAATAGGTTTTGTTACATATGTTCTTGAACTGCAGGACAAGTCCTTATTGATGAAAGTTGACACAAACTGACAATCTCACATTTTGTATCATGACACATCTTTTGTAAGAAAGGTGTGTGTGTGTGCCCCCCCATTCCACAACTTTTATCTTATTGATTATTGATATTCGATTTTAATCAGTGGGATTTGTTCCATATGCAATATAATAGTAGAAAGGACATTTATTATTGTTTATCTCTTTTACTCTTTATTAATTTGAAGTGGAGATCAGTTGGATAGTTGCTTATGGAAACAATTTTTAAAAAACTTTTAATTTCCCCTTTAAACGGTCTCTGAAACAACAAGATTGAATTAGTCAATATGTGAATGGCGGGTAAATCAAGATTCAGATGATGCCATTGTGACAGACCAGTTCTGCTGGAGATATAGTGACAGTGTTGGCAAATGCTGCTCTGCTGAAATGGGCTTTGTTATTGGTCAGTCTGCAGGAATCAGATCAAACTGGTTAAAAGTATTTAATAATAAATTTAGAGATTACTTTGTTAAAATCTGGATTTAATCTAACAACCAGCATATGTTCATAATTACATTTTGATTGTAGAAAAGTTGGGTCAGTGTCATGGAGTGAAGTCACTGCTGGATTTTCTCCCATTTCCAAAAGCCATTTATGTGACGTGAATGAAGAAATGTGTCCATTGCCTGGTTGTTTTCTCTTCTGCTTTATAGATGGACCACAGAAAGAAGTATGGAAAGATTTTCAAGTCCCGATTTGGACCTCAGCTGGTGGTCTCGATCGCAGACCGGGACCTGTTGGCTCAGGTGCTGAGGGCCGAGGGCCCGGCCCCTCAGAGAGCGAACATGGAGTCATGGAAGGAGTACAGAGACATTAGTGGCAGAGCCACTGGCCTCATCTCGGCGTGAGTCTCCTACAACCTTTGACCTCTTGAGTCTGAATGAAATAAATGACTTAGGGGTTTGTCAGGGTGATCACTTTAATTTCTAACGTGTAGATGGGACTAAATATGGGTGTGTGGGCTACATATCCAGGATCAGCTCACTTCTAGTGCACAAGCCCGTCAGCATTTAACCTGACATGTTGTACTTTCCCCAGGTATCATCAATACCACTATCAGTCTTCTCAACTGCTAGGATGTGTTTTCTTTTTGTCAATGAACGCTTGCATGGGAATGCCAAAAATTCACCTAGTCACCTGTTTTCCAGTGAGGGGGAACATTGGCTGAAGATGCGGAGTGTGCTCAGACAGCTCATCATGCGTCCCCGGGACGTCGCGGTCTTCTCCGATGACGTGAACCAAGTGGTGGATGACCTGATCAAGAGAGTTTATACTCTGCGGAGCCGGGCGTCTGACGGAGCAACTGTCCTCAACGTGAACGACCTGTTCTTCAAATATGCCATGGAAGGTTGGTGAAGGAAGTGAACACAGGGCAGAAGAAACAAAAGTTTCGCAGGAAGAGAAAATGGATAGGAAAAATACAAAACCATGGTTATCAATTCTCTCAAAAGTAGATTTGGCACATGGTGATATGCCAACTAAAGAAGTTACCACGATACAAAATGGCACAAACCACTGATGTGTTTACATTTGTTTAAGTCTGGTGACTAGCAGGATGGTAAAGAATCCTTGTTGCAGCTTTGTATCTCCACACACACAAAAACACTGAAACCGTCTCCTTCTCCCTTTTCTTTGGTCTTTACAGGTGTGGCAGCTATTTTGTACGAGTGTCGACTTGGCTGTTTGGAAAACAAGATTCCCCGGGAAACCCAAGACTACATCAGCGCACTGAACCTCATGTTCAGCTCCTTTAAGACAACCATGTACGCCGGCGCCATCCCCAAGTGGCTCCGACCTCTCATCCCTAAACCATGGGCGGAATTCTGTAGCTCCTGGGATGGCCTCTTCAAATTCAGTGTGTAGATCATGGCTTTTAATTTCTGACCACATGGGGGAACATCAATACGTCATACTATCTGCCTGTAGTACCTATAGTATGTTTATATGGAGAGAAGTTATTTTTTGCATTCTACGAGGGCTTTGTTATGAATTTGTTGTCCCATGAAGACAACTGTAAAACACATTACACAACTGTTCTCACAAACTGAGGAGCTCTCCCCCATTGACAAATATATCGATTGTCATGTGTGAAATTGGTGTAATGGCTCTTTAAGAGTGACTAAGAAGTCTTGAGACTTTTAAAAGGCACATAAGATTATTTTTCCATATATAAAAAAAGAAAATATATATAAACTTAAGTTTCAACAGTGTCTTTTTCCCCAGTCCAATGAGTCAGTATATAAATACTCCTCAGTGTCTAAAGATAATTCTCTCTCTGTGGTACTCTTCAAACTAGAAACAGTAAAGCACAGATCGGGTTCACGTTTTTCGGAGAAATCGCCCGGCTTTAATAGAAAGGAATGTTGATTTGCATATAAATCTCTACTGCTCCACCATGGAACTGTGGGAGTAAGGGGTCCCTCTTACATAAGCCTTTTCCCTCTTCTCTTTCCTTTTCTTCACTACCCTCCCTCACATCCCCTGCTCTCCTCCACCCCTTCTCCATTCATCCCTCCTTCCCTGTCTCTGTCTGATCCCAGGCCGTATTCACGTTGATAAGAGGCTCCAAGATATCGAGGCCCAGCTGGAGCGGGGAGAGGAGGTGAAGGGGGGACTGCTCACGCACATGCTCGTCACCAGGGAGATGAACATAGAGGAGATCTACGCCAACGTAACAGAGATGCTACTGGCCGGTGTGGACACGGTGTGTGCGGCTTTGTTTATGCATAAGTGTTAGATGATATGTGTGCAGAGGGGTGATGTGGTGCAGAAGGGTGATGCGGTGCAGAAGGTGCAGTGGCTGGGAGTTGCACGTGCGTGTGTGTGTGTCTGAGTCAGTGTTGAGTTTCAAAGGTTGGGTTTCTGGCGCCAAATCCGTGCCTCTGTAGCTGTGCCAGCGTCAGGTCAGAGCAGTGAATCGTGGGGTTACACCGTATCCCACTGACAAACTTGTTCTCACTCATATTTAGTTTCTCGTCGTTTGTCTCTGTCTGTTAGATCCACACAAGGGGGCTTTGTCTTTTTTTTTTTTTTTTTTCTTCCTACAAGACATCTGTGTTGTGCATGTCACATGTTTCCATATTTGATTTTTACAGTTTTTTTCACCTTTTAATTGGTAGATTATAGAACACAGGAAACACTGGGAGGGAGAAGGAACCTCACATGGAGCAAAGATCCTGGGTCAGATTTAGACCCAGGATGTTACTTTTGCATCGCTGGCACCTCCGCCTGTTGGCTCATCAGTCACACCCACACGCTGCAATTTAGCAAGAGACAGAAAATATTTCAAATAAAAAACAAATGTCAAGTATGGGACTAAAACATCTGGTGCCTAATAACACACCAAACCCACTAAGCATGATTTTCCAACTGTTTCAAAGGTGTGTGTGTGTGTGTGTGTGTGTGTGTGTGTGTGTGTGTGTGTGTGTGTGTGTGTGTGTGTGTGTGTGTGTGTGTGTGTGTGTGTGTGTGTGTGTGTGTGTGTGTGTGTGTGTGTGTGTGTGTGTGTGTGTGTGTGTGTGTGCGCACACACTGTGAGCATTGGTGCGCAGTTACTGCCTAATTTGTTTTGGGTACTGTCAGATTAATACGAATTATGGGTGGAGAGTGTTTTGTGCTGAGCCAGGGGCCACAGGATAAAAGGGTGTGTGTGTTTTTGTTGAACTTGTTGCAACGGCCACGTCCTGGTAGGGGGTCGACTTAGCTGAGCCATTACCTGACCTCTTGGTGCATTTGCCTCTACCCAGCGCACACAAGAGCTGTCAAGAGACGTTAGCCAGAGCCAGAGTTACAGCACAGACTGGGCAGAGGTGAGATGAGCGGGGAGGATAATGATGTGAGTCTGAGGTAGAGGGACGCTGTCATAAAAAAGCAAAAGACTGGGGAAGGAGGAGGACAAAAAGAGTTGGACGTACAATGGATGTTTTGGGGGGGGTAAAACCAAGATGTGGGGGGGGTGAAGGGAAGAGGCCCTGAGTCCCGTAGAGCGGTGTCCGGATGAGCTTTTGTCATATGATTCCTCTCAGGCTTTGTCTGAGGTGTTGCCAGCGTCTGTGCCAGCTGGGGTTGATTAGGAGCCAGTTGGGTAGATGGGGAGAGGGCGATGACGGAGTGGGAGGGAGAGTCTGAGGAGGGGCATATAGATGGGTAGATTTGCTTTCTATCATCAGTCTGCTGGGAGACACTGACCTGAGACTGACCTCTGTGGTCTATTCAGTGTGATGTTTGCTAGTCTGATACCCACATATGTCATTAAATGCATGCGGAGACTAGAAGGTCACTCAGTAGAGCGCACACCTCCGCCAAGGCCCAACAGTCCCCTTACGAAACCACATTTCAGTTCTCTAGATCCTGATTTTTATTTGGATGTGCAGGATATTGCACACACTCCATGAATCATTTTCTGAGAAATCAACAAAAATGTTGAAAAACACCTTATCTCACAATATTAAACAAAAAAAAATCCTGGTTCCGCACCAAAATTCAAGAGGTTCTACCTTTTGTTAATCCTCCTTCGAAACAAACAAACCATCTCACCAACAAACAAACGAGAAGATGGTCTTCTTGACGTGGGTAAAAAGTGAAGATGGAAAGATAGACAGGACGCCAGTAAAACAGGAAAGATGAGGGCTGGGCTGACGAGGCATGTATAACAGTTTGTAAAGATATCGTGTGAGTACAGGAGAGGTGTCACCCGTTTTCATAGTATCTGCTAATCTGCCCACAACAGTTACATTTAAATGTCAATGAGTGGTGAGTCAGAAAAAAGGAAGAGTTGGGACAATTGAGAGCAGTGAGATATCCGAAATGAGTGGGTTGGGTGGTTGAAATGGAGGAAAGAGGAAATGAAAACCATCAGGGTGTGTCTGATGACGGAGCGAAAGCACAAGATGTGTCTGATGTGTCGTAAAGGAAATTTAAAAAGAACTGAGGGAGGTAGAATTGTTTTTAAAATTCTGTTTGATTTCCATGATCTGCTAATTAATCAGGATTACTGTCGTGAGAGTACCCTCATCGTTTTTGATCAGCAATCAGCGCTGCAATGTTTAAGTGCGGGACACGTGAGTGAATTTAATCAAGGCACAATTGAGTGAGAGTGGATGAGAATGGGTGACGTAAGTCGAGGGATAAAGGGCTGAGATTGCAGCCAGCGGAGTGGTCATGAGTGTCTGCTCATCATGTGGAATTAGCCCCCTCTCCCTCAAAGCTCCTCGCTGTTTCAAAACACTTACGCAACATCTCAGAAACTCAGAAGCTTGAAATGCAGTCAAAGTCAAAACTGTTGCAAAACGTCCCAAAAAAAAGAAGGCAACATCTCCACAGAGATTTGATTGCAAAGCCAAACAACACCACTACTGTATAGAACCAAATGTGTAATAATTTTCCTTTTTTCTGTCCTCTCAGACGTCCTTCACTCTTTCGTGGGCCTGCTACCTGTTGGCACAAAACCCTCAGGTGCAGCAGCAAATCTTCACAGAAGTGACGACGGCTCTGGGACCTGGAACCGTCGCCACAGCTGAAGACGTCCCCCGTCTGCCTCTCATCAGAGGGCTGGTCAAAGAGACTCTCAGGTGCAGATTGCATTGATTTTTATACTGCAACAGTTTTTATTCTCTAACTGTTCCCTGGTTGGTTAGTGTATAGTTTTATCTACGTTAAGAATCTGTGTGGGGCTTTGTTCTATAAGTTCACATAAACGTATCTATCTCTCTGTGAGGCTTTTCAAATTCTCTTATAATTAACCTTTGTAAGAAGATCAATGTGTAATGCTGTTGAATAACCGTCTTTGTGCAACCCTCCCTGGGAGCAGGCTGTTTCCAGTTCTCCCAGGCAACGGAAGGATTACCCAGGATGACTTGGTGGTGGGTGGATACTTCATCCCCAAAGGGGTAAGACCGATAGAAACAGAATAGTGGCAAGTCCTCTGTAGTGTGCATGTGCTGAAGAGAAAGTTTTACCATATGAGCGAGCCAAAAACATTACAGTGGAACCAGATGTAACACGATCTTGCATTACTCATACATCTCTTTCTCTGTCCTGTACAGCTGCTCGTACAATAGCCCAGCTGTTTTCATTACACCACTGAAGTTTTCCCTGTTTTCTGTGCAGACTCAGTTGGCCCTTTGTCACTACTCCACATCTCTGGACGAGGAGGGCTTCGCTGATGCTTCAGACTTCTGTCCGGAACGCTGGATACGGAAAGATTCCACAGATCGTGTTGACAACTTTGGCTCCATTCCATTTGGCTATGGCATCAGGAGCTGTATCGGCAGGAGAATCGCAGAGTTGGAGATGCATCTCGCCCTCACAAGGGTAGGATATGAATCCACCCTGGGGCACACACATTCACAAAGTGTCCTCAGACTTGTCTATGAATATATGGATTATGTTTTTATTATTGTGTCATGCATACAACTATTCCCAACTGTACAAGACTCCATAAAGGTGTACAGTATAAGCCAGAGACTGTATACGTAGATGGACGATGAATCTCCAATCCTCTTACCGTCCAGGAACTAAGCTAAAGAATCTCTGATACAAATGCTGCCATCATGTGGAGCCATAGTCTGATCAGCAGCATTTGGGAATTGAAGTATTTTGACCTTTTTTTTGGGGTCCATTTCCCATCTGCTTACATGGAGGAGGAAGGGTTTATGACCTATACAGCAGCTGGCCACCAGGGGGCAATCAAGATGCTTTGTCTTCATTTTTGGGAGCCTTCATGTCATCTAACTTTATATACAGTCTAAATCAGATCCAGAATGCTGCTCATACTCTTTCAACATTAAATGGAGAGTTATTTCTTGGATACTTATCATCATAGTATGAACAGTACAAACAAAATGAGTCCAACTGTCCACATCCAAAATCCCACAGCTCGCACAGTTCCTGAAAAGTTTTAAATCGTTCCCAGCTGTGCTACTCCAGATCATTTTGCTTTTAGATTCTAAATGTACTCGCACAATTTGTCAAATCAAATTTTATTTGTATAAACCATATTCACAAATCTCAGTTTGCCTCATAAGGCGTAACAATCTCTACAAGGTGCTTTATTTCTATAGCACTTATCTAAACAAGGTTACAAAGTGCTTCCCAAAAAAAACATGGCAAAAAGAAGAATTCATTATAATAAAAGGTATTCAATTCAGTTCAATTTTAAGGGGCCAAATCATAACATAATAAGGTGAAGACCTTAAAATGTATAGAGAAACTCACCAGTTCCCACACAAGATGTATGTGCCATTATTGAAATGAGTCGTACAGTATGACTGACCTGTGTCTTTGGCCTCTTGTGCAGCTCATTCAGAAGTTCACCATTGTGGTGTCTCCTCTCACCGCTGACGTCAAGGCGAAGACCCACGGCCTGCTCTGCCCCGCTGCTCCCATTCACCTGCAGCTCATCGACAGGGAAAACTAGATGCTGACTCCCTCTGCATCAGGTCGACTATACTGTACATTTTTTAACGTGCTGATTCGTGATTGTTTGGTGCGGTGGGGTTACATACACTGCTTATTAGTAAACCTTCCACTGTTTTTAGATTTTTAGAGCTCAGACTGAGGTTTTACTCAGGCAACAAATGTTTTCTCACCTCATGTTTGTGAGGGAGGAGCACACAACTATAGTACTGGACCAATAATGTAATGATAAAAAACTGTTTTGTATTTATATCATTTGTGTTTTAGTTTATATCACATGCAGTTTCTTTGGACTGTTACTCCTTCCATTCATCCTATTCAAAATAGTGAATGGAAGCATGAACTATAATCTATGGTCTTAAATTGTTTCCTTTTATGTTACAATATATGCATGTATGAAATAATGTGCACATACACATTATAACAAAAACACACTGTTTCCTTCATAAGTATGAGAAAGCAAATCACTGGTGATGTTCAAGGGCAACCATGAATGTACTGAAAATGAACTGTATGTATGTATATATTGTTTTATATGTTTTCATGGTGTTGTAAGCCAAATTATTTTAGCAGGTCATCTTTTTTTCTCTCTGTTTAATCACTTAAATGGCATTAAATGATTTTAATCCGAACATACTGTAAACTTATATATTTGAAGGAAAAAGTCGTATAACTTTTTTAAATAAAATGTAATTTCACCATCCTGAATGAACCACTATAAACTAAATATTTTAGCTAGTGAAAATGTATATCTATTTCTTCACACCATATATCTGCATAAAATGTGTTCAGTCATTTTGTTTTATATTCTGTTTGTGTGAATATTAGTGTTTTATCAGATCAACTGTTACTGTCCATTATGGTTGTTATGGAGAGGGTTAGTGTATGTTACAGGAGAAGAGACAAGTCGTTGCTGGGTTGTACCGTTTTGAAGGATCATGCTGCGTGGACGATAAGACCATTTTACTGCTCTTTTGTTTATCTTCATTTTTTACTGTATCAAGCATTGTGTGTTATCCATAATACTTTTCAAGTGTCAGTGTATCAACATCAGTGGTTGAATATCACAAAGCCACAGTTGATTACATATATAAGTACAAACACACTGCAATGTAAAGAAATTAAAATGGGGATATGTAAATAAATCACATCTTTAGTCTGTTTTTAGGAGTTTTAAGTTTCTGACTGCATGAGGTGGAAGTAAATTCACACTGATGCACTGATGTTACAAAAAATAAATGATTCCAATGATTCAACACGTTCAAAACCACAGATTTTTCAATTAAATTCCTTGTGAAGATTTCATGTACTTTAATTGATTTATTTCCTTTTTTTTGCTTCTTTATGCATCCCCTTGGATGACATAGAAGATGTCTTTTATGTCATCAAAGGGGCCTTCTTCATTTAGGAAAGCCGGATTCCAAGACACACCCACAACTCCAGCTTGATCCTGTAGAACGTAGTCTAGGTCCTCAGCATCAGAGATTTCAGACTCAGAATCAAGACCAAGAATTGCCTCCTCATTTTCCTCATCTTGTTCTGCATGGAGCATCTTTATGACCATAAATCATTTCAGACTTACAGTTGGTAAGTCTGAAATGATTGTGACCAGCCATACTAACACTCTGGATAAAGAAAATCAAATGCATATTTGCAAATGCATATCAATCAGACTATTTAGTATATAATGTTATATTTCGAGATTTATTTTGTTGATCTAGCTAAGGTTAGCTAGCCAGAAAAGAAGCTAACTAGCTAGTTGTAGTTGTAGCTACATGTAGTGATGTAGAAATACAAAATTTACGTTTGTTTACAAAGTAAGAAAGAAAAAAGGAAAATAATGGTTTGTGGTAATCAAAAACAAGATAGTTAATGAATACTTAGAATATAAAATGATAAAATACGTTTATTTAAAACATATAGCAAAGAAACACTCATGCATGAAATAACACAGGAAATTAATACGGGTCATTTTTGACCCATGTTATGATTGGTAGTGATACAAAAATGTTTTTTTTATTCAAAAAGTAACAAAGGAAAAATTAGAATAATTTGTGATGATCAAAAACAAGTTAATTGGGGAATACCTGAAATACTGAATGATGAAATTCATTCACTAAATGAATATTCATTAAAATCTGAGCCAAAGAATTCCTTGTCAGTTTGCTTTAATGTCAGCGTCAGTGGTAACAGATTCACTTGATGTCTTAGACTGTTGCAAAAGTGAAAGATTAATACGATCTGAAGAGAAACAAGAGATGGGTTTTGACCTGAACAGATCTATTAGTCTGTTTATGTAGTGATAGTGATATTATCACCTACTGCCAAAAGGAGGGAAGCCTCGTTTTACAACTTTAATTCGATTACCCCCCTCCCGTCTTATGTAGTTCACAATGTAAGTTCAACCTCCACACAGGTTATAATGTTTCTATTAAAACACTCAACATTATTAAAACATGAGGGGTTTGATGCAGTTTGTGATGATGTCGGTTCTGCAGAGAACTCGCGTCACCGACGGAAACAGGACGGCCCGCCTACCTCTCGCGGGATTTCGCCGACGAGACCCACAAGCGGAAGTAAATAGTGGCCATGGCACGTTAGCTTGCGTGAGGAGACACAGTGGAAAGTGAAGCGTGGATTTCCCTTCACGTTGAACAGTTAAATATTACTCCCCAACAGCCATGTTTTGTTTGGCTGAACTTTGACTGATGCCGCTCTCGCTCCATGTTCACTTCCAGGACAAATGTATGACGAGAGTTGAGGAATCAAACCGCGCGCTTGGGGCCTGGAACAGACCTCCGCTAACTAGCTAGCTCGCCTGGCTAACGCTGAGCTAAGTTTAGCTCAACGCTGCTTTTGACGCCCCGGCCCCAATCAAATATTACTAAAGTGTGACCCCATTGAAAGTAGCAGACTCGGCGAGTGACATCATCCCGGTGGCGTTCACCGAGGCCGCGGTGGAAGTTTGGCTGCATCTAAAATGATCATTGAAAACCTCGATGCCTTGAAAACATGGCTGTCTGAGACCCTTGAGCCCATGTAAGTAGCGTTAGCCGTTAGCATCACAAGCTCTGGTCGTTTATTCTTTATTCCCGTGGTTGTTTATGGGTTGTTCTCCTCTCGTCTCCAGCTGTGATGCAGACCCCTCCGCCCTCGCCAAGTATGTCGTTGCCCTGGTGAAGAAGGATAAAAGTGAGAAGGAACTCAAAGCCCTGTGTATCGACCAGTTGGATGTATTTCTTCAGAAAGGTAGTTAAATCCCTCACCCACCTGGTTCCTGACATGTATTATTTCCCCCCAACCTGCGGGTCACTGAGGTAAACCACGATGTTTGCAAACCGGGAAAAACGTTATAAAAGCAGTTAGCGTGGTTCTGGCGTTACTTCTTGAATCACGTCAAACTGAAAAAAAAGATGCGAACGGTTAGCTCTGTGAACATATGAGAGAGATGCATTTACTGGGATAATTCATCCCCTGCTTCACAGAAGCCTTGTTTTATTTATCTGGGTTCAGCTGAAGGATATAAATAAGTATCAATGTATTCAAATGTTTGCTTAGGTTCCTCTTCTTCTTTTTCAGAGACGCAGCTTTTCGTGGACAAGCTGTTTGAAGCCGTGAACAACAAAAGCTACCTCCCACCGCCGGAGCATCCATCCTCTCTGGGCAAAGTTGAGAAAGACGAGCAGAAAAAAGATGATGTAATTTTCTCTCATCATACTATGGTACCACCGCATGATACGCTTTAAACAAGAGGAACACGCACATCAGAGGCTCTCTTTAAATACATGTTATTTATGCCATGTTGCCCTTTTTTGTTCAGATAAATCGGGATGAAGAACGAGAGAAGAAGTTTTCCCGGCGGCTGAATCACAGCCCTCCACAATCAAGCTCTCGCTACAGTAGAGATAGCAGGTGCGTGCACACCTCCCTGTTGAACATTTTGTCATCAGCTCGTTATAACATTTAGCTAATTACTTTGTCGTTGTTTATCCACATGTTTAGGAGAGTCGATGACCGCAAGAGAGACGATCGCTCCAGGAAGAGAGAGTACGACCGCATCCAGCCAAGGAGGGACTCGTACCGCGAACGCTACAATCGCAGGAGAGGCCGCAGTCGCACCTACAGTCGTAGCCGCAGCCGCAGTTGGAGCAAGGACCGCATCCGGGATCGTGACAGAGAAAGGGACAGGGATAGAGACAGAGACCGGGACAGAGAGAGGGATCGAGAACGCAGCAGGAGCAGGACCCACAGCAGGACCAGGTCTCAAAGCAGGAGTCGAGGTAAGACTCCAAAGTCCAGGTTTAGAAACACAACTGTGTTACCCTGTTGGTGATTTTGCCAGACAATGTTAACATTTGGTATTAATGGACCGTGTTTTAATCACTATTTCATTCTTACTTGACAATGGAAACAGAACAAACAACAAGCTTTATCTGGAACTTGGCTGTAATTAAACACTGCATATGTGAGCACAGAGAGAAGCAAATAGATAAAGGGTGAAAACCGGCTGAGACTCAACTGAATGCAAATATGAAGTGTGATGTCATGAATACACCAATAGGCAAATTACACTATTTTCCATCTTTTTGAACAGCCTTTGGCTACATCCCATTTCAAGTAGTTGTTTACACCAAAAGTTCCCAACCACATCCTCAATTTTGCACATGGACCACACATGGTCTAGCCACATACTAAGACCCAGTCTTGTTTTACTACTATTCATGGCCACTGTCTGTTCACAGAACGAGATCCTGCAAAAATGAAGTTCGATCATGAACGCGTGGAGAGGCCAGAGAGCGGTGACGGCTACGCTGCAGCATCCCAGGTCTCCACTGCAACCACTACACACTTCCCTGTGCCGTCACTGAGCAGCACCATTACAGTCATCGCCCCCACACACCATCACAGCAACAACAGCAGTGAGAGTTGGACAGACTTTTGCCCTGATCTCCCTGTCGATCGTGTCCCTTTTGGTAGGGGGCCACCGCCTCCTCAACAGAGGAATCGATGCCGTGACTATGATGGTGAGAAAACTTGGCAAAACGTTTTGCAGGAAGTCTGCAGACATGCTGTTTTTATTATTAGATTTCAGTGTGATTGATGTTCTACCTGTGTTTGCTGTGTTTTCCAGAAAAGGGTTTCTGCATGCGTGGGGACATGTGTCCTTTTGACCATGGAAGTGACCCAGTCGTTGTGGAAGATGTCAATTTGCCCAATATGCTGCCTTTCCAACCTCCGCCAATCACAGGTGTGGATGGCCCACCGCCACCTGGGCTCCCACCCCCACCACCTCTCATGAACCCCCCACCTGTAAACCTGCGGCCCCCTGTGCCCCCACCGGGTGCCCTTCCACCCAGCCTTCCACCTGTTGCAGGTATGAGTTCAGTTTATATGAACAAAACAAAACTCAGTCAGTGCAGGTTTATCCAGCTCCTATTCTCATTCTCATTAGCAAAACAACATTAGCATTAGCAATGCAGTGTAGAACTTTCAGCTGCTGCTATCAGCAGATATCCAATACTAATAATAATTGATTAATAAATATATTTTTCTGTGTAAACCTTCATGAGAACTAGTTTTAAGTTTAGATTGGTAGACAGAAATACATGTAGTGCTGCAGCTAATTTTTATTTTCATTATTGGTTAATCCTCTGATATTATCTCAGTTAGATAGTTATTGTACATACAGTTATTGTCATACTAACATAGGCAAGTTAATATAATCAACCAAAGGACAAGCAAATTAGTTTGTCAAGTTGTTGTTTTGCTTCTGTGTTATTAATTTTGTTCTGTCTGACACAGGTCCGCCTCCTCCCCTTCCTCCGTTGCAACCATCAGGAATGGATGCTCCTCCCAATTCCATCACAAGCTCTGTTCCCACCATCGTCACTTCTGGGATGCGACCCTCACTTCCTCAGGCTCCGGGGCCGCTCTTCAACGCCGGTAATGGCCGTGTGTAAAGCTCCACATTTAGGCCCTGTCCCAATTCCTCTCCCATGGCCCTACCCCTTGATATGAAGTGCCCTTCGCTGGTAATTTCTGAATGTACCACGTTTGAAGGGGTGTTTGAAGGGCTACATGGCCGCCCCTAAGTCACATAACGAAATGTGACAACACTATCCCTCCATGGCCACGTGCAAAACGAAGGGGTTGGGCGAAGTGGTACAGCTATGGGGTGAATTGGGACCGGGCATTATTTTAGTATTTATGACTACAGTATTTATCACTGTTAATGTATCTTGCATTTGCGCTTTTATGAATTAAATAATCCTCTCTGCTTAACAGACAACTATGAGACAGATGTGTACAATCCTGAAGCTCCCAGCATCACCAACACCTCCAGACCAATCTACCGCCACAGGGTCAATGCCCAGAGACCCAACCTGATTGGCCTCACAATGGGGGAGGTGGACCAGCCAAAGAGAGGTATTGTTCTCGTGAACTGAGCTATCGGAGCTTTGAATAGATTGTCTCAAAACATATTATCACACTTTGTCCTTTGGCCTGTGTGCTGCCTGTTGCTGCTTCACAAACAAAGAAAACACCATTATTACATGGTACTGTATTTGTGTGGAGTGTTATGTAGTTTCCAAACTGATCTGTCAGCATTTGTCCCTCACCAGACAAGATTCCTAACAACTGTATGCGGATTGTAATGGAATCTGATCCGAGAAATAGACCAGCTATTTCTCACGATGGAGGCCTCCTCTCAAATAAACCTTGGTTTGACAAGTAAGACACATTTTCCCTTTTTAAGATAAAACAAGTCATATGCTTCCCCTTAACATATTGTTTAAAGAAAATTCAACTGATGTGTGATTTAATATTTTCCTCACTGAATTATTCTATAATTTCCCTTCTCTGCTCAGACCCAACTTTATAAAACCCAACCACCAGGGCTACCACAAAAGACCTCCGTTCTCTACCAACACCAAGCTGCTGGTTCGGCAAATTCCCCCAGATCTCAACAACATCAGCAAACTCAATGAACATTTCAGCAAGTTTGGCACCATCGTCAACCTGCAGGTCAGTGCAGCGGTGCTACGGACATGAAGTCACAGCTCTGATGTTTAATCAGGAAAACATGTAGTTACTGTGTCATGCAAACAATGAAGCTGCTCAATAGGTCACTGATGTGTATGTAGGTTAAGGGATTTAAAAACCACTACAGAGTTTAGTTGTATTTGGGATTTTTAAGAAGTGGTTTAAGTTTTGTCTTTGTTACTGGTTTTTATCACTCAGTACCTCCACTTTGGCTACATCCACATTAGTACATTTTATTTTTAGTATGTATCACTTTTTGGAAAATCCTTTTGGAAACCTGAGAATTGCATCATAGAGTTGAGGTTGGGTGGTCAACTTTGCCACAGATTGAAAAAACACAGTTTAGGGTTATGGGGGAGCAGCCAGTAGCAGTTATACAGTTTCTCACCACAAGGTGGCTGCAGTGCTCCTCAACAGTTTTTTTTCTACCTTACGTTACTTTTATTAAGTTAATTTTGTCCTTTGTCTTCTTCGTGTGAAACACTCAATGCATGTAGTTTACTTGTGAAGTGTCCGGAGCTGCATTTCTTGTGTTCTATCCCTCATATAACCTCATTAAGTTACTGTGTTACTATGTGCATTTGATAACCTTACACTGTTGAGGTACAGTTCAGATAAATGATCCAGGATTCACAGCTTGTGTAAAATTCTTCAAATACCTGATTCATTTGATCTCTTTCTACAGGTGGCCTACCAGAACGACCCAGAGGGGGCCCTGATCCAGTTTGCGTCTCCAGATGAGACCAAGCGAGCTATGCAAAGCACAGAGGCTGTTCTCAACAACCGCTTCATCAGGGTGCACTGGTTCCGTGATGATGGGAATGATGTACATGGCCAGTCTCACCCACAGCAGCAGCATCAGCCACAGACCCAGCCAGGCCTGGTAAAAGCTGATTTTAACATTGTCATTCATGAGTAGTAGAGTACAAGCACTGAGTTGGCGAGTAACTGAGTCCATCTACCAATCTGATACCACGTCTTCAAAGTACATTAGTTTCACCCAGATAAAACTGCTTTTCTTTCCCCGGAAATCACTTCTTCTTTGCTGCTCCAAAACAAGTCGTGCTGCCCTGTGACTGGCAAGTACTGTTTTCAGAGCGGTAAAGAAGAGGTGATTTAGGTAGGAAAGTCTAAATAAAGTGGAAAAGGCAGATGCAGCCAAAAAACTGAAATATCAGAACTGTTTCATGTACCTCATTAATCCTGACCTATTGTGATTAACGCCTTTTGTCGATCAGCAGCCTTCAGCTACCTCTCTGAAGCAGTCAGTCAAAGATCGCCTTGGACCAATGCTCCCTCCTAACTCTGAGCCCTCCCAAGACTCCAGTGCAGCCACTCAGGTGTGTGTGATGTGAGGTTCTTACATATACTTGTCAGTTTTCAAAATGTGGGTATAAACATGATCTTTTTTTATTTAGAATCCCTCTAAAGTGTCAGTGAAGGAACGTTTGGGCTTTTCCTCAAAACCAGCACCTCCCGTTGAAAAAGTAACCCTCTGTTTTGAATTTTTGTTTCTTGGAGAATCTGTCCTCCTACTTCAAATCATGTTGAATCCTTTGTGTGATCACTTTTCTCCCCCTTTGTCAGGTGTTCTCTACATCCATGGGTCTCACAAAAACCGTGTACAACCCTGTTGCCCTGAAGGCAGCCCAGAAAACCTCAGAGGAAGCTCTGAAGAAGAAACAGGTGAGAGGAGAAAACAGAGGGAATGGCAGGAAGAGATACTCTAAGGGAAGAAAGCAATTAGTTTTCTCACACTGAAAACATGACCCTTTTTACAGGAAGCTCTAAGACTACAGCAGGACGTACGGAAGAAGAAGCAGGAAATATTGGAGAAGCACATTGAGACACAAAAGGTGAGAAAGCGTATAAAAACTTATATATATTCAAGTGTCCCTATCAACTGACAGCATTTAGATCTACAACCTTCCAACACAAAAATTAATTCTCAGCATGGGAGCTATAAAAGAAGTCTGACGCATCTCTAAAGCAACACGAGGCGACAGAGTCCCTGAGCCAGTCAGTGGACGGCTGTGATTTGTTTGTGGAGCTAAACCAACAGGGTTTGAAAGGTGTTTCTCCAACATGTGCACTGTGTGATCCGAGTAAAAAGGGATTAAAGAACGAGTCATGGTGCTAATTTTGACCCAAAATGTAGTTGTGAGTGACATAATCTGTTTCTTACCATGTGACCTGTGGCTGACAGTGTGTGCTTCATGAGGTAGTAATATAGAGCAGCTAATATTTAAATTCTTTGTCTTTCTGCAGCTCCTGATATCCAAAATAGAGAAGAACAAAGCAATGAAGGCCGAGGACAAGGCCATGATCATGGCAACTTTGGGCACGTTAACCAAGAGCATCACCAAACTGCAGGAGGAGATAAAGGGAATCTCAAGCAGCACCAACAACCCACTACGCATCAACAAGAGCAAGGCTCAGGTAAACATTCCCCCAGCTGCCACCATCCCTACAACACATAGACACTCAAAAGTCCTACTCTTCAAAACCAATAGATTGTGATGTTTAAGTTTAGATTCTTTTGTTGGCCTTGGATATAAAACTTCAATCATCTAAAAGTTCTAAGTGAAAGGAGTTTTTAATACTTCCAGGCACAGAAGGAACTGCTGGATGCGGAGCTGGACCTGTACAAGAAGACTCAGGCAGGAGAGGACACAGCATTACTGAAGATCAAGTATACCCAGCTTCAAATTGAGGTATTTACTTGCACTTGAAAGACAAAACTGTCTAAAAGTTCTAAAATACACAGCTGGCATTTGAGGTAACTTGTGCTCTGGCACCCTCAAATGGTATTCAGATATTTGTGCTCTCTTTTACATTGTTCCATTTATGTGCTTTTGTTTTTTGAATTCAGGCAGCTAAAAGAGGACTCCTGTCACCAGGGCGAGGCAGGGGGGTCCACAGTCGTGGCCGCGGGGCTCACAGGTCCCGGGGGAGGGGCTCCAGAGGACGGGGAAGAGGTGTGCACGCAGTCGTGGACCATCGACCACGAGTGCTGGAGATTTCGGGTTTCACCGAGGCCGACTGTGTAGACCTGCTGCCACACTTTGCTGTAAGTCCACTGAAAAACGACTGAAACATTTCTCACTGTTGTCCAATGGTGCAACAACACTAAAAGAAAAACCAGAACCAGAAAAACCAGCACCATAACAGTCACTTAGGATTTTTTTCTGTAATATTTTACCTGGTACTTGAAAAAATTCTTAGAAATGCATCTTCTATTATTGCAACAGTTGAACAGGATTGAATGTGTTTTGTAAAGTGACCAAAATGTTGTCTGTTCATGATTTTGAAGCAATTTGGAGAGATTGAAGACGGCCGGATAAATGAAAACAACCAGTCAGCTGTCATCTCTTTTAAGACCAGAGCAGAGGCTGAACAGGTGAAACATTTCCCTTCCTCCTCTGTATTGTTTTATCTTGACTGGAGCTCTGAGCTGCGGTCGAGTCTGCTTCACTGCACCTGACTCACCTGTTTCCCCTCGGTCATGTCCCCCTGTAGGCGGCTCTTCATGGAGTGAGGTTCAACAACCAGACTTTACGCCTGGCGTGGCACAAGCCTGCCATTACTCTCAGTGCTGCAGATGCTGATGGAGCAGAACCAGAAGATGATGAGGTTTGTGGGCCTTACTCACTTTGCATATATCTTTATTTATTCAGAGTTACAACAAGTCAAATTTAGGATCTTCCACATTGTCTTGGTAGTGGTAAATGAACGATAACATAATTAATACCTAGAATGTATTATTTGAACATATTCAGGTAATTACATTTTAAACTTCTAATGAGAATGGAATTGTTCCCTTTTATAGAAGCTGGTGATTTGTGTCAGCTTCTCTGTAAAGTTGATAAGTGAGATAGTGTGGCCCTTCATATTGATACAAAGATTTATTCTGAAGTATTTACTTTTAAGGGAATATTTATGGTAAACTCTCTGGTCAGATAACCGTTCAGAACAGCTTGTTTCTTGTTGTTGTACAATTGGGGAACACAAGAGGGAGCCATCAAACATTACAGCAAGCATCACACTGTCAAACTGAGAATTCTGTTCCCCTTGAGGTTTTCTGAATATACGTCGAAAGTTAAGTGCTGAAAGTAAAAAGTTTAACTAGAATTGTTTTCTTTTCCTCCTCAGTACCCGGAAGAGTCGCTGAGTGAGGACGACCTGCTGCAGGACGACGACGAGGAAGAGGATGACAACGAGCCACGCTCCTGGCGCAGATGAAGACCAGTCACATGCTCGTCTCTGGGCGCACCGGTGCGGAAAAGGAGCAACAATCCAGCAACTTTATTAGATTTCAATGCCTGTTTAGAAGTCATGTTTTTTTCTCACAAAAATGTAACTAGCAAAAGAACATTGTGAGTTTGATTAATTTTAATGTGTGTATCAGATGCAGCAATGGTGAATTTTTTAATGCTCTTAATGTAGAACTAGAACTTTTTTCTTTTGATTTAGTTATTTTGTTTCACAGAACACATACTTTGTTTGGACATGTGACACCTGATCCAATTAAGACACATTTGTTAAACTCTCAGTTTAAGGAAAACCAAACCTACATTGTAATTTCACAGCATCACAGGCCGTAGCTCTTGCTGAAAAGTATTAGATTGACTTAAAATGCTCATGTGTAAATATTTTATGTCGGGGTTTAAATGATTTGTATGAACGCTTGGCTTCTCAGTTCTTGGCTTTACTTTGAATTGTACAAAAAATAAAGAATTGAAATGGTCTGAAAACAAAACTGCCGAAAACAAAAAAAGAAAAACAAGAAAAAAAAAGAATCAAAAAAACAAAAAAAAAATCTTTGCAGTTAAAAAAAAAAAAGACTTGAGTTGAAAAAGACCATTTCAAAAAACAAAAAAAAACTTCCTCTTCCCCAAAAGAGCAAACAATCCTAAAAAATCCTATCAACATTTCCATAATGTTGGGTCGGTAAGGTAACTGAATATTCAGCCCTGATTTTAACGCCCAAGGTAAGAACATGACGCAGTCTGTAAATGTTTTATTTGCAAACAGCAGAAATGTATTTAACCTTTAACATTTATAATCCAGATTCCAATAAAACAATAACACCTTTTCTTTTTGTTGCAGGATGTGTCGGCACTTTCCAGCCACCGGTCTTCTTCCTCCATGAGGCTCCAACATTTTACAATGTAAACTTTTATTGTAAACTAAGAACAGCTGTATTAAAATACTATATTTATAAACATTTAGTTTTAAGTTATTTGACTTGAGTGTGATACTTGTCTGATGTAACTTATTGAACCAGTTATTTTATTATTTTGGTTAATGAAAGGCAAAGTAATATTTAAGCTAAGACCTAAACTTTAATTATATATATATATATGACTATGATGACGACACGCCAGGTACCCAGATCCTTAGTATTCAAGAAAATATGTTCATTTAGGAGCTCATCGCTTGTAGAGAGAACTTGACTCAATTGACCCTTTCTTTAATATTGCAAGATCAAGCGTTTTTATGTTATGATTTCGGGTTGTCCGCGCGTCTCATTCTCGTGAACCTGATGTACCTCAAGAATGTCTTGAGGGAATTTCTTCAAATTTGGTACAAATGTTCACTTGGACTCAAGAATGAACTGATTACATTTTGGTGGTCAAAGGTCACGGTGACCTCACAAAGCACATTTTTTGCCTTGTGAAGGTGATCTCAATCCATCAATCAAATTTTGTTTATTATTTATTTATTTTATAGCCCATATTCACAAATCACAATTTGTCTCATAGGGCTTTAACAAGGTGTGACATCCTCTGTCCTTAACCCTCAACATGAGTGAGGAAAAACTTTTAAAAGAACGTAGAAACCTCAGAGAGATCCACATGTGAAGATCCCTCTCAATAGATGCCACGTGTAAAGGAGAACATCAGAAAGATACAAGTATTTACAGCATTGGTTAGAATAAACAGTTTGTAGCATAATGGAAGGTAAATGAATTGATGGATTATTGTCAGTAATGGTATCTCAGTAGACATACTGTATATCAAGCAGTCTTGTAATCATAGTCCATGGTCAGCAGCCACCACGATCAGGATCCACCATCACGATCAGATGCCACCATAATCCACAATCATGATCCACTGCCGCCATTAGGATCCACCATCAGCTGCCACCTCCATCGTGGTTCTCCACCACTATCAGATGCCAACACAACACTCGATGTATCTCTGGAATGCCGTCAAGGAATCATTTCACATTTGACACAAACATTCACTTGAGCTTGGATTTCATCTTGGTAGCCTAAGGTCAAAGGTCAAGGTCATGGTGGCCTCACAAAGTATGTTTTAAGTGTTTCTTGAACATGATATCTTAAGATCAGCTTGTGGGGAATGTCTTCAAATTTGGTACAATCGTTTACTTGGACTAGATGAACTGATTCGATTTTGGTGCCTGGAGGTCAAAGGTCAAGGTCACAGTAACCTCATGTTACTGTGAATGTGACATATTAGGACTGCCCGTAGGGAATTTCATTACATCTGACACATTTCACTTTCACCAGATTTCAGTGGTCACACCAAAATTTGTTTTTTGTGTGTGCAATTTGGTGCCGATCCAAATAAAGATCTGGATCAAGTGAATTTAAATGTGTTTTCATTCGAGGACGGTTGGGCCTTGGCGGATGTGTGCACTTCTAGTTTGTGCTTTTCTTACTGTGACACATCAAAATGTTTATCTGTGTGCATCTCTTTCCTTTGCATTGTCCCAGTCTGACCACCTTACATGGGTTAAAACTGGCCACCCTTTCATTTTCCTTAAACTAAAATAAATATGTGTCTCTGGTGTTTAGGTGGCAGGGATGTTGCTGTCTGGACATGGTTGGTGTTCACCTGCAGAGACGCTGTCCACGATCTCTCAGCTCGGAGTGAGCCAGGACAAATAACCCAATCAGTGTCCACCAGGTCAGTGTTCCTGCGCCACCCCTGGTGCCTGTCACGCTCGCAGAGATAATTGTGAGAAATCAGATTTGCTCTCGTAGAATATCTGCTGTTTTTCATTTAAGCTCTTCTCCCTCATCCCTCCATCTCTCGGTGTGGGAGTGTTAAATGCCCCCTCCTGTCGTCTCATTTACCTCCTGCCGTTCCACCACACTCACACCGGCGTTTATTTGCCTCCACACAAAGCTGTTGCAGTTTTACCTGCGTGTGTTTGTGTATTTGTGTCGACAAACCTGTGGCTTTTATTCGTCACGAGCCCGGTTTGATTGACACAAATGCCAACATTTCCTGACAATTGTTTAGTGTGGAACGCGCCACATGAATAAACAGATTTAGGACGGAGCCCCTTGTCGTTTACAGCCACTTCAGTGCTGATGTGACCAGCATGCAGGAATGTCTGCGAGCTCCGGCCGCCTCCCTTTGTGTCTCAGCGGCCAGAGGACGTTGATTTGCGCCGTGCGAGAGATGGAAGAGATGGGCTAACAAATTTACAGCATCCGTGTCGTCCATGATACAATTCTTTAGTTTCTGATTTGTGTCAAAGAGACAAATGGGGTTAAACTTTGGAATGAGTTACAACTGTGATGATTTTTTTTTTCTTTGCGTGTGGAGAAAGGGTATGAAATCTAAAATATGTCTCACTTCGGGGGGGAAACGAAAACTGTGTTCAAATTTTCACTTTTGTTTGCTCGGAGATTTGCCGCCTGTTAGTGGAGATGATTGTAGTTTCTTTTCGAAGCCCCCCGGGGTTTGAGAAGTCGGTCATATGGATGTGCTCCAACTAGGAAAATGCATAACATTAAGCACTTCTAATGTATTTATTCAGATTCATTTGAATATTATCGCTGCATTTTCACAACACAAAAACATCGCCGCATGCCAATTAACACCAATCACCACTTAAGCAATTTTGTAGAATTATACGTACAACGCTCATCATAATGGACGGATAATGTGGCAACATCGTGTTCTGGTCACTCACTCGTGTGTCACCTACAACCGCCTGAGGTGAAGATATGAGGACGGTGCTCCTGACCTCAAATCAACAGTGACCCCTCCCACCCCCGCGCTCCACGCTCTCACTCGCCTTGCCCCCTTCGCTACAATGCCACTTCTTTGTAAAACCATTAATATTTGATGTGATCATGGGCCTTCATAAGCAAATTTCAGTCCCCAGCAAGTTGAGCAAAAGCATGATTAATTTAGTATTTATAACCCGACAACCCTTTAAACAACACAGGGCCCCCGGCCACAAAGCAAGGCACAGTTTGAAACCAAACTAGCAGCCTCTAAATCATAATCAGCACAGTCATTCAGCATCATTTGAGTTTGGGGACACCTTTCTTTCCTTCCCTCCCTTCTGGTGTGAAATCAATGCCTGTGTGAAGAAGGAGGCCTCGGTTTTAATCCTTCACCGGATTATATAACATTATAAAATCTTTGTTAGTTCTCAGACACATAACAACAAACGCACCTTTCCATCATCGCGAGTTTGTTGGGAAATTCTGCTGCGTTAGACAACGAAGCCCTTTAGCCTTGTCTGCTGACCACAAGTCCTCAGTGACCCAGAGAAATACCATCAATAAATCAACAAACATGATGCAAACAGAGGGATGTACGGCTCTTAGGTTTACTACTGACAACATGGAAACAGTGGGAGTAAAAATGTTCATCTAGAAAACTCTGTAGCTGCCGTATAAATGTAATGAGCTATAAGTAGAAGACTGCAAAAATAAGAAATACTCAAATGAATACAAGTACCTCATATTCATACTTAAAGTGGCTGTAGTTAAGTATTTACCAGACATTTCCTTCAGGACTTGGTGGAGACTAAAACCTGAGCTACGAGAGTGAACATTAGACTAATGTCTTAATGAATGTTGATGGTGGTTTGCAAACAAATCAGCTTAAAAGACCAAATGGAAATTCATATCCGAGGAAGATAGCAGTGGACATTTAGTCGAATGTGAATGTCGGGGCTTGCGGACACTTGGATGACATCACACGAGCAGTATGGAGGCATGTTATGTTTCTTTTCTGTTGTATTATCACGTCTGAAGAAGAGCTCCTATTTACTCCAATTGTATTTGGCTGCAACACTGTTTACCCCTGAGACTCCAGACGTGTGTTGTGGACTCCAACACTTCACCCACCGCTCATCAGCATAGTGCTGAGTAGATAATGAGTGAATTTTCAGTTTTGGGTGAACCATCCCTTTAACTGCAGCCTCCTCTTCCCTGTCAGGATCAGTGTTATTGCAGAATGTCATTCAGAATCGAGTTAGGCTTTACAGTAACATGATCACTGTACAGTTCAACTTCATTAAAGATAATCTCCGTGCAGGCACTGCTGGGCACGCCAGGCCACACCCCCTCTGCCCTCTCGCCTGCCATTGATTGGTGCAGTGATTTGCAGCATGTAATCCAATGCTCCCTGACAGGTTGTAACTGAGGTTAAAGATGGCAATTTAATTATGTGTCAGAGGTCACATTAAAGGCTGACCCTTGACCCCCGGCCACAGGACTCTACTGATTAGTGGCAACCTTATGTTATTGATTCAACTGAGCAACATAACAAATACGAGTGTGGGATAACAGGTCATTGATGAGGGGTCAGTGCTTCCTGGGCTCTTTGATATGGGGATTGAAGAATCACCCCAACATACCAACCATCTCCTGACGGATCTCCTGGTACTCTGCACTTACAGTTTGGATAAATACAGACCGGCAATTCATTTTTTTATTTGTAAGGATGTGTGTGGACATCTCGTATTTGCGGAAATGTTTTATAATTTGGAACTTTATCTGTATGTATAGATTGTTTTCTACATGTTTGTCGTGTGTCAATCCATCAAACAACTGAACTATTCAAGAAAGAAAGGGACTGGATCTTTTCTCATTTTACAAAGTTAAAATACTTAAATACTTTACTCGATATTCCAGAGTTTTATTTTATTTAATATCCTTAGATTAAATGAATATCACAGATCTTGTAATGGTGCTTTGACACAGTCTCCAGCTGCTTTGTTAGATCTTATTAAACACAAACAAAAGACCACGTTAACAGGCCTCATAGATACAAACCCACTTTTATGTATTTATTCTAAACCATGTTGAGTCATTGGAATTCTTATAACTCATTAGAAGCAAGTTACTGTAATAATGAGGGAATTGAAATCACACCTGTTTACTCTGTGGAGAGAGAATAAAAGGAGAAGGCCGACACTGCCCTACAAAGGCAAAATGCAGTAACTGCACAATTGGACAAAATAGTTATAATCTGCATCTGGCTTTTTAAATATGTTTTCCTATATAAAGACATTATTAAGCCAAATATGATGTCGTACAAATTTGTAAACAGCTTTTTGAAACTACAGTAACAGACCTAAGGCCCCTAAGCTGTACTGTCCTGTGTAAATGAGCTGTAGGACTCGTCACTGTAATCTTGACTGAACCCACTATGATAAGGAGCCAGGCTAGCTGTTTCCCCCTGCCTGCACTCTTTGTGCTAAGCTAAGCTAACCAGCTGCTGGCTGTAGCCACAAGAGTGGTATTCGACCCCAAAGAGGTAAAAGGGCAGTAACTAGAGAATCTGTGAAAGTTTTCAGAATGAACTCTGCTCCTGAAGCTCGTGGAGCAACTCGTCAGAAGTCCGGCTAATACTTCAGCCGAATAGAAATCTTCCCCATATCGGCTGTGACCTGTCCTAGTCCTGTACGTCACTGAAAGATGTCATCCTGATGTCCTTTGGGTCGCTGGGTTAGAGCATTCAAACCTTTTCAACTAATAACTCAAACTAAGATTATGAACATGAATATGAGCATAATATGCCCACTTTAATTGTTAGACCTACAATTTACAGTTTCTCAGAGGCTAATGTGTTTGGCTATTTCTTTGCCAGCTAGCATCATTAGCATCAACTCTGTTTCTGGCTAATAAACCTCCATAAAACAATGAATTATGATTTTTTTAGATGCGTATCATTGTCTAACTATCAAGGCATAATGTGTTTAACAGTGAGCTATAGACGTGCTGCGAGTTGGATTTTCTTACCGTCAAACAGAGGCAGACCGAGCTCTTTCTCCGATTGTTAATTCCTTCAATTCCTGAGCATATGACCACCTTAGGACCTGATCTAAAAGTGATCATGAAAACCCATGATATTGCTGAGAGGAAGTTTTATCTGAGCTTGAACGTTTTCCTGCAGAGTAAGAATTTACCACAGCAGAGGTCAGTCAGGGCATCACGTTTGATCGGTGGATAGTAAACCGCTCCTTCACCATGAGAACATACATTCATGTCACGTCAATGCAGCAGAGCAGCTGCTTTGTTTTCAAGATGACAAGACGATATCTCTCAGACATCACTTTTCGTTTTTGGGGTAAAGCGAACGTGGCTCTGACTTGTTTACGACGCTCTGAATGAGTACAGTGTCGTTGTGTTGTGTCATTAGGGCCCTTAGTACAAGCACCACTAACAATTCTATAGTCAGCCATATGCAAATGATAGGGCAATTGCAGATATACAAATATGTACCCATGGTCCACACGGCCTAATGGCCTCCCTCCCTCTGGCCAGCTCAATGGCTCATTTAGATATCTGCTTGGTTTATTACGTGAATAACTTACGCCTGGCTTGTTACGACCCTCCAGGTTCCTGTTTCTGCTGTGTAGCTGAGATGTGTGGCGCTCAATTAGGCTGCCCGGCTTGCAGAGTTAACCCTTCGCGCCAGATAAACTGTTTTTTTCCCTCCGCCAAATGGTGTTGGTACAGTACGGGGGGTTCCAGGCAGGGATCAAAAGATCAATCCTAATACAGTGCTACCAAGCTGACCCCTCAGATGTAATAAAGGCGCCATCTTTCACCCTTGGGGCCAATTCAGAGCCTCCCGCCCCATGAACCAACCTGGTATCTTTAAATTAGCTGACTTGCTTGCCCTGCAGGTAATTGCATTAGTTTATCAATGTTCAACACAATTTATTACTCACTCCAGCAGCAGAGAGATCCTGGTGTTAATGTCCTCTGTGAGGAGACAGGGAAGCAGGGTCTTTGTGTTCGAGAATGCGCGTTAGTGTGTGTGTGTGTGTCTCTTTGCAAATAAAGAAAAGTAAACACAATAACACCATATAGTGAAAGAACAGTTTTATTGTCAGTGAAAGGTTTTATTAGTACAGGACTATCGCAAAAGTCTTATATTTGTATCTTTGGACCAAAGAACATTTCACTGTACATGCGTATACATCCATACTGAATGATTACTTCAGCCAAGGAGGTTATGTTTTCACAAGGTTTGTTTTTAAGTAAGATAACACAAAAACTACTAAAGGGAAAACCACGAAACTTGGTGCAAGGAAGCAGAATATAGCTCAGGAGCAGGGGCGGGGCCAAGGGCAGGGTAGGGGGGGGGGCCACTGGTCTCACCTGAAATTTGGCCCATGAACTGCCCCTCACCTGTCAGTAGTCTCTTTTTTTTAAAATATACTAGTCCCTTCCTAACAATACTAAAAATACTAACAATAAATATGACAATTTGTTAGGATTTGTTTTAATTTCAAGTACAAAAAGTGCTTGAACAGGGAACAATTTTCAAAATGTATTAAATGATGTGTGACTTTGCTCAAAGCCACAGTGCTAACAGTAAAAAAGGAGTGACTTCAATGTACATCTTACTGAATCAGGAATCGTGCATTTTTGTGGGACATATAAATGGCCCCCTCTGTGTAAATTGTGGCCCCTTTGTGGCCCCTGAATATCCTACATCAGCCACCGGTCAGGGAAGAACTGTGGATCCGGATCAGGGGGCAGATCCAGGGATTTTTTTTAAATCACTTTCTTTTACATTGCGAGACAGGGCGCTCCCACATTGGCGGAGGTTAGCACTCTCGTCTATGTGCTGTGATTTATTGGTGAACCCACTGTTCCCTCCGAGGTGTCACATCAACTCCTCTGCCTGTGTATCTCACTTTCTCTCCACTCTCTGTCAATGATCATTATCGCTCTGCAGCACTTGTGTTAAAACTTCAGTGACAGCAGACTTATTTGCCGTAATAGGTGCTTAAATCAGATCGTCTTTCATTACACTAAAAACAATATTACTGTCTGCACTTTCCAATGGAGTCCTCTGGCCAGGGGCTGCGGCGGGCTCCCCTCACATCTGTATGCATTATGGATCTGTCTGAGGTAATAAACAGACCCTGCTCTTATTTCTGCTTCCTGCGATCATTATTCCTGGACCCTCAGATGGATTATAGCCCACTGTGCAACATGTAGATGAGTGGCGCTCCTCTGATTGCCTTATGGCCATCAGGCTTTGCATATTTACTGCCCATGAATCACGGTGCGGCGGTAAAAAAAAACCCACAGCAACATATTCCCGTCCTCCGCCTTCTTCCACTTTTTACTCTCCGCTCTGTGTTTTACACTTTCTCTCCGAGTCACTCTCTCATCATCACTTCTCTTCTCTCAGCCGTCTTTCTCTCATTACCCCCTCCACTGCTTTTGTCCCATTGTCTTTCTTTTCCCTATGCCTTGATCCTCCTCCATGCATTCCCAGCTTCTTAATTAAAGCATGTATTATTAATACTGCCATATCTTTGTCCATCCTTCTTCCTGTTCATATGACTGCTACATTAAGTGTAAATTGTTTCGCTGTAATTCCCTTTTAATATCCCTGTTATAATCAGTGTTTCTGGTGTGTGGAGTCCAGGGAGGAGAGGAAGAGAGAGAACGCGGCTTTTACTGTAACTTACTGTTTGATGTGTGGCTTGCATACGACGGAACGTAATTAGGTTCTGTTTTACAAGTCAAATGTATATGGCGCCAATCGGCAAACTACGAGATTAATAAAGAGAGTTGTCAGATGAGGCTGCTGTGGTGCGTCGGCCGTCTCTGCTTACGCCCCAGGGACAGAACGGGACACTTCAGTGCCCTCAGCCTCTTTTTTAATAACAGCTTCCCATTGTCCCGTGAAAACTGAATATAACCACAACTCGAAGACCTGCATGATTTGACATTTGTAGCTAAGAACTGTTAATATCGTCCTTTGAATTCCACACGACAAATCTTATCATACTCTACCTTTCTTTGCCACAAATGAAAGTCTATTCACTTTCCCATTGTCCTGGGCTGGTGGGAGAAATCTCAGAGGCACATCCCACATCTCAAAACCAGGGCAAAGGAGCTCTAATGGCTATAGTCAGAACAATTTGGAAGCTTTCAGTCAATGTATCGGTTCAGTCTTTCCATAATGAAAGATTTAATACATTTTCTGTTTTTCATTCATCAGAACAATGTAAAATTAAGATTTTGGAGCTGTTTTTTCCAATTTTCCATTTTCAAAATGTTGGATAGGAAAAGAGAAAATTAGGAAATAGAACATTTTTAAGTTTTGCTTTCTATTAGTGTGTTGGGCGACCTGAGAGGACGGGGTCTAAGTGTCTGATTGGTAATATTTCATTCTTTCATAAAGAGAATTGAATTGAGCGTTACACGAACCCTCTTCAGTTCCATCTGTGTCATCAAACCCGTCCAGAGTTTTGCACATGAAGCTCTGAGCATATTAGCTCATTAGATTCCTGTCCCCTGTCAAAGGCACTTTCCTCGACCCTCCTCTCAGCATCACGTCTTAATGAAATGCCGTTGATGCTTTACAATTTATCAGTGACGTTATTGATTCAGGAGGGCCAATTGGCTGGGAGGGTGCTGTAAACTGGGCAATTTAAAACCTGCATCCTTCATTGTCACATGATGGGTGCGGAATGAGATCGTAAGAGGCAGAATGGTCGTCGCGGCGATAAATAAAAGGGGAAGGAAATATAAGGCGGCGGACGGACAGCAGCTGTCGATAGGATCGGCATCTCTGATGTGCTCGAAGTGATCATCAGGGCAGGTGTGATGAGCTGTGGCGTGAGTGTACTGTAAAAGGGGTCATTTCCTCCTCGTGTCACAGGTTCCATCTCCGCTGAGACGGATGTTGCACGTGAGTAATGGCACAACTAGTGTCACATTGAGGCCTCCCTGCTCCATGTAGCCAGTAGGTAACAGAGAGTGTGAGTGTGAGGGAGCGTTAATATCGTAAAACAGTGTTTAAATATTTTAATTTCATTTGTCAGAGGGGCCCCTCCCCTGCACTCCATTACCCTGACAACCATCCTTCATCCGCTGAACGAGTGCATTATTCATTAGCACTAATTATTTTCACATAACGTCTGCCCCGATATATTTAACCTCCACATTACACCCGAGATAATGGCCTTGTAAAATTGAATTGCGAGAAAGAAGTGGAGTTGGAAAGCTCATTTAAAGAACATAAGAGGAAGAGGCAAAGAGTGAGGGAGGTGCAGGAGGGTCTTTTTTTTTTTTTGAAGCAGCTGGAGTCGGGGGGGGACTGACAGGAAGAGTGTTAAGCACTTTGGGACACGGAGGCCCAGAAGTGATGGGACATTTGTTCCTGTCTCATTTGCATGCTAAGAGAAGAGCCCGGTGGTTCTCTGTCGGGTCGAAGAGATACCTAAACGCCCTGTGGGCTGGAAGTGCCCCGCAGCCCTCGGAGTTAAGATTAGCTCTCCCTGACCTGACACATGACCTCAGCCATTAATATAAAAACACCTGACCTGGGACGGGAGGAACAGCCGAGGCTTCGTCTCTCTCACCTTGCTTCCCCTGACTCCACCTGCATCCTCTCCTTCCTTCACCTCTTCCTCCTCTTCTTTCTTTTTGCTCTTCATCCAGTTACTTACCCGCAGGAGCCTCCCTGACGACGGTGGAATCAGTCAGGCCTCTGCGCTCATCCCCCACTGAGAGGTGTGGACGTTTTCCATACGGATAAACTTCAAAAACAAACCAGGAAAGGCTTTATTCCCCTTTTGCTTATTCATGAGATTGACATTCACCGACATGCAAAATTTAGACGCAAACAGGGCTTGCTGCTCCACTTGCTTCATCTGTGTTCTCTTCTGGGCAAGAGTTGTGACCCCATGCCAACAGCTGAGCCAGACTCTAAACACACACACACACAAGTAAACACACATAAACATACGGGGAAATACACACTCGCACGCAATAGCTTTCATGCTTAAGTTAAATTTAAGACTTTTTAGGACCATAATGAATGAAACGTTACAGAGATGTTACAAACTATAGATACCACCGAAACAGTTCTCATCAAAAACACACACAATTTAAAGTGTGCATGTTTAATAAACTTTAACATAATCAAGTCCTACTTAAACATATTTAAGATCTATATGTAAAAAACATATTAGGCTTGAATTTAGTTTTTTAGGACATTTCCATACCCCACAGAAACCCTGTCATTTCACATTTATACGCACAATTTAAGAACAAATAATTGTAACACACTACTGCAGTTGTCATCTATTGGTAAACAACTATATCTCCTCCCATCGGCACCCATAAGTAGAAAATAGCAATATAGTAAATTACTGTAATAATAAATAGCACAACATATTTTTTATGTCTTCATGTGCTTACAATGTCACAGTGTGTTAAAAACTGAATGTTTGTAACCCTTGTGTTTATAAATGCTAAATGGGTTAAAAGGTCAAAGTACTGATTTACTATGTTTCCATGTCGCACTGCACAGAGTTGACACGTTATTTTTCTGAAACTTCGACTATCAAATGAAGATACTGTAAAAAAAAAAAAGAAAAATGACAATAACCTGTCATGAACGTCTTCAGATAGCTTTCTTTCTTTAACTGTAATATTAAACAAGAAAGACAAATAAAAGCTGGAACCGTCAATTTCTGGTAATAACTGACTCGGTTAATTGACCGATCAGTGGAGCACTACTCCTGAAACTAAATTCATTATATTTTACAACATACTTACGTCTGATATTTTCTACTGTGACATTAAGAAACTACATTTTTTGGGCCTCATTCTTTGGTATTTGTTGTTTCATCTTTCTTTTGATTTCCCGAGTAATGTTGCAAACTGTGACCACGCTGCTCTCCAGGCGATGTGAGTGCAGCAGTGAGCGCGCTGCTTTGTATGCTTGATGCCGGGTAATTGCAGTTCATCTCAACTGGGAAAAAATATTATTCTCACGCCTTCCTGTGTTACGCCCAGAAGGCAGCGCTCTCTATGTGTAAAGGATCTGTCTCCCTGACATTTAGATTTGCCTTTTAAAGATGGCATTTTTCAAAACTGGCATTTCTTCATATGTTTTCTAGAGGCGACAAAATTATTCTTTTTACATCCCAGTCAGAGTGTTCGTGTAAAGTGTGTCATTTGTCCAACCTTTGGTTTGTTTGGGTTGTTTTGTTTTCCTCTGTGATGTTTATATTGTTTCATGTAGTAAGAATTGTCTCATTGTCGGATACTGATATCAGAGTCTGGTAGTTGTACCTGTCTCAACATGATCTTTACACACATTACTTCAAGAATAAACACAATGCTTGAATTCGGTGTTTCCCAGCTAAATCACAGGTGGGACTGTGAACGAGTTTCCGTGTATTAAACACACAATATTGCACATTTGTAGGAAGTGTGTGATTTATACGTGGTGCGTGGCGAGAGCTCGATAGGTGTGTGGACGGTAGCTGCTAGTTTTGGGGGCGTCTGACTGAGGCGTAATGGTCGACCGTTATCGAGGAGGCGCGCTCATCTTTGAATCACTGGAGAGTTCCAATTACTGCTCTCTGGTGCCTCGCAATGAACCAAACGAGCGAGCGATCCCTAAATAATTTCCTCAACAAAGATGGTGCTGTGCATTATGAAATATTCAGAGCTCTATCAGACTTGGGAAAGATCCATAATTACATGATAATCCACAATGTAATTCATTTTGGGTACTTTAGGGAATCTGAGTTCTCCTCGTAGTGAATTATTAAATATATTGGTGGAATGGCATGAAGCCTGCTTTGTGGTGGTTCTGATTGTTCTTTGGGGGGATTATGTATGACAATCTTGTTTTTTTTCCTCTGATGTCTTCAGGGTCATTGAAAAAGTCAGGACTAATGAGACACTGTAACCAGACAGCTGAGGCATTGGCAGTTATAGCCGAGCGGTACGTAAAGGAACAGATAGACAAGATTGAGGACGGTTATTACCAAAGTACAGAACCACCCAGACACATAAACCTTCCTCACAAGTGGCTGTAATCTCCGGAAAATGGCAGGTTTGTGTTAAAATACTAACATTATCCCATTATATTGTAATTTCAGTTATGGCGTATAGAACAGCACGAGAAACCGAAAGGTGCGGTGGCATTGGATTACGACTTGCTGGCCGGAGATGTGGGGTCAAAGTTCAGTTAATGTGCAGCACAACTCGACGCCTAACCGAGGCATGTGTCAGATATATTGGCATTTTAAAGGTGAACAGAATGAGTCTGTTGGATATGAGACAGAAGGACATTTGGCCGACATGGTCATTTCCCATCTGTGGGAACATACAGCAGTGGTCGGCAATTGAGGACAAGTATATTATCTGCATAATGATTTACATTGAATTGTGTCCCATAAAGAGGGGGCGGGCGCTGCACATTTGTAACCCACGCCATATACTAGTTTATAATGTATAATACAATTTAGACAGGTCTCTCGCCGTAAGAGATATTTAAAGAAGTGGGCCATAAAAAAAAAATCCTTAGCCACTGGCTTTAAAACCAATAAAGTTAAATGGAGCCGCTGACATTTTTATTATTGCATTATTGTAAGTCGGGCCCCTACGTGTGCACGCGTGTGTGTGTGTGCGTGTGTGTGTAGTCGATGAGGCAGAGAGTGTCAAAACAGCTGTCAGTCATTACGACAGAAAGCTCCGCGAGATGACGTTAATGATGCTCTTGTTAAAATGTGAAGCCCGAGTGGTAACGGCGCGGCGCTTAAAGGCCAAAGCTGTCACAGCAGAGGAGAACAGAGCGGAGCAGCGTGGTGGAGAAAAGTGTGGGAGGCTGCTGGAGTTCACAGATACGCAACATGACACCAGCAGAACAGGTGAAACACATTACTGGGACAAGGGTCTCTCTCTCTCTTCCTCTATCCAGCTATACTGTGTTCATCCCTCTTGTGTTTTCATGGTTAGGTTAGTCAGTACCTTTGGAAAAATCGTATTCTGAATATAAAGATGGATGATGCGTCTCCACTTCCTCCTACTATCCAGAAATGAAGCCAAAATACGGATACAAATGCCGCCATCTTGCCCTGTTGATGTCGTTTAGAGCCAACCAACCAACCGACCAATCGGGAGTCAGTCTCAGCTGTCAATCATGAGGTTTCAACCCATTTTTATAGCATCAAATTAAAACCAATCTTACTTGAAAGATGAACACTTGTAACATAATGTAAGTGTGATAAGAACTATCTGAAATTACAAGAACATTTTATTTGATGTGTGTTCTGACTTTTGAGTTTGGACTATGTTCCATTCACTAAGTTGAAGGTGGCAGAGTTTATTACCAAAACTGCAGCCAGCCACCAGGGGGCGAGATGCTTTGGCTTCATTTCTGGGGAGCCGTCATTTCACCCATCTTGATATCTTAGAATTCCACACGACAAATCTATATCTTTTTTAAAAAATTATTTAATTTAATGCAATAAAAACAGGGTGTTATGTCCTGATTGACAGCTGAGAAATACGTGTATCAGCAGGACCTCGCTGCCGCAGCTCCGCCCCCTGATCCCTACAGTGCAGACTAGGGTATTTTGCCTACATTTTTGTATAATGGGCAGAAGTGGAGATGCTTCATCCATCTTTATATATAGTCTATGATTCACCTGTGCCCGATCCACTAACATGGAGGAGGCATGGGTTTTGACACATATTGTAGTTAGCCACCAGGGGGCGATAAAGACGCTTTGGCTTCACTTTTAGGGAGCAGTCACGTCGTCCATCTTTATAAAGCCCAATTAAAAAGAACACGTACATTTTTGATTTACAATGAATGACCCCTTTTAGAAATTAATTATTTTTTTAATTGTTGACTACAGCTGCTTTCAAAACACGGGGGAAAATTGCAGTGTTCAAATTAAAGCTGGCAGATACAGATTCAAGATAAAATTTTGCTGAGTAATTGGAGTTTTATATTTTATATTTGACATTAATTTGGAATCTGATCTGTTCCCACTTTGACTTTAAGGGTGTTTTCATGTTGAATCCATCAATTACATCAGTTGAACAGATGTGGTGAAACACACCAGGACGGAAGGTCACAGCCACTTCTCAGTATTTTAAAGACGTTAGTCAGTTGTTAACAACATTAATCAATACCCCTGAAAAAAAAAGAGCGATTTTTGTCAGTGTAATCAAACCCTGATGTCCCTCATTTTCTCAACACCGTTTTCTGATGAATTCCCATCTGCAAAGTATTTCCGAATACTTTGCCCAAGGAGGTGTAATTTAAATAATATCAGTCACCGTGCCGCTGCCAGAATAAGAATTATGTCCACGCTAATATCTCATCTGACACGCAGAGGAAAGACTTTCCTCCTGAATAACAAAAGTGCAATAATTCATCCAGTGTTATTATCCACCTAATTATAATGGGAAATATAGTCGAGTTCCTTTTCGTGCACGAGCCCAGAACAAATCACAGCTGCGAGAATGATCAGTTATGTTAATCTTGTTCAAAATGGTTGAGTATCATTCACATGAAGACGACAACAGAAGATGTTTAATGCTTTTAAATAAGAAGAGGAAATGGGTAAAACGACGCCACAAACTAAAACACATATTCTGTTCTCAACAACGTCTTCTCCCTGGTATCATTTAAAGGTCACATGAACCGTATAAATATTAAACATTCATATTAAATTTACCACAGTGTGAAATCTAACCACACACACCAAGAGGCAGCGCATCTTTCCAGACATATTGTCTTTATAATTATATCACTCTAACAAATTTAATGAGAGCAATCAGCGCCGAACATTTTTGCCTCCGAGGAAGCAGAGGTCCCAGTCAGTCACTCAGCTGCTTCTTGGTCATTCTCTATTAATTTGCGGAGCGTGTTCTCTGGGTGTCAGGGTCTTGGCAGTGTCATTCCCCAATGACTCCTACCTCCAAGCCCGCTGCACGAGGGGGGTCCTAATTAGACTCTCATGTGTATTTAATGGACTTGCTGCCTTTGGTCCTGTGAGAGAGCGCCTAATACTACAACCTCTGTATGAGCGAAGGTCCCTCGGTGCGTGGAGAGGGACCTGGTATGATAGGTAGGTAGGTGTGTGTGTGTGTGTGTGTGTGTCTTTCACAGCCCAAACCTGAAGCCAAACTCCAATCCTCGATGTTATTTTTCTGACTTTGTCCATTCTCAGATTCTGGGCCGTTTCGAATCTGTGAAGTGAAGTGAACACAAACAATCAGACCAATCATTGTCATCCTTTACGTGTTTTTACATCACTTCCTCATTGTTTGGGTCCTAAAGACAGCTGCATGCATGAAAATGATGATAACAATTGCAAAATCAATAAAATAAAATAATCTTTTTTACCTCGGACAAGGTTGTTATGTGTTTGTTTGTTTGTGAGCAAGAATACACAAAAACAAGCCTTTAAATGTAAGTGTGGATCTGGGTCAAGGGGCAGATCCAGGATTTTATTTTACTTTCTTTGACATTATGAAATGGGGCGTTTTTCAAAATTTTCACCAATTCCCCAGGGAATAATTCACAGATCTTGATGAAAGAAGTCAGGCACATTCAGGGGGCAGATACCTATGAATTGATGCAATTTGGTGCAGCTTGATTGAATTCAAAGGACCCGTTGGGCCTTGGCTTGTGTTTGTATCTACTGAGTGACATGTCATTTCCGTTCTTTGCTTATATGACTTATTAAAATACTTATTGCCTCAAGCTTTCACATGTTCATGGTGAGGAAATGTAGAAAATGGTCATAATCATTTTATAAATCTTGTTTACAAGGGATTCCCAAAATCCCAGGGAAAAGTAATTTAGTATCAAGGTGATGAAAACAGTGTTAGGTACGTTTTAGCTGTTGTTGTCGAGGTGAGTTCTCCACGAGCACTAAATGATCAACAGAGGGTCACTTCACCCAAATGATGAAAACCATATATTCTCTCAGGTAGCCGCAGTCGTCTCAAGCAGTGCAGATAGCCTTGGTGTTATTGTCTCATTTACACTATGCGATTCATAAAAACAAGCTGTCAACAGTTTTCATAAGGAGCAGCTTCTACAGGAGAAAATGAAAACTGCTCACGAGCAAAGAGATGTTGCTGTGGATCTTTGTACGATGCAGTTTTTCAATGCTTTGAGTAGCAAGCTTAAAATTATATTTATTCAAAGATGTACTGTGTGTGTCTTGTACAAAAACAAGGAGGACAAGACCCCACCTTTAACTGATTCAATGTGCCTCACAGCAAGAAGGTTGTTGGTTTGAATCCTAGATTTGCCGGGTCTTTCTGTGTGGGTTTTCTCTCTGTACTCAGTCCAAAGACATACAGATTGGGTTTAGGTTAATAGGAGAAATTAACCATTGGTGTGAATATGAGTATTAACAGTTGTTTCTCTCTGGCTCTGTCCACACTAATGCGAATATTTTACAAAACAAACTTTTTCCTCTGCGTTTGAACTTCTCGTCTTCACGCAAACTGCATTTTAGGTCACGGAATTTCAACAAAAACCTTCCAAAGACTCCAGTTTCTTTGTGTTCATGTAAAATGGAGTGTTTGGGACACACTGTCGCTTTGTGCAATGAGCATGTGCTACACAGCTCTACACTTGAAAGGAAATTAAGCTCACTGAACATGCTCACGATCTTCTTCTCTGGTTATTGACGGATCATTGATGTAGACTTTATCGCCACCTCCTGGCCCGGCATGTTGCTTTTGTCTTCACAACTGGAGGGACATATTTTGTAAAACGAAGGTCGTGTGGGGACATTTTTTAAAATAAAGGGGTAAAATATCTGCAGTAGTGTAGACATGGCCTCTGTATGTTGGTCCTGTGATACACTAGTACCCTGTCCAGGGTGAACCCCCGCCTCTCATCCCATGTCAGCTGGGATTGGCTCTTTAAATGTACACACTTCTGCTTGACAATCATCATGCCACATACCTTCCACTGCAATTACTCTACAACACTGTCACATATTAGATTCCGTACTTGGGGCGAGTGGCTTTCATATTTGAATGTTTTTTATTTTCCGAGCGGTCTGTTCTAATGAGGACAGACATCTGGACCAATCTCACAATATAGGGCTGTGATGAATGTGACCCCCGTGGTCAGCCCTTGCCCCCAAACCCACCAGGACACATAAAGCAGTGGCACAGCCCCTGTTAAAACGCTGCACGGCCACATAAATCAGCGCTGGCGCTTCTTAACTGTCCAATTTGCATGGCCCCAACACAAAGAGGCTAACGATGTTTTACAAGACAAACATGCACAATAGCACAAACACGCATTCAGGTAGATGAAAAGGTGGAGCTTATTAAGTGTCATACATGTGCACATCCAGTGCACAGTTTGCCTTTGTCTTTGTCTACAGGCTGATAAAATATAAGATTTTCAGATGAGATTGAGATTTAGGTTTGAAATTACAAACACGAAAAAAGTGGAAAAAAGAGACAGCTGACAGAAAGATGAAATCTTTGAGAGAAAAGCAGAAGCAAATGTGTTAAACATAGAAAAAGAAAACACAAAGATGGAGAAAACAGAGAAGGAGCGAGACTGGCAATTGGAAAAGGCAAGATGAAGAGGGTGTTGAGATGGGAATCTGGGTAGTTTTATCTGGTGGGCAGGGAGACGATGGCGGGAGGATCTGTCTCTGTTAGAGAGAACACAGCCCTGTTATTAAAGCCATTTATCACTGGCTGAATATTCTCCCTTTAATAGGCTCTGTCGTTAATTACCCAACTTTGTCAAGATAGGGAGTCAGGGGCTCTCCGTTTTCTCGACCAATACACAGACAGAGCAGGCACATGCACACACACAGACACACACGCACGCACGTACTTGAACACGTCTTCAGGTGATGGGCCACATTTTCACAGATGCAGAGACAGTAATAGGCAAACACACATCAAAAGAAGCATTTTCTTCTTTTCCTTTTCTGCGTACGTTGTTTCCAAATAGACACAAACTCACCTGCAACAACAAAAACAACTGTACAGTTAAATCCAATATCCCTGCATGAACTACAGCACTACCTCAGTGAGGCTCATCCTGTCAGAGGGGCAATGGCTCAACTCTGTTGTAATTTAAATACATGTTAGAAGGCAGTGGTGTTGTAGTAGATTCCAAACTGTCCCTGCTGCTCTACAGATGGATTACAGGAGGCCTGAAACAATTAGTCAGACATTTGATTTAAATTAAAAAACATAACACTGCTGGGTGATGAAAAAATATGAATAATTATCGAAATGTAATTTTCATCAATATAACAAAATTAATTTGCGGTGAAATACATAATTGATCAACCTGTTCATCAAGTGTTTGTCATTCTCTGTTCATAAAGAACAGAAGAGTCTTTAAACTTATTGATAATTAGATGTATACTTTTAAAAATCTTGATATCATTTTTGGCCATGTCACCCAGCCCTAAAAAAATACCCAAACTTAAATGGTTTCATTGTCAAAAATGTGAGTTTTATCCAATGTTTGTTTGTTTGTGAGGTTACACAAAAACCACAGGACAAATTACCATGACACTTGGTGGAAGGATGCGATATGAATCAGGGATTTTCTGTGGATCCAGATCAGGGAACAGATCCAGAATTTTATTCTCTCTTTCTTCAACATTGCAAGAGGGAGTGTTTTTCAACATTTTCCTTGATCTCCCAGAGACAAATTCATGGATCTTGATAAAAAAGATTCAGGCATGTTTAGGGGACGGATTTAACTACAAGGCAGTAGATGCAGAAGCAATAATAATCCAGTAATAGTGTAATATACTGTATACAGTAGTAGTTTATATCACACTGGTGCACATTATTCTGTGTTGTGAGTACTTTTATATTTGCTTATTAAGTAATGGAGGTCTTCTGTGAGGGTAACTTGAATATTTTGGGGCTATTTTTAACTGTTGATTGGATAGAATAAGACACGACTCTAGAGACTTCACACTCTGTAGATTTTTTCTGTCATGTTTTACACTTTAGATTAATCAGTTTATCAAGAAGATTATTTGCAAATTAATCGATAATAAAAATAATCATTGGTTGCAGACAGAACGCAATAATGGTCAAACACCTCTGCTTTGTCTGAACGTGTCGACTCAGATCAGTCGATCTATACGAGCACCACACATAAGAGGGCACATTGTAGCCTCTACACTCTATTACAACAATAACAAAGAGTTAGCCGAATGCCTTTGGGCAGTTTCAGCAGCGAGACATTTATGTTGAGCTAAATGTGTCAGCTGCCCCGTGTAGACTACAGGATCAAAACCTCATCCTCCTCTTCCTCCTCCTCTCCTCCATCCCTAATCAGACTCTTTTGTGATCCTTTTATAATTAGGCACTTAACTAGCGGGGCAGAACGGGGCCGTGGCAGTAAAGCATTTACAAGGGTACTCGACAGGACACGCCGGCTCCTTTTGTTTAGCAATTAGTTTGTCTGTGAAAGGGACAAGACAAATAGGCTGTGAGAGCATCTGGTGGCCCCTGTAGCTCTTCATGCCAGAGAGAGGGAGAGAGAGAGAGAGAGAGAGAGAAGAGGAGGAAACGGGAGGCAGAGACGGAGGACGAGAGAGGTTCAGAGCCCATCAGCAACAATAAGGATCGCACCACAAGGATTTGCTACAAGGGCTGTAAAGTTTACAGTCTGAGGAAACTGATCTGGAAATGAATAAAGCAGCTCTGACAAATATGATGATAAGAGGCTCAGTAAGGGCTGTGTAATAGGGACCTATTTTTCACACACTACTGATTAAGAACAGGCTAAGTGTCTGTAGAGATTCCCATGTGTACAATGCAGCACGGGCGGAGTTTAGTATGCATCCCAGTAGGCTTTCCTTTAGTACCCAGCCATTTACATTGTAGTTATCTGGAGATGGAAGGAACGCAAGGCAGCGTGACAATCACTCCATTGATCCCTCTTGCCTGATTAGCTCACCAGTGTACCGTCAAAGCAAACTCCTCGGACGCATTGATCAAGGAATACTTTTTGAAATATTTCCCCAGGCAATAATAAGATCCTTCTCCAGTCGAGTCGCTGGTTAGTTATCTGCTGAGATGTGATGCCAGACATTTCCTGTGAGATGTCAATAAAAGTCAACTTCAGGATCTATAACCGTACGGCAGGAATACAGTTAGGATAATAAAATGCCGTTTAATTTCCTGAGGCGTTCTCATAATTTCTCTGAACCTCAAATTTGTCAGATTGATGTGATTGATACTCACACGTCTGCTCTGCCGGCTTCAGCTCACTTCCTGCTACTTTCCCTTTTTGTCCAGAAGAGGTTGCTGTGTTCCCTGCGTACAACAGGACGAGGATCCCTCAGACTTCACCCTGTGAGGGGGAGAGGGAACGGCAGGGAGAAGCCAGGGGGGTAAAAAATCACTGAAAGATAGATGAGTTGAAAATTGCATCTCCTTGAACAGAGCAAACAGGTTAAAGACATTCAAATCCTCCAAATAAAACATGAATAGAAATAATGTGGGAAAACTAAAATGTGTTGTAATAGCTCTGAAGTAATTGCTACAAATTTCTCCCTCTAACAGAAACCAGATGAGGGAAATATTATTGCTGATCGTCGTCACTCTGCAGGCCCTCATCAGCGAACAGCCACTAATTGATTATAGATGCCATTTTCATCATTGACAGTAGGGGGCAGAATCCATACATTGATTAGACCTCCATTGTGTGCAGGCCAAGTAATTGTACTGTGGCGCCTATTAACACACAATTACACAGCGTTGGGAGGATAATGTTTTGCCACTTGACTTGCGCATGTTTATCTAGTTTCTGCTCTGACTTCTGGAAAAGGGATTTTTTAAAAAGGAGCTCGGATTCACATCTTCAAAGTGGAATCTCCCACAGCCCATTTACACCAATATCTAAATAAGCCCCGTGACAGATTGTGAACAGCTGTAAGAGATACGAGCCCCTCTCTGATATACCTGTGTTCCTGTGACGCCGGTGATCAAACGCTGTGATAGCATAACATCCCCTCCTGTCTGTCACACCCTCGGGCGACACGTCGGCAGAGCCCCTCGCAGCTGGCAAACGCTCTCATGACAAAGTTAAAATGTCTTGATTAATATCTGACTACTCCTGCGTTTTGTGTCACTTCTTCTCGTCTCGGCTTTTTTCGCTGCTCATCCGTACTGTGATTTTCTGCAGGATACATCCATCCTGGTTGTGTTGTACTGTATCAGCGTGAGGGGATTCAACCAGTGGGAAGGTTTGATTCAGAACAACTGAGGAGTCCCTCTCTGGTTGTTTGATGACTCTGTACTTATGATGCTTTGCACAATGCTGTACCAGTGTTTCTGTTCAGATTATAAAGGCTTTTTGTTCCTAAAAAAATCTGTTTAATACTTAATATTTTGTCTTTACAATCTGTGACCCTCAACTGATAAATAGCAGCAATGATGTAAAACCACTGCGTCAGAAAAAAAGGTCAAAATACATGTTAGATCATTTTTCCTCAAAGATGGTTTCTGTCATTTGAGGAAGTTCTTATTACACAGATACATGTTCAAGTTTTCATTTTCCCAATAAGTTTCATTTTAAGTTGTTATTTGATGCTTTAAAAACAGGGTGAAACATCATGATTGACAGCTGAGGCTGACTCACGATTGGTTGATCCCACGGGCTCCATCCCCCACGACTGCAAGATGGCAGCGTTTGTATCTTGGATGTTATGGCTTCGTTTCTGGATAGTGGGAGGAAGTGGAGACACATCGTCCATCTTAATATACAGTCTGTGGTTTAACCAGAAAGATATTTCCAACTTTTGTCTTAAAACAAAACAATCTCAACTTATGACCTTTTGCATATACGGTGCTATTTAGTTTGAATCATATTCAACAAGGAAGTAGATGTATCCAGGATTTCACAAGAAAACAGCAATAATTATACAATAGTTAATAAATGATCTCTTAACTATCCCAATTTATTTTGTGATCTTTTCGGAGGATCTTATGATGCATTTATGTGATGTCGTAATAATCGGAAAAATGTGTTCTCGACTGAAGACCACCTCAAATCAGAACAATCACTTGGAAAGTCTGTGAGAATTTGGGTTCACAAGTTGCCGACATCAACGCTTCCAAACCACTAAATAGCAGCTTTTAATGTGAACTCGTCAAATGTTAAATCTTTATCACTTGCAAACTGCATCTCCGTCTCTAACAAGGGCCAAACACCAGACTTTTAGTCACAACCTTTTTATGTTTTAAATGATTCATATGGTCTTTGCTCTTTGTTATGTAAATATTGTAAAGATTGTGTCAAGATGTAGTTTAAACGCTCTAAACACATAAATACAATACATGTTGTTGTTTTTTTTCACACTTCAAAATACACACACACAGAACGAAGTCCCGTCGAAGTCGGAACAACGACGTCACCACTTGGGGAATGGGACCTTCCGATGAGCAGAGTTAACTAACAGACTGAAAACCATTGCCCCATAGTAGTGTCCCATCAGTACATGTGTCTCCTGCTTGACAGTAACTGTCTCATCCATCCATCCACTTTGAACCAGGCCTCATTCATGGGGGTGTGTGACTTAAAAGCCCGGCAAGTCAGACCTAATTAGCCAATATCTAATCAGACAAGTCCCAGTACGAGGACACAAAGTGGATTGTAGGGAGTAGTAATGACTCTCTCTGTGGTTGACTCTGTATACGAAACAAAGAGACAGACAAACATGTCTCCATCTGTGCTGCAAAGAGATAATAACAATGCCTGATGGTCCAAGTTTGTTTAGCTGCAAATCAGACTTTAAATAAGTGTAAATAAATATAAAGGCGCAAACTTGCTCTTATTCCTCAACAATCTCATCCCACTGAATTTCTGTGTTCCTCACGTGTCTCCGTTTCCACATCTGTTCAACAGCCCCCCAGTTAATCATTCCTGTAGTGCAGCCTTTTTACTGGACCTCTGAGACCCACACCCTGGTGTACCTGTTTGGAGTTTGATTAACACTGCATTTTAGCACACACTATTCAAACCCAGCGGAGGGAGCTTAAAAGGCCTGCGCGCCGGAGCTAATGTAGCGTGTGGTACAGGACAGATGGAGAAGTGATAAATGGGAAGGAGGGATGCTTGTGAGTCAATTCTTGTTGGCTTCATTGTGGTGGTGGTGTGACGCGGAGCTGCTGGGACGGAGATGGATTTTTGAGGCCTGTGTTTTTTTGCGGTGTGTAATCTAAGAGGAGAGGAGAGCTCTTCAGAGGACGGGAGAGGACGGGACACCAGATAGGACGGGACGAGACAGGAGGAGGCAGAGCAGCGGTGTCTCCTCACTCCGTCAGTCCCCGCACACACTGAAATATTGAAAAGCTTTTGTTTTGCCTAGTTAAACATGCACTGATGTGACACAAACTGTGAACAATGCCATTTCACACGCTCGGGAATCCTCTTTTCTTTATAATTCATGACGGAGTGACGACTGCAGCCATGTCCCACAGTGAGTACAAATACTCTAAAACAACATGCAGCTCAGTATACAAATAAAACAAATGCGTGTGTTGTCCTTGTCATATATAATTACTTCAAACTGTATTTTCGGGATAAATGAGATAGAAGAAGACCCGTTTTGTCTGCTTCAGTCAGGTCTGTTTGTCTGTAGAATCAAACTGTACATGTGGAAAAAGAAAATTGTATGAATTGGAAAACAAAAAGGTGAATCTAGCAGTAAACACTTTTTCTTCCACAACCGCAGCAGTTTTTTCCTGCTGAAAATGGACAGCTCAGTGGTAATATGAAACTCACATGCAAGTTCAGATGTTTTTTTTTTGCTTGTAGGTCAGTCTGCAGCTCTCATTGGACCAGACGCCAGTTTCAAAAAGTAAAACTTGAAAGCCTGTCAGAGAAGAAGAAGAGGAGGAAGTTTTAAGACGCTTTATTACAGAAGTTTCAAAGTACAATCATCTGAAGTCTCGGTTTCAAGACTCACATTCATCGGCTACAACCCACTGAAGCTCTGTCCAGAGCAACTGTTTAAGATGGTTTTATTTATGTTCGCCTCAAAAAGTACCAGACTAAAGAAGAAGGTAATGAGGCTCGTCACCACCTGGAGGCAAAAGGACTATTAAGTGTAAATGCCTCGTTTACTAACTTCTTTCCATGAGACGCACGTAAAAAAACAGACTGATCTTATAAAAATATGAGCAAAAATTTGGAGGTAGACAATAAATCAGCTGAGCCGATATATATTAACTGATATCGGCACATTACAGATACGGTAGATTGGTGATGGAGAATATGTCAGGCTAATAAACAGACAGGAGATTGCAGTACAGATATATCGAAGGAGATTTAGATGTATAGTTGTAGATATAAAGATATGTATAGCAAAAAATTACAAAAAAGTAGAGGCTTGTTCATTGTATTAACTTCTTGGAGTCGGATCACTTGGAAGAAAAAGGCCCAACACACACTGTTTGTAATTTGATGCTCTGAAAAAAAATAATGTCACACCTCAAGAGCAGAAAAAGAGAATCCCTCCATGAGCGGCTCAGGTACCGGCCCGGGCTAAATCCAGTCTGTCTGGATACCTGAACCCAGAAAACATGGAGACAGCGATTCAGCAAATACACAGTGATCATCCTACAGCATACTATTCATTCACACACACTGGTTTGTTGTGAGCATGAATTATGCATCTCTCTGGAGGATTTGCTCTTTTTGCTCCTTTCTCTTTTACTGCCTTTTTCTTATCCTCTTTTTTTATTTTTACAAATCAACAACAATGAGGATAAAACTAATACAAGACAGGAAACCTGCGTTTTTTTCTTTACCGTCACAACATTTGATCAAAAAAGGTTTTAAATGATCTGCATTAAAGACGAATGGACAGGTGTAACAGCGGTGAATGTTTGATGAATACATTTGCAGTCTGTCATGGATACCTGGAAAATGTCAGAATCTTTCTTTCTGTGTCTGCCTGTGTAAATGCAAGCAAAAAAAGTGAAGCTGTCTAAAGTACTCTGCTGAAAATGTCTTATTTTAGAGCCGATTCCCTATTTCCATGAAAAAGGGGGAAAAGGAGCCAATACATATCTGATAAAGGTTCACAGAGAAATGCTCCAAGTTGCTCGTGATGAATAAATTATTTCATCATCACCACTGGGAACCTAATTTCTACTGACATTCAACGAACATGTTTTCAGAAGATGTGGAGGTACGGGTCAGCAAATTAAAGTGTAGCAGTGCACATTCTCTGTGTGTGTGTGCGCTCACGTGTGTGTGTTTTGTTTGTGTGTGTGTGTGTGCGTGTGTCTCACAGCTAAAACAAACCCTACCTACGACAGCCCGGGACGCTCCAGCCATAATTGTGCAGGTGGCATTTTAGACATACTCACACAACAGGGGTCAATTTCTCTCCAGGTCACTGAGAATGACATCATCAAACTACTATTAACTCTGCAAACAATCCCAGGCCTGCTGCGTCTGAATTGACAATGGATTCCTTCAAAAACAAACAGGCGGCTCTGGGCTTTGCCCTCAATCTAAAACCATAACCTCCAAGTGAATAACAGGGAAAGATCCATCTGGGCAGGAAGGACCGACACCGAGCAGAGGAGAACTAAAAATGACACGGCAAACAAATCTGAGCAGCCGCTTCCCCCTCACCTTCTTCTCTCTTGTAGGCATTCGCTCCTGTTCTCTACCTGTGTGCTCGTAGCTCTCTCTCTCTTTTTCTTACACATACACACAAAAGCATCCTGCACAGAGCAAAGTATTTGCCCCCGACGGTGACACAAACCATGCTTCTCTCTCACTTATTCATCCACACTGTCTCTCATCTGCATTAACCTGTTAACTGCATGTTCAGCACAGACAGTTTTGCACCGTGTTCTGTGAATAGGACATATCCAGCGTGTCCCAGGTTGTTAAGATGTGAGCTGCACGGTGGCCGGCGAGATCGAGAGGCCAAGGCGTGCACGGACATACACGTGTGAGGAAAGATGCAGTCCACTGTTTTTCTGTAATAATAGCTAGCAGCCCTGCTGTTCAATAATTAATGGAGTCTATCCAATACAAAGTGGATGGCATGCAGACGGCACTCCACTGCTCTGCATTTCATTCTCCATCACATGCACATAACTCCGCTCACTTTCTGTCTGTTTGTAGCTTGCTCAAGGTGCATTCGAGAGTTCCCAAATATAACAATATTGATTACAATATAATATCACAATAATAATATCATTACAATGAAGGACACAGTTAAAGCAGAGCTGAATGAGGCATATTTATCTCCCAAATACAAAATTCGTATTTTTATTTGCAGGACTGGATTAAAGGTTATTCCGGAATAAATACATTTAATTTATTTCATTTAATTCGGTAATAATCATATTTAGATTAAAATATTTAACAGTAAATAAGTACAAATAAAACTAAAACCGGTTAAGATAACGATCTCAGACGACCTTTACAAACCTCCTTTCTAAATTAATTGTATTCATTTATTAATTAAAAAAAAGGTTTCTTTTATTATTACTACTATTATTCTAGTCTTGTCAAGTCAGTACTTGTCATTTACTGAATTTTCTAATTTTCTAATTTTTTTCAATCACCAGTATTAATGCATTCCAATAAAGATATTCTTGACAGGCTCACTTAGTACAGAAAAACACGATAACCTTTGCTGAGGCCAAAGTGTTAATGAAAAAGGTACAAAAAATTGATCTTAATGAGTGAACCAACTCTTAACGATTCACTGCCTTGGCCTCATCGAACACATGTTGTTTTTCCTCTGCTGTTTTTACAAGAAACAATCTTATTTGGCATTACGGTGCAATAAAAAGCACAGAAGCATATCGGAGGTTATGGCAGGAGCAGTCACGTGATCAATACCCTGCTGACCCTCGTCTCTTTTGCCCCTTCCACCACTTTTCTCCCTTTCTCCCCACACCAGCTTTCCTCCCAATCAATTAACTTCCCCAAGTAAACAGATCTGTCCCCACGCTCTCTGAAACTGGATATTCCTCCTCCTCCTCCTCTTCCTCATCCAGGCCAAGTCAGAGGGAGAAACCAGACACCTGACACAATGTTGCTGCGAGCTCTCCTCCAGTGTGTGTTGGAGTAAGAGGGCTAAATAAAGACCAGTGACATCATCCATATACTCTTCATCCTCATCACTGACATCATGACCTCTGAAAGGGTCGCAGATCAAACTTACTCCTTTTAACACTGGTGATGCACAATTGCTATAAAAATGTTCTCTACTTAGTCAACTTTTGTTTTTAGCTTGATTACTGTGATTTTTCTATTCATCCAAAGTATCCATTAGATCTGTTTTCATGCTTGTCCGTTTGTTTGTTTGTATTATTTTAAGCAAAATTATGCAAAAACTACTTGATGGATTAAAATAAAACTTGGTGTAAGGATGTGGTATGAGTCAGAGAAGATTTCATCAAATGTTGGTGCGGATCTGATACAGGAGGCAGAGCCAGGATTGTCTTTTGAAACTTTCTTTAACACTGCGTTTTTGGGTATTTTTGTTGATTTGTCAAAGAACAATTCATGGATCTTGATAAAAACAAGAACTGTTAAGGGGACTGATATCGATTAAGTGTGTAACTTGGTACTGATTTAAATAAAATCCATATCTAGGGAATTTAAATGTGGTTTCATAAGGGGACTGTTGGGCCTTGGCAGAGGCAGATTCCCATTCTAGTTTAGAAATCTTTTCAAAAATAACAGAACTTTTATGAAGGTACAGATAGAATTGACCAAATTACAGTTAGTTAAAGTGGTAATGAAAAGCCACTGATTAGTGAAGCTGCAACACAATCTCACTGAACCATTGATTTGATTGTGATTGGATTTTGCATCTTCTACTTTTCTTTGCATATTCTGTTTATAACACTTGACAATAAAGACGCAAGTTCATACAGTGGCAGAACGTAAATATACTCAATCACTGCCTGTACTTTACTCAAGTATTTTCATTGTATTCAGCTTGATGCTTTTACTCCACTCCTCCATTATTTCACTATACATGAGTATGAGTGACTACTATATTTGGATGGCAACTCTTTCACACTTTTACTTGAAGTTGAATTTGGAGTGTATGATATTTACTGGTATTTTTATACAGTGACTTTTTCTTAAATAAAAGATCTAAGTGACGCTGCTCCACTGGTCACACATTCATCATCACAGCACAGAATCACAGACGAGACTGCTGGTCTTTTATTTAGACCTCCATCTGGAAAGCCAGTCTGCCCAGATAATGTGTTGTGTTTGTTTATTAAAGAGTCCTTACTCTGATCTTAGAATTACACGTGTTGATACATAAACAGACACCAATGATATTTCCACTTGCTTTAGAAACATATTTTTTAATTACAGAGTATGTATAATACTGGGTGTGAGGAGGCTCTGCTACAATTCCTCAAAAATATATTGAAGTTTGATTTGCAAAATAAAATACTGCAAATAAACTCACCGGCCCATTATCTGGCTCATCCAATATACTAGGTGACTACAACAAGCAATCCCTTGAGTCCTTGAACATAAAATTGTTCATTCTTGCAACACTCGGCCGAGTCAGTGAGCGCAGAGACGCAGGCAGGACCGATCCATATCTCCTGTGACCCTCAGCAACATGTCGTTATGCTTGCTAATCAGATTTAGAGACAACAAGTGAAAGGATGGCCTCTCTGGGCCGTTTGCTTTCACAAATGGATCTGGTTAATATGGGAGATTAATAGACTACTATCTAATCTTCCCAGTGATTGAAGCTATGATCTGGTTACAGAGAAACATGATGGATGTTGGAGCAGTAGAACACGAGAGTCAGTATTAACCCTTGCAAGACAGAAAGCAAAGGCTCTTTGGCAATTTATTACGAGTTAAAAGACAACGCAGGGCAGCGATAATCAAGATGTCTACAGGGCTGCTGGATTATTAGCAGCAGCAGAAAGACACGGCTGTTTGCAGCTCCAGCTGAACTAAATCTAGAGGCTGTAACACAATAATGATGCTTATCTGGAGTATTTTGTGTGTTGTGTTTGTCCAACTGTGATATTCAATACGCATCTTTTATAACTTCTTGTTACTTGTAGGCGATCAATTGAAGATTTAGTCTAATCAGATGATGTTCTGTATTCTCATTGTTTTTGTAAATATTTAGATATTTTAGCATTTACTCAATAGGACAGAATAAGTGTTAAAGAAGAGAGAGCAGGGAAAACAAGCAGCAAAGAGCTGAGTCTGAACCTCTATATGTGGGGTGCCCACCAACCAGGTGACCTGTGGGCACCCCTTCATTTTATTCTTTAGTTTATCTGCAACACTTACCACAAAATGCACATCACTTCAAGAAACATCTTCGTATATGTGGTTGTTCTCTAAGAGCAAACCTCCAAAACAAAAATTAAAATATAAACTCAAGCTTTTGCTACCTGCAAAAAAACAGACCCCAGTGTCAGTAGCATCAGTGTTCGTTATTTATGTTCTAAAAACATTCTATATTTGTATAAAATAATATTTTCTATTATTTATATTCTTTAAATCTGAGATATTAAACTTTGAACAGACTTTGCAGACCAAATATAATATCATCTATATCTTAAAAATATTCTATAACTATATACTTTTATTAGACGTATTTGATTATGACTTAATTACTGGTTGGACTATTAAATGAAATCTGTATAATAATCTCTGTGTGCCACTCAATAGACAGAGTGTGATGCAGGGATGCAGGTGGATTGATCAATGCAAATATGTATATGACATGAAACAGAAATAATAGCAGATGTCTGGAAATCAAACAATACATCCAGGTCTCTAATTATTAAGTGTTTTTCTCTTTTCTTTCTTTTGGTTAAACTACTACTTCTCATTTTCATATTGAACCTTCATCTTGTTTTCTTTCAGGGTAAAATAAGAGCAGTCAGTGTCTCTCAGTCAGAGATGTTTTCATTTCTGCAGCCTTTGAAACATGTGATGTGTGAGGGTCGCACCATCATTGTAAGAGCACATGTAAATCACAGAGAAAGGCCCTCGTCCCTGATAGGGCCTTGTTAGTGGCTACAGATACACGGTGTCTGATGCCTCACAGGCAAACTAATTATCAGGTACTTAACAGTCAGAACCTATAATATATCTGCCATAAAGGCCGGTGGCGCATGTGAGGCACACGACCGCCTCCTTCATCTCCTCCTCTCTTTCTCTTTTTTTTTATCCACACGTCTATCACATGTTCTTCCCCTCTTTGTTTCCATCACTTACTATGTAGCTCCGTCTTTTCTCATCTTTACACTCTCCTTGTATCCTTTCTTCTGTAACCACCCTCCCCTCCACCCTTCTTTCTGTTCTCCCTGGGAACCAGCTGGGAAACTGGCCTTGGGATAGAAGCTAGAAGCATCCAACCATATGCTAGATATTTTCACGGAAGGTGTGTGTGTGTGTGTGTGTGTGTGTGTGTGTGTGTGTGTGTGTGTGTGTGTGTGTGTGTGTGTGTGTGTGTGTGTGTGTGTGTGTGTGTGTGTGTGTGTGTGTGAAAAGCAAGCAGAGGGAGGGGTCTGACTCCTTGTTGAAATGTACAAGTGTAATAGCTAAGTAGGACATTTATCTGGCAGTGGTTTGTCTTCCCCTGTTGTGCTTGTGTGTGGGTTCCCTCTCTATCCCACAGCTAAATGCCTTCAACACAGAGAATTTCTGTTGCCTCTCAAACACACAGACACACACACAGACACACACACACACAGACACACACACACACACATTGCAAACCGTACGGGCAGACTGCTGAGAGGGAGCTGCCGAAGACACTGACACAGCTTGCTCATTAGACAGTTTCTTCCTGGATTGAGGCCAAATATCTGCAGGTCCTAAACTCACTGATGTAACAGGCAGTGAAACTCACTGACACAGAGAAGTGTCTAAAAGCAGCACATCTCTTTTTAGGACTGTCGCGTGTCATCAGTTATTACACTCATGTCGCACTTTGTCTATAAATACTGGTAAACACGAGGGTCTGTGTTTTAAAAGTGTGAGATGCCGATCAGCTGACCGTCCAAACTAACCAGCTTCACTGTGGACATGTGGCGGGTGGAGACGGCCATGTCATCCCACCAGCTTCTTATTTTTGGCCTGCCAGGTTTAGCTCCATGCAGGTGCCCCAACTAACCAGTAGGAGGTGTAAATGGTTAAAGGTCACAATCCCTCACTGGCCTCCCACTAGTGAAACCTGCCTAATGTGGTTGTTTTATCTATGCTGTGCATTTTCTTTGTTATTCAGTACCTTGCCAAGGGATACTTCAGCATGTGGAATGGGGTTAGACTGGGATCGAACCGCCGACCTTCTGGTTAGAGGACGACCCCCTGTGCCACAGCCGCCCCACACAGTGAGGACCTGCTGATGCACATGTTCGACCAATCTTTAGTATGTCTCAGCTGTCTATCATGATGTTTGACCCCGTTTTTTATAGCATCCAATATCTAATTAAAACCAAATTTACAGGAAAACCTTTTTAGTTTGGTCTATGTCCCTTCCATGGACATGGAGGAGCTGGGATTTATGACCTATACTGCAGCCAGTCAACAGGGGGCGATGAAGATGCTTTAGCTTCACTTTTCGGGAGCTGTCATGTCGTCCATATTCATATACATGCAGTCTAAGGTTTCCCCCTGGTTCCAGTGTTTATGCTAAGCTAAGCGTATCTTGGGCCCAGCTTCACATTTAGTTAACAGACACAAAAGTGATATCAATCTTCTCATCTCACTGTTGGCAAGAAAGCAAATGAGCACATTTTCCACAATGTTGAACTATCCCTTTAAGCTTATACTCCCCAAGACTCTAATGAAGCAATTTGACCACTTTAAGCTTTTCAATATTACCAGATAGTTTTTTCACATTTGTGTCTTTATCTTCTACGCTGCTGATACCGCTTTAGAAAAACACGGAGCATATTGTGTGGCATTTAGGACGCCACGCTGAATCCCCCTACCCACTTCACTCCAGCCCTTTACATGCACATGTTTCCACCCCCTCGGGGTACGAGTGAAGGGGCAGGCTCCATCTCTCATTAACCTACTGGTCGGATAAATCAAAGTGCAGGGCAGAGAGGAGAACCTCAGCCTCGGCCATTCAGATAAGAAGAACACCCTGCACCAGCTCATAGCCTAAAGCGCAGTGATATATGGATCTGCAGAGGCTAATAGCAAAGTATTGACAGGGAAATGGTGTGCTTATCCCGCTCCTGCATGCTGGGGAGAGGTCCCCAAAGCAGATGGGATACACTTTAGGGAGAGGGGAGGAGGAGGAGGGTGAAAGGACGAGGTAGAACCGTACTGGGACAAATTAGAGTCTTTATTGCTTTTTTTTCCCGGCTAATTTGTCTCCGAGTTTTTAGGACTACAAACAAAACAAGACTTTGCAGTTTACTTTATGTGTAAATGTCTATATTGTGCTCGCCTTTGCACTGACTTTTCTGACAGACGGCAGTTATTGTCTAACTCACATTAGTTATAAAAATTAAAATTAATTTTACAATTCATACTGAGAGAGAGAGAGATAGAGAGAGAGAGAGATAGATAAATAGATAGATAGATAGATAGATAGATAGACAGAGAGAGAGAGAGAGAGAGAGAGAGAGAGAGAGAGAGAGAGAGAGAGAGAGAGAGAGAGAGAGAGAGAATTTGTAGGGGAGTGTAAATTCATAGATATCAAGTTCAAGTAAGCCCACTGCAATATTGACAATATACAGAAAACTTTCCTGTCTTCTTCTAAATTTTAGTTAATCACCAGAATAGAAACTGGGAAATCAATGTCACAAGTTGAGTATGTGTGTGTTTGTTTGTTTGTGTATGTCAATGCCTGAGAATCAATTTGTTTTGTCAGTTGTGAGGCCAGAAGATCCATATCCTTTCAACCTCCCTACAAATTTTCTATCAATTTTCCATGCAAATCCAAGGAGGTTTATTCTTCACGCCTTCACTCAGAACTACAAAAATACCAAATACACCAGCTACAGCAATACCCTCCTCTGACAGGAAGCAATAGATCAAGACATAGGCCGCCCTCCCCATTGGTGGAGTCTTTAATGCTGGAGTCAGTAGGTTATCGCTGTGGGGCCTGCACCTTGCTCTAAGTGCCAGCTTTATCAAGCACAACCAATTCTGCCTCGGCTGCAGCGGCGGATGCAGGAGATGGCTCCTAATGGCCACACTTCATCAAGCTCAGAGAAGATGTACAGAGAAACTGCAGTCTCTGATGTCAGATAAAGACGTTGATACTGTTCCGTTACTGGACCACCAGGCGTAATTTGGTTAAAGCTAGCAGTGCACTATTGTTTAGAGCTTGTAACCCACAGCTGACAGTCTTGGCCTGTGAATCAACAATGCTGAGCCTTGTCTGCCATACACCAACAGGGTAAATTATATGAGATGAGATTGCTGATGTAATTGAAACAAGGACATGCTGTGTTCTCGATGATGTGAAAAATCCAACAGCAGTGTTTTAGAAGAGGAACGTGAGTGATCCTGAAAGCGCTGTGTCGTCTGGAGACAACACGTCTGTAAGGGCAAACCAGGAATTAATGATTCATATATAAAGACAGACGACATGACAGCTCCCCTGAAGTGAAGCCAACTCATCATGATCGCTCCCTGGTGGCTGGCTGCAGTATAGGTCATAAACTACACCCCCTCCGTGTTAGTGGATGGGACATGGACCAAACTAAAAAGGTCAAATACATGTCAAGTACATTTTTCTCAAAGTTGGTTTCTGTCATTTTAGGTCGTTCTTATTACACTGATGTATGTTCAAGTGTTCGATTTTGCTGTAAGTTTGGTTTTAATTAGTTATTTGATCGTGAATTGACGGTTGAGACTGTGATTGGTCGAGCACGTACATTGGCGCTACCATGGCTCCATCTCCACGGTGACTACGGCACAGACTCTAGCTCCAATTTGGTTCAAAAGCGCAAGATGGTGCCAGATGGCTTTGTCCATCTACATATACAGTCTATGGAATGAATGAAAGATGAGGAATCTGGGGGAGATACCCATTCCCCCAAACAGAAACACCCTTCACATCGATAAGTCACTGTATAAAAACACACACAAGGAGGAATGCCTGCTTGTTAATCCAAAAGCCACTTATTCTACTTTCCATATTTTTTTCGTGATGAAGAAAAAACATTTACAGCCACTTCAGTTCCTGATTGGAATCAGCATTTTTTTCTGGTGGGTATATATGAGAGGATCCAAACCATAGCTTACAAAAACTTATGCTGTCGTCAACTCTGTAATATAATGAGCATACATCTGCGTCAATGAGCACCGAGGGCAAAGACAACGCACCGTCCTGCCAGCGCCAAATGTCTCTGAAGGAAACCACATACGACCAACCTTACATCTGGATGCCAAGCACTGTACTGGGGCCTGTCTGTGCCCACTTGACATCTTTATAGCTCGATGGCAGACATCCTCTCCGGCAGAGTTAGAGAGAGAAATGCAGAACGCCAAAGTGGCCCCACAGTGCTGGTGAGGGACATCAGAGTTTTGTGTTGAAATAATTAGCGTGCTTAGCTGCCATCTGGGCTCTGGGTGTGTGGCATGAGCCAGGTGTTTTAATGGGTAATACCACAGAGAGACACACAGCAGATGCTCATGGGTAGAGCTGGCCACCCCGGCGCAGATTTGGAATCAGCTAACCCCCACGCAAGTCTGAAGTAAAATGTCAAGAGGGAATAGAGACAGGACAGGTCGTGGACGGCTACTTGAGCCACGCTCATTTAAAGGGTTTAAGCAATTACAATAATGAGTCAAGATAAATGCAGCAAAGGCTGCATGAAGCACAAAGTAAACTTTACGATCGTGAAAACAATAACTCAGCAACTTTACAATCTAACCCAGCAAAAATCTATTAAATTGCATTCTGCAAACAACTGTATCTGCGATAACCCCACATCGTTCCACATGAAACACAAGCTAAACAAACCAAATAATCAACGCTCTTATCTATGAAAAGCAGGTGCCATTTAATTACTGCCCCTGCGCAGTTCAAAATCTGAGCAGGCTTAAACATTGTTTTGGGCAGTTCAGTAGACCAGTAACTTGATAAGGCCCCTGGATTTACTCGATGAGGTAGAAAGTTCCTGAGCAAGCAGCAGGCATGTGGTTGTTGTTCCCAGAGGGCTGGGAAACTGTATCTGCCCTGAAGGTGCATCCTCTTTGGTAAGCACTTCTTATCCAGGCCATCACTGCAGGCCGATAGCGGCCGGGTAATATCCAGTAACTGCAGCTTTATGTGCGATCCAATACTTGGATCAATCCCTAGGACAGGAGGATTGCCATTAACCCCTGAGATCTCTCTCTCTCTCTCTCTCTTCCTGCGAAATCTTCCCTCCTCTTGATACTGCAGCAGAAATCATGAAATTATTTTGGAGAAGAAAAAAAAAGCTTTTATAGCAGGAAGGCAGAGCATCACAACACGTTTTTTTGTTTTCATAAAGGTGTTAAGTCGGTTTAAAATTGTCACTGTTAATTTAAACATTATCACTTCAGAGGGTCTTAAAAACAATGCAGACTTGACGAGGAGTAAACACAGGGTATTTGTTGCTGTAATACAGTCCATGTGCAGGAGTGTGCTCATGCTGTTTGTATTGGGAGGTGAAACACATGCATTGGTTTGTATTTCTGGTTTGTACAGTATGATTAAACGTGTGTGTGTGTGTGTGTGTGTGTGTGTGTGTGTGTGTGTGTGTGTGTGTGTGTGTGTGTGTGTGTGTGTGTGCGCGCAGGCTGGTTTTTTGACGGGTATGTGCACAGAAAGATAGAATGACAGCTATAAGCAGAGATGGTGTGAGCGGGATAGAGACGGTGGGTTTGAGACTTTGTTTGAAACTCCCAATACTTTGGGGAGCATTGCCCCATATATTGTCCCATGTGACTGGGAAGAAGAAAGATAGACTGATCCAAAGACGAGTAGCTCCAGCAGAGCATCTCTATTGCTCTCACAGAATATAAATGGACAAACAGTCACTGAAATTAGTTTAACGTGCACTGCTACTGTAAAAATGATGTTACATGACAAAAAAAAGGGGCGTCAGAGCCTACAAATTGTTCAGAGGTGACATTTTCAGCAGAGATTGATCAGGCAAAACTATAAACATCATTATATGACTGTGGATTACTGCAAGTGAGGTATTGTTGTATACAGTATCAATGTCAAATTAAAGTTTTACTTTATGGGTTAATGACTGACACATTTTTTTTAAATAATAAATACAAGAATTCAGTTTGTATCTGCCATGAATTGCGCAATTTAAAGAGTTAGTTTTATAAATGTTTTAGTTTTTACATTTTTTACCCATGGGAAAACAAAAAATATCAGAAAAGGTTAATCAATTCTTTTTTTCTTTTACTTCTTATACAACAATAAATGTAAATGAATGTTACAATGTTTTCTGTTCATTAAGATGATAAAAAAAAGCATTGACTCTGTGACCCAAAATATATTCATGTAGTATAATAAAAGTGGAGCTAATTTTTTTTCTTTTTCTAGCAGTTAATAGATAGAAAAGAGGAAATATTACACCAAGACAAATGCAACTGACAAGTGTTTCCTAAAAGCAGTTTAAGCTTAATTGCAAGTCTGAGAAGTTTCACTTACCTCCATTGTTTCTTTGTCAGTAGGGTCAAGACCCCCGAACTTGAACGCAGGTAGCGGAACAGGCACGTCCTCTCTTTTTCCACGTAAACGTCAGAGGCCACGGGGCAGCTCGCCGGGCTCGGCCACATCACCGCAGCAAGCGTGGGCGCAAGAGAGCCGATCCAGGCGGGCCGGCAGCCGCCTCCATCGGAGGGTTGGTCAATCAGCCCGGCAGCAGAGACAAGGGGACAGGCACACAGGGAGAAGGGCTGAGCCGGAGTGGGCTCTGCTGGAAGGCTTTTTCGCCTCTCCTTCCCTGAATGAAAGCAATCCCTAAGAGTGAATGGGTAATGAGAGACTGGCTCCTGAGATTTTAGCTTTCTTAATCATGTTCATAATTAATTCAAGAACATTGATAATTTCATTACATTCTTTTTGTCTTATCAATAAATGATGTGCCTGCACTTTTGGTCTTGTGTATACGGGAGAGAGGGAGCGAGAGAGGGGGAGAGAGAGAGGGACAAGAGAAGTAATACGGCACTAAAAGCACAAGAGATGGAAAATGATACAAACAGGGAAGTGGTAATTATAATCTTTGACCAAGCCACTGGTAGCACAATATGAAGTCAAGTGGCTACAAATAATTAATAAGGCCTCCTGGTGTGTGTGTGTGTGTGAGAGTGTGTGTGGGGTGTGGGTGAGGCGATGGGGGGAGTGAGGGCTGACAAATGTCTTCGTGGAACATTGTTTCGCCGCCTCTTTTCGTTAAAACTAACACAACACAGCTCTTAAATATAATTGTGTTTCCACCAACATGATGTTCTACACACGGCTCCTGTTAGTTCGTTAGTAATATTCTCCCCTTCAATCCTCACCTTTAAACACAGGGTTGTGGAGGATCCCTGTCTTATAATGCCCTTCAGATCCAATAAAGGTTCAGGTTTCAGGGACATTAGTGCACTGAAGCAGTTTTTCAAAGACCACTCTCCTCCCTCCCTCCCCTCCCTCCCTCCATCCTCTCCTCTTCGCATGCCCTCTGTCAGGTCAAGAAAAGAAAAAAAGAAAAGAGACAAAAACGAAAATCACTTTCTGTCTCGTGGCATATATAGTTTCCAGTTATTTGGCAGCAGGAATAATGACATAATATGCATTTTTAATAGTTCATCTTCAGATTATTCAATGACCTTCACCTCTGCACGTGCTCCTATACATTCTGCGCTTTATCAATCGAACTTTCCGCACAAAACGGCGCTGGAAATAAAAGGAGGAGCAGGAGGAGGACACAGGGAGGGGAGAAGAAGGGATGTAATGGATATCCGTGTTTCCTAAAAATACAGTGAGGATGATGGAGTCTGAGGAAGGCTCTGGACCACAGCCTCTGCTCCACAACAAGACAGGTGGATGGATGGCTTTGAGCAGCCTCATCCGACAGTGAGTGACTGACCGCTCCGTCAAAGTTTGTATCTGCTTCACCAGAATAGTGGAGTAGGCGGTCAGACATTCCTGATCTATAATCTATTGCCATACAGGTATTTAAAATAGCATTGAGACATGTGTTGTGGGAGTTCCTCACTGAGCATCATTGCTTTAAATCAATTACCATAAAGATGATATATATATATATATCTCCTGGATTTCATTTGTGTCTAGAAATAATTGGTTGGACAATTTTTTCTTTTTGAATGAAATTGGGGTAATTTTGACATAAGAGCAGCACAGTTGCACTATTGCAAGGCTATTTGATTTCTGACACTTTCTAATGGATTTCCAGCTCGTGACACACTACAATATAGATTGGTAAAGCTATATGAGGCATTAGAGATTCAAGTACTTTATGTCCTATTTATTCCTTATGTGCCACAGGCCCCTCTGTCTTGAGATATAACCAGCTCAACACAAGAAACCTTTAATAAAATAAAAAAAAGTAAAGAGGGGAAAATAGAGATTTACAGCTGGCCATTTTGACAGTAGACTTGATATAAGGTGTTCATAACAAGTTTTGCATTTTATCCCTGGTCCCCTCACACACATTTTAATCATATTTTATGTGATCTATGTATGCAGCACTCATCCTCTCTCTGTCACCCAACCTCTCCAAATGTGTCCCTCTTAAACAGATTGCTACAATACTTGTAATGATGGTCCTTCCCAGCTGTGCTGCAGGAGAAGGGAAGGGAGCAGCAGGCTATAGTATTACCATAATACCCGCTCCCTCCCTCCACGGTCCCAGGGGCCCGTGTGGGGCTGCATGGGGATGTGGGGTAACTCTGCTGTGGAGGCGACTCAACTCGCTGCCGGTCCTGCAGGCTGTGTGTGTGTGTGTGTGTGTGTGTGTGTGTGTGTGTGTGTGTGTGTGTGTGTGTGTGTGTGTGTGTGTGTGTGTGTGTGTGTGTGTGTGTGTGTGTGTGTGTGTGTGTGAGACTGTGACAGGGCTGAACCTGCCTGTGGGCGATGTAATAAAAGCGCCACACACTGCCGGTAGTGATGGTGGCACTGCTGCTGTAGCTGCATAGGAGGGGATAAATATAAACCCGGCCCGCATCAAGGAAACGGCCCTCCAGTCAGAGCCTGACTTACATCCTAATAATTAGGCCTCTTTCCAATAAAACAGGGATTTGTGGCCGTGCATCTTTTGTACTTGTGTTTGCTGCTGCAGTGGGAGGGATGCACGATCTGCTGTATACAATCTGGCTAAAGCCGGGGATTCGAGAGGATTTAATTTCAGCAGTTGTTGGACAGTGATCAGCAACATTTGTCCATTTTACTTGAAACTTCTGAGGACATTGTTTTTTTCATTTATCAGCATCTTTGTGGAGTTTACATTTCTTTTCAAATCTTACCTAATTTCTCCATTAAAGCTCTTATGATAAGATTAAAATTACTTAAAGGTGCTTTCCACTTCATGCACTCATTTTTAATTCCGCCATTCCCTTGATTTTGCTTACACTCAACTGTCTGTGATAGCGGCTAATCGATAGATGAGGCCTGCAGGTAGCTGTTGCATGTTATCTCAGACCTCCTAATGTGCACTGGCTAATCTTTTTACGTACATACTCTCTGCTCATTAAGTCTTTCTCGGTGCGTTGTTCTCTTATGGCACACTTTCAGATACTGTTGGATTTTCATTATTCTTGGCATTAAAGATTATGTTTAATTATTTCGTACTGCTACAGAGAAACTACAGAGACAGAGTCATGAATAGGGCAAGGATCAATGAGGGCTACGAGAGGCGTCCTCTCGCCTCCTCATTTAAACTGCTCCCATCTGGATGATGCTTTTTACAAAGAAGAGATAAAAAATGTACTTTATTCCAAAAGCAGTTAAGTTTTTAGAGATGCACAGAACTAGGATGTCTATATCTGCTCTGGACCAAATGTCTACCTCCATCAATCCAGAGCTGCTTAAGGTGCAATGTAGGTGTGAGTGTTGATTATGTCTGTGTGGAAAATGACCTGTGATTGTTGCTGTAAACCAATCTCCCTATAGGGACAAATAACAAATCTATGTACATATCTTCTCTGATGTTTCTTTAAGTAATGTACAATAATTCAATGATATAACATTTGGAACTTTTAAGGCATGATACTGAAGTTATTTTACTGTACACTCTCATAACTGTATGTTTAGAAAATGATACTTGCCTCATCCTTTCCTTATAGAACAGCTACTGATTTCCCATATTTTGTCATTTCATTCCTATTTAGATCACACTGCTGCAGGGCTGCAAAGTATTTTCATTAACGATTAATCTGCTGATTATTTTTCCATCAATCGATTATTTTTTAAGTCTGTAAGACTTCAGAAAACAGTAAAGAAATTGACATAATTTCCCAGAGCCCGAGATGGAAAAGACAAAATATAAAATAAAGCATTTTTGCTTAAAAATACAGAAAACTGATAAAATTATATAGTATTTTTTAATGTTTCTTTCAATTGAATAATTGATTCATTGCTCTACATCAGTGCCTGTTTGAGAATCTCCAAAGGACAGAGAGCAGTAGAGGCAGAGCGACGGAGCTGGGAGAGAGGAGCTGGGCGGGGTGGCAGCTCAGGCAGGGGGTATCAGGCTAATTAAAGCAAGCATTTGTCAGAGATTAAGCCTTAAACAGAAAAGGTCATCTGGGCACCAGAGCGCACTGTTTCGCTGCTGTGCTCTTAGGGCAGTCTAAACCTTTCCAAGCTAAATGGTAAAGATGCTATTTGCCAGGGATGGGGTGGGGGTGGTGGGGGTGCCCAGATCCTGACCAGTGACAAGACTGACACTCGGGTCATTGGTTCTTCACTGTCCATTACACATGCTGGTCAAATCTGGCAATCGGTGTCATTTAGGGATGAAAAATAAGAGCTGGGACAAGATCAATAGTTGCAGCCGTCTGTGGCAGCTGTGATTAATCGACTGTCACCAATTAATGACTGGCCTGTTGCAAAGCAATACAATCTCACAGGGACAATGGTGCTTGTCGAAAATGAGCATTTCTTCATTTCAGCCTGTTGTTGGTTATTTTGGGCAAATTCTCCAGTAAGAAATTCACAAAACAGATTCCGTTACAGTCTGAGGGTTTACTACAGCACTCTGGAAAGAGTCTCTGACAAGGTGCTCTTTGAAGTCAATGCTGACATGGAGATAAATTTGGGCTTTATTGGAAGCCTACACTGCAAAAAACATGAACACAGATTTATTTTTAGTCAAACCAGAAATGTTACTAAGAATATTAGAATACTTTATTTTCCCATATTTCTACTGTTTCAAAAGTCTGCATACTCATTAAAAACTTAATGTTCATCGGAATTCATACTAAATTGAACTCTATCTCAACCATATTTAACCTAAACTACTCCAGATATTTTCATAAACCAATGTATGAAAAATGAGTGAGAACAAGTGGTGGCCTGTGATCCATTTAACGTTGCGTTGAAAACAAGCAAACAAATACTACTGGTCTTTTTAAACCGGGATCGGTGGACAAGCTACTTTGCAGTCGGTCAATTGTAATCACATTACATCCTGAGAAGAGGTCCTGCTTTGAGACACGATGAAGAGAAGGACATGTTGGTTTAGATATGAGTAATGGCCGTGGAGGCCTAAACTACGGTGGAGATGTAATTTGAAATATTTGTAGTGGAAATTATGCTAATATTATATCACTCAGCATCGTTATTTATAAATTAGATTGTTCATCTGAGGCGAAGGCTTGTAAAAACATTGCTTTCTTCATTATGGGCAAGTTTTAAATGAATGAATGTGCTGTTGCGGCATTAAAGTAAGGAAATTAAATTTTGCAGAAATGTACGTTTTGAAGAGTTTTACTGTTTCATATCACAATAAGAAATGGCCCTTAGGTATTGTTGTGATTTATAATTTTAATAAAATAAAAACAACAAAAAAATAAAGGACTGCTAGCTAACATAGTGTTAAGTGACACCTACTCGCTAAGTTTTGCCAAAACTTCACTGTGTAAAAATATGAGGAGTTTACTCGAAGAACAACCGTATTTGTTTACAAGCTAATTTTAACCCAAATAAAAAGCATCTGTATGCTGCTGTATCTGCAAGAGTAAAATGTATCCATTTATTTTTACCCCCTTTAAACCTCAGTGATTTGGGACTGTATATTCTAGTTTGACTTTTTAATCCATTTTAATCTTTGACATGCAAATCATACCTGCATTTCAGCATTTCCTGTGGATGACTGGAAGCTTTATAGATTTTTATGGGAAATACAGTGAGGTTATTATGGGGAATACAGTGAGGTTATTATGGGGAATACAGTGAGGTTTTCTCTCCATGTGCACGGTTGTTTATCTGCTAGAAGTTATAGTATAATGTACAGCTTTCAATGTAATGTTCCTAACTCTGCTGAAATAAAATTGTGTGTTAAAGTTTTAATTAAGCGACTTTGATATGTTTAGGGTCAGTCAAGTTTACGTCAAGTATCCACACTTTTGATATTTCAAGGTATTGGAACATGAAAATTAGGCAATAATTAAAATAAAATTCTAACTTTTGTGCATTTGCTTGGTTGGAAATACAGTAACACTGGATAAGACAACTGGAACTTTATTTATAGAGGAATTTTTCGTTAATGAATTAATCTTATCTGCCTTTCAGACAGTTATTAATTGATTGAGTGAAAAACCGCAGCAGGATATGTGTTGAACTTTCACGTGACAAACTGGACAGTACGATTGATCAAGTTCTATTTTTACTTTAGACCTATGGACATCTACAGATATAATATATCATTTATTTAACATGTCAGTGTATTTTCAAGACTCTATACAAGAGCTCCCAGCTTTTTTTGTTATAGGGAAAAGGGATATGCAGATTCATTCCAATTTTAATGACATTTACTATTAACACATCTCTTATAGTATTCTTAATTTCTTAATGATATCTAATTAAACCTCCTCTGTATTTGCAGCTCCACCAATATCAATATTTGATGTTAACAACAAAATTGAATGATTGCTTAGAGTGGCTGTTGTGGATACTCACAGTGCTCCACCCGCAGACAATTGTAACACAACCTTTCTCTCACTGTTTGGGTTATGGAGGCTGTAAATGTACTGTTTAAATACCTTCTTTCTTGGAGTTGGTGGAGCCCAAAGGGGGCCAAAAGGAAAGTTGATATTTATTATTACGTTCATACCTGAAACTGTAGGCTGTACCTTTGAAAAGGCCAGACATATAACGCGTCCCATTTTACCAGAGAGCTCGGCCCTCGGAATGACGTCATCTGTGTACGACAAAGTTAATGACAGAAGTGCTAATAAACCATAAAAAACTTCTGCTTTCACTACTGTTGATACACGGAGCGGCCATCTTGGTTTTTGAAGTCGGGGCTGGCGACTTGAGGGGGCGTTCCAGTTGCAACTTCCGACTCAGGGGTCGGTTATGCCGCATTGCATTACACCTCGGAGCTCGGCCCTTGGATTGACGTCACACCCAAATAACCAAATAACCTGAGTTGATAATGTTCCAATTGCAAAGGAACAATTTACCTTAGTGGCTAGCCATTGTTAGCAAAAACCAGTTCATAATCACACATTACGTGGCATTGCACGCATACTAACAACGTAGTAACACGTCCACAGACCATAATTAGACAGTATAATGTGTAAGACAAATTTAATGACAGAAGTGCTAATAAACAGTAGAAACTTGAGCTTTCCCTAATGGAACGAAGTGGCCATGTTGGATTTTGAAGTCGGGGTGGTGAGGTTCCTCCGACCTCCGTCAAAATTCCGACTTGAGGGGGCGTTCCATTTGCAACTTCCGACTCGGGGTTCCAAGCGCCGAAGTATGAAACGCAGCAATAAAACCCACCCTTCATAGGCCTGAATTTAAATTCCACTGTCACATTTTACTATACAGTTACAGGTATCATGTTAATCTAACTTTTAATCTGTCTAGGTGAACAGCAAACACACACACCTAAACTATACCATAATGTTAAATATACAATAAAATGCCTAAACTATTCCATCAATTCTAGTTGAGCACAGAATCTCTTTTCTTTCAGCTGCTGTTTGGGCCCAGAGCTGAAAGATGTGCCCGACTAGAACCTGGAGAACCTGCTCAATCTTCACAGATGAATGTGAAGATACTTGAATAGTTTCTATGTGTTCAGATTTGACTGAGAAACAACAATGATGGTAAAAACAACATGAGCGGTGTCCTTTTTAAATACAGCTCTATGTGTCACTGTCTTTCTTTTTCCTTTTTCCTTCTTCTTCTTCTTTAGTGTTCATTGGCGGCTGGTAAACCCCCTTACAGGCGCACTACCGCCACCAGCAGGACTGGAGTGTGGAACAAGCGATCAGGCAGAAGAAAACAATCAGAAAGAAAAATCTGCGATATTCTTTTAGGCAAATCCATGTCTCTTGTGAAGGTAATGATCTTATAGTAAATGTTACCTCCTCTTTCCTAAAAGACCTGACATTGTAAAATCATGGTGTTTTGCCATCTGTGACATTTCTGCTGCTGTGTTCCGAACAATTCGTGTAAAAACACCCTCACTTGCATCAAACTGCACCACATCAGGTTTTGGAAGGTTGTATGTTGTATGTTTGCACTTCCGCCCTACTTCCGCCCCAAACTGATGACAACGCGAAAAGCCCTTTTAGGCCTTTCGGGCTTTCCGTAGCTGCGAGACTCGGCGCGTAGAGCCACGGGACATGTTGGGAGATTTGTTGCTCCCGGGAGGCTGCGTGTGTCCGTGTGTTACTTCACATCATGGCTCTTAACTACCAGACGTCGACGCTTTCGATGACTCTGCCGATCTCGTGCCAGATATGTCTCGGGAAGGTAAGAGCCGACGTGTTTCTAGACCCGCAACTTCCGTGATGACGCGGGATAAAAAAAACGCTTCCTGGTAGCGCTAAAGTTGTCGCGGCTTAAGTTCGTGGGGCCGAACGTGACCAGCTCGTGGCGTTTCCGGGTTTTAACGTGCGAGCGAAGCGGCGGAGTAAACATGTTTGTGTGTGTGTGCAGGTCAGACAGCCGGTGATATGTGGCAACCACCACGTGTTCTGCTCGTCCTGCATGGAAATGTGGCTAAAGAAGGCGAGCCAGTGTCCCACCTGCAGGGTCCCCATCACAGCAGAGAGCCCCTGCAGAGAGATCATCGGTGGGTAGCTACACACAAAGCAGACACACACACACACACACACACACACACACACACACACACACAAACACAGCGATGCGAGGCTGCGATCCGCCTGCAGCTCACACAGTGCAAGTGAAGTCGAGCCTGTTGTTAGCGTCGCAGATGTAGTGTTTGTGTTTCTCCATTGATCCGGAGCTCAAGGCACCGCAGCTTCAGAAAAGTCATGCTAACCAAACAAAGCATGAGCAAAGGAAGAGAGAGACTTGAATCAGACTCAGAGGAAAATGGCTGCAAATGCTGGAAAACATAACTATAAACAGAAGCAGTACAAGTGTAACTGATCAGGAAAATGAGTTTCAAAACCGTTTTAATTCCTTGACTAATCATTTAAGCTGTACTACAACCCAGACAGACTTTGGATCATGTGAACAAGGACAGCAAGCATTAGCAGCCACCTCTCTTACGCTGCTTTCAGACCTGCACTTAACTCTGGATTATCTCCTGAAATCATGGATACGTAATACACATGTACGGTGTCCGAGAGAGCTCAACACACTGTAAATGAAGAAAAGAACAGTGACACATTCGCTACAAGAAGTCACAACACGCGCTACATAAAACACGCTGCAAATTGGGAAAGCGACAACGGAAATGGTTCCAGGGGACTAGAAAAAGTGATGAACCTGGCTGTAGTTCAAGGCTTTGTGAAGTTCCATCACCACTGACTAGTAGCAGAGTTCAATAACTCGGCCACTGAACATATGACATGTGACAACGCAAATGTCAGAGGCTCCGGAAAATCTGCAGAGTTTTTCCTGCCAGCACCCACGTAACAAGTCTGGTTATGTTCAAAGGAACCCATGTGACAATACAGCAGGACATTATCTGGAGTTCATGTCTGAAAACCGCTCTGCAGTGATGCCAGAAAAGATGCATTTGCCAAATTGTTATTTGTAGATATCTTTGATATAAAAGTGCCTTTTTGCCAATCACGAGTTGTTTACAATCAACTTTCCATTCTTCAACCATCTGGACTTGGAGAAATACGTATTTTGAAATGCAAAATAAGTTAGAATTATGGATGCATTTAGCCAATACTGATATCAGACAGTGATCTGATACTGAGTCAAATTGCTGGATCTTGTATAACATCAGTTATCCACCCTGCAATGGATCATTAAGACAAACTTTGCTTTGTGTGGTATTAGCAGCTCTGCAGGTTTAACAAGGCTCCTTTATATAAATTCTCTTTCTGAGTGAGGTTTCAGCTTCAGCCAAGCTATTAGCTGAAACACCACAAAACCTGCCTGTGTGACATTGTCTCAGTATATATACTGTTTGTTATGTTTTTGTCCCTGTCCGAATTACACAAAAGTCTCCGAACAGGACTCAGTAAAGCGTAGGAATCTAATCAATGAAATGAATCCCTTGTTGAATGTGTTTTTGTTTGTGTAGTGTGTGATTCTACGATTCTTGATCACACAAACTCATTTCCTGGTACACCTGTTTTTTTGTTGTTGACCTGAATAAACTGCAAACTGACCTCATTTCACACTGATACTTCCACACCGCATGCAGCTGGATTCAGACTTGGATTTTTCCGTCTTTCACTTTACTATTTCATTCAGGAATTAGGGGACAGTTTTGAGAACAAAAATGTCAGCAGAGCTTTTATTGCCGCAGTTATCTTCTCCCTGCAACCTGAACTTTAACACACTCTAATGCACCAGTTTGTCTGATAAAATTAAAATAATGGGGTTTAAAAAGACTCATTCTCAGAGATGAAAGTACCTTATAATTCCATTTTATGAACACAACTGGAAACATTTACTGAGACGGTCTTTGTGCTGATATCCAAATTTGATTTAACACTTTAGGAAAGGCTCAAAGGGCTTTAAGACTCGTTTTACCATCAAATCTAACACAACTTTCTGCAGGTGGGCCTGGGAATCTTGGTTAACATTTACATTCAGTTTAAAGCCTGACTTGCCTCGGCTCTTCAAACCTGTGCCCGGTGTGTTTGTTGCCTCTCTTAAAGAGGTATGAGCCCTGTTTACACCCTAGTTTCCTTCTGTGCTTACAGGAGGTTCCAATGAGAGTGATCACAGTGACGGCCCTTCCATGAGGAAATGTCTCCGGAAAACCAGAGGAGAACTGCTTTTACGGGAGTACGAGGTACCAGTTCATCATGCCGTGTGCTATACTGCTTATTTGTTTGTTTATTTGTTGTTTGCTTTTATATATTTTTAAAGCAATAACAACTTGATTGAGGTAAATTTAGATTGTTGTTGAAGTAGACTCTCTGGCTTTACCAACAGAAATCCATAAGCAGTGTCTCTCAGGTAGAGTTTCAATCACTATCATCCACTGATACACATTTTCTGGAGCAGCTACTTTTTTTCTTTCATTTGAACATTTGAGCAGAATTTACTTATGCCTCAGTTGAATGTGTCAGATTCTGTGAAAAAGCTATGTTTTAATAGTCTCCATGCTAACTTTTCAACATGTTAGTAACTCAATGAGTATAGTAATGTAGTCGTTAATTGTCAAACTCTGTTTTCATTTTGCCATTATTTCCCTCTAACAGGGAGAAATTGAGGGTCTCATCAGAGAAAATGAGGAGCTGAAAACCAAGAATCAAAGTCTGGAGGCACAACTGAAAACTGCTCTGGATCCCTGCAGCATTAATACAGAGCAAACAGATGACATGAGCGTTGACCCCAGTGTCCTGGAAGAAATGAAAAACAGGCTGCGGGCCGCCACAGATGTCTGCGATAAAGTAAAACAGGATATGGACAAACTAAAAGAGGTTTGTTACCTGCAATGATTAATTCATTGCACTGATATTTACTAGCACTGTCTGTAGCTGCTACAAGAAATCTTTGTCTTGTCACTTGTGTTACCTGATTTGAAAACGTAGTTATCTGCATCTTTCTGTCTTAAAGAATACTCGATACAACAAATTTTACTACGAGGTAATGAGGCAAACAAAAAAGAAACTGTTTTTCTTCTTTATGCCACATTAACATCCATCAATAAGAAATAAAGATCAGCTTACTTGATGTTTCTGTCTGAAGCATAAAGGCTATACCCGATTGATTTTTCTTTTTTTGTCTTGCTACCTTTGAGAAATAATGTTTAACCTACTGCAAATGTGTTCCTTTACCATCCTCAGGCAAACAAGGCATTACGATCTCAAAATGTCGACCTTGTACAAGAGAACATGAGACTGAAGGCAGAGGTTGTGAGCAGATCTCCTCAGAAGTAAGTTTCTTTCTTGTGTTAATGACACACATTTATGTATCGTGTTTGAAAATAGTGTTTGGCATCGGCCTCTAAGTCAAAATCATGAGGTAACTAACAAAATAAGCTGCAATGAAGTTGCTCCGTTTCAGTTTAGTGTTTTTCCAATGAAAAAGGCTGAAGCTGGAGGCAGTGACTTGTTGCTTAAGTTGGTAATTTGTCTATTTGTCTTTGTTTTCTTTCAAATCGACAGCAGCTAAAGTGATATTCCTAAAGATAAACTCAAGACCATTTTATTTATATCTTGTTTATATATTTTATTTTCAAAATCGATATCTTTTATCAAATGCATTACAAAAATTGTCACTCAGGTAAATGTTATTTGGTATTTCTGTCACAACGATCTTTGGACAATTTAAAGAAACAAAACGATCTTTCCCCCAGGTTTGGTCGTTGCACGGTGGCAGCACTGGAGGCTAAAATCCAGCTGTACGAGCGTGACGTGGACCATCTGAAGAGGGCTCTGGAGCGCAGTGACCAGTACATTGAAGACCTGGAGTCCCGGGTCACAAAGTCGGAGAAGAGAAGTCCTGAAGGGCAGGAAGGGTGTGGGAGCAGCAAGGCTGTGACGGAAGCTCTCACACGGCAACAGAAAATCAGCATGATGATGAGGAGCTTGAGTGACAATGAGAGGGCGTCAATCTGCAGCAACCCGGAGACAGAGTGTCGCACGATCTCGAGAAATCACAGTTTGACGTTCGTGCCGTCTGCAGACCACAAAGAGTTTAATAAGAATCTGGCTGCAGATAAGAATAGCGAGGACTTGGAGAACAGCTCCTGTGACTTGCTGCCCACCACTCCGTCGTCTGCTTTCCGTTCCCTGACTTTGAGAAGCCCTGGCATCCGTGAAAAGAGAGTCGCATTTAAGCCTGGGTCTTATCTGAGGAAGCTTGATTTTGAAGATTTTCCAAATCTTGGTAAGACGGACAGTGCCATTGAGAACCACTTCAACATCCTCGACAAGTACACCAAAAGCTTGCCTCCGACAACTGACGTGGAAACCTCAAAGTCTGACTTCTGGGGCGATTGGCCGAGATCTAACTCGACCGACCAGCCATGTCCAGGTCCAAGTAAGGAAAGCCCGGTTGAAGAATCCCCATCCACCGACCTCGAAGGTGACGAACCTGAGAGTTACCATATGTCCAGCGAGGCCTCCATGGATGCAGCTTATCTGGACAAAATCTCAGAGCTGGACTCCATGATGCTGGACGGAGAGAGTTCTAGTAGCAGAGGATCACAGCTCTCCCTGGTCCCGTCCCCTCCCGCGGACTTGGACCACACTCTAATCCCAGAACCCCAAACCTGCCCTGGCGTCATGTCAACCCACAATGGCAATGACCAGAAGAACCACCCACCAGGTGACGACGTGGATGGCACCTCAATTGACAAAGTGGCTCCAAAAGGCGCTGCGGAGGAAGGGTTTGCAGCGCAGGTGTCAGGTAGTGAGAGTCGGGTCAATGTTTCTGATTGCGTGGAGGACGATGGTCTCTCCCAGACTGAAGAACTGTCTTTCGATTTGCTGTTCGATTCGCTGGAAGACAATCAGGAAGGTCCCTCCGGCTCTCTGAGTCCGGCAGGCAAAGACCACGACCACGTAAGCCCCTCCTCCTCCTCTTTCAGCTGCAATGGAAAACCTGCGAACACAACGAGAGACAGACACGCACTCATCATCAGTCAGCCAACGAAGAGGAAGTCTCACAGTCCTTTTAGCACAAGCAGTCCCACGAAACTTTCAAAGCTCATGTGAAGGTTTTAAAGGGGCGAGACCTGTGTGTTCTCACAGTGCCATACACTGATGTGTCCGCTTTCACATGTACACACGACTGGTGACATTAACTTCATGTTGCTTCATATTAATCTACACCTGAGCATCACATTCACACATGTTTTGTCATTTTGTCTTTCAGATAGTTATTTGTGTAGTGTGCTTGTTGCTCTAGGTAGCAGTTAAATAGCCATTAAGGCCGATCTTGACTCTAGTCTGATCATGTGTGCGTTGTAATTGAGCAAAACTAAAACAGACACTTCGGTGTTGGTCTGTGTTAGTGCATCACTTCTGGTGCAGAGTCTTCCTTCAGCCCTCTCGAATGTCACGTGTCGGTCATTTCTAGCAATTCAGGAAACATGGTAATCTTTTTATGATGACATGCAATACTGAAGATGGATGACTATCATGAAAAATGACATTTTGAATTAAATATGGCAACATAAGAGTGTGTTAGGAAATAAAAAAGTAATGCAATGTATGACGCTTAATTTTCTATTGTGTTTTTTCATCTTTTGCATGATTCAAGTCACCTAAAAGCTCAGTCAGTGACGATCAGTCACGAGCTGCCATGGGCTACACTGGCCTGATATTTTGGGATTAATCTTCCATTTTTATTTTTTATTTCAGTGGAAATTTAGATTAATATTTAGTGGACAAGTTAGAACTTTTTAAAAATCATATTACTTTCTTTTGTGCATCTCCTGATTATTTCCATTCCATTAGACTATACTAATTAATAATTTGCTGCCATTAAAAGCCTGGCCTCTTCCATCCCGGTGAAATCTTGTCGTAGCCTATAGCGACACACACATTAAGAGACCTCACACGCACACAGTTAATTCCATTGTAGCAGAAAGAGCCTTATTTATTATGCAAATTTAACGATATCATGTATATTTCACATATACTCTAATCGCCGCATGAAAATTTAATTGCGTAACCGTGGTGGTTAGAATAAATGAAGTGTTAATTCATTGGGATTAATTAATTTAGGTAAAGACTGTGTACAAGGTGACGCTGGTGTATTAAATCAATTTGTTTAATGCTCGTCGGGCGATGATGGCCCTTAATGACGAGGCCTCATTACTTCCACAGGGTTAAGATGAGAGACAAGTGGGACAAGAGCAGAGTCTAATGGGAAGCCGTGCAACACACGTTTGAACAACTGATAGTAAAATAAATACATAAATAATAGTATATTCATATATTATAGTAATATTTGTGCGTCCATTTGATGCTACTTCCCTGTGTTTACATTGATATTTCGTGCGCTTACTCCTATTTTGGACACGTTTCGCGCACCAATTCCCCAGAAAAACTATTTCCTAAAACCAAATAAATACTTAAAAATGGACCAATGCTGAATATAAACAGTGAGGTCAAAGGTTTACGGCCTCTTAAGTCAAGAATTAGGCGTAAACACGTTTGGACATTGTGCGTTTCCGTGACTGGATGGAGACGAGTGAGCCCTTATAAAAATTAAAAAAAAGAAGGGCTCAAGCGTCTCGTCTCCAGATGTTCCTGCCTGCCCTGTGAGCAGTTTTTATTTGTCAGCCGGCTCACTGTTCTGGCACTTTGTGTCTCGCGAGAGCAGCCGAGCAGGGGCTTGACGAGATCTGAGGCGCTCAGGTGTAAGAGCCTCTCTCATCCCCAGCAGTGGGAAACAGTAGACAGATAAGTGCGTCTGAGAGACTGCAGGCATCTCTGTGATCTCCGGGCTCAAGGCTGCTCCTCGGCGCACAACACGGCGAACTGCAGCGGCGCGTCATTACCGGATCGGCAAAGAGGATCCGCTGTGTATCTATGACTGTTCTCCAGCTCCTGCAGCCGCTTCCCCCTCTTCTTTCCCGTGCACTTTAATTGGAGACGCTCGCCAAGATGATGTCCATGAACAGCAAACAGCCGCACTTCGCCATGCATCCCTCTCTACCCGAGCACAAGTACACCACCCTGCACTCCAGCTCGGAAGCTATAAGGAGAGCCTGTCTACAAACTCCACAGGTAAATGATCCCCAACCCAAAAAACTTCCACTTTCTCCTTTTTTATTCCGTGCTTCGGCTGCATGTCGCGCCGAGCGCGGTCTGTGCGTAATAACGAGGGCTGCTCCAAGGCACATCCAGCCAAGACGCGCACTTAATGTTTTTTTCATGTATTCCACGGCGATCACTGGAAGAGTCTGTGATCTTTTTGAAAGCATGCTGCACGCAAAGCTCGGCTTTACTCTTTTTTTGTATTAATTTTTATGACTTGCCGCTTCTGAAGGAATACTCCGGCTCTGTTGTGTGTTGCCAAATGTCCCGACTGACAGATGCATTTATTTATGTTTTTCTCTTTTCTTCTGCCGCCTTCCTTTCTTCTATTTTGTCTTTTTCTTTCCCCATTTCGCCTCCGTTCCCCCTGCCCCTCTCTCTCTCTCTCTCCCCCCTTTCCTTTTCATGATTTCCACTCTCGCAGCTGCAGAGTAACATATTCGCCAGCCTGGATGAGACCCTGCTGGCCCGGGCTGAGGCTTTGGCGGCTGTGGACATCGCCGTGTCCCAGGGCAAGACGCATCCCTACAAGCCCGACGCCACCTACCACACGATGAGCGCGGTGCCCTGCTCGTCGAATTCCACCGTGCCACTGGCCCACCACCACCACCACCATCACCACCACCACCACCAGAACCTGGAGCCGCCGGACATCATGGACCACATCGGCTCGCCGTCCCTCGCCCTCATGCCGCACGACGGGAACGGCGGTGGAGGTGTCGGAGGCGGCGGAGGTGGCGGCGGGCTCCTCTCCTCCCCCTCCGGACACCCGCACTCTCACATGCACGGCTTGAGCCACCTCTCCCACCAGGCTATGGGCATGAACTCGCCTCTCACCCACCACGGGCTTTTACCGGGCCACCACGGGAATCAAGGCGGCCAAGGGCTCAATAACAACGGACTCCCCTCAATCAGTGACTCGGACACGGACCCGCGGGAGCTGGAGGCGTTCGCGGAGCGCTTCAAGCAGCGGAGGATCAAGCTGGGGGTGACCCAGGCGGACGTGGGCGGCGCCCTGGCTAATCTCAAGATCCCCGGCGTGGGGTCACTGAGCCAAAGTACAATTTGTCGGTTCGAGTCGTTGACGCTGTCCCACAACAACATGATCGCGCTCAAGCCCATCCTGCAGGCCTGGCTGGAGGAGGCCGAGGGGGCCCAGAGGGAGAAGATGAGCAAACCGGACATTTTCAACGGAGGGGAAAAGAAACGCAAGCGGACGTCGATAGCGGCCCCGGAGAAGAGGTCTCTGGAGGCTTACTTCGCCGTGCAGCCGCGGCCCTCGTCCGAGAAAATCGCAGCTATCGCGGAAAAGTTGGACCTGAAAAAAAATGTGGTGCGCGTGTGGTTTTGTAACCAAAGACAGAAACAGAAGAGGTTGAAATTTTCCGCCACTCACTGATGAGCAAAGAGAGAGTTAAAAAAAAAAGGAAGAAAAAAAAGTTTGTGTGACTGAATTTGGGGACCAAGGGACACGAAGACACCATTTTCAGTCTTTTGTCTCCAGCGATATTTTACACGTTGGTGCACATGTGGGCTTTAGATTCCCGTTTTACAAGGCTTCATATTATATCTGGTTTATTTTCACGTTATCGGTGAATGAGAAGTATGCAAATAACAGATCACTCAAATTCTGCTCCGTTGCTATCGAGGGGAAAAAGTTTGACATTGCCTTTTTTTTTAAATAAACACGCGTGGACAGAGGTAATTTGCTTGATAATATAGCGAGTTATTTTTCTCCTGATAGGCCTATTATTTGAAGTATAGCCATTTACGAATTACCTCATTGATTGTTGAACTGTGTTCTTCTGTTTGGTTATATTTTCCTGTCGTTGTTGGTATAGAAATAATTCATGAATGTGTTCATTTATTCATCTGTATATTTATTTATTTATTTATTTATTTGGAGGCTGCTATATGAACTCAAATTTAGTTGCAAACTTTTATGGCTAACGGGAAAAATAAATAGGCCTGCATGAAATCCACGGGCGGTAATTGAGCCTCTTGCAGGGCTGTCACATCTATAGATATATTTATTTTGAATTTGCACAAAAAAGACCCTTTAGGTTTGTGTCGAGATGGTTTTTTTGTATATACAGACTTCACTTTATCACGTGTCAGAGGTGAGCTCCTGTCTTTTGGACATAAATTATAGGGTCTGTGGTCAAAATTTGGCGTCACGAAGTTTTTAAACAAAAAGACCCAGAGAGCGCGAAACTCTTTTCTGACCCAACAACAACCACCTACGAAATTGTGAGTTTGCAGTGCGAACACTATGCATTGGGAGAAGAATCACTACCGAGCTGTCTGCTGATAAGACCTCATGTTGTGGGTGTCACTGTTTAATGCCTGTTTTCACATGGAGATCACCACGTTGTTTGTCGTGTTACTTGTTACGGTTGTGTAAGTAAAATTTTTTTTACTTTGTGCACAAGTATGTTTACAAAAACCTGCAGCGACATGTGCATCATGGAAGATCAAAAAAAAAAGAAGATGTCCCACTGTCTCCCTCCCTCCTCTCATCCCACCACTCCTCCTCCACTCTCCTCTGTTGTCCTTTCTTTCATTGGTACTGTTCATCCTGTGTGAGCCAAATCCAACAGGGAGGTGTGTTCCAGCAATCTTCTAATAAATTGAAGAAAGAAAACTAAACGCCTATTTTTCCTGGTGGTGATTGGTACCGACACTCAACACAACTATCTATTTAATGTGTAAAAAAAATGTTTGTACTCGTGGAGATGTTTTTTTAAATTTCAGATTCATTTTTGGTATCATGTTAAAAAAAAGCTAAATTTCTTCCCTTTCTTTTGGATTTGCATTATTGAAATTAGACGTATATGAATCGAAATAATGCTCTGATGAAGTTTGCCTAATTTATTGATGAGGACATTTGCATAATTTGGGATTCGATTCATTTTCGAGGTGAAGGATTGTCAGGATTTGTTATCTCTTGTTCTTAACTTGCTCTGCAACTTTTCATTCATTTTAATATCTTTTGAATACACCATTCTTTAAGAATATAAATAATAATGATTACTTTTCAACAAAATAATAACAATACTAATCTTTATAATGGAATCTGTTCCCCAAATACTTGGAAGACAGCAAGTTAATTTAAATACTTTTATAATTTAATTTAATTTATCTCAGACTGTGGGGTCGACTTATAGGTAATTGATGTAATTATTATATGCTCGTATATTAAAGTGTTTAATTACAACAGAATATAGGCTGTGAAATGACTGAACTAAAAATCAAGTTACCGCCTTTCAACATTTAATGACATTTCCCAGCTCGGTCACGATAACTCATCACCCACACTTGGGAGAGAAGAGGATGAATAAAAACAGGAAGAAGAGAAGTTGGTTTGGGTTTTTAAAATGACCACTGTCCTCCCCCAGGTAAATCTGTTCCCTCCCAGACATTTCTACTGGGCTGCACTCACGTTCCGCTGCATTTAAAAGAAAACATTAAATTTTTAAAAGCAGGTGATGCAATATTAATCAGGATTTGCTGATATATAAAACGCAATATTTTCACAGAGCTACCGGGGGTTTCATGGGGGAAGCAGGCGGATGAAGGAAGGCGCTGCTGCTTTATTGCTTCTCTTATAGCTCCTGGTTACATGGACAGCAGAGTGAGCCTTTTCCCCTCAATGTGAGTAAACCCATTTTTAAGTTTGGTCTTTAGTCACTTTGTCGATCATTAACTTACCACTATATTCTTTCATTAATCTAGTAGTTTTTATATTCCAGTGTCAGAGAGGTTGTAGATCATTGCAAAACGTCCACATTGGAACTGCCTCGAAATAATGTCAGTGTGAAAAAAAACCAGTTTTTAAAATGAGGCTGTAACGATGAACTGCAGGACGCTTTTTAAAAAGGTATTTTAGGTAGTATTTTCAGCAGATATACTTTCCTCGCAGCAGAAAATGTGTTATTGGAGAGAAACTTTGAAGCTAAATTTCAGGTTTCTCAAATTATTTTAATTTTGAAACAATACATGGAAATAAATTCTGGCTTTTCCATTTGTTCAAGCGTCTATTCAGAATATAGTAGAGTGCAGAATTATTTGTGTATTTTATATTTATTCTATGTGTATTTTATCTTTATTGTGTGATCTATGTATGATTTTTATCCATCCATCCATCCATCATTTTATCTATCCATATTTATTTTATTCATCCTTCTATTACTATTTTGTCAAATCTGATGACATCAAACTTCCACACTATTATTGAGTAACACAACACAACACAACCCAATATGTTAATATTCTATCTATCTATTCATCTTTCTAATTGTTATCCATCCATCCATGTTTTTATCTATCCATATTTATTTTATACATCCATCTGTCTATTACTAATTTTAAAAAATCTGATGACATCAAAGTCTCACAAGCGAGCACAATATTATTGAGTAACACAACACAACACAACACGCACACGTGCATGTAGTTTCGGCACCACGCACAGCTCCGTGCGGTCGCGCGCAGAGCAGGGTGCTGCATTATTGAAAGTGTGCATCAAACAGCTCTGTGTGCGCGGGCCCGCTGGATGAAGTCGGACTGTCTGCTGCTCAATAGCCTCTAATATGTTAATGGCCGTAGGGGAAGCCTGAGGTACCGTCCCCAGCTGCCTCGCCCACCATATGTCAGCCCGTTACGACAGAGTCCTCTATTAATCAGGAAGGGGGGGGTATTTCATCAGGAACTTCGCCGATATCATAACCCTGAAGCTCTATCGATAGAGCATCACCTGATCATGTAGGTATCGTTACTGCCTTCATGGGTTAGCATGGGTCTGCATGGAAGGGCCTTAACCCCCTTTATATTTATATATAGGGGACCCCCCCCCCCATCACAACCTCCACACTTCCCATGAGGCTTTGGGTTTCCTGTCTGAGGCTGTTATGATCACATAGAATAATAAACGCCCCAGATAAAAACACAAATTATTATCATTATTATTATTATTATTATTATTTCTCTTATTATGGGTTCCAACAACTCAAGAAATATTCCCAACGTGCCCCAGAGTAACGCCCCTATCTCTGTCCCTCGAGATCATTATTAATGTTATTATTATTATTACTACTACTGACTGGTGATGCTATCATTGATAACATCATTACACTTGTACATATGCACTGTTAATTTCCATTAACTACCAGAGCATAAATATGACAGTCACACAACTGTTCCCATGGTCTCTCTCTCTCCTCCCTCCCTCTCTCTCTCTTCTCTCCCCCTCTTTTCCACCCACCTCTCCTGTCTTCCCCCATTTTTCTCTGCTCACCCCAACCGGTCGAGGCAGCACATTGAGTCTGCTTGTGCCGGAGGTTTCTTCCAGTGTTCTTTCCCTCCACAGTGTTTCCTCATTGTGGGAACTGTTTGGTTTCTCTATACATTTGTAAGGTCTCGGCCTTAAGTGTCTTGAGATAATGCAATGAAATTGAACTGAATACAACATAGTTATTATTATTAGTATCATTATTACTACTACTATTATGATGTAACATTGTTTTTATCCTAAGTGCCTCACCTCCTCACCTCCTCCCTCCTCTCTCCTCTTTCGTCTCCTTGCATATAAAGGCCGCGATGGATTAATCATGGAGCCTTCCCGAGGATCTCATAACTTAATTCCTTCAGGCTACCGGTCGGGAGGAGTAATTAATCTATACTGTGGATGTAAATAAAAGGAAATTGGATTCCTGACAGACGAGATGAGAGAGTTTCTGACACCACGTCGCCAAATAATGATTTCATCGCATGTTATGGTAACGCAGGCGCTTAGATTTACGAGCACACTACTTTTTTTTTTTTAAACCTCAGCTGTGAGCGGAAGGGAGCGGGCCTATATAAACTGATCGCAGCTGTTAGGAGCCCACGTTAAGATGGATTAGATCATTAATTATTACAATATGAAAAATAAATAGAAGAACGCACGTATATTGGGTTAATTTTGGAACTGCGCGGCGCATGTTCCAGTCAGTTTTATAAATACACCTAAACAAAAGATATATATAAGAGCCCCCAGCGAGAGCTCCGTTGATCTAACAATGCGCAGGGAGGTTGGCCTTTGGACGGAAATGTCAAACCGGGGATGTGGATGGGTAGATCCCCCAGATCTGCACTCATTTCCCACTCATATTTGCTCAGTAATCCGCTGTGGCAGCTCTCCATCGCCCGGGACCCGGTTTGAGAGGCGACGCTGTTGACACAGGGGTATATTTCAATCACAGAGGGTTCAGAGTCAGGCGAACAACTTATTTGTCTAATAAATCCGTCATTTAGTAAGAAAAATATTTGATCTTGAGGGGCTGACCTCTTGTCATGTAGCCACTGACAGGAAAAAAATGGGAATGGGTGCTTGGATATGCAGGTAGCCTGCATACCAACAAGCACACAATAGATTCCCATTTGTATGGGACACACACACACACACACACATATATCTAAAAGATCAAAGTCTGCCAGCACACATCTTCTTATTGTAGCATTTGTACACACACAAAAACAGCTAAAGACACCAAAAAGTTTTTGTAGTCTAGAGGAGAAATGGAGGATGAAGCGATTCAAGTGTCCAGAAGACTATCTTTAAAAAACAGATCTATGCAGCTGCTGAGGCTTTGATTATACAAACGTCTGTGACATTATTCCAATTTAATCCTGTGGTTGTAATTTTGAAATCAAGACAATTAAAATAGATCAAGTGTTCAGTCAAGAGTCATCATAAAAGTGCATTTCCTTTAACTTCAAAGACAATTGTCCATAAAAAACGGAATAGTGAAGCAGCTTGGGCAGTAACACACACTTTGGACGGGGAAACAAATAAAACGAGAAGCGATCGCAGCTTTAGAGTTTAACATCATCCAAATGAGATGAGCAGCTGAAGCCTGCCGAATGCCAAATTGATATTTTGGGTATTGGACTTCATTAAAGAGGTCCAGGCCGGCACAGCTGATCTAGTTGTAACTGCAGTGTGTCTCCATGAAGCAGTTTATTCACATGACTTCATCTGTCCAAATTCACCATCTGCTGCATTTTCTCACTTTTCTCTCCAACTTCTTTTTTGTAAGCGATCCAGAATGTTGCAGCAACCACAAGCCAACTTTTTTCACACTGTTCCATGTTTCCTGTAGAGTCCACTCTTAGTATGAACTTTACGAACTCACATCTGAGGCAGTCAAACAGCCCGAAAGTCGTCACACATGCCCCTCATGTCGCTTTGTTTTGATCGCCACGCGAGCGTGACTTAGAAACCTGCTTTTCCTCACTCCAGCTGATGTTCAGAGGGCATCAGTCATGTGCCAAGCAGAGCTACGAGCAGCGGTTTGTAACAGTGATGATGTGCAAAGAGAGAGTGGAGCAAGAACCTGCAGAGCCCTGAAATCACTCAGAGCATGTCTGTGATCACCAGCTCTTTGTGTCTGAGGATGCTTCAACCTTCTGGTCCCTGCTTTATATATAATTGTCATTAAATGCTATTGATTGGTTCTTAATTTCATCCATATCTTTCTTTGCAGTTGGTGGACGGAGCTGCAAGAACGGAAATCCAAAGAAATCCTCACAACAACACCTGACCGGTTTTTAAGCCTCTAGTTTCGTGGCCCCTGCACCGTTTGACACTCTCACTGATGAAGTGTGGCGCTAAAGCATCAAAACACTTGTCAGTGTCTGCACTGGGTTCTTTGCGGGATGTTTCACCTCATTCAGAAATTACACCTTGCAAACTATGTCTAAATGTCACTTCATGCAAAATGTGCCTTATTCCCTAAATGTCATTTATTTCCCCACTCCATGCCTCTTATAGCTGTCATGGCCCCGGGGGTCGGGTGCTCATTGAACCGTTGTATTGAACCCATTTCCCTGTAGTCATTACCTGCGCGCGCTGCAGACAGAAGGTGCACGGTAAAGAGGGGAGACAAATACTAGAGAAGGAGATTTTTGGCATCAGTGTGAATTCAGGTAATGGCAAGAATGTGAGGCTCTTACAGAAGATTCCTGAAATTTAATCTGATTTAATGTGAGAAAATTAAAAAATGTATGTACTGTTTTAAATAGAAACCCATAGAAATTCTGCACGTTAAAACCCAAATGTCCTAATAGAATAATCAAGAGAATAATCAAAGCTGTCTGGTCTCACACGTGTTTCCTTTATAAAACGGAAACAGGTTGTTCTTTACTTCTTTTTTCTTCCTGCTCCAGACTGAGCTCAAGCCGTCTTCTTGGCTGTCACTGCGTGTTTTTGATGTCACAAATGAAGAACAACATTTAGAAATCGTTTGCTACTTCAATGAGCCTCAAAGCTGCCGTGACAGCGTGACGCTCAGTTCAGGTTATGTTCACCTGCGTTGGAATATCTCAGACAGACAAACTGTCGTATTAATGAAACAGCCTGTTGCATACACAGACACATGACAGCAGCGGATGTGCTGATGTCTTTTTCTCAGGGTGGTTGCATGGAGCTTTGAGATTGTTCTCAAGTTTTAAAATTGAACTTTTCAAAAGGACAAATAGGAGAAGAAAGAGACAAAGAAAATGTGTTTCTTCAAAGATTCACTTTGAGCCACAAAGTTTTATTTAAAGATCTATAGTCAGAAATTCTTCCTCCATTCTTCCACTGGTTAATTAGTAAATATCTGCGAGAGGAACCTTTGCAGTTCTATAAAGTCATTTAAAACCTATTTAGGAGCAGATTGTCCACGAACAATAACTGCAGGTCTCTGTGGGGTCGAGGACAGTAGATGCTTTTTTGACAGGGCATTGTGTTTGTACAATAATTATAATCTGTTAAAAAACAATTGAATCTTAACCTTTCAAATGTTTATGCAGTAGAATGTGCAGTGTGTGAAGTGTGAAAGCACTTTTAAGGAACTAATGCCTTTTTAGAGGGCAACTAATGTTTTTTATCATTTCTTTGTTATAGGGCTTAAAAACAATGTGATAATATAAGGATGTTGTTCCACATATGTAACACACACATAAGTGCTTACACCCTGCTAAAATATATCATGAGAAAACTGCTGTAAACCTTTAAATATTTAGTCTAATTCTTATAAATAGGCCATACTCTCTGTTATTGCTTGTTTTGTTTTTTGCAGCACCACTGAAGCCTAACATCTATTTTTCTCCTGTTCAGGACCTGTGAGGGTATTTCACATGGCTGAGAGGTAGATATTGAATATCTCCCTCTGTACACATGGACTTCGATAATGAGGAGAGTGTCGGCCACCATTTGCCCGCCGCCACACCATCAAATATTCATCAGTGTTGATTAAACAGCCGGCAGCTGCCGATCGGCCGGGTGTCAAATTTGTATCCAAGCTATATAGGCCTATACCTCTGCACGTGCACCAACACCTAGGATGGATAGAGCGAGGTGGTACTGAGAAATAATAATAATAAAAGAAGTTCACCAAGTGTGTGTGTGTTGTATGATCTGTGCGTGAATGTGTGTACAACTTGCTCTCTTAAAATGAAGCAGGGATTCAGTGGACATTGACATTTTCATCCCGAGACCATCAGCAGCCGGAATGACAGGAATAAAAGAGGGGAGAGAGAGAGAGAGAGAGAGAGAGAGAGAGAGAGAGAGAGAGGAGGGGGGAGAGAGGTTACTGTGAGGCACATTAAATATTTCATAAGTTGTTGGAGCAGAGAGGAAAGACTTCCCAGGAAGGTTGCTCCAACTCATTTGCTGAACTCGGGCTGAGAAGCATGCAGGGGAACAAATGTTGATGGAGCCCCCACCACCATCACCCAACAACCCCCTCTCCCACACACTCCCACACACTCACACACACTCACACACACTCACACACACTCACTCACACTCACACACACTCACTCCCACTCACACACACCTTATTGGCTGAATGGTTGCCCTCTTGAATGTCAGTGACAATGTAAATAGCAGTACAACAGCAGCAGCAGTGCTAACATGTGTTTCTGTTGTTTCTCAGACAATCTTTCCTCAGTCTCTCTCTCCCCCCCTCCCCTCCCCTCCCCTCCATGTCAAGACGCACACTCCACTGGCTCGTGCCACTTCACGGTCCCACGGCTCATTTAGCAAGACAACACAAGTCTAATTGGATGATTGATGGCAATTTGATTTTTTTTTCTTCTTTTTGCTCCCATGGCTTTTTACTCCCTCGTGCTTTTTAGAACACAAATGTAAACAGTTGCACATGAAGGTTCAAGTGAAAACTTAGATGATAATGTGACAAAAATAATATTCATTAGATACAAATGCATAACAAATTACTTTTCATGAAGCAAAGCTGTGAGGACCTCAAACTCTACACTGCAAAACACAAACTGGCAAAACAAATGTTTGATCAATCGCAGGGCTGGAGGATAAAACAATATCAATAATGATCACGATATAATTGAATATAATAACAGCAATATCACAGAAGTCCAGCATATAGGTTATCAATATGATGCATAGGTCTACACACTCTGCAAGCACATTGAGAACACAAAAGTAAGATTTGCAAATGTTTAAATGTCAAACCACAAAAGAAATAATAATGTGACTTTTATTGTGATAATTATCAATAGTGACTCATATGAAAACTTTTATCTTGATATGAGTTTTTAGCAAAATCGCCCACCCCTTGTCAAAATATGAATTTTGCATTGAAATAAAAAAAGCAAATGCTCACAATTGAAATATTTGACAATTTGCTTGAAATATGATTCAGTTGCTTAGGAAAATTGTTCCTGATTATCATTTTGTTGATTGACTGTTGATTGAATCCTAAAACCTCGGCTCAGGCCTCAGTTTGCTTCAATGCCTATAACACCAGCATTATCGGGGTGATATGTCCAATCTTGGGCATATCACCCCGAATGAATCCTGCATCATATAAGGGCAGAACAACATTTCTAATGCGCCCTCCCACATCTTTAACTCCAGTTCCCATTTGTTTTTTAAGACCTTAAAAACAAAAAGACTGAATCATTTGCATTTTCTCCCTAAAGCGTCTCATGTTATGTGCAGTGGATCGTGGAGGGTGTTTATGAGAAACCTGAATAATCAGACAGTGTGCAACAGTGAGAGAAAACAAGTGTCTGAGAGAGAGAGGGTTAGAGAGAGAGAGGGAGAGAGAGAGAGAGGGAGACAAAGACAGAGCTCATCTTACTGGCCATTGATTGTCTCTGTGATCATATTAGCTTCTGGTTACTCAGACTGGAATATCATCCTCTGGATCCCCTTACTGGAATATCCGACTCATGACACAGCGGTTAAATCAGCACCTCAACCCGAGTGTGACCAATGGACCAGGCAGCGCCCGGTACAGGTGACGGGTGCTGCACCACTGTCTCTGCTGAAACTCTCCTGAAGCAGAGGTGGAACAGGAAGTGAGCTCGTCTTTAGCAGAGTTTAACAGGACAAGTGTGCAGGTAAAAGCACTTGACTAAGGTGTTGTGACTTCTCAGTCTGTGCTGCTTCAGCCAGCAGAGCCTTACAGCTGCTTCTGCCTCCTACCACTATAATACGACACTACATACATTGTGTTCTAATCACGATCAGGCCCAGGAGACGCCCGCCTGCAGGATCAGGATGCAACTTCCAGCCATTTCTGACACCTTTCATCAATACCACATGTTCCGACATTGATTGTTATGTCCTCGGCGTCCTGACTTCACACCTCGCAGGTCACGCGGTGTGAAATCAGCTCTCCGGTTTATTACTCAGGGGGACGGCATGGGCTCCTCAGAAGACTGACAGCTTTGACAGGTGGAGCTGGAGTTGACTGTGACAAAGTACTGATTAGCCTGTCACTCTGAATGGAGGGAAGCCACCAACTATGTAAAATTCATTCATTGACTCCCCGTGAGGCAGATCGGTGGCAGGCTGAATACATCACCTCGTCCGGATAGATAAACTGAGATGGCTAATTATGCTTGAGTTACTAGAACCGCTCACATTGTTGCTGATTGCACAGTTGTTGGCTTTGGTTTCATTTTAGTAATTGCATTGCCAGTTTACTAATAACACAATGTAAGTATCTGGTGAATTAACAATGTGAATTATCAGTTTGTCCGTCAAACCTCCATCGTAGAAAGAAGTTCATTTGTTGATCCACATCTGGCATCCTATTTCTATGATGCTTTATTCAACATCTGGCCAAATGGACAATTGTTGGCAATAAGCAATTATGGATGACTCTGGCTCAGTGAGCATTGTCCCTGACAAACACAAAAAAAAAAATCAATGATCATCATTATTAGCCTCACTTATTAAATTATTTTAACAGATACATGACGTTTATAAACCAGTAATTACCACCATGAGGGTCAAGACACCCAAAGGCCTCGTGAGATCAATTTCTTAGCTTTTCAAACTTTTATACTCTTTGCTTTTTTCTTCTAAAGAACTACTGGGTAATTTTTAGGAAAAGGATCAATTAAATATTGGCAGAACTGGTCATAACTGACCAAGAGAGCTTTGTTTGTTGGGGCCCATTGTATGTGTATTGTAAGTGTAACACATTGCGAATTAGCAAAAAGGTTATTTGGCTGTAATGAATATGTTTAGTATCAACTCATAATTTACCATTAAAAACTACACAAATAAAAAAATTGATAAAACATAATTTGATATTTTGAAAGCCTATTTTGAATGTCAAATTGAATTCACATTTTCACATACATTTTTTAGCAGTTGCAGATGTAAATCAAATTAAATGAACTTAATTCCTCAGCCCAAGTCGACAGGAGAGCTCATTCATTCATTCCTTCACTCACAGGAGCAATTGAACGTGACCTAAGAATAGCATGAACTTCAGCGCATCCTTCACCTCAGGCCTCAGTAGACCAGACCACTGTTGATACCTCCTCTAATTACCGTGATTGACTGTTGTTGCAATATTATCTGTCTGGGCCCCCCCACCCCCCCCCACCCCCCACCCCCTCTCACATCAACACCCTACAAGTCACCCTGTCCCACGCAGTCAGGATCCAAATATCACCCACTTATTGACCAATGTGACAAATGGTATGGCGGAGTGGTGGTGGTGGAGGGGGGCGGTAGACCGGGGAGAGGGGAAGGTGAGGAGATAAAGTGTACCACTGAATAATTCAAAACGAAAACACAGAGGAAATCGATCATGAGGCCAAAATCTGATATTAACAGCAAATTACACTGTGATGTCAGGTGGGAGGTGTGTGTCTGTCTGTGTGTGTGTGTGTGTGTGTGCGTGTGTGTGTGTGTGTGTGTGTGTGTGTCAGAGGTAACTAATTTAGCATCCGTCAGGTGGATCAAACTCACTCGGCTGAACTCACTTGGCTTTTACTTTATGACTTTTTAAGATAACCATCTGCACACAAGCGTAATGATCTCGGTATTAGTGCGACACTTAAGAGTTGCAAAGTAATTAGCGCTACATTGGATTTATAATTGGCTATCATGGGCCTTTATTGGTCAATTACCCACTCAAATCAAGTGACTCAGCCAAATGTAGCCGTCTTATTATTACTCAATTAAAACAAATGCTCTCTGTGGTGGGGACTTTGAGAGAGACAGACACGTATGGGGAGATGTGTGTGTGTGTGTGTGTGTGTGTGTGTGGGGGGGGGGGGGGGCTGCAGATACTCGGTATATCATCAGGTAATTAATATTTTCATTAACTGGCTCTGTGTTGAGCAGCGACCTGCCTCTGATCATTTCATTTCCCCTCCATGGGTTTGATACAGTAGTGGCTCCATAATTAGTTTGATTTATATCTGGCCCCTGTAATGAAGGAGACCCCTCGCTCCTTCCCTCGTCTTCTCGCCGCCGCTGCGCTCGCACGCTGCTAATGTCCAATAAATACGCTGGGCTGTACTCCGCGGAAGGAATAGGCCTCTGTGTATTGAGACCGGCTCATGAACAAGAAACAGAGACATGGTTTATGAAAAATTCACACCAGGATCTTTGAGGGATGGAGTAAGGGCTTGTGTGTAACACCGCGAGGAAACACGGCTTATTAAAGATTGAAGCATACACGCATGACGCTCCCCTGTCTCAGGACTGGAATTCTAGAAACCTGAGCCCAAAAAACCTTGGGGGATTGGAGAAGATGTGGAGAAAGAAGATACTGCGGGAGAATCGAATGTATCAAAGGCCTCGGAGGATCTCATCTATTTTAATAGTTCACGATCAGTGCAAACAGTGAGTGAAAAATCCAGATTCTAGTTCATGGTAACAGGATTCCTGTCATGATTTTTAGATAAATATTGATCTCAGGTCAGTGTATGCCGTTTCTCCCACGTCACGTACAGTATATGATGCAATCCCCTGTATCGGGCTACATGACTCCAGTGGCTTTATACTCAGCAGGGTACCTCAGGAGGGCACATGAATTATTTCAGCATTAATAATGCTCCATTGATTATTGTTCTGCTGTTTAAAGGTGACTGGCAAAGCTTTCTGAGCAGCAGGGGAGGGAGAGGCCTGCGTGTCTCTGGCAAGGCCTGATTTACATTTTGGAAAGTGCACCTTATTCCTGGGGGAGTTCGCCTATCGTTTTCAGTCAATACCGTCTCTGAACTTTCTTTGTTGTGGGAGACTCACCGGTCTTTTACACACAGGCTCCACTGTGGCTTCAGTGTCAATGAAAACCCACATCTGAATCCATTAATATGCTGTGAAAGGTAGATGGTGGATGATCACTCAGTCTGGGAGAAATGTACAAAAAAAGATTTAATTATAAAACCCAGATATTTTCTGAAAGATTTCAACAAATTGCAGCAAAATGTGTTTGTAGGATTTCATCAGTCGGATAATGCATCAAGTTTCAAGGTTGGTTTTCCCTCGCCGGGCTTACTCCGGTTTTTCTGCTGATCACGTTATTCGCAGGCATGATTGGACTGCAAGAGATCTGTGGCCTAGTTCAGAGGCAGCCTCCCTCTGAAATACACAAAGACACAAGCAACAGCTCTTGCCAACAACTGCCCTCCAGCCACTTCTGCATTAAGGTTATCTCAAGATTTCTAGAAAAGGGTAATCGTCAGCAAAAAACAAAATACACGGCACAGCACAGAATTGAAAGGAAGCAACTTTCACCCGATTCTGTGCCGTTTGCCTCTAGAAACATGATCCTCCGACAAATTTACAAGTGTAAGAATTTGATTTACATTTGTCATATCATGAGAAAAGCTGGATTTTCCTTCCTGTTACCTTTCAGTCTCAAATCTATGCTAAAATGAGTCAAGGTCAAAGGCTTCTACTCATGAATGAGTATAAATTGCCGTACAGTATCACACATGCAGTTCACTTTGTGTTGTTGTGATGCTCTTTGGGATCGATCCGCACCACCAAACGTTTGATAAATGCCGGTGACAGGAAGTACCACGCGTTTGCTTCCCAGGTTTCATGAGAGCTGAAGCTAAGCGGGTGGAAACATAAAGATAATCTTCAGTGCCACATAAAAAAGGAGCCAAATTAGCTAGCTAGCCAGACTGTCCATCTCAGCATCTCTCAGGCACATTTAGCAAGCAGTGAACGCAGCTCTCGCTACCATTTCCCCTTACTCAATTATTGATGGTAATTATCATGTCGTGCTTAGTCTGCACCATAACAATATATTCTTAACAAGAAGCAAGTCAGTGGGCAGTGTCTCAAATTATCTTTTATTTCTTGTGGGACACTTGTTTTTTTCCTCTTGGCTGGAAACTCTGATGTTGGCGATTCGTCCACATCATGTGATAATTGATGCGGCCACAAATTCACCTCGAACAGCTGGGAAAGGAACGACGGCCTTGTAACACTTCTACAACACCAGGACATACGTTTCAGGTTTCGTAGAGATTCTTCAATGCACAGATGGCTCAGCGAAAACCAAATTAGAATTGAATAAAAATTCCACCATGTTATTTTTTTACCTTTAGCTATACCACCAGGTCATGTTGAACATTATTGCCAAACTGAACAAGACAAGACAGTCAGCCAAAAAACCACCAAAGTGCCAAAACATGTCACCGGACAAGCAGCATGTCCCATGTATGTAAAATCACACTGTGCCACACATGTAAACAGACAGGAGTGACAAAAACTAAACAGCTCTTCCATCCTGATTATGATCTCGGCCTTCTCTGTCCTCTATTTCCCCTTCCATTTCGGTGGAAGGCCCTAGCTTGCCGTCTTCCAGCGCCGCAGGGCATGGAGCTAGCCGGCGGTGAGTTTCCATCAATTAGTGCACCCCCGCGGCCTCATGGCAGAACCCACCTTTGACTGCAGAGAGATATTGATTAGTTCAGCTGCACTGTCAGGTCTGGAGTGAGCAGGGCTGGGTGATCCAAGGCCTTCACCGGAGACAAGATCATGTCGAGTTTCTGACACATGTGAGCACACACGTATACACACACAGGCACATGCATGCCAGCAAGCGTGCACGCATACACACACGCATGCACACGCACACAACACACACGAAAAAGCACATTCACACGTGTACACACATACAAATCCAATGAAATGTTCTCCCTCAGATGACTGCAAGGTGAGAGAGAGGAAAGATAAGAGGAGAAGAGGAGAAGTCCACAAGAGTGGCTTGTCAGGAGAGTGACAGGTGAGAACTGACAAGTGCTTGTTAGTTTTTTTCTCATCCTGGTAGAGTTCCTATGAAAACAAGCAGCTGGATAGCCTGTAGACTCACAGAGGGATAGAATATTACAAGTAAAACTATAAACACACAAAAATACTGCGTATATGTTCATATCAAATATTTGTATGTTTAGGCTATACGCAGTTGAATCAAAGGCCACGATCTGAACAAAAACAACAGAAACAAGACTGGGTTTATTTTATATGATCTGCAACTGCTGCTTGAAAACACAAACATCTTGACAATGTATGACAGCAAACAAAGGATTTCTCTCTAATGCAGTGACAAGCTGCACAAACAAATGGTGGTTTCACTTTTTTTTGGGTTGCAGTGGCAACAATATACACAAAGATGAAAAGCTGCACTAACCGTAAAGCTCTGATTGGCATTTAAAAAAAAATAGTTTTCTCATCTTTTATAGACCAAGAAAATAAAGGGGTGATTAAATGATAATGAACACAATTATTATCTGCAGCACTAAACTGCACTTTTGTATGAGAAACTGCGCACAGTTGTAAAAATGTATGTCTGAGAAGAACCGGCTATTTTTCACGAAATTAACACCTCTTATGCTGCAAAGTCAACATTGTGGGACTCCTAGACAACAGTGTCAACAGATGTTTCGTGAAGAGCAATGGGCAATAAGAGCTGGAGGTGGGGAAATCTGAAATTGCTTTGTGCAGCTTGTGCAGCAGCAGCACACACTTTGCAAATTCAAATAAAAGACCACACAAAATTATGGGGGTTGTGAAAAGCTGGCTGAACTTTATGGTTCACTTTTTAAAAAAGCGAGTCCCTTCGCAGCTTCTCTTCACCCAGAGAGCAAAAACATAACACAATCCTCCCCCTTGACGTCCTCTCTACACCTAATAATTTTCACACAGTCCCTAAAGCTTTTCTCTTCTGCTGGTAAATTGGCTGCAATAAAAACAAAGTTCACAGAATCATTGTAAGACCTTTGCTAAGAAACTATCACAGTTCTTATAAGAAACTCTGTGAATGTGCGTGTATACAGGCTATAGAACTACAAGAGGACGTATACCACACATCTCTGTCTGGAGCAAAGGGCTGAACACACGCGCCGTCCCGTCTCCTCTTTACTTTAACCGAGCAGAACAAAGTTAGCGACAGAGAACTGAACCCCCCTGCAGTTCCTCCCTCTCTGTTGGTTAAATAAGCCATTTCACCTTCGTTTCATCCCCCTTGCTCCTGCTCACGCGAGCTGTCATCATATTATGCCGACACGTTGAGCACCGGCGCTTCGCGTACACCGAGGTTCCAACGGTTTATCAGAGGAGGGTTCCTGCGCTCTGTGTCATTCAAGTATTTCAAAGAGCTGAAATATCTGATACTCAATAAAATCTTTAGTGTGCTATAGTTTCTTCTTATCATTAAGACTGATTTAACAGTGATATAACACACTGGTGTTACATCACAAATCCAGTGCCCTTTTTGCAGCTAATTTTCTGATCGTTACACACTCACTGACCATAAAAACCTAAAACAGACTTAAAACTACTGTTATAAAACTTACATTTTGTTTAAACTTATACACTGCACCAGCTCGAGGGACATGTTCTGAGGTGGTAGTTTGTTCTGCCATTACATTTGACAGCATTATACTGGAATTCCTTTTAATATAATAAATTACAGCCTTCAGAATGTAAAATTTCATCACTTTAGGGCTTCATTGTTTTCTTTGTCAATCTTTTAGTCTAGTGGCTGTTGTAGATTCCTAAAGCCCACTTTGAAAATTTTGTTTTGTTCAACCAATGGTCCAAAATCCCCAGATTTCTAATTTAAATTTAAAGCAGCAAATCATCACAGGTTTTGCTTAAAAATGACTTTTGTAGGAATTAATCTGCCATCAAAAAAAGCTGTGGATTATTCTGCTGATATACATATATATCTCTTTCCCTGTAGTCTCACTCACTTCTGGTGACTTTTCATATTCTGCCCTTCCTCCATCAGACACTGACATCATCATGTATGCAAGTCATCATGGGGGATCATCTGTGCTGCCCGTCTGTGATTTGCAGCATCCGGACGGTGTCATATCCCTGCCAAAAATGTATACCCCTGCTCAAATTGATTGTGTCGCCTCATTGCTTCCGAGGCCAATAGGCCAGAGGATCGGTCATAATTGAGAGGAGAATTAGCAAAACCTTAAATATATGGCAGGTGATATATCATTACCCATAGACTTGACCCCGCCTGACCCCTCCCTGCTCCCATGTGGGCTGCTGCTCAGGCTAGCGCGCGGTAGACGGGGGGGGCCCGCTGCCTCTCAAACAGCTAAATCAACAGCGTCTCGCCACAGCTCATGTTGGAGCGTTTTGCTTGAACGGTTTCATGAAAAACTAATCATCTGTTCATCATGGAGATCAAACATACGCAGGGTGCAATGATTAGGAAAAGCAATCTGATAAACCTTGAAGAGTCAGTAGTCCAGATATAATAATTTTGAGATTAAGTCCCCTCCTCCTCCTCCTTATCATTCTCCTCCTCAGTCCTCCTGTCAGCTCTTGTATCCTCCTTCAAAGTTCAAGCAAGGAAACAAAATTGTTATCTTGCTTGTAATTGCTGCTCAATTGGCGTTCTGTGCCGGTCGACACAGTCTCCATCCCTGAGCATTTGTCAAAGACAGATAACCCAACCTTATCGACACTAATTTCTATTCTGTGTATCGCTGCGAAGACTCAAAAGACGGAATTTTCCAATTATTCTTATTCAATTTCCACAAACTCTTTCATACGCGGACGACATGAAATTTACTTGATGCCTTTAAAAAGCTGCCGTAGATTATTCAGAACAAAGCCAACTCCCTTTCTCATGGATGACTATTACAATATCTAATATCTATATGCTGTCTTTAATCTTGTATAATATCATTTTCCTGCTTCACATGAAGAATGCATCCCGTAATTAGAGCGGACCTTGTCGACAGGCGGGCCACTCAGTTATCTGTTTCCACTCTTGAAGCAAACATGTGAAGTAAGACAGAGGTCAAAGCAATCTCCCTGCTTCTTTAATAACCTCTTCCGACAAAAAAAATAAATAATTGGGATGAGAAAGTTTTATAAAGTGACTGGAGAAAAGTGGAATTGTAGCAGGGAAGCCATTTAAAGTTTGGTCGGTGTCAAGGTTCCCGGGAGATCAGAGCAGAAAAAGATGATTTATTATGTACAGAGATTCTCTGAAGCTTAAAACAATTACCTGCAGATGCCCCTGTGTTACTTAAACAAATAAAGTGAAAATAAATAGTGGCTATGTAATGTTTCATACACCCGCTGAACGTAATAACATTTCGTCATTTCCACAAAGTGGACCGGAATGAAATTAGAGGTCCCTGTAGTCTGTAATGAAATGTGGTGCCTCCCGACTCTAATGCATTTTGTCATCATGAGGACGTTTTAATGCTCGTCTCTAACTTTCTCTTGATTGATGCCGCCGACGGAAACAAAGACGAGCAAAAAAACATTAACATCGAGGGACTCTGGCTGTAAAATTCTGTTTAAATTCTACGTTTTTTCCTAAATATGATATGAACGGCTAAGATTCGATTTGTTAAGATAGATTTAAACGTGATGTTGTCTAGTTTTAGATGTGATGTGAATGGACATCCAGTTCAACATTACTAACTGGATTGCACTGTTTAACACAAATCAACTTGTTGATTGAGGTTTACATTTAACGGAGTAACAGATTCATGAGTTCTACTCGTTTGTCAGGAAGTGAAGTGTAATAGTCACAGTTCATTCGTAGTTAACTTCCTCTTAATGTCACTGCTTTCTAAAAAATGTGTGAGAGACAAAGAGAAAATGAAATCGTCTGCTATGCATCATATTTCAAGAATTAAAAGATTTGAGAGATGTTGACGACAGGCCTCTAAATCAAATGATTAAGACTTTTATTCTTAAAGCTTCTTTTTAGTATAGACGTTCAAATTAATTGATTTTGATAGGATTCAATTGCGTCTGATGTAATGATGATATTGTAATAATATTGTTACTGTACAAGCGTTAATTTGTTGCTGTATACTTTCCTAAAATCTGGACGTAGAAAGGAGTAGACAGTAAGATGACAACCAATGGATGTTCTTATTTACAAGTTTTTGTCTTAAAATGGAACATGTACGAAAAAGAGGTCCACTGCAACATCAGGTTAACCAGGAGTCTCCTCCACGCTACATCCGAGCTGCTGCACAGATAAAATCCTGAAGTGATAAGTTAAGGCCACAGAAAGTTACGATGTCTAAATAAGCTGCTGTGCAGTGAACTGAATGACACCGAGAGCTGTGTCTGCGGAGGGAAAACCGGACATTGTGCTCTTGAGGAAACACCAGCGACTCAGCGGAAGTTAAAGGAAAAGTCGGTAAACTTAGAACTGAACACTGAACGCCCCCTGATGAGCTGGATGAAAGTGTTTGTGCCAGTTCATGTGGGAAAAACTAAATTGGAGAAACCCCTTGTGACGGCTGCTGCACCTTAAAGGTGATGTTTTCAGTTTTTTATTCACCATTCAATCACCAGACAGTCACTTTGCTTCAACCCACTTTATTTTTCTAAATTGAGTGCACGCGATTGGTTGAATTTTGTGAGGTAAAAATTGCTTTGTTAATTACTTTCCTGTCAGTGTCTTGTCGTCCACCATCCTCCCGGCAAACTGGCAAACTCTGAGTTACTGCAACACCAACCCTTTAAGTAGAGGAGGCTGAATGATTGGACTGCACCATTCTGCTGTAGACTGAAGGGGGTGTTCTCATGAGCCACCGTCTTTTCTCCCATGCAATAATCTATGGACTGGCCAGCATAGACTATCTAAACCTGCAGGTTGGAGCCAAAATGTTGCCATTTGGTCTGAGGAGCAGTCAGTATGTTAAGTTCTGTTGTTACCCCTCTTAAATTTTGTAAATACTTTGGGTTAATAAAACCAATTTTTCCATTAAACCCTGCTCTACTAGTTTTTATTTTACCCTGGTCCTTCACACCCCTTCAGATAAATGGAGTAACTAAACATTAGTATTTACTGGGCTGTTGCTGGATTCAGTTGATATGAAAACCCCAAAAAACTAATACTACTTTATGTCATGACAGTTTTCTTCTATTATGATGATAAAACCGGTTTGAGTTTTTAGCTTTGAGTGCTTTATCTTTCTCAGCCTGAGAAGAAAACACAGTATTTCCTGTGTCCAGACAATATCAGCAATGGTTAAATTAGCATGGTTATAAAGTACCAGAGAGCATTAAGGCCCTTATTGTCCGTGGACGCAGCTGACGAACGCTCCCCCCCTCACTGGAGACGGTGTTCAAATGGACCACTGGACATCCCACTGGGACCAGGAGAGATGAAATACAGTCGGTGTCACAATGGAGCCCACAACAAATCCCCAAGGCTGCAATATCACTCCACCTTCTATTGCATTACCACTCATTACGAAACCTCACCTTAGGGCAAAACTAGCAAACGCTCATTGTAAACTTTGTCTGTGGCGACATTATCTTATATAATAGTTTGCATTGAAGTGGTCTTTGCTGGTAACAGGTTTATTTATTGTTATTGAGAGGCAAAAAAAAAAAAAGAAAAACCTCAAATAAAGCACAGTGTGTCTAATTTTTACTGCCGCCCCCCCAAAGCTAGATTAGGAGGAGAAAGGGAGGTCATTATCGGGTGACAGGGAGGCGTTGGTTAATCTGTAAATAATGTCAAGGGTGGGGGGTGGAGTGATGCGTGAGGGAGGGGTGTTTTGGCGGAGGGGGGGGGGGGGGGGGGGGGGGGCATAGATTGTGTCGTCTGGCAGCTCATCTATATTTTATGCTGCCACTCAGACAAATGAAACAGGAGCCACCCGGAACAAGGGGGGCCCTCTGACACTTCAAAGGGAAGTCCTATGGGTGGTTTCTCATTGAAGCGAGGCCTGTACCAACCCCGACCCACAGACATAACCCCCCCCCAGCCCATGCTGAGAAGCTGCCGGGGCCTCATTAACCCTTAAACAGGCTTGTGAGGGGTGCGGCGTATATACGGGAGACTAATTACCCCACCAACACACTGGGAGAAATGCTCCTGCTCCGACACGCAAACACTCGCACGGTGCCAGTAGTGGCGATGATAACAGTGATAGTGGTGCACTTGAGTGTGCGCCCTAATTGAAAAACCCAGATCTCCTGTTTTTTTTTTTTTTGTTATGATTAGCAGTTTCACAGCCTCACCACCCCCCCACACACGCCCCATCTCTGCTGTCATACAATAGCAGTATCTCACGATTAGCGGAATCTGACAGTGATAATGAGGAGAAAGGAAAGATGAAAGCGGAGGAAAGAGAGGGGACACCAAATGAGAGAAATAGAGGCGGATATCAAAGAAGGGTCTAATTGAGGTAACACAGCCAGCCAAATCCACCGCGCCCATTTGCATAAAAGAGTGCAGCTTCATTTGGCCATCTCTAACAACGCTAATGTCTTAACAAATTAATTTTGCTAATTAGGCACGCCCAGCGGAGCTCACCAGCAGATTAAGCAGATTAAACAAACAGATGCTGATTACCCCTGGGCGGGCTGAGAGGTGCATTTCGGCGGGCGTGCTCGCCATGTTGCCGTTTCGACTTCAGCCGTGCCACGCTCACCACTGCAGGTCTCATGCTGTGACACACGTGTGACAAAGCAGCAGTTTTTTAGGGGAAAAGGGAAAAGGTGCAGGCCGAAAACTCTGTGTGAACTGTCAGGTGATGCACACCTGTCGAGACACGATGCTGCCCGAGTCCCAACTGGCACCAGCTCAAATGTATAGAAAATAACTGAATCCACTCAGATTCCTCCTGTAGGGAGATATAGGTGCAGACATGGGAGCATTTTTCACATATAAATATTTGATTTGAGGCAAAGATGGTTGACTAGAGTGAGAGAAAGCGAGACAAAGAAAGCAGGGGAAAGAGATTTAGAATGCAATGCTGCTGCAGTCATATGATTTTTTGTTTCATATGTTTTTGGCCCTTTTGCCTTTATGGGATGGAAACTGTGGAGAGAGACAGGAAACCCCGGGAGAGAGAGGGAGGGACTAGTAGTCAGAGGACCTGCTGCTTGGATTATGTGTGCATCCACGTGGTAAACGCCATTAGGTTGCCCCCCCCCCCATCATATGTTGTTTTTTTATTTTTAATCAAGTGAATATTATTGGACAGCAAAATAAAACACAGGTGCTGTTAGAGGCAACCTCATTCTCTCTGTGTTATTTGAAACATAATCAATGTATTTCTGCTGACACACACTTTAAAAATATCTGATGTTTTTCCGTGTTGAAAAGTTAGAATATATCTTTGGTGGCCATTTTTATAATCACATTTCTTTTTTCTCTATTTAACTAATGATAACCTTCACCAAGGAAGTTTTGTTTTGACCCCATGTCCGTCTGTTTGTTGACGTTGGTATTTAGGCAAGATTATACAAAAACAACTCGAAACTTGGTGGAAGGATGTGGAATGGGCCACAGAAGAAGCCATTACATTTTGGATTTGGATCAGGAGGTGGATCCAGGAGTTTTTCTTTCTCCCTCTTCAACATTGCAAGATGCTTGAATCTTGAAATGTTGAACTGTAATCTTGGGAATCTTGCAATGTTCTTCAACATTGCAAGATTCCCAAGAATTCCCAGGAAATAATTAATGGATCTTGATTAAAAACAATCAATTTAAGAAACTGATATCTATGAGTTTGTGAAATTTGGTGCAGCCTGATTTTAGTATAAGGGGACTGTTGGACCTTGGCGGAGGTATGCGCTCTACTGAGTGTTCTAGGTTCCTGTGTTTTCCAGAACGTCTGGTGTGAAGTGGTGTGAACTTGTTGATTCCAGGGCTGGAGACAGAGAGAGTGCTAACACTAGATTATCTCTAACACTGCTGAAAGGTAGTTGCTCTACTTGTATGAATCCTACCAATGACATCACAGAAACCTGAACAACATCATCTGCTCACAAACCACATTGCAGCTGTGCAAGAAAATATTTGGAAGATGTGATGCCTCCTTGTTTTTACATGTGGACTGTAATGTGATTTTTCATTTATTTTCAGCCTTTAACTTTTACTTATGATATTAGTACATAATGTAAATCTAAATTATAATAATCTAAATCTAAAACTATTAACAATTGTTTGTTATTAAGCTTTTATATGCTAAAATAAATCAAACCAGAGAAAAAAATAGTAGTAGTATAAATGGCTGATATTGTGATGGATAGATAGAAGGGTATGAGAATTTCATCCCATCAGGGTACTTCATGAACTACATAGGTATTGCAGATATTTCCTTGTCTGCAAATAGAGATTATATATATATATATAAAACTGAAGTACATGGTCAAGGATTAGGCCTGAAAGTCAGTGAAGTGAAAGCACATCCCAGGGTCTGACTCCAAACCGCCGAGTTATCACTTCTCCACAATCTCACCGTGATAAACTTTGAGAGTGTGCCCTTTTGCCTCTAACTGCCAAAACAACACACTTCACCTCCACCAGCATAATTCTGCTCAGCAGCAGCCGGAGAGCAGAGAAGACTTGAAGTGCAACCCTGAGCTGTAAAAACAAAAACAAATAAAAACATCTCAATCACATCAAATCTTTTCCCTTTTCTTGAGAATTTGAGCAAAACATTTCCAGCATGGAGCCCCTCAGAGGAGACACTGCTATCACTGCTGCTCATCAGCATCCCTCCATCTTTCCTCCAAGTTTAAATCCTCGCCATCATCACGGTTTCCAGCCCCAGTATCCCTCAGTCCCCTGGTGCTGCGTTGTGTGACAGCTGCTGCCCTCTTTGGCGGTGGTGAAATGAATAGATTATGAGCAGTAATTAGGTATACAGCAGAATCAATGTGCTCTGGGGCAAGGCCTGGGGGTGGGGTAAGAGGCAGGGGGTATAGGGCAGAGAAAGAGGGAGAGGGGAGAGAGCAGCAGGGGGAGTCAGGAAGAAGCCATGGGGTTTACGAACCAAAAGGAGAGAGTCTTGGCGTTGGCTTGACTCACGATTAGGTTTGATAAAAGATACTTTTGTTTTACATCAGGACTCTTATTATGAGTTATTTGTCTCTCAATGCTATTGGAACATTGCTCTCACGGGGTTATTTGGTGAGATTGTGGTGTGTGGTTAAAAAGACTAAAAATAATTTCACTGAGGAAATAAACATGATCATTTACACGCAGGCTGTAAACAAATCCGCAAGATAGTCGGGTAAAAAGTCAATGGGAGGAAACTACGTTAAGGATTTCAATATAAATTAATGTTCAATTTCCACAGATATGTAAAAATCCTTAAATTGTTTAATAAAGACTTGATCTTCAAGACTTGTTGGGAAAGTTTGTCATAGAAATATCATAGAGGCCAATGAGAAAGCACTGCTCAACACCACTGTTATAAAAAAGACATCTTTTACCATATTCAACTTCAAACAGTCACAAAACAAGACAACTGCTGAGATGCTTTCACCTGAGATTTGGACTTTATAACACAATTTTCTTTCCTGTATGATGAGCGATTATCAAGACATTTTATAATTTTGTTATTTAATAATCTGACTAAACTGTTTGTTATGTCATCATGATTTTTGAATGAATTGATATAAATGCCGGCACTTACTTTGACATGTGCAATGTTTTCATATAACAAATAGAAACAAAAGCCCAAACTCTAATAAACTGACGTGTGACGATGATAAATGTGTGATATGATTTCCTTATACAGACGATAAAAATCTTAGGAGCTTCATATAAAAACCCTTATTGTGCTTATATTGGATGTGAGCTTCATATCAGAGGAGCACAGTGGACGTCATTAATGAAATGAAAACTTTGAAGCAGGGGAAGATGTTTTTTAAAAGGAACCAGTTGTATTTTTTAAAGACAACAACAACAAATGAAAAGGAGGATGATGAGGGAGGGAGGTGTTGAGTTAAGGAGGAGGTGGGTGGGTAGCAGAGAGAGGTGGTGGTGGTGGTGCTGGTGGTGCTGGTGGTGTTATACCAGTCCCCAGCACCGGATTTGCCCTCCAGTAATGCATCTCACTCCCTTTTTTTAGTGGCAGAGTGCTGGATGACCTGCCTGTGATCTCCTTCATAATTAACATATGCTTGTTAGCCAAGGTTGGTTAGAGGCTCTGCGACCCATAGACACACACACACACACACACACACACACACACACACACACACACACACACACACACACACACACACACACATACACACACACACACACAGAGTGGAGATCTGCCTCTCACACTGGTACTTACAGCGGTATGAGGCAGACACTGAATTATATAACACCAAACTAAAGAAGAACAAGCCATACAGACAAGGTTTTTTACATGAAAATCTCGGTGCATCTGTCACACTGAGCACTTACCCAACGTATTAATTTCCGCACTTTCATTTAGGTCCGAATTCAAATAACACTTCTCACCGTCAGCGCCTCGGATAGCTCTGATCAAATTTGCTCTGAAAATGACTCGGGACCACTTTAATAGGGTCATGAATATGAGGTGCTGAATGTGCACATCGTCGTATTTGTCCAATCTCTCCCAACCTCATTTGGACATAATGAAGACACGGCCCCTACTTCTGATTATCCCCCCCACTCCCATTTCCCAGGGCTCTTGACCTCTCTGAGAAAAGATAAATAGAATCTCTTTAACCAATCAAGATAACAGATGAGAGTCCGTGTGTATCTAAGCTAAGTTATGGCAATTTATTCTCCACGAGGAAATCCCAAAAATTGTGACAAAGCACTTCATCGCCTTGCTGCTTCCAGACATGCACAGGAGTCCAAGTGTTTTCCTGAGGGGCTGAATAAGAGAACGCAAATATCTGAGTCTGTTGCTCTGGATATTTTCCAGAACTTTTCCTACAATTTCCCAAAAAAATGTGTGAGACTACAGACAAAAATGTCTTCAAAATCCACTTTGAGCATCTGAGCATGTTGATGATGTTTTTAACACGCAACAGACGCAAAACTGTAAGAATACAAATATTTCAGAATGAAAAACCAGAGCCATACATGTAGAAGATGCCGACGAAGATTTCAACTTGGAAAAACAACGGGGTTTCAGAGTTTTTGGCGATTGGGTCCAATGCCGGTGTCGACGTGCTGTAAACAAAAACCCTTTAGAAAGCGGCTCGTCATGTCCTGCCTCCTGCATGTTCTACCTAAGGGCCATCCCTCATCTTTTTTTCTTGTTGTTGTGAACATGTCAGACCAAGACAATCTCCCGCTGTGTTTTTTAATATGTGAAAGCCAAACTCTGAAAAATGTCCGGACCCAATTTTCCCTACATTTTCTGAGGTTCATGTCTGTGAACCGCTCATGACCAACTCATCAGGTGTAAGTGAGGTCAGGGGCCTTTTCTCAAAACCTTAGATCACTTCAAGCACTTAAATGAGTAATTGTTGTCTTGTGTCAAAAAGATGCAAACCAGGCGACTCAGAAAACACAGAAAAGTGGGAGGATGCATGTGTGGTGATGCAGCCACACGCACATCTGTACTGCAGCATGTTCACGTGTGTGTGTGTGTATTAGAGGGGGGTTGAATGCTGTCTGGTTATGTAGAGGTGTCTAGTGTGTGTGTGTGGGTGTGTGTTTGTGTGCGCGTGTGTGTGTTTGCTCTCACAGCATCTCAATGACATCAAAGTGCTGTGCAAACTGAGCCCCTGGCAGCTCTTTAGAATCCCATCTCCCCTCTCTGTTTAAAGCGGGCAAAAGAGAAAAGACCCGAACTAATAAAAGAGGTGTTATTCAAAAGGGGAATACACTGCTCGACTGTGTGCGACGCTCGTGTGTGTCTGTGTGTGTGAGGAGAGATGGAGAGAGGATGAAGAACTGTACGAGAGAGAGAGAGATAAGAAAATAAGTGAAAAAAAGATAACAGAGAAAGACAGTAAAAGCGAGTGTGATAAAAAGGGCATCAGGAGCAAATACTGGACCAAAGCAAAAAAGAAGGAGGGAAGTCAATGCCTCCCCAAAGCCTCGTTCTTTTCACACGCCTCTCAATCGCTCATTTCTCCTTCTGATGCTGACACAAGAGGTGAAGCAGCTGTTTGTATAATCAAACAAAGCACAGGCCAGAAATCTCACACTTTTATCTGCTGTGTTCCAAGCCAAAGGTTCCACTGTGCGCTGTCAGTGATGCTTTCATGCTTAAACGGAGCAGGAATGAAGAGAAGAAAGAAAATAAAAATAGGTTGTTTATCATGAATAATTTGGGTCCGGGCCGGTCGAACACTAACATGCATGAGAAATACTCGCAGTGCGACTGTAGCTCCACCACAGCGTCGTTTTCAGGGTTAAAAACCCAACACATCTTGGGGGAAATGAGATGCACTCCTCCTCCTGAGTGCAGTGGCCATTATCACCACTTATAATTCATTGTTTGTGTCTTCAACATGCGATATCGTCTTTTCCCTTTTAATGGCTGCCAATCATTCGCAGAGCCTGACGACAGCTTTCCTGAAAAATGAGCTGAGCACGTTTAAAATGCTGCTTCTTTTTTTCTTCTTCTTCTTCTTCTTCTTCTTCTTCTTCTTCTTCTTCTTCTTCTTCTTCTTCTTCTTCTTTTAACGGCTCTGAGTTGAGAGGCATGTGAGCGAGAAATCAAAAGCGTGCGAGACAAGAGGAAGTACAGAGGCAGAAGAGCCCAGTTCAATTGACATTGTAAAATAAAATACTTTGTAAAAGGGAAATAAATGCTGCAGTGAGTGGAAGATTCATGTGCTCAAATAAACTGGGGCTTTTGAATTTTTAATTGGAGCGGCCCTAATTATGGCCATCAGACAGTACTTCTAAACACACTCACTGCACTTTCTCCCCATTGCTCTTTCCCCCAGCCTCTCCAGTTTGGCTGTGGACGAGACCTCAGTCCGGGTGTATTTTTCCATGCCATTAATATTTGATGAAAATGGGCCAGGCTGCATCAGCTGCTCATCGCCACTAAGAACGCGGCCTCCATTATGAGCCCCGTGCTTCCTCTCAGCCGCGTACATTAGCAAGATGACAGAACGCGCGGATGGATGGGAGGCGCGAGATGCATGCAAGCGTGCACGCGGGTTAAAGCGTTGGCTGTGCGTGTGTGTGTGTGTGTGTGTGTGTGTGTGTGTGTGTGTGTGTGAGCGAGTGCTGGCTCGTCAACCATCCCTGTCGATTGATGCTATTAGATGTTGAGAAACAGTTGGGTGTGAGCTATAATTGAGCTGACACTAATAATGAAAGCAGATACTGTCTGGAAGCCCTTGGCAATATGCTAAAGATATTGATGCCCCTAATAATTCAGGGGCTCGACAGAGTGGAGGAGAAATCTTTTTTTTTTTTTCTCCTCTCGCTTTCAGATCTTTCGCAGGAAGCAGGGAAATAAGATTTAAAATGGCTCTAAAATGCAGTGAAGCTCCATCTTTTAGAGCTTTTTCTGGTCCAGTATTCAGTCATTATGAATCACTGACAAACGCAGGGGGAGGAAGTTCACACAGTAGATTAGAGCACGATGGAGTTTAGGAAATTGCCTCCTGTTTTATTGAAGTTACATTGTGCTGCAGTTGGCTTTCAGAACAACATAATGGTCATATTTAATTTGACAGGGCAGGTAGTTGGCCTTGTCTTTCACACACACACACACACACACACACACACACACACACACACACACACACACACACACACACACACACACACACACACACACACACACACTTACATTTTGTTTCCATGTATCACCCACAGGGGAATGTAGGCGGCCAATGTTCGGGGATCATAAGTTTGTGTTGAGCCTTAGTCAAGGACCCCCATAATGACCAACTCAACCTTGTGACTCCTGTCTGAGAGCCAGGTCCCCAGGGGTGATGTGAGTGTGTGTGTTGTGGTGTTAGGACAAGGGTGGTGGGAGTGGGGGGGTTGTCGGCGCCATAATCTGAAGATAAATCTCAGATAGAGGATAGAGCCAAAATCTCCAGAGGATCAGAGGAATAGAGTTGGAGAAGACCGATTATTGATTTGATATTGAATTAGGAAAATTTCACATTTTCTATGTCAGTAGCTCACAAACTCCACACTTTGCATTTTCCTCCCGTGGCTCCTCTCGTTAATCAGTTGAATTATTCACAGGGACCAGAATCAGTCGGTCAAAACTATAAATGCTGCTAAAGCATGGAATGACTGATTGGCAAGTTCCATTTGACGGAAGGGCTAAAAGGGGCAACTCAGTGCCGAGGCTCAGCGGTGACGGCGAATGGAAAGAGACTGGAGTAAGTAGAGTAGAAAGCACCTGTCATCTCCAGCTCTCAGGCTGCTTGATTAACATCAAATTTTAATTTTTCTCTCAGACGCTGAAAGGTTGTTACGCCGCTGCTGCTGCTGCACCAGCTCCCGTCTCGCTGAGTCTGTGGGTTCGGAGGCTAACGCAAACCAGGGAGAGCAATACGATATGACATGTGTGTGTGTGCCTGTACATACGAGTGTTTCCCCGTGTTAAACAGAGAATATTTCCACATTAAAACTTTATATATTCTTCATGACTGCATGTGCTGTTTAAATTAATTGCACGTTTGCGAATACAACATCCATCTGTTACATGCTAATGGACACAACTTCATTAAAATAAATTCCCACCCTTCCCTGAATTATGGTCTATTGAGTTAAACTGTATCTCACCATGTAAAAATAAAAAACCCTATCTGGGGAAATATAGAACACAATTACTTCAAAGGCTTCCCCCCAAAAGCACAACACAGAGCTACATGAACGCAGGACGCCGAACAACTCTAAACGGCTGCGGTCCCAACATGGTGGCTGTAATATTTCTTAATTGGATGATGGAAATCACACGGGCCTTTTGTTTAGCTCCGTGCACCGGGAACGCTCCGCCGCTCTCCTTCCTCCCCGACTCCCGCTCGCTCTCTCCCCTTTTTTTGCATTTGCATATTCATTGAGATATCAATTATTTATCCCTCAGCACAATGACTTGCTGTATTATATGTGCCTCTATACAGTATAACATAGCAGTATATGCATTTTACTGAATAATGCATAAAATAAGTGGAATAAATCAGCATGTAATATAACGCCAAATAACAACAGTGGAATATTGTTAAATTACAGAGATATATAGAAAAATAAAAAAAATGTAGAAAAAGAGGAGCATTGATTTGCATTTATTATTTACGTTTTTTTGTTTATGATAAAAAGGCCCCAAAAATTAGTAATTGCCAAGAACAAATATATTTTCTTTTTCAACTGTATAATATAGACTCACTTAAAATTGTTAAATAAAATGTAATACTGCCAATATTAATGCATTTTGTTCAGCATAAGTTTACCAGAGGTCAGAATAGAAGAAAACATATTAAATGGCTGACATGTTCTGATCCAATCACTTTAAACAAACTGTACATTTCATGTGTGTTTGCTCAAATTTACACAACCACACACGCAGGCACACACACACACACACCCTTACGACTGAACTGCTCTCCCCTAGCATGTAATATATGTATGTTTATATGAGGAGGCATTAGAGCGTATGCATAGGTACCAATAGGACACAATATTTGAAAACCTCTCGTACAATAACCCCATTACCCCCCGAGACACATTCCCATTTACACGCTGTTGCCCCTGTGAGCTGTTCTCTCGTAGTATTATTATTATTATTATTGTAGCAAAAAACAATGAGATGACTAATCAAAATATAATTTCCGCAGTGAACCGACCAACTCTCACTGTTACAGCTGCACCTCAACCAGCTATGACCTGAGGAAAAAAAAAAAAATCATGGCCTCACCAGCCAATACTCTTTCTCCTTCAAGCCAGCTTCAACACAGACACACACACACACACACACTGAACACATAACCACACAACACACACACTCTCTCTCTCTCTCACACACACACACACATAGACACACACACACACACACACTCCCTCACAAACACAAACACAGCAACACACCATCGCCCATCGCCGTAGCGCAGAATAGATGACCGCACTTACTTTAAATGTCCCGTGAAGGAAAGTTTTCAGATTTTTTTCTTCTCTCCTCCGCCTCCCTCAGACCAACTCCGCTCTTTGTGCTTCGGCAAAGAGGAGAGAGGAGCTCAGAGGAAGTGTGTGCCCGCCATAGGCAGCCAGCTGTTCACCCCTCTTATCAGATATCTATAGCTAAAAAAGCAGGTGGCTCCCTATCATTTTATACATTTTCCACTGTATGTTCTTCCACCTTGCACGGATGCAGACTGTGCTCTCTGCATCTGGTTGCACAAGCACAATCAATATGGAAGGGGAGAGCTATTTTATGATTGGAGAAGTTGTTGTGTTTTTGGTGGTGAAATTCATTATTTAGTATCTGAACCTTCAGCAATTCAGTATCATTTATTCATAAAGTCCCTTTTTGCCAGGAGGAAATGGATACAGCTGCAGCAACCGAGTGAGAGAGAGAGAGAGAGAGAGAGAGAGAGAGAGAGAGAGAGAGAGAGAGAGAGAGTGTGAGAGAGAGAGAGAGAGAGAGAGAGAGAGAGAGAGTGAGAGAGAGAGAGAGAGAGAGAGAGAGAGAGAGAGAGATTGAGAGAAGTAAAGAAAGAGAACGAGGGAGGAGGGAGAAATGAATAGAAAGAAGATGTGTGGGGGGGGGTTGCTTGCTTGCGGGGGGAGGCGTTCGGATTGATGATATTGATCAGGCACCTCTTGAAATAAAGGCATCGGGGTGGGGGGGGGGGGGGGGGGGGGCTTTTTTTTTTCAAGCCCTCGTGATTGACAGATAAAGAGAGGAGATGGCTGGGAGGAGGAGCGGGGCCTTGAACATCACATGCCAGCACTGAGCGATGAAAGGAGCCGTTCTGACGAGCACAGCGAGGCAGGCTCAAGCACACTACAGAGGCAGAGGGATGGATTGTGAGGAATCACTCGAAATGATGTTTGTTTACTTTGCAAAAAAACACAGGAGGAAGAGAAGGAGAGAGGGGGAGAGTTGTTAAGTGGAGGAGTCGAGTGTGTGTCTGTGTGTGTGTGTGTGTGTGTGAAACAGCTTGCTTTGTAAATTTGTTCTTTAGAAGCTGCAGCTATGGACCCTACAAATGCTGACTAATGTTGAAGCTGCTGCACCGCTCTTTGAAAAAAGGGGTAAAAAAAAAATACAACTGCAATAAAGGCATGTAAAAAAAAAAAAAATGGCACCACTGTGAAAGTGTGAATCTACACTGTGTAGTATATTACAGAAATGAGAGGAGATGTATGAAATCATTTACTGCACAATGTTTTTCCCTGTTTTTCCTCTGACAAGAAAATCTTTCAGCACAAAAAATGTTTTTCTCTTTTTTCCCCTCCCTCCATTGTCTGTTTTTGTATTCTGTTCCAAATAAAAGCAATTTGAAAACTGCTCCAGGTCCTGAATTATTTAGATTCAACTTAGTGCAACGCTAGCACCAGAAATTGCAGAGATCCATCTCAGTCAGGTTGTAAAGAACGAGGTGCACCTGTAGCTGCCGTGGCCTTTGGCTTCTGAGCCGCCACTGGCTGCCGTGACTTCCTGTTTTGGGTGTTGTATGTTTGAATTTATCAGAGTGAAATGAAATTGAATTATAGAATCTGTGTTTCCGTGTCACATATTTAATTGTTTAGATTTAACACAACTGAACAATCTTTTTTTAAACCTAAGATCGTATGGCTGAACTGAAAATGTGTCTGTGTTAGTGGTAAATTAATAAACTAATTTATGGATAATTTATCTATTTAACTTGTGTAGTTAAGACAAAATAAGTGGGATTAATGCATTTGTATTATTACCCAACTAAATACACAATATACATTTTTCATTTCTAGTACTTATGGCTGTTGAGAGATCATGTCAATATTAGTACAGTAGACTTTTAATTTCATTTGCTTTCATTCATGTTGTAATATTATGTTTTATAAGCTGTGTGGTTAATGCTTTTTTAATTAATTAATTCACTGCAATAAATTATTTTAGACCCGTGTTCTCTTCTCCGTTGTTTTCAGTTTTGAGAATAAGTAGAGAAGTAAATAATAATGGAAGTAAATGAAATTTGTTTTAGTTCAGTTTTTGGAGTGACGACAAACACTAAGGAAATCAGTAGCAATTCAAGATGCCCACACCACCATCAGCGTGCCTGTACCACCATGACAAAGTAAAGCATAGTTGACACACAAAGACTTTATTGTTTTATAACTACTGCTTTCACTTTTCTAACAGGTCTGCAAATGTGTGAAACGCTGCCAGATTAGTGAGAACAGGACTTGAGTGAGTTCACCTACAGGTGCAGTAAAACCCTAAAGAAGTTTTGGAATTCATCCACTGTAAATGATAACATTGATGTTAGGAAGTTTTTTTTATATTCTGAGACTTTCTGTGGGGCTGTTAGTTTGTTTTTTAATATAAAATGACAATTTAGAGCTCAGTGAATTATCTCTTGGCACTGGTAATATCTGTCAGTGAGACTGAGTCACATTTTTTCAATTCACCTTAAACTATACTCAAGACTGAAAATATGCATAATGTGTGATGGCAATCAGTGAAGAAAATGTTACACAACAATCACCCAACAACAATGGTGCCACAAATGTTCTGCTGTAGGACTCACATGAACTAAATCTAACATTGAAGATGACTAAAGATCTGGTGTTTGCTTGTCCGTCAATATACCTTTATTTTATTTTGCCACAAAAATGAGTGATCGGTTGATTAGGGATCTGAAACAGAACTAAACTAGAACATGTAAAAATGTGTAAAAAACGGTCTTTCCTTCTCACTCTCAGTAGACAAGCTTCAGGGTTTTATTTTGCCTTTGTCCTTGACTGGCACCGTGACTTGTACCTGACAGGGAAACAGATTATTCAGTTAATGGACGCACCTTCATGAATTTAAACAGACTTGTATCACTCGTCCAGAGTGGGCTCATGCAGGTGACGTGTTTGTCACAACATCAATCATTTCAGGGTTTACTTCTTCACTAGTTTGTGCTAAAATTCAGTCAAGGTCAACAAACCTTTTTTTTCTGTTTCACTGGGACTCAAGAACAAAACGAGTGTTAAACAAACACCGACTTGTTTGACTCTTAATGGAGAAAACATCATTCAGAATTACAGTACATGGACATTAAGTGTACTTTACTATAAATGTTTTAAAGCTGCATATTAAACAGAATCCTCTTCCTCCTCTTGACATCTTAAAAGGTTATTCTTTGCAGGACGAGGTGAACTTGATAAATGGTTATTGTTGAACAAGAGCAAAATATGTATTGATCAAGGACCATGGCAGAGCAGATTAATAGAGCAGTCGTGATAATTTTTTCAGCCCGTCTGCATTTTGATGCTCAGGGGAGTCTGCAGCCTTCCCTCTGATGTCATGGATGCACTACAGGCGTAAGTTTAGACAATGCTAAAGAAAGAAGCCACATTAAACCTCATCTGTCGCCTCATAAGGCTGAGATGATTTACTGCATCTGATGTAAGAGCACTCAGAGTGTCACATAACTAAATTACCTATTTAAGTTGCACCGCAGCGTTGTGGTGAAGCAGGAACCTGAACACCATTTTTCTTCCTGGAAACTTTGCAAAGAATAGTTCCACATATAGCAAACTTTCAGTGTCCAGAGGATACTGTTGCAACATGGAGCGCATCTCTCCAAGAGAAGACAACAATACTATACGGACAGCAGAAGAAGACAAAAAAAACCACTTTGAAGTTCTTCTTCATTGGAAGACGGGTGCACCGGGGCCACATCCAGTGTCGGATTGACTGGCAACTCCGCAGCCAGTCATGTCAGCTGTCGATCAAACTGTCAAAGCACAAAAGTCTGGTTCTCCAGCCTCCATGACTGTGAGCAGTTAGCAGCTCAGGACGACTCCGGGGCCAAGCACATTAAAGCGCTCGCCTCGCCTTCATTACCAGAGGGAATGTGGAGTTTTGCCTGGAAAAACCCCAGTGAATTCACATTGTATTCTGAATTACATGTACCTGCAGCCCAATGTGATACAATTAGGAGCTGATTATGTGTGAATCAAATGATGACAGTCTGACCGCGCGCCTGTCTGGCATGTAGTCTTTGCCGGTATAGCCAATCCACTGCCTCAGGAGAGAGGTAATTGATTCCCAGGTCCCCCGTGGGAATGCTGCTCTCCTCAACTTGCATGGCACGGTTGCACGAGAGTATCCGAAATAAAAAAAAACTCAACGAGCATATAGGCTGTGCCTCCACGCCGGCATCTCTCCAAGAACTTTGACCTACAAGAAATGGAAGGATTGCATCTCCTGTCACAGAGTGAGAGTGGACTCTGGGAAAGACAAGCAGATTATACACAAACATGTGCATTCATAGTTTTCAGCACGTTAATTGATAGTGAAACATGTTTTTTTGTGCAAATGTGTGTGTGTGTGTGTGTACAACTTGTACAGATATCCTTGTGAGGACCTAGAGTCAGGACATTTTGGGAAAGTGAGGACATTTTGGAAAAGTGAGGACATTTCGGCTGGTCCTCACTTTTTGACCCACTTTCAATGGGCTGTTTGAGGGTTAAGACTTGGTTTTAGGGTTAGAATAGGGTTTAGCTTAGTGGGAGGCATTTAGTTTTGATGTTTAAGGTTAGAGTAAGGTGCTGGGGAATGCATTATGCCAATGAGTGTCCTCACTAAGATAGATGTACAAACACGTGTGTGTATTTGTGGCTTGTGATAAATCACCGACTTCTTTCTGAAGCCTCTTTGAAAAATTTATGAGCTGTTGAACCATTGTGTGTGTGTGTGTGTGCACATAATACTGTAACTGTGTGTGTATTTGCGCACTTCAAAGCTTAAGTGTGCATGTTAACCTTTACTTTTTCGCTTTCTACCTGAAGCCCAGACACTCACTGTAATGTGAAGTGTAGCTTATTATTTGCTCGTGCTATCAAACAGCCTCTTTGTTGACATAGAGAATCAAATGTTTTCTGTTGACTGTTGAAAGAATAAAATAGATGTGGCAATACGTAGTTAGGACATGAAATATCGTGACAGAGGATTTGAGATGATCACAAACAAGCACTAAAGATGAAGCAAATTTTCTCAAATTTCTGCAAGTCACAGCTGGAGAAACAAGAAGAAGTCGCACATATAGAAGTTGTGATGTATGTTTAAGTTGAGTCAATTTACATGTTCTCATTTCTTGGGGGGGGGGGACAGATTTTTACCCTGGGGCTCAACTACATCACCTACAACCTCTGTTACAGTAAAACCAAAATCAATTTATTCCAACAAGGCCAGATAAAGACAACAATACATGCAGAGGCAGAACAAGCAGAACGGAGGGATTACACACACTGTGACCTGTGAGTGTGTCAAAAAAAGGCATAATGTGAGAGCACTCCAGTTATCAGTGCGAGGGCTGTGAGGATGCCTCATTGAGGATTAGGTCTCTCAGAATCACTCGTCCACAGATCTGCGCCAGTATTCCCAGTGAGACTGATTATCCGGGCCTGTCACAGACACAGAGGATAATTACCGGCTCTCCCTGAGGTCACTGCTCTCTCCATGCCCCCGTGAATGGAAACATGCCGCTGAGCGAGATGCCACAGATGACTGGGAGGGAACACAGGTTACTCTCTCAAACCCGCGTAAACAAAAAAAACCAAAAACCCAGAGGCGGACAAACACATTTTTTTTATGCTCTGACTCTTTTTTTCCCCTCTGTGTGTTTTTCTGCTACAATCCTCACGTTTCTCTTCTTCTTCATTCCTTGAGTACAATATCGTGTCGTCCTCTGTCTTTCTCGTCTCAGACATGTTCTCAGTCTATGTTAAATTGTTTCCCCCTTTTCTCTCGTTCAGGTGCTCCCATTCCTCTTATTTCACCACCCCCCCTCCCCCTCCCCCCTTTTGTTTCATGTCTGCCGTGTCAGCTCTACCTCTCCCCCTAGTGGCCCATTCGTAATTTACACTAACAGCACAAACTCATCTTTCCATGCAGTCCACAGGAGTGACTGCCATTCCTGTTGGTGGGTGACTGAGGCGAATACAAACAGATAGGGGGAAGGAAAAAAAGAATAGAGCGAGGGGATAAAAACTCCACAAGGACAAAGTGACACTGGAAGAAATCCTAGAACCTCCACTTCTCCCAGAGCCCCTGCAGGAACATGACACCAAAGCCCCCTTCCCTTCCAAAATAAAACTGCCTGTAGACTGAGTCTCCTAGAGGACTCGCCACAACAACACCACATATGTGTGTGTGTGTGTTGAAAAGAGGGACTAAACAAATAAACTTGCCAAGCTTCCACAGCTCCACTCGGTTGGTAGAGCCACGAAAGCAAAGCTCGACTTTTTTTAGTCATTGTGTTTTCTTACTTTTACAGTTTTGATTATAATTTGAGTTTCAGCTTTTCAAGATGCTGCAGCCAGTGGCCAAAAAGGGAAAGTTTCGTTCAGCTGAACACAAAGAAATGAAGGCCATGACATCACTGTTGTTTTTGTTCGGCACTGCAATGATAGTGGCTCTTATAAATAAATGATAGGGCGCAGGCTGAGCCAGGTTTGGTCCTTCTGTGTTCTTGCTCATGGGTTTGACCCAGTGCGTCTCGTCGTCTGAGACAAATCTGTGAAAAGTTGTAGCGATGGAAACAATAATAGAGGGAAGTGAGAGAAAGAGAGTGACTCTGGGATGGAGGGAAAGAAAATAAAACCACCACAAAGAATCAGATGTCGTGAACTGCAGCTATGTCATTTGGATAAAAAGTAAAAACGCATGCTCCTCAATTTTGCCCTCAGCTTCAGAGACATTAGCGGCGTTTAGGATCACTTCAGAGCCGACCTTGTGCACCGTCCAGGACCCCACCCTCCATTCACCCCCCCCCTCGCACTGTGTGTGGCTGCTTAATTATTGATGCTTATGTATTGCTGATTTTGGTCTTTGTGCTGTCCCCGGTGAACGCTCTGGTGAGGCCGACGGAGGTATTTATCTAACTCAGAGAGTGGGGCTCTATTCCTCATCCTGTCCGCACACCACCGGGCCGTCCCAGTGGATATGACCTCAGCACTGCTGCAACCAGAGGACTCGCTCGCACACGCCGGAGTATATGTTTTCATTTACGGCTGAAATTATATACAGATCCGCACCGGAGGCTGCGATTCAGTTGACGGTCATTCACGAGACAGCACTGTAGAAAAAATGACCACAAACTAGGCCTTTTAGAATCACAGGCCAATTTGGTTTTGTTTGCTTCATGTTATAAAACCATGTTTGAATTCTAAATCAGTGGTCAAGTAGAACAAATATTCAAAGTTCAGACATTAATCTACAGTATAAAGTACTGCAGTTAATGCCATAGTAAGTACTGTAATGATTATTGTATGACAGGCTGTATCAAATCCTTCTGTCTTCAAGAACAAGTCCAATGTCAGCACAGAACTCCTGGATTTACACTGTGGTGTTCTGAGGAAGGGCAATGCTGCTCTCTTGTGGTGAACAGCCAGTATCGCTGTCTTTGTGTGGCTGCTATAACAGTGTCCCTGTGTATAATTGCATGTATGCTATTTGTAGTGGTTCCCTGTATCTGCAGTTACACAAATGAATATATAAATACAAATCAATAAATACACAATCAAAAAAATTACACAATATTGGCATTAATGCACGTCAATGGTAACCTGCATCTTTGGATTGTCTGAATCTTAACAGTTAGCTAAATGTTTTTCCATTATGATTATGATTATGATTATGCGTATTATGATTATGATTATGATTATGATTATGATTATGATTATTACATCTGCATGCACTAAGTGTTAAGTTACGTGAAATTAAATATTTTAAATTTAAGATGACTAGTTAGGGGGCTATGCTGTCAGGCTAACTCCAATAAGTGCAGTTGCTCAAGGAGGCTGATGATGCAACAGTCAGGAAACAAAGCTAATGATGCAAATAGGAAATCCTCTGCAGTCTGTCTGAGTTCGGTCTACGTGGACCACACATGTTACAGAAGTAATTCAATTAAAATAAATTCAGCTTTTTTAACAAGTTACAACACATATTATCATTTCATGTTTCAAGGTTAAGACCGTACAACATCACGGAGAAAGCAGTTCCCACAGAGAGCAGGCGACTTGGCGACAGAGAGAACAAACCTCCAGCCATTCCTCTACGATCCCTCAGTATTATTGTGTCACAAAGGGAATATTCATTTATTTTTCACTATGTATCTGTGCATAGTACACAGATATTGAGATGCATTATGAATCAAGACAGTGATCTCCAGTAGTCTGAACAGATCTACTTTGAGGGAACATATTCTTTCATCCCACAGTCTTACATTCTCAAACAGACCATAAGACCTGCTCCTCAGTCTCCGAGCTGCTCAATAGATCCCATCAAACAGATCTGGTTACACAACCCGTAGCTCTAAGAAGGTGGAGGACCTCCAAAAACAATATTAGCAGTATTGACATCTTTAATGTGCGGCAAAGGTCTAATCCCAGAGGCCACCGCACTAATGGGGAAATATTGAGTGTTGCCAGAACAGAGGTTTTCTCCTAATCTGTCCATTATATGCTCTGGACAACCACTTTCACCAGAGACGAATGTACAGAGACGGACGGCAGATAGTGTGATCAATTTTGATACGATAAAAGGGGTGATAACTCAACGTCAGTCACACTCTCCGATGATTAGCTGGTGTCTGTCGAAAAGAATACTGTTAAACCAAGATCTCTGAGCCATTTCCTCCCTCTCTTTCTATAGTTTGCCCGGTGATCCAATCAATGCAGCCCTTTTCATCCTTCCCTATTTCATCCCTGACTTATTGCGACCCTTTAATATGTTTTTTTTTTTTTCTGTATCACTCCCTTCCAGTCTTTTTTCTCCTGGAACTTACTGGCAATCAACCATTACCCTCACTGACTGCCAGTCCATTATGTCCACTTTTCACATCAGAACACCAGAAAGAAAGCAGGAGCGGTCACATGTGGGAGAGCAACCGTCGCTCTCCACTGTTTGAGCTTGCACACATAGCTTTGCATGTTTGACTAAGTAAGGGAACTGGCAGGATGTGAGAGACTCAGGGAATTGGGGGAGCTGAAACCGGGCGATTTAAGAAGACGCATCCAGTTCTCTGATGCATAACTAAGACAACACTGTGGGTCTGTGGTTTAGCAACACACAGTGCTCTTCTTTAGCCCCGGGCTGTATCGGAGCGCCCTATCTCTCCTCCACATCCAGCCACGCTGGGTCCACACATCAGCCCAGCCAGCCAGCGGACGCCACTGTAGCTGGTGATAACACATTGTGTCTGAGTTTGGAACATGTTTGGCTGCAGTCTTGTTCTGCAACTCCAACTGGTGTTGGTTGGGAAGAGGTGTATGTGTGTGTGAGGGGGTAAAGTATATGTGGGGGAAACAACTCTGGAGTAAAAGTTTGCCATTTAGAGTTTTTTAAAGATATATAACATCATACAAGGCTGCAACAAAGAATTATTTTTATTGACCTATAATCTAATGGAGTTTTCATTCAAATATTTGATTTGTTTATAAAATCTGGATCTCAGTTTCTTTTGGTTGCTTAGATTTCTCTCAGTCAACAGTTCTAAACCCAGTGAAATGCACAACAATGATCTCAAACACACACGTTTCAAAATCAGAGAAGCTGGAGAACGGGAATGTTTGGCATTATTTTCTTGATCAATTGCTTATATTTATACTGTTGTTGGAGATTACTTTTAAAATTCTACCAATCAATTTGGACCAATCTTTTTCTTCAGCTCTAATTTAATCACCCTGTCACATTATTCGATTTCAGAATATGCAGCTAAATAACTGTGGGAAAATTTGTGTGAATAACTTTCTGTAGTCTGACCACAATACAGAACAACTGTCCCAACAAAATCTATTTTAGCTATTGTTTACACTTCAGAGATGATTTTACAAGGTTTTACATTTGACCTGAATCCTCTATCAACCCATTGGCTAGTTTATGGTGAGTGATTAAAGAGATAGACTTTCCTTCTCACCTGATGTGATCACGAATCCCAATGACAAACTACTTTCTGAAATCGAATCCTCTGCATTTTTAGATGATCCATCGTTTTGTGCTCCGGTTGTGACATGGGGATGAGGTGAGAATGACATTGACTTCTGTAAGTTTGAAATCTGTCTTAATGTAATCATGCTGTACTTCTAGCGTTGTTACATTTGTTATCATACTGTCTAAGCTGCACTTGCATGCATGCTGTATTAGGATTCATTAAACTGTGGCTATAACATGAACATGAGTCAATAAACTGCTTATTTTAGTAATTTGCAGATTTTTGGTTTCTAAAACCTTTCCTCAGGCTACATGAGGCAAGGAGAGAATTGTATATTAAAGCAACTCCAGTGAGTTTGTGTTCTTGTCCCTCATTGATACCTGCTGTCATATTATCCTGCTTTTTTCCCCAGTGAGCTACATGCTGAGACCTCGCTACCCCCGCCTGTGACCTTTGCAAATTTTGCCCTTTGCCGCTGCTTTGTGTAATCCGACCTTATTAAACTTTATTTCCAACCATGCGGTCACGAGTGAGTCGAGTCCTTGTCTGAACACCGTGTCGTTGCCATTCCTCAACATGCAAACAAGCGCGGGCATGACGCTCATTTAAAACTCAGGTCTGATGAAAGTAGGAGAAACGGAGTGAGACACAATACAAAGTACAAAGAGAAAGAGAGAGAGAGAGAGAGAGAGAGAGAGAGAGAACAAGGGAGCGACAGGGAGAAGACGAGTTTAGAAAAAAAAAACGTCCGTCCGCAGACTCATTACTCTTCATCTGTTTGTCTGGGTGGCACATCTTTACGCCGCAGCACCTGCCCAGTGCAGTCTAGCCTGCGTGTGATATGCTCTACCACCCTGCGGCGGGAAGACACCATGCTAAATCTCTGTCTCTCAGTCTCTCTCTCCCTCTCTGATGCTTTCTCTTGCTTTTCCCCCCCAAACATAAAAAAACACAGAAATTGAAGTATGTAATTAAGAGCGTATATGCAGCGCCAAGTGAAGAGTTATCACGGGGAAATGCATGCACATGCTTGCTTTTGCAGCACTGGAAGCGGCATGGCTCTGGAGATTGGCGGGAGGGAGACTGAAATAGCTTGGCAGCCGTTGTGTAACCATCACACTGAGGCAAACATTCATGGCCTGCAGAGGATGGGTCCCAATGACTTTGTGTGATCCCTTGAGTTTTACATTCATAGCCTCATGGAGTCGACAGTTTTGGTTTAGGTTCGACAAAGTTTACTAAAAAATATTCATCATGTTCAAGCCCGTGAGTCTTTTTAATCTTTGGTCTATGACCCAGAACAAAAACTAGTTAATTTGTGATATTCAGGACATTCAGAGCAACAACAGATAATAAATGGTGTGCTGATATGAAGTATAAACAAAAGTTATGAACATCTCGTGACATAAAGAACAGCTTCAGTGCAGAACCTTGTGTGAAGTGTAATTTACACAAAAGACAAAGGTCCTTATACACATATAATTTGCATTTCCATGTTGAGCATTCAGGGCAAAGCTCCACTGTGCCTGCAGCCTCTCAGTCACTATTGCAGCAGCCGAGTATACCTCCCTCACAAGAAGCACAAACAAATACACCCCCATACACACTCACTCATTATTACAAAGTTAAATTCAAGATTCAAGATTCAAGAAGATTTATTGTCATTCCAAAACATGAGGTACATGAGAGGGAATGAAAGCAGCAATGAAACTGAACACTAGAATCTCAAAACTAAGCAGAAGCAGCAAATAAATCCAATGAAATAAAAACAAATAAAACAATAGAATCTCAAACTAAACAACGATCAAAACAATGCAAAATAAAAAACTGCAAATATTGATAAACATACGAGTATAGATATTTAAGTAGTATTGCACATGAAAAGTCTATATTATACGGATGGTGGCAAAGTTATCATAATGTTATCATAAATCATAATATACATTATCTCAAGGCACTTTACATAGTGAGGTCGAGACCTTCAAAGGTTGAATCATCAGTGTTGCTTGGGAATAAAACTGGATTTTTCTCAGGTGATTTGCTGAATTAACCTAAAACAAACAATACAGTCTGAATATTTTATCCATAAATATCATTTTTGAATTGCTTTTCCAGAAACTCTACTCTGTGGTGACACGTGTGTATAATATTTCAAGCACATACACGTACGTATCATACAGGCGAGCACATGCCAATAATCTTGAAAGTGAGTGAAGGCTTTGAAGATAATGACAGTTTGATATTCACACTTGTTCATCTGTACTTTTCTTGTTAAAGGTCTCTCAGAAATATATATATATTTAAAGTTCACATTAAAGAAACCATTAGATGTCCCTCTTCCTCGGCATGAAACCCCACTGAGTTCTTTCAAGACGGATCAAGGCAGAATTACCCAACTTCCTTCCTCATTACTTGAAGTAAAAATAGACGGGCCAGTGTCGGACTGGTAATGACAACAGGGTGGGTAACATTTTCCCCCTTTTATCCAATCATGGCCGTGATGTCCTAGAGGATGGCTGACAGAAAGATGGATGAATCTTTTGAGGGTTGGTGGCTAATCCTATCAAGGAAGTAGTCACTGTCTTCAAAATGCAATTAAAAATACGAGCTAAAATTACCAACTGTGCCTTTAAAACTGTTCTGGCCCCTCAGTGATCTCATAGCAAGCTGCAGCACGGTTCCACTCATTTGTGACCCGGCCCCTCTGATCATTTAGACCCAAGTTCCTGCTTTGGAACAGATTTCATTTGAAGGGATATTTATAATTTCCTCCAGCTATATGCACATTGTAGCATCGTTAATACATTATAATCAGTTATGTTTGTACCTTTATACTAATATTTTGATCTGGACATCCCAAGAATTACTGTATTACTGCAATTGTCTAAGAATGATTTTCAAAAATGATCTGATTTGTTTCAAATTACCATCTCATGCAGTTATTTTTAATTCAAGAAACATATCAAGTGAGTTGTAGTTTGTCTCCATTCTAAAATAACTGCTCTGTAAAATGTATGGATTTGCAATGAACCTGCAGTTCACAGTGGTGAGCCACCTTCAGAGTCATGTGCCTTCAGGGCCATGTGGGATTCTGACCATGGAGGATACCAGAGGAAACAGTAAGACTTTCTTTCATGTTTAGGATTAATAATAACTTCATCCATCTGAAACAGGAATTGAAGTTTAGAAAATTAAATGAAGACAAAGTTAAAATATGACTCTTCACTCAGGTCTGCATCCCATCCCCTGGATTTAGCAACATGGACTCAAAACAAGACATTAAACAGCATTTACCATCTGAATTAAAAGCCCAGACTTGAGGTTCCTAATAGGAGCAGTGCAGTTTCTCATTTTAACGTGTTTTGGGAAAACTCTCAACTGTCAAATGCAGTGTAAGTGGCTGGTGAAGGTTACAACTTGTCTCCAGAGCGGTGATTCAAAATGTTTAATTGGTGTTGACACACTTAATATTTATTTTATTTAAAAAAAATCTAGACTAACTAGATCTGTTTATCTGCGTATGTCTGCCTATGTAATGTGGAAGAATTTTTAACAAGACTGAACTATTTTAAATGTTATGTATCGATACTGATCCTTATCGTCTAATTATTAATCAATATTATGTTGAATTTTGTATGCGTTGCATGTGTTTGATAAATATTTTATTTCATATCCTCACACACATACTGCATGTTTATTTACTTATTTCAAGTTCTATATATTGGTTGAATTTGTCATTTCTTTTCATTACTTATTTAGAATAAAGTTTGTAGATTCGTGCAAAAGTAAGTGAATAAATCATTAAATATTCGGACAATAATCAATTAAAACATCGCAAATAGAGAAAATAGAAATATGGAAAGAACATTCAGGTCAAAGATACACACATATGGTTTGGGGCAAAAGTTAATTCTCATCCAGATCAATAAATAAGTAAGAAGTCATATCATATATTTTATGACTACACAGAAAGTGTCATGCACTACTTCACTGAACTCCATTTCCACTTTCACAGATGCTGAAAGAACAAACTTTACAGACTGAGCTGTTTGGATTTGAGCTCTGCCAAATGTTGCCTTCGCCCAAACTCCGCAATGGGAATATTTACATTTACTAAGCCGGCATTATGCAAAATGTGCACCGTTAACTGTAAGATTATTATGAGAATGGGGGATGATGATAATGACATTAATGATGTCTTAGATGCAGAAATATTTCCAGAGAAGTCGTCCGGATCCCCCCGATGCAGAAAACAACGCAGGAGATGGTCAGGGCTTCAACATCTTCCCAGTCTGCACAGAGACTAAAGGGCCGTTTAGGAATGAAGGGGGTGGTGGGTGGAACAAACTAGCACGGAGAGACCTTCATGCCTCCATGCAGCACCCCTGGGGTCATGAGGCAGATGCAGAATATCACCACAGAGCGGCTGGGAAGTGTTATGAGGATGAAATTTGGCTCAGTCTCTCCGGGTCGGCCAGCTCAGACAATAGAAAACACTTTTTTTGGGGCGTTTTTATTCCTTGCACAACAACTTTTGAAGCACCCATATCCTGTCACCCCTTGAACAATGTGTTTTATTAGCCCTGTCCAGCCTGTTGTTGATATGCAGCCCAAGGTGCATCCAGAATAGCCCCGTGTCCACCTCCTCGACCTGCATTTTGACAGGTGTCACTGACGCGCTGCTCAGAAATAAGCAGCCGAGCCGGTGTAAATGACAACCTTCATTCCGCGAGGACACATGCTCTCTTGATGAGAGGCCACTTCAAAGGTGACAACTGCTCGGGAGAATGAATGTCACCGGCTTGTTCGAGGAGCACGAGAGTGACAGCACATATGTGACGCGTGTTTCGGTTGCCGTCTCGGGGCTAAATTAACACTTGCAGCACCCTCTCGGCTGTGGGTTCCTAGATTGTTTTTCTCCCCCACACGACAAAACAGCAAATATAATAAAAGCTTGTGGAACACCGGTCTTCGGTTTCCTAGGTAGACTTCCAGACATTTGTAAAATTCAGAGCAAGCTGCATTAAACTGCTGCGGTTGGTAAAAGCTCGGCTGAATCGGTAATGCTACTTTTAATATTAATATTGCTTCTATAATTGATCTCATAAAATATACAAAACAATCATTAAAGGCAACTAAAAATTGCTCATTTTAATATATTTACAGAGACCACAATATAAGATGAAACACGATTAAACCTCTACAGTGAGGGAGCAGCGAAAGTATGGTCTTTTTAAATTGCATATCAAGTGGGATGCACGGCACGGTGGTTAAAGCTAACTCCTCACAGGAAGAAGGTTCGGCTGGTCTCCTTCCGTGTGTGTGTGTCTGAATGTTAGTGTGTTAGTTGTTTTCTCTACATGTTGGTCCTGCGATACACTGGTGGTCGGTTCAGGACGTACCCCACCTCTTGTCAATGTCAGCCTGGATTGGCTCCAACTCCCCCCCCCCGCAACCCCTAAAGGTTAAGTGTAGGGACGGGTGATATGGACAAAAAATCTTATTACAGTCGATATATTTCGTGATACAAGGCAATCACTGTTTCTGTCATTTCTGCTTCAGATGGTAAAACAGATTAGTGGTATTTCTTGTCTTTATGGGAAAACGCTTTCCACACATTTTGCAGTGCACACCACTCTGCTTCTTTTCAGACAAAATATCTCCACACTACAGAATTCCTCGGACCCTTCTTCTCAACAATGTCCTCATCTTCTGAGCCTTGGGCTGTGCCCCTTGTGTCTTCGCGATATATACATGTAGATAATGGATTCATATCAAGTGGGAGGTTGTGAGGGTGTTTGTTTGATGGTTGGTCAGTTTAGCAGAAACCACTTTAGGGCATTTTGGTCAAAGAGCTGTTGCTAAAGACTTGTTTAGAGTGAATGAAACAAACTTTGGTGGGATTGTCTGAATTCAGTGGTTTTCTTGCCAGTTCAACTTTTATAAATGAATCTCACATGACAGTAATCTTTCTTTAGTCTTAACCAAGTCCTATAAGAGCCTGAACATAACCATAAAAAGTTAATTAACAATAATAACATGTCTTTATTCACTGCCAGTGGATACTGTCCAGCAGGAATAGCTGTTTTAGTGGGAACCAAATAAGTTGTCTGTGATAATTTTACTGTAAATCATTGACATATAACAGATATGTACATTAACATCTTCATGATATTGACAGAAAACTTATTCCGGACAAAAGTGTTTCTTACTAAATGTATTTGCTGTTGCAGTTTGGTTGTGTGTCATCAGGCAGACGACGTTTCTGCATCATTTTCTACCCAACTGCAATAATCAAATGTATTTTCTTTACAACTTCAGGGGTAGAGCAACAAGTTGCAAACACTGTATTGTTATGTGGAAATAAGTCAAAATGCAAATATTGTTTGTGCATAATGCATAAGTAAATTAACCTTCGTGGCAGAATCAGTCAGAATCTGGGCCGTTTAGATGGAACAGATTGTGTCATTTCCTGCAGCAGTTCATTTGTTGCAGAGCTGGTTTGGTCGTTCGTACATTGCAGGTAGCAGAGTGGAGTCCCTCTGCACTGAATTCAGAAGGAGTATCAGCGAACAACAGGCGCTGTGGTCAGCTGGGGAGCAACATAAAAAGACAACTTGTTAAAGACGGCAGTGCATGAACAACAGGGAGAGTTGATCGCTTGTGTAATGAGCAATGACCAACAAGAGTTCATGAATAAAACACAGTGGAGTGTGTGTGTGTGTGTGTGTGTTACTAAAACAAACTATTATACAGTGCAGCACTCTATGCTAGACAGCCTCAAAAGACTTCAAACTGGATGCTACTACACGCATACAGATTATGTTTCCATATTGCGGCGCTGACATGAATGTTGGCTGGTCCATTAATTATCTGTGTTCATAAGAGAAACACCGAGATTTCTCGCGGAGGAATCCTAATTTATTCTTTTAATATACTGCGATCAAAATGACAGGATCACCGCAATGGCACATTTGGTTTGAAATAAAATGATACAAGTTATTTTTCTCGTATTATGAATTTTCATTTATCCAGATCTGTGCTTCCTGAAGTCTTTGACGGAGCTCATATTAAACAGATGCTTAGTATAGAGCAGTACAATGGATCTTAAGGTGGAATGCCATGTTATGATGATCCAGGGAACTTATCACCACCGACTCAAACCTAGAACAGCAGCTTTAACCTATAATTGACGTCATTAAAGTCTTAAAAAAAGGTTTATGTTGCTAGTATTTTCAAAAACACAGAGCGTGGGACAAGAGTACATTTCAGTGCTCATATCATTGCTACGGAATAAAGTGTCTTGTTAGTTAAAAGTAAAAAATTCACTGGATAAGCAGAATCACTGGTTTCAACTATGCAAAGTGATGCAAATGAGCAGCTCCGGGCTTCAACTGCGGATGACATCACAAGTTTGAGTCTTATATCTGCGGTTTTTGGATTTTGGAAACATCCAGGCTGACGAACAGAGAAATGAACCATTAACAGACACAAGGGATGTAAACGATTCGTGCACTGGTTCATTCGGAGAGTAAATATCAACATCTCGTGTCAGTTTACTTTGCAGATCCACATGGTCATATTAATTCTGGTCTATTTAGATTTGCGTTTGAAAAAGAAACTTGTTGTCATGACTTCTCTTGACTCTGCTGAGATGCTTCATCATTAACTGTCTTGTGAAAAGCTCCAGGTACTTAGACCTGCGCAGGTCACACACACCATGTGCCATGAGGTCGATGAGGTCACGAGGTTAATTGATTTAAGGTTAATTCATTTACTTTAAGTCTTGGATTAATTCACTTTACGCGTGTGACTCCAATTGCTCTCACTTGACAAACATGTGACTCCAACAGCCAACAGTTGTATTTAGATCTTTAGCAGAGGCCTCACACAAAGAAAGATAAATAAAAATACTTTATTACAAGAGACATACATTTTCACGAAACATTTTTAGGTAAATGTTCATAGGTGTAAACAGACAATGCACACATATAATTGTCCATTATGCAGCAGTTGTATTATGTTATTATGATCATATTTACCGAGGGAAGATGTTGCTGTACATAGTTCTACACAAATTATTCAGTAGGACAGTTTCATGCTAATGCTACATGTAGCCGATGAGTCCCTGATTGTTATTGTATTTAATAAACAGGATCAGATGGTAAAACTGACACGCTGATCCGGTCTTTATATTTTGTTTTCCCCTCTGTCCATTTGTTTGTGGGTTTGTTCATTGGGAAGATGATGCAAAAGCTACGGAATGGATTTCCACCAAACTTGGTGAAAGGAGGCAGTATGGGTGCGGGACGACCCCATTTAACTTTGGTGCATTTCCAGATCAGGGCGCGGATCCAAGAATTGTTTTCACTATCAAAAAAAAATCAGCCATCTGCAAAGTGCTGTTGTCTATGAACAGGTAAAACTTGGTGTGGATCCAGAAAATTATTTGGATTTTGTGGATTTGTAGAGAGGTGATCTTATTCAGTTACCACATGATAACAACTATTTCTTTCAGCTATATCGCACCATGGATATTTGCCTGTGTTTTAATGTAAGCAGGTTGCAGAACATTCCCGTGTGGATCATGCATGCATCTGATTTCAATATGCAATATGGTGATAAAGTGGCCGATCAGCCTTGACGGAGGAATGCGCTATGCTTGTTTGAAGAAAGCAAACAATGCACGTAATTCATTCTGGATTAAATTCTCATCTCTTGCTAAATGTATAACAAATTACTTTTATCCACAAATCCACTTTTGAACTGACATTTCGGTTCCACGCATTTTTTTTCCCCATTTACATTCCCTAAATCCTTAAGCTCATGTGTTAAACTAATCACGTGGAAAATAGAAGTTAAGGTTAGGGAGTAAAACACTAAACTCTGCTAAACAAGTTCCCATCTCCCTGGTTTAAAACCCAGTCACAGCTCCGACACAGCCATAATCGACTTGTTGAAAATCTGCCGCAACATCCTTTTCATTCAGTAACTAAGATGATTGACGTCCCTTTCCACAGCTACTGACAACATAAAAGACGGCCCTGCCACTAAATCGGCCAACACTCCTAATTCCTTGAGAAAAAAAAAAAGCACAACAAACATCCCTCCACATTGCCCTTCTAAATGCCCGCTGTACATCCCCCAGGATTTAAGCGGCCCTAATAAGAAGCAAACCAAGGCCACGAGCCCCGCGATTATTCCATCCCTTAATTAGAATTCTCATTATTTACAGAGTGAAGGGAAAGACTCCGCAGTCACATTCACATCAAAGGCGTCATCCGAAGGCAAAGATGATAATTAGATAGTCTAATCTGTTCTCTGAAGTGTCTGTTCCAAATCAACATTTCTGGAGTGTTTGTTTTCCTTCCCCCCTCCGCCTTTGCTTTGCTAAGAGACTGATCAATTAAAATAGAATCACTGGTGACTTTTTTTTTAAGTCCGCCATATGCAGCTCCTTCTCTTCCCCTCCATTATAGCAGACAAATGTGATTTCTGTGCATTTCTCTCCCGATTGTTTTGAGAAAAAATGAGCTCCTGCTGAGAATTTAGTGAAGAACTGATGCGTGTTGCTTCAGGTATACACATGCATGAAGCTACGGCCCTGAAATGGGTTTTCTCTGCAGCTTCCTCTCACCGGCATCAACAGATGGCACTGTTTTCCTGCTAAGCGACTCCAGCAGGCTACATCTCTCGGCCCCCTCTCTCTCTCTCTCTCTCTCTCTCTCTCTCGCTCTCTCTCCTCCTTCCTTTTTTTTCTCTTTCCCTCTGTGTCTCTGCCTCTTTGTCTGTCTCATTCCCCTTTTCCCATTTGCTTAAGCAGAATGAGGGCACCGGAGAATCATTAAGTGTAACTGCTACCTGAGATTAGTGAGAGGGGCTCAAATGAAGTGTCACTAATATGAGGATTACAACGGCAAAGCCACCTGAAGTCCTCCCAGATCTGCCTATAAACACAAGAGAGAGAGAATATGGTGTCGAGAGACGTGACGGAACAGAACATTCACATCACCTCTATCTGCTGAATAGATAATGAATGTTTCCTGCTTGTTGCTACAAAGTCTTGTGTTATCTGCAATGCGATGTTATAACTTCATACAAAGAGGTAAAAGTGATAAAAAATGGTAATGTAATGGAAATTCTGAGTTTATAATAACTTGTGCATCTAATTTGGTTGTTGTAGTTTCTTCTTGCATTTCATTACGATTTTAGATTTAATTGATTTAAAGGTTCACTGTGTAAAAGGGATCTTTTGGCAGAATATAAAATAATCCAATTGATGTTTCTCCAGTGGGTTTCATCTGAATTGTGGTTTTCTTTACCCAAGAATGAGCCCTTTATATTTAAATACTTTATATTTACATGGCTGCCATGTTTTTTTTTTTTTACAGTAGCCCAAACTGGACAAACTAAACAACTTTTGAGTTTTTATGACAACTGAAGGCTACCACAAGTTCTCCTTCATGTTTGGAAGGGGAGGTTGAGGTGAGGGGTGCTCGGCTGCAACATGCAACTTCACCACTAGATGTCACTGAATTCTACACAATGAACCTTTAATGGCTTTATATTTATTTTAGCACCAAATGTGCATCTGAAGTATTTGACAGATTATGTCTCATTTCAACATAGCACTGACAAATCAAACATAGGCGTATACATCTATAACTCTTGTTAAGAAGTGAGGGAAGCCAGTGAGGGATGATGTGCTGGCTTTGCTCCGGAGACTTGATGCTGTCGTGTCAGTTCAACCTCGGTTTCTGTCAATTTTCACACAAAAACGTTTTTTATTTTGAGTCCCCGCTGCAGAACCGGGACATCGTCCCCTGTTGGCTTCCCCTCAGTAAACACCTCCAATTATGTTGGTGTGAAACCAGAGGCTCAACTGACAGGAACTGAGCCCAGGTCTCAGCTGGAACAGCCTGATTCTTATTAATCCCATAGACTAATAGTCGATGAAGCGTTATAGCTTTTATTTTATCATCAGATTTTTATTAAAAATAAAATAAGATGATATGCTACTGCATAATTCAAGTTTAGTACAAGATAAATCTTTTGTAATTTTGGTCATGATATCTTATTGTTATAGTTAAATAGGAATTAAAAAGTAAAGGGCTGAGATCTAATGATACACTGACATTTTTGAAGAAATATGAGCACAGAGCTTCAGACAGGATTTAAACAAACCTCCATGTTAACTTACACTTGTTTTACACCAAAACTAGCAGGTAGAAATAAAATGAATAACAATTAAACCCGTTTAAAAAGAGACGGACTCCTTTCCCATCGCCAGCAGAGGAGTTTGCCTTTGTTTGTTCTCCCTGTGAGTCAAGTTCAACGTCACACATTGTAGACAAAGGTTCATTACGCAGCAATGTCTGGAAGTTCAATGCGCATCGTAGCTTTCGCTGGAAAAGGTGCAGCGTCAGCATCAAGGCTTTCAAAATAAGGAAGAAGACAGAAGAACTGTATGTTCACTCAAGTGACATGTTTCTATCGCTGCCAATCAGAAACCTGGAGAGGTACTGTATTTGACCCTGAAGTGAATGCCAATCGTATCTGTTCCAATTGCACACAAGAGCCAGATGCAAATCCCTGGTTCATCTTTGACTTACTGTACTTACCATAGTTGTCTGCGCACATCATTTCCTGTGCAACGAGGGATTATTACTGACATTTTGGGTGGTGGTTTGGATAATGTCTTAAACGTGAACTTTTTTACAACAACGTCTGATTGCCTGCCTGCTCATTTCTCGCCCCATTGCACTTGGCAAAGTGAACTTTCCCAGATCTCGACAATTATTTTGGAAACAAATATTTGGAGGACGGCAAAACTTTAAAAATAAGTTGTGATGAAGAGGAATTATCCTCTGCGAGCGCTACACTGTTCTCCGTGGTAGAGGGTGACCTTTTGTCTTCTACTCGTCTATTCAGGATTCAGCTTGTCCTGCAGATTTGGTACCTGTTTAGTATGTGTTGGCCATCACCGAGAAATCTCACCGAATCAATCAGTGACAGGGCTTTGCTGAGCACTGGTAAAATAAAAAGCAGTGAAAAGAAAAAAACATGTTGGAACTAAAGCTAAGTTCTTATTCTTAAATCATGAGCTCTTGTCCTTGCTGTACTACGAGAGGGAATGCTTTAGTGCGATGATCAATAAGAGCAGGCTGCACCAGTTGGAAAAGCACTAGAAAGAGAGTTAGAGGCTTGGAGATCTTCAAAAAGTAACCAAACACAATGTTTTATTTGCAAAGGATATTAAAAGAGAATGTTTGATGGCTGCACTCACACAACAGGCTGCTGAGATTCTGGATCCAAAGTTACCGCAGTCCACATAGCACAGCAGTGAGGGGCTGAAGACTGCTTTCAAGTAAATACAGCTTTTCAGGCCTATGGATTTCATCAAAACGACGGAGAAACATTTCTGAATAATGATGCTGACTGCGGATTGGGAATTGTCTTGCTTTTATTTTTCCAGATTTTTTTTCCCTTTGCTGCGTTTTGCAGTCATTAGATGGAATGGAGATGAGAGCGACGGTACAAAGGGGGAAAATGCCATTTTGCCACGGTTAGATTCAAAACCAGGGTGTTGTGGTTATGTTTGTGCTATAGAGAGCTAACAATGCACAATGCTGCGGTGGAAACATCCTACTGAGATTTATACTATTGTTCTTGAGGTCATGGCAGATTTCAGATATTACTCACAAATATATATATATATATATATATATGATTCCAGAAATCTCTTTCTGTGGCTCGCACATCTCATCTTATTGGCTTCACACTTAGCATTTGTATTGTTCCCAGGAAGCTGTGTCGAATTTGGTGCTAACTGGACATGATGTGTAATGATAATAAAACTGTATTTATATAGCTCATTGAAACAGAAAGAAGACACACACACAAAGACTTAAGAAATCTAGTTAAAAGCCATATTATATAGAAAAAACGAGTCTTTAAACGAGATTTAAAAGAGGGCAACGAGGTAGCTTGACTGATTCCCAGTGGAAGGTTATTCCATAGTCGTGGAGCCCTTACAGAAAACGCTCTACCGCCCTCAGTTTCACGCCTTACCCATGGGAACCAAAACCAGCAGTTGCTCTGCAGATCTGAGATCACGAGCACGTATGTACGGTATTAGAAGGTCAGTGATATAAGAGGTAGCAATGCCGTTAAGAGATTTAAAAACTAGCAGTACAGTCTCATTCTCAGGTTTGAAACTAATTTATTTGGCTCAATATTTCAGCCACACCATGTGCGAAGAATTGCAGCAGAGGCCTGAAATGGGTGCAGTCCTGTAAAGTTACCTCACACTGAGAAAGTCCAGGTTGCACGAACTGCACCTCAGCAGGGATCAGAGTCAATGGTACACTGTTTCACACCGAACAGAGATAGATTGTTTTTTCATGTGCTTGTGCAGGTACCCTCGCCCAAATATAATTTATTTCTATTCTCTTAATCTTTCAGTAGAGTCTTTGCCATCCTTCCTTGGGTGGAAAGCGTTGGAAGCGCTCGCTGATTGGTTCTATCAAAGGGAATTCCTCACATAAAGGAACATAAATAATGGAAAGGTGTGCAAAGAATGGCTGGAAGGAATGTGAACTTTTCCCTGTGTCCAATTAATGTTTTCGCTGACTTCAGCTATAGGGGCAGGTTCACGCAATCAAGATAACAAGGTGTTCAACTGAAAAAAGGGACAGCCGAGTCGCACAGAGGGAAGCAGTAACAATAGGCAATAGTTATATATGGATCTGATCCGATGTGTGGCCAAGGAGCTGAACAATCCATAAAATGATAGATGGCCATTTATTAGACTTTGCACATTAAAGTAAAATGTCACCAGGGGTAAAAAAGCAATAAGGTAATTTCTCAATGTTGTTTTAATGCAATATATGAAATGGATCAAAAGATAACCTCCAGAAATGATCCAAATGTAACCATTGAGATGTGCTGTTATCCTGGTCCAGTGGAGAAAACAGAAGACTCATCACAACCACAGCTGTGAACACCATCGTAGTATCTTTTTAACTTGAAGTCACATATTGTGCCGTCTACGTCTAACTGACTTTTTGTTCACTTACCCGCATGTTTGGTGCGTTTTGTTTGGTCTAAGTTGCTGAGACATCAGGGCGCTTATTACAACATAATACACCAGAGCCATTATAGCAACTCTAACTGGGCAGTATGAGACTTTCAGCAGTTGGTCTTCTTTAGAGATACGTCATATTCATAACATAAGACTTACATGCAAAGTAGGGGAAAAGCAAACAAAGCAAAAACTTTTGTTACAGCTATGTTTCTCCATATTTCTGCAGTTACAGACACATCTTTGTATTGGTCACTCCAACTCCCATGATCCCATGCTGCTTCACAACGTCATCAAACTAGGTCTTTTATAAGTGTTTTGATTGAGAGACCCCTAGTTTATTATTTATTTGATTACTTTTATTTGTTACGATCACTAAGTTAGTTGCTAGGATAGGAAGGATTGCGAAATCACGGCGAAAACCACAACTAGTCACATGACTGTTTAGAATTAGGAACTTTTTCTTGTAGAAAACACAGAACAAATGGACCCATATTGTTGCCAATGATAAGTTATTGTACAGGAAAACTGTGGGCACATACATAATAGGACAAAGTGAAATCTAAGTTGAGTCCAACTGAGGGAGATGCATGGATGGAAGAAAAGAAAGACGTTGTCTGTGTGCGTTCCTTCAACTCAATTCAAATGGCGAGTCTGCCGCAAATGTGATGCTACCAAGTGGACCAATTACAATGCGAAGTAACATTTTTGGGGAGGTGCACATCAGGGTACGTGTCGGGCTCTGCGTAGGGTACACCTCTACGCGTAGGCCACGGCATAGCAGCATGAATTGGGCTTAAGATTCTCGAAATTCCTTTGTTAAATACAGTTATTGTAAGTAATAGACTCAATGACCGGAGCAACGAAAATGAAACTCAAGTTGAAAGAAAAGATTTGTATTTAAAATGTTTCTCAATGAAATTACCTGATAGTTTTGGTCTCCTGCTGAGATCTAAACAATGGTAATGCACCACAGTCTCTGGGCACTTTCTCCTGAGCTGCAAATGGCAAAACTTTCTACATAGTCAGTCACATCCCATAAAAAATGCATGTGACTATCCTGCAATTAAGGCAAGAGAGATGGACTCAATTAATGTGACGTTTAATTAAGTTTATTGCCCTTTTGAATGGGGTTTGAGCTGTTCCTCTTTACAGCATGTTACCCGTTTCTTACTGTAGCACAAACCTAGAATAAATCTGATTTGAAACACGTGCGTAGATGCACTGCAACATGTTCTCACATTCACATACCTGAACAAGTACATTACCATGTCAAGTCCAGTAAACATTTTTTTTTTGCAAACACAAGCTTTATAAATTAGGTCTCATGAGACACCATTGGACCGGGAAGACATACATGCGTATGCAAATATACACGAGCAGATGGATTGGACATGTTCGATGATAAATCTTTAATGATGTAATTTGCGCAGGCTTTTCCCTCCACATTTGCATGGATTTGTGTTTTGACAAACTCCATGAATCAGTATGTAATAGCTCGCTGCTGCTTCCAGGAAAATCAAACTTAGTTCTCAGATGAATAGATGAAAGTTAGTGTTGACACTTTCGGCTTGAGTGTGATGATGATGATGTGTCTGTCATGGTCCCCCCCCCAAAATGCTGCAAATGCAACTGCACACGTAGTTTGAGGATTAAAAGTTTGCGGCGTAAACAAGTCAATGAGCTGAACTAACCAGGGCTCTGGAATAAAATGTCACATTCCTCATTTTTTAAACAAAAGCAGAACAAAAGAAAAAGCTACAACAAAAAAAGGTTACAGCTGAGGAGTTTCTCGTTACAGCATTGTCGTCACATTTTCAAAAATGTCCACATTGAGGAAAAAGGAAATACTTGCTTATAATACTCAGGCTATTGCTCTTCAGGGGTTCAAACCACGTCAGTGCTCAGCAGCACACATGCACATGGAGGATATAAGTGCACTTATTCACCGTTTATAATGGCCTTCTTATTCCTGCAATGATCTTTGACAAGCGGGAATTGTAAGTCACTTATTGAGCGTTCCACAAACTAAAAAAAGCAGATTTTCACCATTATTTCTTCCTGCTCTCCCCACTTCTACCGCTGCTGCCATAAAATGACGCCAGCAAAAAGTGGCAGGCAGTTGTCACCTCTTCAAGCCCGTCTGTGTAACGAGGTACAGATCAATGCTCTCATCAAATGGGCACCACAATCTTATAAAAGCCTCACTGCTTCTCCCTCTTTCATCCCTCTGTAGGACACACACACGGATGTGCTGTCAACTAAACCCAGTCTGAGTGGTTGTAATATTTACTGCTGCGAACGTCAGTCTGCGAACGCCTCAAGATGCCGCCGTTGTTATTGCCTCGACTGGATTCATACTCGTGGTTGTGATGACAAAGTAAATCTTTGTCCGGGATTATTTTACAGCTCGATAGCCGTCATCCCTCGTTTAAAGGAGGACTTATTCCTGAAACGGTGCAACATCTGTGAGAATGAATTCTCTGAGTGTCACCTGCAGTATCAGATTTTAATGAAACAAATACGTGATGCATTGCTTACAAGTCAATGTTCGACACATTCAAACTGAGACAAAGTGAGAAGGTTTGATTGCTGTAATCAGATTGTATCCGACTCACTTAGTGCACCTACATCCTATTACATCCTCCTCTGCATTTTATGGGTATTGCCAGTAGAGAGCCAGTAATGTGCACTGCCTCTAAAGCTCCGATGCTTCCCGAAGCTACGCGGAGCATTGATGTTTGAACCGTTATGTGGAAGTGTAACAAATCTTTGCTTTTTCGACGTGTGACAACTTAAGGGGCACAATCATTATCTAAGACACTGCCTTTAACTGACAAAGAATCCGTGGCCCTCCCTGCATATAATGGAAATCAGTTTTAGGAATGGGGATGATGGTGGGGTGCCGCCTGATGGAAAATAAATAAATAAATCCCAAGTTCATCATGCAAATTCATCCTCCCAACCGTGGCACATTCCTCAAACAGACACCTCCTCTGGAGAGAGGGAGACACAGTCTGATAAAGAGACAAATGAGCTAGTGATCTCCATACCAGCCTCTTTCCTTGTGTGCACTGTTCTTCTTGTGTGTGTGTGTGTGTGTGTGTGTGTGACAGAGGGGAGGTGAGGGGGACGGCAGGGTGGGGGGGCTTCAATGACCTTTGCAATGATGACAAGCATGTCCAGGAACACGCATGTGGGCCTTGCTTATGCCAAGTGATTGCTGCTGTACAGGAAGGTGGGCTCATAAATAGCCGGGAACCCTTCAAGGAATCCTGCGTCTACCCAGTGTTACTTCAGCGGGAACTGTAATTATATAATTACACAATAATTATACGTAACTATATAATAGGGTACAACACATTAGAACCGATTCTGTTATGGTGACACAAACTGTCTGAGATAAAAGAAAAAGGTTCTGATCATTAAAACTGATTATCTTCTAAATCTTTCTATCTCTCTTTAGTACAGCTGGATATGTTCCCTCCTCTCCTCTCCTCTCCTCTCCCCTCCTCTCCTCTCCTCTCCTCTCCTCTCCCCTCCTCTCCTCTCCTCCGCTCGTATTCAGATATTCCAACAAGGTGATAACAAAATTGCCTGACATCTCCAGATTTATTGCTGTATTTTCTTATTATCGCCAAAGAAATATACAGAGATTCCGTCCCATAAATCATATTGAGGGAGCAATGCAGACCCTATTGTGTTTAGCCAATTGCTACCGTTTTCGGATGAGAAATAAATTGCTGGTTCATTTTCACAAATGGAAATGAAAAACCACAACTGGAGCCACAGCGTGACTTTCTCATGGAGGCGTTTATCAATGGATGGATTTCTTGAGTGTTGCCGCTACTCGAGGATCAATTCCGATTAGCTCTTACTGGTTTTGACAATGGACTTAGATGCTTCTGCATTTCATAATATTTGTTCCCTTTCTTCCCTCTCCCTACATTTGCCCGAGTGGCTCGCGCTACAGTGTTAGATTAGAATACACACATACCCTGACAGAAAAATACACTTTAATGTAATATAAAAGAAGAGGATTTATGTATAGGTGTTCTGACAACGGATGGCATACATTTGTGATTTATGGGCCAACTTTGCAATAAATATTTCCATGGCCAAACAGTCGATGCTGTGCGAGGGACAAACTTCTTTCATTGCCTCCATCTTCCCCAGCAAACATGCACAATGCACAATAGCAACCACGAGTAGAATATGATATATCTTAATTAAATACATCTCAATATAATTTTACGGATATTAATTTTGCTGGTATTATGGTGCAGCCCGAGTTATTTTGCACAGAGAGATGATGATACCGGCTCCGGCAGAGACCTCACAGACTGTATAAAAGGTGTCTCCTTTCGTGATAGAAAACAGATTTTGACTCGATTGGGCTGTGACCTTTCCCAGCACTATTGAGGGCAAAGATCCGACACAGGCTTTTTTAATATTTATGTGCTTTTTGATGCCACACAAGGTCAAAGCAGATGTTCTCCCACCACTTCCTAGATAGCTCTACCCTTTGAATCAGGGATGTTTTTCTGTTTAGAAAGCTCTTTTTTCATGCTCAAAGTCAGCACATCACTGGGAAGGGTACCGAAAAGGATTACTTTTAACTCGGGGACACAAACGTTGGCCCTAAGTTTGCGATCAGGCTGCCTCTGTTGCTCCGCTATGCACAGCTTAAATCTTACATTACCATTTATGCAAGGTTAAAAGCTTTTGTGATGTTTAGACCAGGGGCTTGGTGATTGACATTGACAAGGTAGAAATCCTCTTTATGACTTACTTTAAAATGTACAATACACTGAGCATATGCAGACACAGAAAAACATTCCCATGCTTTATTCTTCTGAATCATACCGAGATCTCTTTGCTTTTCATGGTATAAAACTTAATAGTCCTCAAAATAAAGCTGTGTAGGTACGGATCGCATTAAGGTGTCACATGTTTTCATTAAGGTTATTGCACAGAAGTTGAGTTAATTTGGTATCATCATAATAAGCCAGATATAGACTGCAGCACATTGTCATATTTTCTCACAGTTAACTGTCAATCAGCCTAAAATTACATATGAGGAACAGATGAACGCACATGTGTGAAGTAATTTTCACACTGTCTGCGGAAAGAACTCTGACGTGTGTCACATTTAAAACAGTCTAACAAATTATTTGAGAAACAAAAGCAGGGATATGGTGTTGATCACATTCACGTTCAAATGTGAAGTCTGCTGTTCTGCTGCTTCCCACAGCAGAGGTCTGTGGCGGCGACTATAAAAATAAATTTGCTCCCATCATTTGAAAAGTCACAGCAGCACGGGGACCCCGGGCCTTGATGTGTAGACACAATAATATTACACTTAAATAAACACAATAAACATACACGGTAATGTCCAACCATTTCCTGGTTGTCAAAAATAGGGCTTACTTATACAGCTCCGGTAGCTGCTGAGCCAAGAGAATACCTGCAGGAGCACTCGAATGAGTCCCTCAGTAAACATAAAGCAGGAAGTTTCATTTTCCTTCATTTCCTTTGCTTTATTTTTAAATGTATTCAGCGAAATAATGCCACGGATCAAAGAGCGCGGAAGATAACCTGCCTCATGGCAACACAAACCAAAGGGAACAGCTTTAAAATGTATTCAGTCGTTTATTCCATTTAAAAAAAAAATAAAGTAAAATTAGAGGTGGGAAATGTGTTCCACTAATCTCATCTAATTTCATTAAATTTTATCCCTGAATGGAGGATTATATGTTTTATGCCCCAGTTGAATTGTATGTTTAATTGGAGATTTGATTGATTTCGTTTCAGGTACTAGTACGCATGTTTTTGGCTGGAACTAAAAATACTATTCTCATATACTACTACAAGTCATACTTACCTTTTGTTCATCAAGGTGGGAGTTATTTGCTAAACAACCATTCACACTCACACCTCTGCGTAGAATCCCTAATTCACATAGATGTATTTGGACTGTGAGCCAGAAACCCAGGAAGAGACGAAATACAAGAAAGTATCAATGTCAATATTCGTTGATTTCAGCTTCTCAAATGAGAGAATTTCCTGCTTTTCTTTCATTTGAAACTAAATGTATTTACATGTTTGGTTTGAGCAAAACACTTCAAAGATGTCACGTTAGGCTCTGCCAAGTGACATTTAGACAGTTCAGACTAAATAAAATAGAAAACCTAATTAATTTGATTTCAGCATGTTGAATAATGAGAACTACAAAAGATAAATCAAAGATGATCTGGATGGAAAACATCATGAGATGAGGGAGAGGTTTGAAGAAGAGGAGAATCTGACGGCACTTGCACTAGGATACGATGTGGATGTAATTGATGTGGCTCAAAAAGAGGTTGCTGGCAAGGCATTGTGGGATGGCATTATCTTTCATAAAGGATGATCCAGTGTTGCTACCATATTTTCTGAAGGTGATAAAAAAAGAAGCATTGAGACACTTTTCCTGAGCATTTATGGAATTCGACCACCTCCTGTTATAACACTTTGTACTTCACTAAAGTAACAATCTCGGAGCCCATCGGCTATTTTCTAACAAAGAATTAGCCTCTAGGGGCAACAGCCAATATTTTGGGGGTTTCCAGTGTAGACAGAATATACCTGGGCCAATATATAACAAAAAGTCGATTGTTCCTCCACACAAAACACAAACAGGGAAACTTTTTGTTAGGTGTTTTATGTTCAGGCGACATTTTTGCTATAATCTCTATTAAAAGCTACGTGTTTATGAATGCAGACAAATTAAAAAGCCGATAGCTGATGCATTTGGGTCAATGTGTTGCATGTCTTTTGCTGTCAACACGGACTGTTTACCTGCAGGCAATGGAAGCCTCCTCAAATGTGATTGGTCAAACTACAAATGGAAATCGAAAGGCTTCCAGCCCCAAAATCTTGTCCCTCAAAGATTCTGTGCTCTGGCCCTCGCATACGGATTCTGCAAATCGGTTTCTAAGCAGAATAGACTTTACCATTTGTCTTACAAGGTAAATTGTTAGCAGTGATTTCCTCCATCTGCTGGCAGTTGGTAAGACCTCATCATACAAATAATCATTACCCAGCTTTTTGCTCGGCTCTACTTTTGATGTAAGTGGTTTTGAGTGTCTACTGTCCATTTACTATTAGTCCAATTACCTAGGTGGCCCAGCCGTGTAGATTAAGGCAGTTAAAAATACACATACCACATAACCTGCTCTGCATCCACTGAGTTAAGAATGAAAGGCTTCTCTGTGCAAAGCCGCATTGCTGACATCTCCTGTTAACGTGCATGTGAGGCGTTCAGGGCACATCCGTAAATTGTATCTACAGGAAATAAGCTGGGTTACCCTCTCCTCCTCTTTGCTACACAAGGCGGTGCATGCACATCAGTCACACGCCGCCCTACCTACAAGCACAAGTAAATTGTCAACCTGTGGGAAACACTGCAACCATAACACGAGCATCCATCAACTTTAGAGTGCAGCGAGCAATATTACCTGTCAATCTTCCTCATACTTCATCCTGGTCTCAGACCTGATAACTGTCCATTCCCCATATGGTTGCAATGGTGAACCCAGCAGTGCACACACTATGAGCTTAACTATATCCTGGATCTACACTGAAAACACCAGTGGTATACTTCCTCACTGAAGGATAAAATTGTGTACTGAAATCCTACCTTCTCTTTGCAGCTGCTAAGGGGATTTAGTGTGTCAAGGTGCCTATCAGATTTTAAAATTTAGTGTCCACAGGTCACTGTGTAATGACAAGGTGCAATAGCTCGACATTTAAGATAAGATATGATTTCAGACTGGTTCCAGATGTATTTGTTCCAGTTTTAATAGGACCCCGGGACCCCGGGATCCCGAAGCCAGTTATTCCATCTTCCACCCTTATTTAGCTTGAGGATACGGCAGTTTACCTTCAGCAAACTCGTAACTGTTGGGCAAAGTGGATATGGACCTTTCTAATCTCCTGAGACAAAAAGACAAGTGAAAAAAGGCTGAAATGAGAACATGGCTAGAGACATGAAGTCTCACATGGACAGTAATGGGTCCTGGAGGTGCTGCAGAAGGACGTGTGTATTAGCATTGAGCTCTGACAATCTGGTAAAGTCTTAAAGGAAGACTTCATTTGGAAAACTGACCATTTTTATTTGAAATTCTAACTTTTGTAGAACGTAGGAGGGAAAATTCAAACTCCAATGACGTCTTTGAATTCATAATTCCGCGACTTAGACAATTTGAAGTAGTTCACGTTGTGATCCAGCAGAGGGCTAGCCAGACAACCTATGCTAATTGGAAGCATCTGAGAAACAAAGTTAAGTCTAAACGCCAACTTTGTAAAATATACTCTGCCTTATTTAACAATTATAACAACTCTGTGAACTCACCTAGGTTTATACCAAAGTGAGCTAGCAGCAGCACCACAAGAGCAACAACAACAGTTTGAACTTGAAAAACAGCCCAGTTTCAATTTACATAAAGATTTGAGATGGCCAGCCTTCTTTGTTCAAAGGTAACATCTAAAGCCAGCACATCTAAAGTCCCCTCATTAATTTGTTATCTATATTTCATTTGTTTAATCTGTCGGGAAACTAAAGAGCAAAAACGACTGTTCGCTGTTTTAAGGGGGTTTATGTGCTGGACGGTATCTTGGCTGCGAGCAGCTGCCTGGCAACCAGCAAACACTCCAGTATGGTCTGCCAAGAAATAGCCCGTCATATAACCCACTATAAAAACAGCAAATCGTCCATTTATGTACAGATTAAACAAACAAGATATATCATGTTCCAGATGTTCCCAGTCTTTCTGCTGAGCTAAACTAACTGGTGGCTGGAGGTAGCATCACATTTATTGCCCAGACATGATCCCGGTGTTGGTCCTCTCATCTAATCTTTGGCAAAACAGCCGGTATGAATATTTTACAACCCATAAAATGTTGAACTAATGCATTAAGTTTACATTCTTTACCGAAGACGAAAGCTTTTTCAAACGATTAAACAAAAGACGTTGTAGGGATAAATGCTTTTTTGTCCAATGATCAACTTTAATACATTTTAGAAGCAAAAACTTTAACAATAACCTTTCAGGTGACAATCTGACAATTTCATGCTGTTGTCTGATTATATAACAATAATTATTCTATGATTTTCCTTTACAAAGTAGATTTCAGCTGCTTTGTTTTTATTGAACCCTGCAGAGATGATTTTTCATTCAAATTTGAGACTGAATAAAACAATTTGAACAATATTTATATTTCTGATTCAGGGTTAAATGCAATAAATCACAATGGAAACGGACAATTAAGCCAAAACCAAAAAATCAGGAGGAAAAAACTTTTTGTGGGGGAGGTTTCCTTCATGAAAAAAATGATGGCAAACTAATGAGAGTCAAGCAGTTTGTATACCTTTATGGTCAAGCCCTGTCTAGAGGGAGAAAGTGTAATTATTTTTGATCAATGCTGTCTCGCTTAGCAGAAAACAAACAAACAAGCTGTGCAGCAAAGAAACAATGCCCTTATTTAAAAGCCATCATAGGCTGTACACAGGCTGTACATAATCTATCTAAATTGATGCCAGGAAATTGTGTTAGACCATTCATGGTTGGATTCTTTCCTTTAAAATACAATTTGGTCCACTGTTATTCAGATGACGGTCGACGTAACACAACTTGAGAGGTATTTTCTTGTGTCTTAGAGAATTTTACACTAAGCACTGCTTGTTTATGAGACATGACAGCCATTTGCAAGTCTTGTTTTCTGAATTTATGCGTTATTGAATCGTCGGCCTCTCGGTGATATTCATTATTTTGACTTTGCTTGTTTGACCCTTGTGGTTTAAAACAATGGAATACTAAGGAAGTATCACGGGCGGATCACAATTTACATCCTCAGTTCAGCGGCATTTATCATAAATTATCTTTCTTCCATCTGTCTCTGTCTCTCCCCGGCCTCTGAAGTTTCTGACAATTTCCCCACATCACTGCTCGTCTTCTCTGCTGCAAACCGCAGCAGAAGGAGACCCAACGAATGCCGTCAACATACATCTGTCTTCATTAAGACAATAACTGGGGGAAAGTAAAATATTTTCACCATTAACAAGGATTACCAGATTGCAGGGCAGATTTCACTATTACTTTGCATGTGGAGAAATGCATTCGCCAGCAGTGTGTTGTCAAAAAGCACTTCATCTAAAAACAATACCTGGGGATTACAAATCACTGACGCCTCTTTATTACTGTCTGTTTTCAAATCTCCCAGAGTGAATGTTTGAAATGAAGACGCGCTCAAATAAAGTCATCAATCACTGACGAGCACAATACACCAGATAATGGATTATTGATACGGCAGAGTATTTATAGGAAAGTTTGTAATTATCATTTGTGACTTCGTACTCCGTTCATAATCTGGCACTTGGAGCACTGAAGTGCGCCAAGATGAGCTGTGTAAATTCAGCCATAAACCCATTTGTTTACTCTCCGAAATCAGATTGCCTGGAGTGATTATTCAATCAAGTCACTGTATAATTAAAAAAAATCAGTCCACTCAAAAAACTTGGCAGCACTACTGAGAATCTGCTTCCTCATTACTGGACGAGTTGAAATGCAGCTGAGTCAAGTTTCTGAGTCGAGTAATGGTGTACATAATGTAGGGGAAAATGATTGATTTTGGATGCCAGCTATCCCAGAAGCAGCGCTCATGAGGAGTGGAAGTCCTCTATTCGCACATCAGTAGCGGGAGGCTGCTGCATGGAGCTTTAAACAGAAAGGACAATTTATGTAAGTTTCAAACACTGGAGTCCAGGAGCTGGCCGCGTTTGTCGACTCCCATGGCTGCGAGATCTGTTAACTCTCCTCCCTGCGCAGGAAATAAAGAAATTATGAGTCATCAAATGTTGCAAAATACCTGCGTTGTGGTTTGCTTAAGCGGCGGCATCAGTGCGGGTTTGCAGGACAGTAACGGGTAATAAGGTGTTTTTTGAGCCGTGACAAACTGAAAGAATCCAGTCTGGCACTAAGTGAAACTGTTGATAAATTCAAGGACATAACCAAATTCCTTTTTTATTTATTCATACCGTCACCCTGTGAGCGTTTAAAGCACACATGGGAAATTCTGGCAGAGAAAAAAGGTGCGTCTGAATCTCAATGTTTTAAAGCGGCGGCGGTGAATGACATCAAGCTGACTGGAATTACCACACATTTGTGCCACTGCAAAATTAATAAAATTGCGAAAAAAACAACCTGCTTTTATTTTGGATTCTGCTGGCGTACACACGTGCGATAGTCAGCTCGTGTTAGTCTTCTTCATAGCACGGATCTGTCTGATGCAGTAATCACCGTCCCAGTCAAATCCAGATTCTCTCCTTTAAATACACTGGCCTGTGACATATTTACAAAAACTCTACAACCTCGGGTGCTTGTTGCTGTATTATTCACATCCTTTGAAATTAATTTAATACTCTTGTGTATGTCACAGTGCAAGAATAATCTTGTCAAATTCTGAGGCATTATGACTAATAGTTGGTTTGATCTAATGAGGAAGAAAAAAATGGAACCAAGGGAAGCAAGTTATATTCATTAGTCCTTGGAGCACACTGTAATTGCTTTAGAGATACATTAGGGGCAGCATTTTAGGTCCTAGTGATGAAGTCTGGAGCTGCATGACACATAATTGAGGGGCTGAAGTAGTGTAATTGTGCCTGTGTCTCTAAAATAACTTTATTTTCAACAATGCATCCATTTCCGTGATGTCAGATCACATTAAAATCAGCGCAAAAGTAAACGTGACCTCATCAATATTTCTTTGGAGGCCACCGATACATTTAGCTGCTCAGTATAGTAAGAATCTGGATGACGTCTGACTTTAGTCACATTCGTACTTGTCATGCTTGATAAAAAAAGCCACTTTCACTGAGCGTTCCCTGGTGTAAAATGTAATGCAATACCTATAAGAAGCTGAATTGTAATTGTCCTCCCTTGTGTAAAGAAAAAAAAAATAAAAATCTATAAAGCACTAGCAACATCTCAGCCAAGCAGACCAGGAGTCTATTAAATAGCAAGCTCTATTAAGTAGAGCCATGGACCTTGATATAGACCCACTTGAAGAACTCGCTCTGCAGTCCACAACAATAATGGAAAGTGTGAATTAACCTACATCAATACAGTAAGTAGCTCAAACACCGTAGTTGCGGAATTAGACTTTAAATGAAAAGATGCATGCTCTGCACAGCTGTAAGTCAGTTAATCCAACATCTTAAGAAAGGTGAGAGAACTTTTAGACCGACGAGTGAAGCATCATGGATTTTTAGAGCAGTAGGTAAATATGTCAAATCTGAACTGCCTGGATCACATACAGGACAATTTAATCTTTATTTGTTCTTGTTCGTATAACAAACGTGTGGCAATAAGGAACAAATGAATTAAAAAAAATATGTTCAATTAGTCCTCCAGATGTCATGAAACCTCGAGTAATGCTTTGAAGTATCGTGCTGCCTGACAGTTTATTCTCCCAGCTTCAAGGTACACACATATTTTTTTCCCTCTAATCTAATTGTTGAGTCAATAAACAGACAGGTAACATACAATCCACTGATTTCTTTTAATTTGTACTTCAGGCTCTGTCTTTATTGCATTTCCTGTTCCTGAATAATATAATTACTAGATAATCACAAGGACTGTGTGTGTAACAAGTGTATGTGGATCGTGTACCTACTATCTTGGTAATGTGCCCTTAAAATAACAGTGTAATAGTCCCTCATTGAGTTCTGACCTTTTGTTGGTCAGGAGCACAAATGCTTTTCACCGCCTCAAGGTAGCAATGTGCCCGACAACGTGTCCGACCACAACTCATTTCGAGATCAAAACACCCACGAGCTCTTTGATGGTGCAAGTGCATTTGGTGTTTATACAACATTTGCGCTAGATGGAAAAATGACAACTGCATGGTTCTGAAACTAGTTATATTTGAAAATGTTGATACAAACCAATATCACAATAACATTAACCGTGGACATTTAGGCTAAAAACAAGGTGTAAATGACGCCGTTTCAAGTTGAATTTGACTGTCGGGGCTACACTGGGATGACACCACAGGAGCAGTATGAAGGCACTTTTATGTTTTTTTCTATTGTTAAGTGGTCGCCAGTTACTAGAATTTTCATTTTCGGGTGAACTATCCCTCTAAGGACTAATTTAAATTGATGTATTGTTATTACTTATTGCACTGATAGAGTCATGAGTTGCTTCCTCACATCACTTGGTAGCTAACTTTACAGGTGCTACCCCGGCTGTGTGTGAGTATCTAAACTAAAGTGTACATTTATACGATTAACGGCGTTAACATTTAAGTCACATTAAGGTTGTAGGTGGACAGTAGTGATTGCAGTTGGATCCGTGGGCACCACAGCTAATTTGGGTCATAAAAATTAACACTGATTAATATCGGTGGGTTGTGGGTGGTGATATGCTACATCATTAATGAGGAAATATTAATTACACTGTCTGAAATGTGAGCAGAGCAGAGCTGCGGTCTGATCCACGGATCTAATGCAACGAAAGTAAGAATCTCTACGTGTGTGAGTATTTTAGTGAATTTCAGGTCGTCCGTGTATGTTTCTCCTTAAAAGTAGGGTCTTCCTGGGTCTTCTTCCACATAACCCACTCTCACGCAGAAAGCGATGAGTGATACGACTTTACACTGCTGTACGTTGATCTTGGTGATCCGCTTATACGTGTTTCTAAGCTTTTCTTGGTTGTTTTTCCACCATTCAACCGATCCTTCTGTTCAACCGCGGGCCAATAATCCTCCAGTGGCCACCTTCAGGGAAGTTGGCTACAGTCCCATGATGGAGCTTAAACTTCCTAATATTAGCAACTGTGAACATACACAATCCATCCAACCCAGGCAGAAGATTTACACAGCACAGTGCGTACTTTCCTTCTTTTATATAGGCTGAGTAACGGATCATACGATTGAATACTCCTGTGTCACTAATTGAAAACAATAGTCTGCTTGAAATATGACCACGATGCACTAATTTGACGATGCACTTTCAGGTATCAATAATTTTGACAAGAATATTATAGAAGATCTTTGTAGAATAAGCAGGAATTCAGATCTTTTCAAAGCTGCTTAACCACATCTGTTTGTCTCCATACTGTTAAAAAGATTAAAGTAGACAACCGTTATACTTATAGTAGTCAAGTAAGTCCAATAGTAATATTACACTTCACTAATTCTGTTATAGTTACTGGACTGTAAAACCAACAGCGTGCTAAAATATATTTTAAGGCACTGACAATCATTTGGAGAAGTGGAGTTGAGCCCACAGCTACTTTAAATCAATAAGGCCACCAGATCACAAAACTTGGTTCAGCACCCTGAAAACTCACTATGAGCCCGAACTTTGTCGTGGCTCTAACAAAACCCCAAAATGTCCTCTCAGTTTATTGTTGTCAGCTTTGGGATTAAGAAATGAGAATCTCCATCTTGAAAAAAAAAAAAAAAAAAAGAATTACAATCCACAAAGGAAGCCAAAGAGACTTCCTGTTTTCAGTTCATTCGTGAGACGAGTTGTGGCTGAGGGGCCAAATTCAGCTGTTTATTGCTCACAGTACGTCCTCCTGCCGCCTCTACACTCTGAAATGCACATATAGCACGGGTCTGTCGGGTGGTAACATCGTTGCCATGGAGAGAGCACATGAATTACTGAACATTAACCCATTTCATCTGTGGGAATGTAATGTAGGAGTCTGTATGCCCCTGTGCTGGTAATGGACATGTATCTTGCAACGCACTTGATAGGGGGGGTTCTCCCAGGTGATGGCTACAGGGTTGCAGATTAATTCAGAAAGGGAGGAAAGAGGGCAAGTGAAGGGAAGGAAAGTTGTAACATACTGTGCTATTCTGCTTTGCATAAATAGGTCCCTAATTTCTCTTTCTTTCAGCGTGGGTGGGCACTAAACTGCATTTTCCAAGTAAGCCATATGTGGTTGTTCGTCTTCAGGGAAGTGGAGGCATTAATAGAACCCCTGACCTGCATGGATTTCTATCTCTTAATGAAATATATTGTGCTCACAGCAGGGGATGCACTCAGAGTAAAGTGCCCCCTTCAGAATAAAGTGCACCCTTTGGCTAGAGCTAAACTTTTTTCCATTTAGTCATGGAAAAAGTCATTCACTGGTGGCAATTCCGCAACAATAAAAATATCTATATTTATTTTAATTAAATGTTCTAGAAGATTGTGAATAGTATTTTTTTTCTGCCTCTGAATAATAGCAGGATTAAAAGCATGCTGTTAGCAGTGGCGACTCACCGATACTTCGACAGGCGGACCTTTATCGGACGATTTAGGCTACTTGCAGAAAAATCCTTATTGGCGTTTGTGATGGTTAATAAGTAACAGAAGATTAAACTAATGGAACGTAAAAGACAGGTGCGACAGTTGGTATGTTACTATGCAACTCACGGTTGTGCAGTTTGTCCACTAGAGAGCACTGTGACACCACAAGAACCGTCAGCAGAGTCGATGTTTGTGTTTTCATATCAATGATAATCAATCATGCCCCTAAACAGGTGAATGAACAGCCCCATTTTTTTTACCATTAAAAAGGGAAGCAAAACCGCTATGAAACATATGATTGTTTTTTAATTGTTGCTATATTAGTTAGCCAAGAAGTTAGCTAAAGCCATAGACTGTCAGTGAAAGACAGCTAAGCCATTAACAACTTGCGTTATACTCATTCAGCCTAAATGACGATACGGTGAATATATCTGTGACTTATATCAATTTAGTGCCAAATGGTGCATTGCAAACACATGTCGCATTTTCACAAGAGACATTATACCGGTGGTTGAGTGTAATGTGTCTAAAAAAGTTGAAAGTTCAGACAATTCTAATAAACACGAACCTCTTCAATTAATGTCCAACAATCGCTTTTCAAAAAGCAGAAGTCTAGAACCAGGGATTTAAGACGGATTAATAAACCAGTGGAAAAAAGACAGGAAATAAACATCCTGTCTTTGAAGTATCACATCTCCACAGCACTTCCAACATCCCCCTGTAAGAGGTGAAGAAACTCTTGAGTCTGCAAGCGATCTGTTTTCATAACTCGTTACCCGCTGTAACTGTTTCCTGAGCCCAATGAAAATCAGGCTCAGTAGGTATCACACAGAGATAGAAAAACCCAAAGTCAACATAATAGCACTTTCCCACAAAATTAAAATCATTTTTTTAAATTAAAAATTCTTTGTGCATGTAATTATTTTTTATTACTGTAAAATATTCCGACAACAACCAAACATGAATACAAAATGAAAGGTATCCTGAGGGTTTCATGCATGTTCAGTACATAGTTTAACCCAGTCCAGTAAAAAAAATATACAAGTCAGGCTTATGCTTGGAATCTAGCTCAGAGGGACAAACTTAAAAAAGTTATAACTAAACTCGAATGGCCCCCAGTAGAGCGCATACTTGAGACAATACTCCCCTTAAAGTCAATAAAGCTGCACCGCATTGCACACATTTCAAATGAGTTCTCTAAATATGCCAGGTTTTTTTTTTCAAATCAAAATGTAATGGCTTCTTTCCTGACCCATAACGCATCCTTCTGCCACGGTTCATGAACATTCATCCAGCAGTGTTTGTGTAATTCTGTTTACAAACAAACACTCAAATGGGAAAGGCATGAAAACATGAATTAATAGAAGTTTTCATGTAACTGTTCAATACAGTCCATGACATGAACCCAGGAGGTGCTAAGTGAGATGGTAAATGACCAAAATAAAAAAATATACACATTTTCCTCAATGCACAATAATACAGTGTTCCTCAGTTTGTGTCTGTTCTCTAGAATCTAGATGATGGAGGTAAATAAATGACTGAAGGAGAAAGCCAAAATATTCCCGTGTGCAAAGCACTGTCCTCTGATTGGTCAAAATGTGTGCGTGGGCACAATGAAACCTGTGTCCACCACTGTTACGCTGACTGTGAGCTGTCCCACACCCCCCACCAACTGTCTTTCACACTACACGGGATGAAACCCCCGTTTATTATACACAATCCTCGTTTTTGTTTCTGACACCCCACGTCCATTAGATTACTGCACGGATTTGTATGTAGGCTGGAGGCCACACCGATGAAATGGGAAGGTCACCTTGACTGGTGTTTGAACAAAAATATAAATAAAATGTGTGCTCCATGCTGTGTAAGATAATGGACTGCTACTGGGCTAATTTCATCCTCAAAAAAAGACAGTGTTACGGAACAGCAGGCGACTCTATTCACTCATTTAGTTAGAAAACACGGTACATGAATATTACATTCTGCTTTTTACTTTACATAGTCAATTTATCTCAATGACACTCTCAATGCCTGTAGGTGTTAACAGCACAGGAGAGGGTGCACTGGATGTCATATGCAATATTTGTTTCCTGTCAATAGATGCAGAGGTCAATAGATTTATTAACTTTCTTCTGTCCTTGAAGGGTTTGAACGGATCAAACCTTCCCAGAGAAAAAAAGTGTTGCATGCACCAGTGTCCCAGAGATTTGGTGCTTTGAAACTTGCAAGAATAAAGTGCACATCTCTCGCAAAGCAAAGTAAAAAAAGTGCTCCACAGAACCATAGCAATTATATGGCTTGGCAGTTGGACTAGGTATGCCCGGTGTGAAACGGTGCTTTAAGGTGATGCAATGAATGTCTTTTATTTCTTACACATGCCTACAGCCCCCGAGGTAGCTGCGGAAACACAAAAGGACAGCTGCTCTGTCTATATGCTGATCAATCATAATGAAGTATTGCAACAGTCCCTCTTACCATGCAAAACGCCGGCCAAGGCAAACAGCGCACAGGCAGAGTGTGGAAACTCTTCCAGCGTTCGGGAAAAAGAAATATTAGACAGCTGGACCTGAGACCAGACACTGAGGCAGAGTCCTACCTGCTCACATCCAAGCAGTTCTGGTGGTTTGTGTTTTGAATGCAGGGCTCCTTGCTCCAGGCACAAAGTCACTTCTCCAGGTAAAAAATGTTTTGTTTGCGATTGCAAAATTCACATGCTCAGACAGTTGAAAGCATCCAAACTGCATCAACATATAAATGACTCTGCTAATGAACTTTAGGAAAGTGGCTATTCATATATATTGTTTTGACCTTCAGTAAAATGTTGTATTTTGTATGTTTTATTTTTTTGTTGTCTACATGGTTTTCTGTAAAATATCACTCACCGGTGCATTTAAGATCTTTTCATTTGGTCCTGAACTTTTTTTCAAGTCATTACAAGCTCTTTAGATGATGTCTCATAGCTGTTATTGAGGTGTTATTGCAGTGATGGTTCACAGGTACATGCAGTGGATCATTGGTACAGAATGGACTCTATAAATAGCCACAGCTGTGCGTTATGGTCGCATGTCAGAGCGTTCCTACATCAATTTATGGATAATTGTGAGAGTGAAAATGATGCTTTTGCACATGTGCCGGTTTCCTCGATGATTGAGATTTATAGAACAGGAATGGGGCCGTAGGTGCAGCTCTGGAAATGTGATGAATACAATGTGTAGGCATATTTTTCTGTTTGAGAATCAATGGTCTAGGCTCCTTGGATTATTTTGTGTTGAAAATAATATTTTCAACACCAACACAATGACAGATACATTGTTACTTTCCTTTTCATAAACGCATCAGTATCTATCTATCTATCTATCTATCTATCTATCTATCTATCTATCTATCTATCTATACTGTATACAGATGTGTATTTTGTATTTCTTATCAAGTTACTTGTTAAATCGAATGTGTGTTCGCTCTCTTTCCCCTTAAATTAAATAAACTTCAGGTCTGAGGGCCTCACAACTGGGTAGTCACTTTTTAAGACCTACCTTTTTATCTTTGTATACTCTTAATCAATTCGTATTGGAAAAACTGTAATTTATACATATTGCCCATGAAACTACTCAAAATAATACTGCACTACTGTTTTTGCTATACATTCAACATTAAAGTTTTCACATGTATCCTTGGATATACTCAAAGCTTAAGAATGACTGAATTAGAGTTATGAAATCATTTTTAACACATGTCGCTGTAATCAGGCTTTTAAAGTAAACTCCCATGTTTGCCTCCATCACCTGTGTCACTGCAGCTGCTCAGCAATCCTGTTGATAAGCGACAAAATTACAACAACTTACTTCCTGTTTTCTGTAACAGCTGCTTGCTCCCTTTCACCTCACAGGATGTCTCTTCCTCCTGTGCCTGTACAATATAGCCCAAGTCTTACCGATAATGATCACAACATATAGGTTGAACTGCATCTTTCACACATCACGATCCCCAGGGGCTGTATGTAAGAGCGAAAAACGTCAGAGTTGGTTGCTACGGAATTTTTTTTGAGCAACATTTTCCTCGTGAAGAACGCAAAAATCCAAATAGCTACAAAGATGTAAACTTGGACAGACAACGAGATTTGAGGGCCTTTGGTGATAAGGGTCGGCGTCTGTGTTGTGGTTTGCTGAAAAAGAAACCGTACAAAGAAAACCCATGCTCTGGATATTGCTGCTGTGAGACAATCTTTCACAGTCTGAAAACAGCTAATTAATATAATCAATATTTAAGCCAATGTCTTGGCCTCTTAGATTCAGTTTGTGGCCATTCACCGGTGTGTTTGATTGGTCATTCGAAACAATTAAGGGAGTTCACTAACTACTGTTTGATATATCTGGTTTACTTATAGTTTTAGCTTTTTGAAAATATGCCAATTCTTTCTTGTTCAATCCAGTGATCATTGTCCTCAGGTCTCAAATACAACGAAATAACTCAAAACAAAACAGGACAAAACTAATCTCTACTACTTCACTTTTTCCTGTTTTGTTTTTACACATATTTCATTGTTATTAGACCCTTGGTGTGATGGTTGTCTACAACTGAATACATTTATCAGCTCTCCCGGTAATCTCACGGTGGCACTTCAAAGAGGCGCTCATAAATCTGGAGTTGCAAAGAAAAACTTGAGCTCATAAAACATTGCAAATACTGCACAATGCCACTAAAATACTTCTGGGCAATTCTCTCCTCGCAAATGTCAAGACCTAATCCTGAAATTAATGTAAACACCTCCAGCTCCAATAACTCAACACCCCTGGCACACTACAGCATAACACAGGTGTGGATTAATGTAATAAAACTGCATCATAAAATTGACTGTAGGAATGAAATGAAGCTGTATTTATCTTGTGCAGTTTGAGCTACACTCTCGGTGCCTCCGTGACTCTGCAACACAAGATCAACTAAAGGTTTACGGTCACTCGGACTGTAAATTTTATTTCCAGCGTGTTAAACACAAAAAAAAGCAGCCTGTGTATTTCTTTTTCCACTGAAGAGCAGGTTGGATACAAGCTGCTAATTTTCCCAGAAGGCCTCATTTAACATTAAGTGCAGACATGTTGGATTAATGCTACAGTATGTCACATACAAATATATAGCATTCACTTTTTCTTTTTGAACAAAATGATGAGGAGAAAATTGCAGAGAAACTCAGGATAACCGCCATGACACCTGTCACATTCAGTCCTTTATCATTTGTCACTTGACAAATATTGACTTCAGGTTCTTGCCATCATTCCCGGTGAAACAGGTTTTGTAGAATTGCATCATGAATCAAAAGTAGTTAATTCAGTCTGAACTAAATGTTTTTATTAGATGTAAAAGCAATATCCACTAAACTTACATTCACATTTAAATTAGCAATTACATTAATTCTGGGTCTTGTATAACATGCTAATTAAAATTCACCACTGCGTAGTATTTTGACTTTCACCTTTTATATGGCGTGTTGTCTCTTTTGCATATATAACGTGTAGCACAGTGTCACACATTGTGTGGTGTGGGAAATTAGCTATGTGGCCACCAATGGAAAACAGGCATTACAATTTAGAATGCTTTTCTGTCCTTTTTGTGAAGACACATGTGACAAAGCCCCGTGTTTCCACTTTAAATTAAATTCCCCTTTCTTTCCGCAGGGCTGTGGCCAAGAGAGTGTCCAGAGAAATGTCAGAATGCCGACAGGTTGTTATCATCAGTGCCCTTATCTTCCCCTTGCAGGAGCACCAGCGCGACGAAAACAGCCTGCACATCCCACCAGTCGAGGCTTTACGGCCTGCTGCAGCAGTCATGTAGCTCTATCAGGTGATCATCCTAAAACACAAAAATGCAACATTTAGCATATTTAAAGGTACAAAAAGGATAATAAAACCATTGGTTTATTAACAACAAAAGGGAAACACTAGTGGCATTGAATCAGCCAAAATCGCACAGTGTGTTTATATTGTGTTAGGCACTACCTGTTTTTTTACCCTATTTTTTTACGACAATCTAGCAGTGGCTCATCCCAGAGCCTGTATCCCGGCCGACATCATAGACAGGGTAAATGCCTGCTTTGGACATCTAGCAGGGTGTGTAGCTGGACTTAGATACAGAGACAGACATTCATATAGAGACAAAAAAATCATTCACACTCACATACATGGGCAAGTTAGAATCCATAATCAACCTAAGCTGCACATCCGTGGACTGTGGGAGTAAGAGAGAGTAAGCTCAGAGCAAACCCTCAAAGGGGAACCTGGAACAGGCCGACTCCAAACGGAAAGGCCCCGGTTTGAACCCAGAACCTCCGGCTGTGAGGTGACACGGCTCAAAGCCTGGAAATTCATGGCAGCCAGACAGAGCCAGCTAATGACACCATTCTAACATGCTAACAAGGCTAACAGGCTAATGTTTTGCAGAAATTAGGTTTTCTTTGTTCACTATCTTAGTTTAGCATGTTAGCATGTTAACATTGGGTAATTATAAAATAAAGTACAGTTTGAGCTGATTGAAAGAATTGTCTCTTAATTTTGGACACTGTTAAAAACTGGAAGCTGTTGATGATGCTAGACGGAAAGTTGCAAGCTCACCAAAGCTGCAGTATATTGTAATTTGGTGTGAAAGCAGTGAGCTGGTTGCCTTTACATTAAATCTAGGTTCCTCTTCTCAGAAACATTGTCCGCTAGCGATGGCACCAGCAGTCTCTCGGGGTATTTCGGGGTAAGGCCTGTCAGCAGGTCCTTCCTTTTATTGCTGTAAATTCCTTGTTTATATGGTCTAGTGCAGGTGTGCAGCCCGTGTATTACCAACAGACTGGTGATGGAAAAGGCTCTGAATAACAAATTACTGTACTCAACTTCGCTTGGTAGCTTCTTGAAGAAGTTGGTATTGGCTAAATGACACAAAACTTCCCAAAATGTTGAAATCAAAGTTGTTGTAATAGTCACCAAAGCACAGAACAAGATGGAGAACAAACTTCTAAGGCAACTGTTCTGGTTATAGGAGAAAAGTAAACCATCTCAAAGGCACGGGGGTGAGAGGAAAAGATCCAAGGACACAAGAGCAAAACCACCGAAAAGAAGCAGAAAAGAGAAAAGAAGTGCAAAAGCAGCTGCATAAGGATAAAAGGTCAAAAGCAATGAGCCCAATGGGTCCGTCTGTTTTATTCCCAGGACACTGGGCACACTGTACATCTGAGGGACTGGTTTTCTTTCTTTGTTTCATCTGGGTAAGAGATTTCTGTATGAAACTTTTTAATTGCTTAATCTATAATTTACTTGCAAATATCACACAACAGCCTTCCACCCTGAACCATAAAATCATTAAATTTTAGGATTATGGCCATTTTTGAAAAAACGATTTTGCCTTTGTATATCTCATTAAAATTGTACTTTACCAATGTTTGATTTATATTTGTTTAGCACAACATTGCCTATATGACCAGACAATTACTTTCACTTAACACACATTCATGCTTGATTACAGACCCCAGAGGATTAGACAAACTATTAAAGACAGAAATAAGTTTTTAATTTGGCATATTCACTAGACATCATAGTTACATATAGATGTTGGCTCAGACCATATAGGCTCAGACCCATAGATTGTATTTAAAGATGGACGACGAGTCTAAACCTGCAATCCTATATCCTATGAATCCAAGATATCCTGGATACAAACGCTGCCATCTTGCGCATTTGGAGCATTAAGTGATTGGGTGATGAAGCCACGATACACACGCTCGTCTAATCGCGACTCAGTCTCAGCTGTCAATCATGACATTTCACCCTGTTTCAACCGAAGTTACCGGTAAATTAAAACCAACCAACTTTCCTAAGGCCTAAAAATCAACCATAATATAATTATTCTCTTCCTGGTAAGCAGTTAAATATTCTTTAGAGATGAGTCTTTACTAGTTTTCATTCTCAGGAGATCCTGCTCGTTTTCTCCCATTCACTGTGTGTCCGGTTAATTCACCAGGCTTCTTTTGTAAATCTCTCTGACATGCTAAAAGCTGGTCTTTTCTCTAAGTGTGTCGGTTAATCTTCTGTTCCGTGTTCAGTGTGATGGTTTAATTGTGGGAGGGGAATCCTTGGGTCAATAAACCAGCTTTATGTCCCCATGGGGAGGAGCGGTCGTACTCTAACCAGAAGGCTCAATTCCAGTCTTCCCCCATCCCCATGCCGAAGTGTCCTTGGGCAAGATACTGAACCCCGAATTGCGCCTCATAGAAAAAGTGCTGCCCATAGATGCTGTGTATGAATGTTTGTGTAAATGGCAATAACCTGCACTGTAAAGTGCTTTGAGTGGTCATCAAGACTAGAAAAGCTGTATATGGATACAGACCGTTTACCACTATGAAGTCTTCAGCTGTTCTGAGGCCAGACATGTCCGCTACAACTAGATACCAACAGATGTGTGTTCAGCTGAGGCTTCATTTCACCTTTTATTACTTGTAATATTTCCAAATATCAGTCTAATTAAAGCGCACAAAAAGAACTGGCAACTTTTTAGATGTGAGTAAAGATATAAGAGATATAAAGAACCTCCAGCCAGTCAGTGCTGGGCTAAGGGACTCCACTTACATTTTAAGCATCCAAATCAAAGCATCATCATTTGTAAAAAAAGATCAAGCAACGTTTCTGCATTAAAATTTAATTCAAACTTAATACAGGAAATGATGGGACCCTTTTTTCTTCCAAAGGTTTGTTTAATCTTCGCACACATGCCAAATAAAATCTCTTTGATCCTTTTCCCCCCTTTAATCAGGGTACATGCTCTCGTGGCCCCCTCCCTGTTTTTCTGTCTCTCATTCAGACTTGTTCCTGCTCAACCCGTCTGTCTCCTTGTACTGGTTTCATTTCTGTTGACAAAGCATTACAGAGCCCCCATGTCTTGTCTTGCCTAATTGGCCCACGTGGACTAATTTAGTATCTAATTACCGAGCTAGTTTTCATGCTTCTGAATTTTCAGGGTCGTGTTTTGCCTTTAGATAACTTTCCTCCCTCTCAAGGCTACGTGGTTGCTCACATTTCACTGAACCGTATGAATAATTGTCTATTGTAATAGGTAAAAATAGAAGTGAAAACAGAATAATGGCCGTGACTTGGAAACAAGACCCCGAAACACCCACAAAGCAGCAGCACAGGGGTGATAGGACAACTGCGGCTTTAAAAGGAAAGAATCTATAAATGTGTGTGAGGATATCAGAAGTGATAGATGGTCACTTGTGGCCTCAAATGCTCAGAGCGTATGGTTTTGTAGCTGACTTAGTTAAAATACGAGTAGATGATACACTCAAGCAGTGTTACACTACAGGTCAATGCATATAAAGCAAACCTATAAAGGAAAATTGATTTTAATCCATTTAAAAAGGACGACAACAATTTGGGATAAAAGACAAATAACAATGGCATTTACTTTTCACATAGAGTGGCCTTTCATTCGACTCCAAAAAGTTTTACACAACAGCAGACTGTTCTCTTTGTTCTCACAGAACACACGTTGCTGACGCATTGAAGTTTATCTTGGCCTAAAATTACAGACAGATTTTCAGTCGCGCTGACTTATATTAGAAATAGTTCTGTTGCCAAGTTGCGGGAAATCGTACAACTTTTATAGTTGAGACGAAGTTGATGGTGAGGCTTTGGTGGAAGTAAGTTTATATTGTCAGACTGCAAACAAGTACATTTCAAAATATGGTAACTAGAAGATTCATGGATTTACAGAACTCTTTGCCTGTACATTTTTATTTATTTCATTTGCCCATTTTATCACTAGTAACATACTTTAAACTTACAAAATACTTTCATAGAACTGTTCTATATCACTGCTTTATTTTGAGATGAATGATGATTTTTTTTATTATTATTATAATAAGTTATTATGTGCAATCCTCATATTAATTTTCTAACTTTTGGATTCTTGCTGGAGGAAATTTTCTTTTACCTGATTTGTGATGTTTTAACATCTATAGAATTTTGGAGCAGATCAGCCAATGAAGACACTTGAGATTTCACAAGAATACAAAAAATCATATTTCTAAAGTACTTATAAAGTATTTCACATTCATTACATTTGTTCAAGGACATTTTTTGGACTAACTTTGTTGAATAGATGTGGCTGTTCATTAATTCTATCTCAAAAGCCATTAATGCACAACCTTTAATTACAACACCTACGTACATAGCCGTACATTGAATAATAAACTTTCTCCCATGTTTTGACGTAGATGAAACCCATCAGACCACACATCTCTTAGTTTTGCCCTAACACCAAATATAGATTAAAATCTGACTGGCTTCCTACCTTATCCTCAAGTGTTGCTATACTTGCATTTGGCCACTTTATAGAATTATTGCTCCTCAAGGACAAAGAGGAGGTTTGTCTTTTCGTAGCAGCACCTGAGAGCAAAGAGTTATGAAGCAAATTCATCACGTTGATGAGGAAAATATTGTGTGCAAGACTGAAGGAATGAGGTTGTATTCGTGCGTTAGCGAGCACTTATCTTCTCCATCGGGGCATTCCATTATTCAAGTGGTCTTAAAGAGTGAATATACGCATCTACATACGTTTCTGTGTGACAGAACACTGTAGAACAGAGAAGCCAGGTTTATTTTAGCTTCCAGGTTGTTGTAACTGCGTAAAGACCAGGAATAACAGACACACTGCTCAGCACTATTTCCCATCGTTCTGAGGGTATTCATATTACTTCTATGTTCTAATCACCTGATAAGAAAATATCTAGTATTTTGCACATTATAAAAATCAACCGATAATAATAACTCTTTACTTTAGTCATAAGTTACTGTTCCTCCATGGCAAGAATTCAGTCTGGAGTTTAAATGGGCAAATAAATACAAAATCTTCAACCAACTTTAGCTTTTCCTCTTTTTTGTTTAACTGTTTTTTTAACTTAAGAAATTTGCTGTGCCTATTTGGAAAAAAACAGATGTAGAGATTGAATTTATTTTATAATGTCTGTAATGTTTGTATGGACCCAAGAACTATGCATCAAACTATCTTTTGCTCCCATTGGGTGGCTTTCATTTCCCACTATATTTTGCCACGGACCATTATGCTGATCACATTATTGTGTCATCTCTGAATTAAAATTTACAGGAGCGTGCACTTTTACTTTTGGGCTTTTATGGCCATATCATTTTGCCGTCTAAGCCTAACAGGCTTATGTTTTATGTGCATTTTAAGGTTTTCAGCACCATAGTTACTTCCCAATTACCTTAATTACGCCCACAGTTGACTTGGCGTGAAAGCATAAGGAGATTAAGAGTGCCAGAGAGTGTGAGTGTGGGTGCCCGTGGTGTCGTGGATATTTGGAGAAACATGGGCATCTAAGACCAGCAAGACCAACGTTTTCAGATAGATCCACTCTGGGGAGCATTTTCTTAAAAGCAACAGCTATGTGTGTGTGAAACGAGGCTACAGCATTCAGAAAACTGTTAACTACAGCAACATCAAGAGCAGCAATATCTTCTCTTGTTATTGGCTCTCGTCCTTATTACTGGTGGTCATGATTTCCTGCTGAACAAAAGAAAAAAAATCTCCTCCCTGGAAATGATGCAACACTTGACTGGCTGCTTTTGGCCACTAAACAATACACAGACTATATCTTTGAAATGTAGTTTTTTAAACTTTACAAATTGGACTTTTTCCTGTATGAAAAAGAAAAGAATTGTAAACTGAAGTAGAAAATACTCGAGGAAATAGTTGTTTTTCCACTTTATGATAATTGAAGTCTTGGGCCGGTGGATTTTGTGCAGCTCATTGTTTGATGCGAGGCCCCATGAGAGGAGACATTTGAAAAGATGCATATGTTCAGTGAGCTGGCAGCGGAGGCAAAGGTGTGTGTGTGGACTTTGAACTGTGGGCTCTTTATTAACAATCTAAGCAAACGGTCTAAAGTACAGACTTTATACAAAGATGGAGGACATGAGTGCTCCCAAAAAGTGAAGCCATTGCCTCTCTATCGCCCCCTGTTGGCAGGCTGCAGTCAAAAGGATTTTTCTCCAAAAATGTGTATTGGAAGTTCATTTTTCCAGTCATTTGATGCTACAAAAATGTCATGATTGACAGCTGAGACTGACTCACGATTGCCCGATCCCCCTATACCTACTGTGCAGGGCCTCCAACTGACATGTTAGGCATAAGATGATAACGTCTAAAGGACATGAAGCAAATGCATTTGGGGTGTGTCTGAATCCACTTTTGCTATTTTAATGGGAGGAGAAAATAGACCAAACGCATGGCTCCAAAGTGTTTAGTCACTTGGTGTCTGTGTGGCCACATACTACTTTGTCTATAACGTGGCCTTAAATTATTAAAATAACATATCAAAGTATTACAGCAACTTTAGACCAGGTTTAGTACAATAGTACAATGGGCCCGCCCACACCTCATTTTTAAGACCAATGCTCCCATTGATGCTCAAGTGTTTTTTTAGTCAAACAGCGTGGGTGATGGAAGGGAAAATGAGTACTGCATTGATCTGACAATAGCAACGATACTTCAAATCCTGTTTGTGACAGTGATTCTTATTCAGTTTCAAATCCTAAAAATAGTTCTGATTGTAGTTCCATAGGTTCTGCTTTGCGCCCTGCAGTGTGTGTCCCTGAGTGTCTAAAGTCAGCTTGGAGTTAGAGCTTCCTAGGCACGTTTTTTATAGATAGCGGAGTAGACCGATCTGCAGTGGCCTTAACTATTCAGTAGCATGTCTTTAATTTTTCAGGATATTTGGGCACCGTTTCCCATATTTCAAAACCTCAGAGCCTCAGTAGGATTGGACAGTGAGTGATCTACTTATGAGACCTGTGCTGAAGCTCCACAGTGTTTTCTTGTCCGTGTTCTCGAGGTTGTGATACAGAAAGTTGCATTGCACTGTGCATTGCGTCCTAAAGAGGTCTTTCTTCAACTTCCACCCTTAATCTAACTTTGTTCGATGTTCCCTCCAAGCTGCACTCTCTCCTATAGGAGCACATCAGACTGGTGATGGACAGGTTTCACTGGAGGAACTCAGTGTTGGCCTCCCTGATGGAGTTGTTGGTCATATCGATGGATTTTCGGTGGCAGAGGACTTGACAACCGCAAAAACACACAATCCTACATTTAACAAACTTGACTTTGATTATGGCACAAGGGAAAGTCACATTATATCCTGTGTCGTGATAAATGTCATGGAAAACTGTATTGCCATGGTAACTGGGCAGCTTCTGTAGCTACTATGGAGCACCAAGGTCTTTCCTTTTCTATTTAGCAATTCCTATATTCACAGTTATAGCAATGAAAGGTTAACCACCAAGTTAGCATATGGAAACTGAAAAATATGCAAATGCAACGCACCATGTAACGTGTACATGTCGTCTCTTCAATTACAATTCTGAAGCACAATAGCAGAAAGGACAATCACTTAAAGAGCCACTTGTTTCAATATTTTTTCCTCAAAACAAAGGGAAAGTTAAAATGCAGTTTTTTATCTATCTTCTACTTCAATGACATGTCCGTTCTCTATGGTGGCTCTGAAGTTCAAAGCACAACACTGGCAACAACAACAACATTTCCAGAAACATGGTGTTCTGTGAAATACAGTGTTGTATTTTTAAAAATGTTGTGTTTCGTGAAATAGTGGGTTCTATGAAATGTTTTGTGAAGTGTTGTGTGTTCCTGAATACCGCCTTCCCAGAAATGTTGTTCTCAGAGTAAAGGTAATTCGTGCATTGGAGGCGTCAAGCTGATCTGAATTTAACCTGAGACTTCTGCAGTCTGTGTCAATCAGGTCAAGTCCTATTAGCTTCTGATAAATACTTTTACTCAGGAGTGTTGTCCCCTATCCTTTCACTGAACGAGCGACAGAAACATCCTGTAGTAGTCAGTATGAAAAACGTGTGGACCTTTCCTTTGAGTGAGCACAGAGAACGCCCACCCCCACCGCAGCTGATGAATGTGAAAGCAGCCTTTTAGTATCAAGCTCTGCACGCTGAAGGCCAAACATCCATGTCAAGTAACAATAAACAAACATTTTTTTTTACTTTAAAGTAAGAAATCCTGTTGTAATCCAATGGAAGCGGTTGTGTTTCTGCAGAGAGGAACAGAAGCTACAGTCTCAGCCTCAGCATATGCACCGGTGACACTTTGAAAAGGATTCGTCTGTGCTCTACTCGAAATACATGCTGCTGATTAACAACTAATTACCATTACCAAAAAAACCCATGAAAATAAAATAAATGCACCAAAGAATGGGAAATTATAGAAATGGTGAGAAGACTCGTCTCTCTCTGCGTCTCCCTGTCTGCCACAGAGTTAATGGCTCCGCTGAAGGTCGTGGCGTTCTAGCGCCAGCAGGACTCTCACATCAGGAAATACCATGTGCCATTTATTACCATTTCAGACAGAGAGCTATCGTGTTCTTTTATTTATGTGAGCGTTGTTGTGTGAGCAATGCATATCTTTGCAAAAAGCACTCAGTCTAGCTTTTCTTTTTTTTTTCTGCCCAAGTAGATTCATTCCCCCCCGTTTCAGCTCGACTTGACAAACTTTCACAACTAATTTTGTCAAATTTTTACTGAAACAAAAGCAAACAAAAATAAGAAGAATTCAAATTTATGCTGAGACTGCAATGAATATATCTCAGTCAAACCATTTTGAATAAGCACATTTGTGCGTTTGCAGCCAAAAGGTGTTGTGAAAAGACTTGTCTCAATCAATTATGGTAAAGAATCTGAAGTGAATTATTAATGACTATGTTGTGATCCCGTAGTTACCGGCATGGATTAGAGTGGCGTTCAGCTTCAGTCGTCTGGAAAACAGAATATGGAAACTCAGTCAGCACTAAAATGTTAATACACTCTGCAGGTTAACAGGTACAATTATGTTTTCGAACATAATGACTCTGTCCACTCTCACCCGGCATGAACGTAGGAACAAGTGGTCGCTAAATGGGAAACAGGAGGTTTTCTAACAGCCACTGTGTGTCTGGCGTTCCTTCAGCTAGTGTCTGGTTTAGCTGCTTCAATATACCATTAATTAATGATAGTATTAAATGTCATCCCACGGGTGAGCTCAGCCAATATGGGGATGGACTCAACTTGCTTATATTCTGCAGATTTAGGATAAGAGGAGAAATGATGTTGGTTCATTTCCAGCATATTGAAACATGCACACAGCCCTGTTGAGTTTAATTCTGTTATTTCCATATGGGTATAACTGTGGTGCAATGCATTTGCACAGAATTAAGCTGTGCTGTGACAAACCAACACACACATACTAGTGCAGTAAATTATATAAAAAAATGTACATTAAATACAAATGTCAAGGAATTGCCGAGGGACTTTTCAATAATGCATGCAATGAAAAAAGCATCTATCTATCTATCCACTGCTGGGTTGGCTACTAATTGTAAAACCAGCCCTCAGGGTTTGTGGGTTGAGCATGAAGTCTGGGACAGCAATTAGGGTTTTACACACAAGTACAATATTTTCCCGACAACAGGATAGACATACACATGTGGAGAATGTGACTTAAAAAAAGCAAATATCCATAGTTGGATAGTAAAACAGTGAGGGCAGGAAGGAAAGGCTCGGGAAGTAATGCAAGATGGTAAATGGTCTGTATTTTTGTAAGTTGTCTTGTCTTGATGACCACTGATTATTAAATTAGACCCCTTCCCATCTAAGTGTGTCCACTATTGTTGTAAACCATTGTATTCAGTTGAAGTTCATAGAAACTGGAGAACATGTGCACACGGTCCCAGTCAAGTAACCGATCGTATCTACACAATATAGATCTGCAAACAACTTGAAGATACTTCAAACAATTTGGCAAATTGTGTTTTGTGTGAGAACGTGGATATTGCTTGATCCATTGTTTGGTTTCCCTCCCCTGTGTACCCACACATCATCTCCTAAATTGAAAACTCCAAACGTAATACTTTTGTGGGTTTGTTTGTTAATAGAACTACTTTTAATGAAAAGACATCCTAAGTCCAGGAATCTGTTTTCTCTTTTCTCTCCTGTCAATGTCTGTGCCCTCGTCACTTAACTGTTGTGCGTGCATACTCCCTCTTGCACACATCCGTGTTTACAGCTGCAGAAAAACACAGATTGAGAGATGAGTGCAGAGGCAAACTTATTTAAATTAGTAACATGTTCATACGATATCTTGTTTTTTTCTTTTTCTATGTATTTGTCCATGAAAACAACTTTGAGCCTGTTTGTTTAAAGCCCTCTAAAAATAAAATTTGACTTGATGACGATGAATGATGTGATCAATGTAGAAAATTACAGGTACTTGAATGCTCAACGGAAAAGTATGAATCCCTTCCGAGCTGCTTGAATTGACTCTCAAAGCCCAACTTCAAAACATCTGCTTGTTTCTTTTCTGCATCCACAGCATCAGACGTTATGATCGGCATCACAGGGAAAATATGAAGATCAGCAGGAAAGCCTAAAATGACCTGATTCACTTTTGAATGCACGGAGACTCCCTGAGACGACTTCTGGGCTCAGTTTCTCTAAAGCCTTTGTTCCAACTTCAGTGTAATATTTCTCACAAGTGGAGTCAGAGCCACGAGTGTGTGTCAGCGAATGAACTTTCTTTAAAAGTTGCTCTGCTTAAGGGAAACATCTCTACAGAGAATACATGAAGTTGCATTCAGGTGCAAAAGAAATCACAGACGAAGAGAGGTTTCCACTAAACAACAGGACTAATGCAGGTCATTAGAGGGGGATTTAATTACTGTTGAATTGTTGTTATTGGGTGATGTTTGTTTCGAGAGCAAACACACATAGATAGTGAACACTGTCATTTTACCAAACTAATTACCTCCGCTCATAAGGTCTGTCGTTCGTCTGTTAGTTAGCAGGATTACGCAAAATCTACTGGAGGGACAACCATGAGACTTTGTGGACGGGTGTGGTGTGGGTCAGGGATGAACACATAACATTTTATTGCGTATCTGGATCAGGGGCAAGATCCAGGAGTTTTTTACCCCCTTTCTTTTATTGTGCATTTCTCAACACTTTAACTGATTTCTCAGAGAACGATTTAAGGCTTGTGATAAGAAAAAAATCTGGCTTATTAATATATTAAAGAGTGTGTGCAATTTGGTGTAGATCAAAGTCTAAGGCCACTGTTGGGTCCTCCTTCAGAACATGAAACCCAGAAATCACATTTAAATAAGTTGTAGGATTTAGTTTACTACATGCACCTGTCTCATTAAATAGAGAGAAATGCAACAAAATGTGAGTGGAACAACATTTTATATTAAAAGATTTTCAAGAAGACAGGGTTGCAGGTTGCCATAACACAGATGGTGCAGTTACACAACAAGCTGTCATCTGGTTTTTAACTAAACCAATAAACACGTGTGCTACTAACTTACGTACTGAACATGTCTATCTCTCAAATATTTAATACTTAGAAAGAAAAGAAAGATGAGACGTGTAGGTCTTTAGTCCGCATTCAAATTCTAGTTAACATTAAAGAGAAAGCTAAACGCAGAACAGAACAGCTAAAACGCTGGTGCCTGAATCAATAGACTGCACAGCTATATACTGTATAATACAAAACTGCGATGCATTTGATTAAGATCTAATTACATTTCTATAAGATAAAATACCCTTCTGCATAATGGTGTAAGATTAGATCAGGCACTAAACAAATATATTCACAGCTTCCCAAGGGCACCACCCGATCTGTTCCAGAGCTGTAATGATGAGGCGGAGGAAGACACATAGCAACACAAGGCGGCTGTTTACAATTTAAAAATACTGAAGAATTACAGGTCAACAACCTCTCGGTGCTTCTACGGGTGCACACACGGAGGCCGGGACAGGAGAACGGGCAGGGGCCGTTGTGCTGTAGACCGTAATCAGTGCTTACCAGTGCAGCTCTCTGTGGCGGGGAGCAAATAAATCTGCCAAGCAGCAGCAGATTCATAAAATCCCTCAGGTGGTTCTGTTCATTTATCTACATTTGCCAGGGCTTCCAGCTGCCAAAAGCAGGTGGCACACTTTGGCTTGGAAATTGACTGTTTTCAAGATGTAGAGCTCTTTAAAGGGGCGGGGGACGCAGACGGGGGAGATGCTGGTACATGAGTTTAAAGGGAGGCAGTGGGTTATGTGTGACAAGGTCGCCGGGTGAAGGGTATCAAATGCGTGGGACTTCCATATTGTAGCATTGTAGGACCACACATCCAAATTGTCTCATCGGCGGGATAAATTGAAATGAAAATGCCCTCATTTCTAATTTCCTCCTGTCGAATTCAATTTCTAGATTGGTGGCACACACAGGGAGTAAAAGGCTTTTGCCTGCAGGGGGGGAGCGGCAGAAGGAACGAACACCACCAGATAAGAAATTATAGATGGAAATAATCTGGGGGATCTATTTCCTCCCCTCCCTGGCCTGCTGAAAATATGGTGTGGCTAAGAGGGAAATTAAAAGTCACTATGATGCATCTCACTGCAGCTTGCACTTGTTGGGGACCGAGGTGCTTCTTGGGAGCGCACTCGGGGCCCCAAACAGCTGCTGGCCAACACCAACTGACTGCTTGATTCATATTAATACACTGCAAATCTGAAATGGGATCCAGACTTTACACTGCTCATCCCTGCAGCCAAGCAAATAATCAGATAAATGTTGTATATCGTCTGTAGACATAGTGAGTTAACAGGCATTCCGGACTCTTAATTAAATCATAACCCTTGACATTGTTATGTAAATATCTTGTTTTTATGAATCGTGCTTTCACCAGAGAAATGGTGAACTTGTGAGCTGAAGCTCTTCTGTTGCCGTTAACAACAGTATTGCTGTGTCTACAGGAGTTGCAGTGTGAGCAGCAGGTTAGCAGAGCAGCTGTCTGCACAGGATGCATTCAGGCACAGTATCGAGTGTAGGTCACCGCCAAACACACATGCATAGGAATAGCAGCACGCGTGTAAAAATATGCTTCGTGAAGGTTTCTGCACATCCAGCGGAGCTAAAGCTGGATTGTTTAAAATAGAACTGTACCTGTTAAATCAGATTTACTTGAGATGGACGACTACGATAGTGCGACTGAGATTCCTCCAGTGTGGACATACTGTGAGAAACGTGTGTGTGTGTGTGTCAGCATGCACACAACGTGACCGATTTATCAGTTGGCCGACAGACATATCAGTGTGTTGCTAATACGCGTCGATATGAAAACTCTTATTTCAAACTTAGTTAGTTAGAAAAGTTAGTTGTACATTGTACATACATACAGAAATGTTTGTTTTCTTCATTTATTACTTAATATATTTGGTTGTATTTGTGTTTTCTTAGTATTTATAGTTATTTATAGTAAAGTGTTTGGATAAACTGTAGAATATTAAGCCTTGTTAAGACTTAATGTCTTTGTCATAAGGGTTTGATCGTTTTAAATATTGGCCTATAGAATCAGAAACTTTTTAATCATCAAGATCAGTATTGGTATTAACCCCCCAAAAATCCATAATCCCGTACTTTACACGCTGATATCCAGTTGTTTAATGTTTGCCTTGTTCACCATCTGTATTTAGTATCTTAGCAGTAGCAAGCTAAAATGAAATTATAGTTAATATATCTATATTCAAATATTTGACCTGATGACACAATGTCAGAGGATCATTGAAGTCATTGGGATAAATCGTCTGGAGACAATTGTCCGTTCACAATTTCACAGGAAAAACAACCTTAAAACATTGACAAAAAAGTTTGAGCATCACCAAAGTCATTAACATGAATTACCATCGCAAATAATATTAAGAAATCATTTGTACATGTTAATTTCTTATCAAGAGAAGTTATTTTACTTTGAAAGTAAAATCATGTCAAATATTAGATTAGGAGCATTAAAAAAAAACTTTTTAACCCATATTTTTATTTTATTTCATAAAAGTTCCTGATCACATTTGATGTCACATTCACTTCTATAGTGTAGTCAAAAGTCTTTGCAATGACATAGTAAAGTCTGTAATGCATAAACATCCCAATTGCCTTAGTCTCTTTGCATTTAATTGCACCTCAATTTAAATTTAAATTTTAAATGGAATTGTTTGTTTTTTGGCTTTGGAGAGGATGGGGTAAACGGCTGAATGAAGTGAGCATAAGCAAACATGGATATGAGTTTTCAAACAGCCTCGCTCACCATTTCTTTCTAAAGAGCTTAAAGATCCCTGCTCTCGGCAAAATGATGGAATACAAACAGCACAGACAAATATCTATCAGAGCCATTCACAAACTCCCATATACAGCACGACATAAAATCATCAAGAAATTAGGCAAATTCACGACCTTCTATTTCAAATATGAACACATTCAATGCTCTTGTTTTTTGAAGAGTGAAAAATGTGCCTTATCCTGCTTTCTCTGCTAAGTGAAGTAGAATATCACCATCTGCCTAAAATGTCCCTGGATATCAGTGGTGCTTGATGGTCTCTCCCAACACTGAAGGCATTATGCAGAAAAGCACTGTGATTTCACATCATTAGAGGGGGTGCAATGCTGCTGACTGTATTTTTTTTAAGAGCAGGTCAGGGGTAAGTAACAAGGAGAAAAGTGCAGGTTTGGCAGATTTCTTCCGATGCATGTGGTCAAGTCCTGCAGCATCACATCATGCCCACTTTGACGCTGCTGCATTTTTTTTTTCCTTCATCAGAAAAATACCTTCAAAGCAGTTTTATGACTTCAGAAGAAAGAAGATTTGGAAGATTCCAAAAACACCACTGCAACTGCTGCAGAAGGAGCGAGTACAGAGGCAGATCTGAGAATTCTGAGAAGAGGTTATACTGAGTCTGTCTGTCTGTCTGTCTGTCTGTCTGTCTGTGGACAGATGTTTCACTACGATCTGAAGTGATATTTGTAGCGTCCCAACCTTGCAGTCACAAATCCTTGGAGGTGTCTGTCTGAGATAAGAAAGAAGAACAAGTTCGAAAATGGGTTCAATCCAACATGTAAGTACTGTGTAGTCATGCAATACTGTAGTAATGACTACTTAATACTCATGGGTCAGGTCGTCAACGTGTTTACTGGCGTCACAGTTGGTGTGATCCCGTCGCAAGATGGTCTCTAGTGGGATATTTGTTTTTGTTTTCACCTAATTTTAGGTAATTAGTTTAATTTGGTAATTTGTTACCACCCAGCTTATTGGGGGAAAAGGAAGCAATAAAATAACAGATGTTTTTAGCAAAATAAATGTAGTTATTAAAACAAATTTAACAAAGAGGGAAAAGTAAAAGAACTACAAAATAAGAGCTACAAAAGAAACAAAAAACATTTAATAAAACAAAGGTCACTTGCAGTTAGGGTTAGCTGCTGGAAGAAGGTTTGGCAGATCCAGATGTGTTGTGTAGAAGAAGTTTGATGATGCTCAATGTATCAGGTGAAGTTAGGACTGTGTAACGCCACCCACTCAAGTGACATTTCTGTGTGACCTGTGCTCAGGAGACTGGCTGAACACCACAGAGACCTTTAGACCGAGAATATTATCGAAGTAGCTCAAGAGGGAAAACCTCTCTGACAACAAAGTTTAGAGTTAATTCAACAATTTACATCTATCGAGCAAACAAGAGGCCTACTGGTGAACTGAGGATAGCAGCCATATCGAAAGACATGCTGGCCAAGCTTTTTAAAATCTCCGCCCCAAGCTAGCATCTGCTCGTTTGGAGAGCTGGACCGGGTGCCGCTCCACTCAGGATCCGTGGCTCAGACAGGAGGTGGGAACAAGGGTGGGCAATGCCTCCAGCAGCTGGAGCCGAATCCTACATAGGGGAGCGCATCCTGCTTAGCATGTACAAAAAAAAAAAATAGAACACTACAAGAAAGGTTAGGCACATGGGGGGTCGGTGGGTGTGGGGGGGGGGCTCGCCTTCAGCTATAACACAGTGCATTGGGTTCCCTGGAGATTTTCAGTGTTATTTTTTAAAAACATATTAGGAAACCAGCATGAGCCACAGCCGTGACTGGTTGGACTTGGAGGTTACTCGCCCTCTTACCCCCAGTTAGGTCATTTCCATATTGACACTGCTAATGACATGAAAGACATTCTGACAGTTCTAGTTCTGAGTTCTGAGTTCTAGGGGCAAACAGCAGGACGACACCCATATGAAGCTCTGATGTATAATAAATACAATTGAGTTGTTTGTGGATCGTTGCTTCAAGTTGGGATTGGCAGCAGCCCCCCCGACCCTCAAAGGACAAGTGGCATAGATAATGGATGGATGGCTGGGTGTTGCCTGGATGGATGGATGAATCTAGAGATGAGCCTTTGTGTCCTCCCTCACCTTACATTTCTTCTTGCTTTTCAGCATTTAACAGTAAACAAATGGTTTGGCTGCAAAGTTTAACCACAATATTTTCCAATCTCTGACCAAGTTTTCTGAATCGCTTCAGGCTAAATCCTGCTTCTGTTGTCAGGAGCTGAAACTGTGTGCACGTTCACACCTGAAAGTCGGCACCAAGGTCCAAGTCTTTGTTGCATTGTTTACATTTGATCTGGTTAGTTATTGTCAACATTGCATTCAAGGAGCGCACCAGTAGACTTCTGTATGAAATACGCTCGTCCTGTCATCATCAGCTACATGACTGCATCTACCTATACTTCACATTGATTGGTTTGTAGACGGGTGGGCGTCTGACGTCGGTGTGTTATAATAAAAAATACGGAATATGTATTGAAAAATATTGTTTGTATAGAAAAAAAGTATTTCAGTAAAGTGCAGTGGTACAGGATGTTTGCACAAGAATGTAAAAGCATAAGGAGATACTGGGATTGGTAAAAAACCCCCGAATGATATATGACACGCAGGTAATGTGCCGAAGATACTGAGCAAAATAGTAATGCAAGTCATAAGTCGATTGTGATGAGATAAAAAACCAGCCAGTATATATTTAATATCATGGAAGCTGTTGTGGAGTCAGCCGTGGGAATGAAGGACCTGCGGAAGTGGTTCTTTTTACACTGTGGGTGCAGGAGTGTGCTGCTGAAAGAGCTGCTCAGGGCCTCCACAGAGTCGTGTTGGGGGGGGAGAGGTGGTGTCCATGATGGAAATTAGCTTCGCCGAACATCCTCCTCTCACCCACATCCTCAGTGAAATCCAGAGGGCAGAAAATGAATGACAAAGCCAGCATCACCAACGTCAGGCGCAATACTCAACACTAGTTCAGATGTTCCAAATGATCGTTGGCGATGAAAACAGCAAGAAATTCTGCGAGTCTGGTCAACTCTGTTTTGGGAGAAACCAAGATGGCTTCTGTTTCTTTTTCTTCTTTTATTGATACATTTCATTAAAAATCTCTAATTCCTGCAATTGGTCTGAAATTCAGAACAAGCCCCCAAAAAAAAGTTTGATCCTGACCGAGACCACCTCTTTTGGTTGGTGTAAATTTTGGTCCATTGGTACAGAACATGGTCCGGGGAACCTTTCATACCTGTCATTTTGGTTGAAGGTGTGAAAACGTTCAAAGAATAGCATTTTGCTGATATATTCAACATGAATGATTAGATGTAATTTTTAAATAAACAAACATAATCCTATTTCCTCCAGATTAACCACAGTACAATTGTTAATTGGGTGTGTTCGCGCGCGGGCGTGTGTGTGTGTGTGTGTGTGTGTGTGTGTGTGTGTGTGTGTGTGTGTCTGTGTGTGCTTGGTACATTTGTTTCAAACTGTTTGGAGAGTCAGTTGGGATAAGGTTGATTAATGTTGCAGCAAATTCCATTAAATTCAAGCTAATGCTCCAGTTGCTTAATCTGACCACTCTTGAAGAGAGAGAGGTGCTGCTGATTTGGCCTCTGCAGACATTCAGAGGGGCTTTTCCAGGCAAGAAAATCAACTCTCCTGGTTTTTCACCCAGCAGATGGTTGGTACTACATTAAAACAGGTTTAATACACTCTGCGCCTGTACTTGGGTCATATATTACTCATATTATCATATCATTATCATCACTTTCCTTCTATCATTTCGGCGGCTCTTAGTTGGTTAGGTTTAGGGTGAATTAAGGATCGCAGCTCGCTGAGATAACATTTGTTCAGCTGCTGTTGGACTTAGAGAGCGAGGGAGAGAGAGCGAGCGAGAGAGAGAGAGAGAGAGCCTGCACCTTTCGCCTTCTTCTTTGTTGCTGAGAAGTGCTGAGCTGATAACCTCCAGATTGTTTTTCATCCGGACCGAACACACCAACAAAACACCAACACGGGCGCCTTTGATGTATGTCCGTTGGGTCGGCCGCACAACGGGCCTCTTCTTCAGCAAGCTGCTGATGCCGACTCCAGGTTGCCCACAACAAGCCGTTCTATTTCTTTCTCTATTTCATCCTGTCAAGCACACGCAGACACACGCACACGCACACGTGCGTCCACACACTTCACGTTTGAGTGATCATAGCCTCGGCTCTAATAAAGAGCCAACTGCCGGTGATTCTCGTAACAGTCCTCCTGTAGCGTGTTGAGGTCACAGATTAAAACTGACAAACAACCTCAATAGCCAATGGAAGCTTAAACTCTTTGCTATAAATGTATATGTGTATATGTACAAATAAATTTACTTTGAATGATTTACTTATAGATTAATTAGAATATACATTGCCTCCATTCCACATTATATGTTCCCAGTTTATTTTTTCATATTGCTCACAACCTCTCTGGCTTGTAAACTGCACGTTGCTTCTACGTGTTCTGCAAAATGTACAAACCACATTCAGACCAGCTTTGTCCTTTTCTTTTTCGACAGTGCATCGCTGTGCACACACTGAGTGGCTGCTCTGTATCCTACAGTAGTATAGGCCACTTTCACATAATTGCAAATTGGAAAATCCTATATAAGGGGTTTCCAACTTTAAATTAATATAATTTAATCTAAAGATTTTGACCACTTGTGTATGCAGCCGTATGCTTTGCCGTGTTCTTACTCGTCGTGGACTTGAGGAGTGGCTGATGTGTTAGCTCATTTCTGGATGGGCTGGTCTCTTCAGGGGATTACAAGCCCTTTTGAATTCATATTTGCATACTGCTGTCTATGGCTCTGATCATGACATTCTGCCAGACATGGCGAGGACATGCTCGGGGCATCCAAGTCCCACCAAGACACTTAACCATGTGTTGCAGTTTGGGAATTACAAATGATCTCGAAATTAAGCCAAGTCTATCTTAATGGCCCCGTGGCTGCACGGCTGCGTGAGAGAAATGATTTCATTCAAGTCTATTTTTACATCCATGTCTCCAGGTCCCTTGTCCATAGCACGTTTTAAAAAAAATATTGTAATACATTTGAAATGACCAGAGTTTGATCCCTAATTTTGAGAAATGTTCTTCTCATTAGTTTGATATACAGTCTTTTTTAACCATATACCTTTTTTTTAATAAATCTGTTAGCTTGTGTTTTTACAAATATAAAGAACATATTATAATTATTATTAATAATAATAATGATTATTATTATTAGAGCAAATGTATGAGTGTAATGGAAAGAAGAAACGTTCATCTGCTCCTCTGTTCCCAGTAGCTCCAGCAGTGTAGAGACACAGCTACATGCGGCGTGTCGGAATTTCCACAGGAAACCGATTAAGCTAAATGACTCGCCTGAGTGTCCAATTATTTTTTGAACTTTACAATCCTAGGGAGGAATTTTCAATATCATGCCTTGCTGTTGGAATATCTTGAACCGAGTTATATATGAAAATGTGCTCTGACCTGCACATTATTGAACGAAAATTCAGCAAGAAAAAAATAACCGAACAGCCGTGGAAGTCGTGTGTTGAACACTCAATCTACATCTTAAAACATTTCTCCCAGGGTACGAGTGGGTGTAATTACTGATTGTATAGTGCACGCTTTCCAGTTTGACTAGGCTGCTCTCCCATATATATAATACTATTATCATTTTTAAAGAAAACGTGGGGTGATATCATAAGAATTAAATATCTAAAGAAAATATTAAAGCTCTCTAAAATAGATGTACGCATATTGTTTGTGGGCCACAAATGATTTAACCATGGTGACTAATTTTCCAATTAGGTGTCCCCTGCCTGCACAAATGTTCCGATCTGTCATCATCAATCATAATCAGTTTTATAGTGTCTCCCACTGACCCCGTCATCTGGTCTACCTGCTGCTGCCCTTTCATATTCCTTTCATCTCATTAATTTAACAAATTTCAATTGTGTACGTTTTTGACAGGTTTCATTTTCTGACTGTGAAGTTTGAAATGGTTTTCATCAGTGTGGAATGAAGGAGTGATCATATATGTAAAGCTGAGTAAACAATGCAAGGACAGACGTCTCACTCACTCCCTCCCTCCCTCCCTCCCTCGCTCACAGAGGTGTGTGGGCACATTCGTAAAAATTAGCAAAGACAAGGGTATTTAAAGAGAAATTAGGAAAAGAATAATGGAATCGGAGGCAAAGTGACACACAATTGCGTCGCTGCCCCCGCAAACAAGTCGGACCCAGAGAGGTTTTGAACTACACAAAGACAGATTAATCACCTCAGTGTGAGCAATACAATATGCCAGCAATCAATCAAGCCGTGAAATTACCAACTGTGACAGCAATCTATTCTCCGGTTTTGTCTCCTTTGTATATATCAACTCTTGCAGGCGAACCACCTCCACTTTAATCTGCTCCAGCGCAGGAATCCATTTGGGCATTAGCAGATATCCTTTTTACGGAAATGCCTTTTGAATGCCCTCTGTCTATATCTTATCTTTACATGGAGGAGACAGACAAGCCGTCATCGCTGCATGCATTGTTGCCAAATCAATAATCTAAAGACATTGTCTAACAAATCCTCCAACTCCTTGTTTGTCATTATCTTTCCAAAACAATCCTTACGTGCATTTTGTGACACAGCTCATTTTCTAAAATTTGGTCAGATTTAGGCTCAAAAACAGCTTGGTTAGGTTTAGTGAGACTGTTTTCTTGTTAAAAGACAACAACATAGGTGGTAGGAAACAAGACGCTAACTTGAAGAGGCTTTCTTAATCAACCAATCCATCAAATTGTCACAGACACAAAACTAATTTCAGTGACTAATCAGCTTCAGGTAATAGGTATTGAAAGAAAGTAAATTGCAACTTTATTATACTTTCAAACGATGTAACGAGGATATGTTGTTGATTGACATATTTGGCAACTCACAATTACGTTGATTATTTTTACTGTAACTCCTGTATTAAACACTGTCAGACTGGTTGTTGTAGTGACAATAATAACAGGGATAAAGTTATGATAATATATATCCAATTGTTTTCTATACCACACCGACTATGGATGTGAACCCCAGTCTTGGGTGCTTTGTTTTCCCGCCTCCAACATCATCATGTCCTCATGACTCCTCCTCCTTTGACAAATGTAGCCTTCATCCATTAAAAAATAAACATTGCCTCAGTAAATAATTCAGCCAGCGACCTCGATGGCCACATACAGAACTCAGTCTCTTGTCCCTCTTGGATGCTACTCATGGCAGCATTACAGCTGTCGCCGGTTTGTCGCCTTTACTTGACAATTATGAAAAACAACTTCAACATGAATTATTTGCGACTTCACTTGAAGTCTCTTTGACCTGAAGGGCAAAGGTCAGAGAAAGGTGGAGAAATGATCTTACAAAACAGCTCACGGCAAATGAACTCTTCACGTTCCTGACTGTGGATCAGATTATCACATTTGGACGGTCGTCAAACAAATGGCTCAGAAATAAGAAATTATTGTAAGTGTGCCAATGACAACTAATGATTTAGTTTAATGTTACGGTTCTAACTCTAACATGCACTGCACCATCAAGAGCCTGTATATCTAACCTGTAGTATCTTCTACACCCTTATTCATCATCCAGGCCACAGCACAGACATTTTGGAATTCTTGACCTTCACTTCTCAGGTTTGCTGATTCTTTAAATTTATTTAAAAACTTTGGGTTATTTTGGTATGAGGCTGTACATGTCTGGTTTTAACTTGTTATGGCCTGTAAAGCACTTTCTGAAATATAAAAAATAAACTTAACTTACTTACAAATTGAATTAAAGTAATACAAAATGAATCACAACATTAATTAATTCATAAAGTACCCATAGCAATGCCTACTCTTAGTGAATTGAAATGGCATAAAGTAACAACTTCTTTAGACTCAGACATGTTTATGTTTGATGACCTAACACATGTTCTCTGCTATGACTGGAAAGAAAAACATCATTATCAACAGTCGTTAGCGGCATCATGAAGATGAGAGAAAACACAACTCAACTCAAGTGGTTATAGAATCTACATATGTGTTGTTATGTTTGTTGGGAGGTGTTTGTCAGACACGTTCTGACACTTTACAGAAGGTCAATGTCGGGGCACGATTTTTTATTCCCACGCACAGATCTCTCCGAGAACCGACTCTGATCTGATGGAATCAAAAAGCACCTTGCTGCTCTTTTCACGCTTATTTGACACAATCGTCAGATGAGCCAAATGTACAGTACAGCAACACGGTGTAAAGTGATGTAGTTTAAATAATGTATGATTGTTTTCTCTTGTATAACTCAAGATGGAAAATATCAAACAGAGAATTTCTGATGGACGCAAATAGCACATTTCTCTTATTCATAAGTAAACAAGTAGAATCCATTGATTTTCAAAGCAAACTGCTTGATTATGTCTTCAGTTTTTAAGCATGGTTGATTTTTAAATGAGGTGAGGGAGTTTGAAATACAACAGGGAGTCTTAGGCTTGTCAAGGTTGCTTGCATGTACACATATATTCGCAGGCTGTGCTTAATGTGGCAAATGGCTTTTGATGCACATTTTGATTTACATAACTTCGGAGGAGGGATGCGGTAAAGGATTCCCTCAGCACCAAAGGACATGGTGTATTAATGACTGCCTCCTCTCCCCAGTGAAGAATCAAACAGAAATTTCAAGCAGGACACACAGAGAGTGAGGCCGGGCAGGGAGATCTGACAGATTCCAGCATCACACACAGTCTGCCCTATTCTGTTACTGAATGTGGAGATGTAATACCGTGACCTTCTTTTCCCCAGCCATGCTCTCCTGCTCGCCTCACCCACATTCCGTGATGTCCCACTATACGTGCGCAAACAAAATCACACACATAACTTGTTTTTTATCAATAAAACATTTTCTGTAATATTTGAGAATGGGCTCCTGCGAAGAGGCGGAACATGCGTCGGGTCTTTCAGGGTGAGCCCGGTGGTGGTTTTATGTCATCACACAGTCACGTATGCAGACGCTCGGCTCGGAGCCACTCACAGGATCAATAAGGAGTGTTTACATATTCACTCTCCCAGGCTCCGGCAGCACAAAGCCCCATCATTTACCCAGACTGCATTAGCGCTGAGATAAGGGGCGATGCGTTTTCTTGCTTAGCCATTTGAAGCACAGGGGGGGATGTATTTATATTGCCCCCATTAATATAAAACATAACTAATGAGGTGTGATTATCCTGTGTGCTTATTGTAATAACGATGCGTATCACACGATAATAAAGAGCCAGGTCTCTCTCTGGCTTGCTTTTCTGCAAATCGTGGCATTCTTAGCTCAAGTCTATTTTAATACCTGTGAGCATTCGTTACTTCCACGCATGAAGCACTAAATCAACTGTAGCACAGAGGAACATCCAACAATAAAATAGCTCCCAATGGAGGAAGTCCAACGTAAATTTCGCGATGCTTTATGATAATGACGGGACTTACCTATGCACCTAACATACACATGACACAATAATCCATTATCAGCCATGAGCATCATGCGGGAAAAAATGCACGTGTAATGTATAATTAATGCCTGATCACTTAGACGGCACCTCCTCGTGTCCGGGGACTTAATACACACACAGTTTTTCTTTTTCTATCTCTGACTGTGTCACTATATATTTGCGGATAGATTATTTCTCCTAAGCCAGAGCCCACATTTAGTGTGGATGGGTCATCGTGAGTTATTTGACCCAGCAGTGCTCTGGTTTTAATGTGGGTCTGATTGTACAAGGATTTATTTTTGGACCTTATCTTTTCTTTTTAGGGAAATATTTGATTTTCTTTGACTTTGGTGCCTCAGGTGATCAAATGAAACAATCTGAGCGGTTTTAGAGAAGAGCTCTTTGGTCACAGCTCGTTCACAGACATCTGAAATAAGACAAGGGGCTGCAAATAGGCTAAGGGAAATATTTACTTCTGAAATGTACAAGCACAATGTAGTTCTCAGTTACAGATGCTTCAGGTGACATTTTGCTCGCTTCTACATTAATTCTGAGTCACAGAGACGGAAACACAGGTTGTTGCAATAACTGTTCAGAAATATTATTAACTGCAGTTTGGTCCAATGCACACACAGCAATAGAAATCAGTTTTTTCTCTTCTTGTAGAGGTGGATGGATCTGCAGTGCATCTGTGAACTAAGGTCTTTTTTTAAAACATGGGCGACCAGTGTTAATATAATTTTTTTTAATAACAATTACTTTAGATGCGTGGAAAAGCATCTACTTGTTGTTGTGCACGATGGTGGAGGTATTTTCTTGTATTTTTTTATAGCCCAGGAGGTCAGGGTGGATTGTGGTTGAACAGTATCGTACCGTTAACATGAGAGGCCAAAGATTTGAATTCCTGCCAGCAGTCGATGGTGCCGCGCTTTAACCCTGACTACCATCTTGCCCTAACCTCCCACAGCCGAGTGAACACTTGCCCACCCATAATGAAGCAGTTTCAGTTGCCTAAACGTGAACTGCTCTCCTGCATAATGCATACAGAGTGTGTGTGAAAGTGGGAATAAAAACTACAGCATGATACTGGTGATATATCAAACAAAAACAATGTCTGGGGGAGTATTACGGCCTAAAAAATGAATCAAAAATGTATTTTATTAAAAGTGCCTGTGGTTCTCTTTTGAGTCACTGTGTAATTTCTTCATAATTTACGAAGGTTTTCCCTGGTGGTGAAACCGATTTTGTTTAAACTGCTTTGTGTTGCTGCGCTCGGGCCGACTCGGTGTTTCTCTGCAGCCATGGCCATTTTCTCTTCCTGTCGGCCACAGTCAAGGGGGTTTGATGCTTTATTCAGCGTTTCCCTGCCATTCCTTCACGACTGATGAGGCCTCGACACCGGTCACAGCTCCGTACCCGGCCCTGCTCTCCTCTGTCAACTTCAAGCGTTTCAACCTTTTCATTCTTATAATTTTTTTCTGTTCGGCCTCTCCTCCCAGCGTCTGTGACAGAACTAATTTAATGTTACTTCTTGTATTTCTGCGTAATTTTTCTTTCACTAACAATGAGATGTCTTCATGAACACTTTCAGAAAGATTAACCGTTAACAATGTTTTTCGTTGTTTTTTCGGTGATTGTGTGAGACGGACTAAGTGCTATGCAGTCACACCGGGTTGCCTCACATTTATCATCATTGTCACAGTGACCTTAATAATATCTCTTTGGCGGCGTGGTGTGTAATGTGTGCAGCGTTTAAGAGTATGTGATTATCTGTTCAGCCGTTTTACGTCACGCCGCAGAAAAGATTTCTCGATGCAGCGGCTGAGATGGGACTCGTGTTTAATTTTCTAAATTCACAGAGAAACTGCTGTTTTTCTTAAAATAAAAAAAAAAAGAATTTGAATGAAAACATGTTTTGAAACATCCGTACAAAGTGGATTTAACAGATGTCCCAACTCTCCACTTCCAACGCAGCCACTCAGCGGACTGAAGAGCCAGAGCAGTGGCCATGAACAGACACTGTAGAACGGACACAGGTGTAATAGGGCTCCGGTTCAGATGAAAAGTGAAGCTGAACACTTTGTGCCTCTTATGAGAAATAATTTAGAATTCAGTCATTTCCTGGGCAGGAACGCTCGCTGTAGTAGTGGCCCTTGATTTTCTCCTTCACATACAACCTTTTATTGCCCTTTGGCCTGTCGCTCATCCCTCCCTTATTGGCTCCACATTCATTAGCTATATCTCTTTTATAGCTTCTCTTTCATCCTGCCCGGGCCATCCACTCTCTTTCAGAAACACTTCGTCCTCCAGGTTTGCCTGACACCCACGGTGGATGTCGGATAAACAATGTGGGATTTTTGAAAGGATGTGAATTACTTCAGTTGATGATGTTTCCAACGGGATCAACCACTTTCTCTCCTTATCTTGTCAATCAATAGAAACGCCGCGGTGCTTTTAAGGGGCCTCCCTTCCTCGGGATGCCATTTCACCGACTTGTTTTTTCTCTGTATATACGTCTGTTAGCTAAATGGTATTGTGGCATGAGCAATCGCTCACAGGGAAGCTTAACGAACATCAGGCACAGAGCGCACGCTGGAAAAAATCGTTCTATTAATTAATGGTGTAATTAAGGTTTTGTCATTGACGTGCCACTCGCTGACAGGGATGGATGGGGTACTGAGGCAGTCGCACATTCGATAATGAATGGCAGCTATTACCAGCACGTTTGGGTGGTGATGGGGCCACCTGCAAAGGCTTGGCTTCCCCACCTCTCCGTGCACTCTTTCACTCCCCGAGCCCTTTATCTGCTTCCAACACTTTGGTTTCCATTCCTGACCTTATCCTTCATTTAGCATCCTCCTAATTTAGCACAGTCTCTCCTCCCATTGTCCTCGTGCAGATTTACGAGACCCTGTGGCTCTAAGTGCCTAAAATTAATGTCAGGTAATTTAACCACAGAAAATCCCCCTTTTCCCTCTAATATTTTTGTTGGCGGTGAGTGTCACCTACATTCGGTGCCTAATCCAATGCAGGGAAAAATGTTCATGTTGTGTTAATGCACAGTCCACCTAGGTGGTCACACGTCCTGGTCAATCTGTGTCACAGTTGTCACAGTCTGTGTCAAAGAGCATTTCCGTTTCTTTTTTATTTATTCGTTTGGTAGAACTTCTAAACTCAGTTCACTTGAATCCACCATCACTTCACCTCTGCAGGGAACCACAGACGAACACATTATCATAAATGCTAATTTCATCCACTGACATTTCTATAAAAACATCATATAACATAGGGTAACTGAACAGAAGTGGCCTCTCTGATTGGGCAAAAGCCACATGCTTTACAGAGTTACCACGGCTACCGCGCATTATTAGGAGGCACAGGGTTCTGAGCCGTCAGTCTGCAGCCTTAAGACCAAGACAAGTTATTTTCGCCCCCTTTGATGGTGAACATGAATAGCTTGCTTCAGTTCGCTGCAGCATCTCAAAACGATGCCCAGTGCTGAGGTCGCCCGAGAAAGTATCCCAGGTGAAAATGACATATAAAGTGATGAATAAAGCGATGAATGAATGATGCTTTTTTCGCATTGCAACTGTTTCCCCTCATAACCAACTGCAGGCTTCTAATCAACATCACTGGTTCAGTCTTAAATTCTTAAAACCAAAAGGATGGCATGTAATATTAAAACATCTTCAGGCACTGCACAGTTGTGGGTTAGGAGGATGATGGTGCAAGTGAATCTAATTCTGAGATAAGGTGATATTTTCATTTCCTATCAGGGGTGAGATTGGATGTGTTTGGAGTTATACATTCGAGGTCAGTGTCACAAAATGGCATTTCTCTGTGATTTATGAGAGGGTTATTTTTATTCCCTCACAAGGAGTCACCGAAAGTCGGAAAGCTCTTCACCCTTCAACCTTTTTTTTTTGTCAAAATAGATATACACAGTCACACCTCCAAGTTACGCCTGTGAGACTTCTTTTTTTTCTCACTCACCTGAAGCTGCATGTTTGTTCAGTGCAAAAAAAACGGAGCACTTGCAGGAGCCCTGCACGAACCAGGGGGGGGGGAGGGGGTAAAGATGCAAATGTTGCACAGGAAGAACAAGGGCTAAACCTGTGCTGCGAGGCGACCGCGAGCTGGAGGTGGAAAACACTGAGCCACCGTGCTGCCAAAAATGGCATCAAGTGCAAAAAAAAAGAAAAATGGTTAAAAAGAATAAAAGAAATGAATGCAGATTTGTCTTAAAAAATGTAAAAGTGTGTCGTGCAGCACATCCTGTCGGAGAGGCTGCTCTGCTTCAATACTCTGCTGCAATAACCTTGTAAGAGTTAATGGCCAATTCAATGACGGGCGTTAAAGGTTTGTCTGTAGTCGTCTTCAGCACTTTTGAGTTTTCTCACATGGAATCTGATCTGTCGAAGCAGTGGGAGTTTCATTATAGAGCCACTCACAGTTTTAATAGAGAAAAAAGTTTTGAAGTGTCATTAAATGAACATCAACAAATGAAAGCTATTTTGACGGGACAGTCTGGCATTTGGGAAAGATGTTTGTTTACTTTCTTTAGAAATTAAAAAAGATGGATACGGCTTTTTTTCATCCATATGATAAATATGAAGCTACAGCCGCGGGGCCCCGTTAGCTTAGCTTAACATAACAAACTGGAAACAAGGAACAACAAATGTGGTTCTGTCCAAAAGTAACAAATCAGTCAAGCGGCACCTCAGAAGCTCACTAATTAACAGGTTCATACATTGTTTATTTAATCCGCGGAAAAACTGACGCCTTAAAAATGACAGCATTGATCTTCTCTGTCTTTCAAATACATCTCATGCAACTTCCTCTGCCTTCCTTTGGTCTGTGTGTCTATCAAGCTGCCTTCTGTTGTCTTCCTTATGGTGTTATTGCGGCCACATTATTCTGAAATTACCGGAAAACCTATTACGGTCCTTTGCCATGAGATGCAGGAGCAATTTGCATTGAGCGTTGCAAATAGCGTGCACAGACAGACATTACTGAGAGAGAGAGAGAGAGAGAGAGAGAGAGAGAGAGAGAGAGAGAGAGAGACGTCCTGTAGTAATTTAAGCTCTTATTGCCATGGTGAAGCTTTATCAGTCATAGAAATTAGTCATTTCATCTCTGTGCGATCAGCGATGTAATGGCTATTCCGCTATTGTATCAGCCACGTGCACGGTGCGGTACTTTCCCCCCCCTGCGTTGGTCTGGCAGGCTTCTGCATGAGATACTGCCTGTTTGTCAACGCACATCCCTGTTTGTTATGATCAGTCAGTCAAGGTCGAACCCCCCCCCCCCCCCCCCCCCCCCCCTGTTGGATAACCTGACATGTGACCTTTCCCTGCATCTTATTCTCCTCGAGTACTCAATCCTCCCCCCCGATGTAATATCAACTCACTGATACCAGCTGCACAATGGAAATTCATCATTTCAGGAAATCAATCATCCTCATATAAATTCCTTTATCATGTTGACTTGTTTCCAGATGAAATATTATAGGGAGGTGATGGAACTTTTGATTCCCTGCTCAAGGGCTTAGCTACCCCCCCCCCCTCCTTTTGAAGGTTGAACAAATTTGCTTATTTGGTTGGTTAGTTTGTTCAGCATTCACATGATGAGCTGAATCTAATTTCACTGGAGATGTCGGATCTTCGGAACAGCTTAGACGCGTATTAAAATGGGGCAGATGTAAAACCCCAGAAAAGTAGGGGCACAACTTTATGAGATATATTTCAAATAGTTTGCGGCGAGTAGCTTTACAAAGCGAGGTAGAAATATATATATTTAAAAAAAATTACAGTGGAGTTGTGTAAAAAATGAGTCAAATGTGGGGCCAAAGCTGTTCAAATTTCAATTACCCAGTAGGAGGGGAGAGGAGGAGAGGAACGAGGGATGTAAGTAGAATGAGAAAAGAGAAGGAAGGTGGGGGCTGTCAGCGAAATGCGAGAGAAGCAATATCAGTCTGATCAGTCATCCGTCCTCCTCCAATCTCCTGATAAAGCAGGTACTGCAGGAGGTGAAACGATGTGTATCAAAACCTCATGAAGATCGATGGCATCCTTCTGCCAGCTCTGAGAGAGACAAAAGAGAATGAGTGCAGGAAATAAAGGAAAAAAAAAAAGAGAAAGAGAAAAGAGGGCTATCTAAATTGGTCAACACAGAATGTGACGACAGCCGGGAGACAGAGGACATCGTGGGCTATTAAAAAGTACGAGCAGGAAGGCGGTTTTATTCCTCCGCGGCCTGTTAACACAATGTCAGGGGGGAAACGGTAAATAAGTTCCCTGGAAATGACAGAGGGCTGTGATCAGAATTCAGCGGGATCTTGAGCCAGGTGTGTTTATGTACACAGCGCTTAGGCAAACAGCCGAGCGACAGGTGATATCAGCTTTAAGAGCTTAACACGCCCACAGATGTAGAGGTCATGTCTTGGTTCCACAAACAAACTTGGGCTGCGAGAGAGCCACCATTTCCATTTTGCACCTCGCCCTCTTGCTGCCGTCGTTGAATTGCTCCTTCTGTCACAATTAGATTAACATTAAGGGGAGGTCATGGCGGGCTACGGTTTAAACTGTGAACGCAAAGCTGACCACAGTCTGTATTTTCTCTAATAAAAAAAGCTATAATGTAGTTCTTTTAAAGCCAGCAGTGGATTAATTAAATTACAAAATGCTATTATAAAAAACAAGACGGAAACAGATGCAAATGATGTCCCAGGGAACCTTTTTAAACAAATGTAAATGAACTTATTTTTAGCGAACAGCCACATTATCCAGCAAGACGGGAATCATAAGTAAGAACAAAGAAAACATGTTTATTCCAACATGCTGGAACATCATGTCCATGTGTGCGTTCTCGCTATTAATAGATCTCAGCTGACTTTCATCATATAGCCATCATTTTGATTTTAAATATGCATATGAAGACAGAGAGTGGTTATTTCTTTGCTCTTAAAAGCTAAGTAACAATTTAATATTCCACAGGGGGAAAGAAAAACAGGAGCGCATCACTTTCTTTGTCATAACAAATGCTGTTTTATCTGCATGGATCCAAAAGTGTATTGTTCTGCAAACTGAGTAAACATGAGCGAAAGTGAGAAACCAAACAGAAAATACCAGAAAAAGTCAATATTTGAGGTCTGATTATTAGAGTAAGATGCAAAAATAGTTAGAAATGTCATTTTGGCTTTTGTTCATATTCGTTTTCACACAGCTTTTAGTCGCAGATTAACATAAATGACTTAATTACTTACACTGTGGTGCTGCTGCCCTTTATCAAATTAAGAAATTGCGACAGTTCTCTCGCAGAAAAAAGCACAGATACAATTAATATGGTCCGATATTCCATTTAGCTGCCTTGAGTCCTCGTGTCTCTGTCACACTGGGGTGAATTTCTGGGACATTTGAGCCACCATTAATGTTAATAACACTTGTGCTTTTCCCACTGTGACAAGTCCAAAAGTGTCCGAGGTGGAGAAAACAAGGGCCTGTGGTTGTTGAGTGTGTCTCTGCTTCTCGTTTGCACAGTGAAACCGTCCTCAGCAGTAAGTGGACCATCATGTTTACATAAAAATGTGTCTGCACACTTTGGTGAATGTCTGACATACAGTGCTGCATTATAAACACCGGGGCATACTTAAAATGAAAAATCCTTCTCACTTCATTTGCATCAAGAGGCAGTTAGTTTCTATAGCGATGCTCCTCTTCGCTGTGAGCTTTGTGCTCAGCCGAAGATTCTGGAACTGATCACGCCTTTCGAAGTACGTGTTGCTTCGCGAGTCTGCTAAGTAAATACCTGCAAATTGCATAAGGAAAGGTTATAAAAATCCTACGGTAACAGCAGTAAACAAGGCTTCATTTCACTCTATCCAATTATTTATTTGTCAAGACTTATCTCTACACATTTGAAAATGACTAAAGCGACTCGTCACCTTTGTTTTATTCAAATGAATTAATGCATTTCCTTACGATTCGGGAACCAACACAATCTCTGTTGGACTTAAGCACAACTATGACTAATGTTCGATTTTTGGCACAGAGCTTGTGTTTGTATGCATGGTTGGAGTTACACACATTTTAAAGAGGCGTTTATGTATTTACAGGATGTCCCGGATAAGCTACGTGAAGTGAACGCATAACCGACCATCACCTCCTCTCACCCATGGAGGGACCGGCATCTAATGACAATAGTCAAATACAGATTATTTACTTTTTGCTCGGGCAGTTTTGCAGCAAATGTCATGCACCTGCTCCCTTGTGGGCGGGGCAGCAGCTGGAGGGGAGGAGCTTGTTAACAGTCCATGAATCACACACACACAGAGCTGGATACAAACCAAAGGCAGAATAAAGAGGCTGCACAGCTGTATCAGGAACGCTCCCATTTGATGCAGTGAATGTCTCCATCAAGGTCTCACGCTCACTCTGCAAACTTTTAGTCGTCAAACACGAATTTGCAAATGTGTGAAAAACCCATTTTTCAAACTTGTGAAAATGTTTGTGCGCCACATGGATTTACAGAACGGAGAATTGTTAATTCTTTTGGTAAATTCCCTGAAAAAAACACGTCCTGTTATTTTGGCAGTGTCCTCCCACAGAATAAGGTTGGAATAATTCTAATGTGTGTGTTTTAAGTACAAGGGACTTTTGTTGTCTGAGCGATGACTGGAGGAGCGCCAGAATTGGGTCGGCCCACTCTCCACGTAGCCAGCCACCAGAGATGTGAACACTGTGCTTTTGCTCATTTCCCTCTGCCAATAAATGAGCTGCAATATACAATAACTACCTTTTATAGTTGCTGACTTTTTTTTTTTTCGCGGTCGAATCCTGTGATCCAACAAACAGTGTTAATTGTCTTTGCTCTAACTCTGCAGGCACGGCTGACTGCAGACGATAAAAGTGGACAGAGAAATGCTGCACATTAGAGGTTTATAGGGTTGAGTTTTCAGCGGCCCTCACCCATAACCATTATGTGTTAGAAAACAACTCCTTCCCCCCCGAGGATTGGGTCGTGAGCACGTTTATGACTGAGAGAACAAAAAATCAGCAGAAACAATCACACGTGGTTTTATGGCTCAACATCATCGGACAAAATAAAAATAAAAAGACAAAATCTAAATAACAACAGCAAACTACGATTGACACAATATATTGTTAAACTGATTTTCTGATAGGAGCCGTGTTCTTAAGTCAGTTTATTTTATGGGTAATGAATCATTTTCCAGAACATTTACCTTTAGAAACATATACTAGAAAATAATGACAGTAGTTAATGTGCTGTGAAGGATTAAATAATGATAATTTTTTGGGGTAATAATCAAATCAATTAATCAAATTTGATTTGTAAAGCCCACATTCACAAATCACAATTTGTCTCATAGGGCTTAATAAGGTGCGACATCCTCTGCTCTTAACCCTCAACTAGAGTTTCTATGTTTCTCCTCCTGTAAACAGGGTTTTTTGGTAGTTTTTCCTCAGAGAGCCACGTGTGAGGAATCCCTCTCCCAGGACGAACAGAAGTGCAATAGATGCCTCATGTAGCTGAACACATCAACAAAATAACAATATATACAACATTGATTATAAGAAACAGTTTTTAACATATAATGGAGAAGTGTGTCAAAGTATTTATACAAGCAAATGTCTGATAGAGATGTAGGGAGCAGCAATGACAATTGAAATGCAGGAGTTATTGCCAGTAATGATAGAGTAGGTGAGTGGGCATATTGTATATCAAGCAGCCGCCACCACCACGATCACGATCCACCAATAATGATAAACTTTGTCACATACTCACCGTCAACACAGACAGTGAGACCTATAGTTTCAGCTATAGTTATGCCATTCAATGCATCTCTCTCTCTCTCATGCTATAGCTTGTCTTTCACTCTTTAGTCTGTGTACCTGTCACTCAGCATCTGTTGTGCCTGCATGTACACCCCCGCTTCAGCCATAAGTTGCATAAAATACAATTGGAGATCCTGCAAAGAAAGTGAAACTAAATTCCTGGATGTTCCCATTTATTTGGATCCACACCAGAATTGTGCACATCCGCACCACAAATGATTGCTCACAGTATCAAGGTAATGATGCCATTTCACCACATGATTTGAGATCAGAATTAAACGACTAATATACAGACACAAGAGTGTAATGATGCTGAATTCAAGACTGAAGACACAACGCACACTTCCACAAACTCTTTACATCACATTACAATACAACCATGATAAACTAACCCAAAGCCACAGCTTCAGGTGCCTGTTATGCTATCATCAACTAAATTAATCAACCCATTATAAGCTCAACTTGGATAATAACCATGATATTGCTGCCCACTAGGCATATTAGACACAGCAGCGTGGGAACATTGTGGTTAAATGAGAGGTATGAACTTAACTGTGGCTCAAAAATCATCTTCAAAACCAGACCGTGTTATTAGAGAATCTTTACACCCTGAAACGATAGTCTCCAAATGTGTAGTAATGATCTAATAGAGGAGACTTGAATATCTCATGGCCTCTCTTGAAATATGAAGTAATTACTCGCCCTGGGCTAAGTGATCGGAGTTCAGTGGTGAACTGGGACAATGCACACTCTCTGCATTATTATCATGTTGCACAGGAAGTTTGTCATCACTGCACAGCCAGGTTGGTATTATGTGATGTAAATTTGAATTTGAATGAAAAAGAATGCTCCTGGGAGGGAGTAAGTTTGCCTGGGCAGGTTGCCCAGGTAAGGCCTATGTATTGGAAACACGGATCTGGCTTCCACAAGCTGTTTGGGCAGTTTCCAAGGCACCTCGCAAACTTGCTTTTCACGCCTTCCCTCAGCTGCTGCGAGGGTTCCATCCAAGTCCTGTACAAACACAACCAGAGAGAGAGCTGGGGCTGTAATGGTGTAAAACGACCGACGCACGGTTTCTTTATTGGTCGTTCCACCAAAACTGTCCTTACCTAGAGAGTACGTAAGTTAACACACCTCTATAGTAGTTCTTATAAAAGGTGCCGTAGGGAACATTTTAAACATTACTTTTTGTCATATTTGCTAAAGCAGTCACGACGGTTATACATGTGGCCGATGATCTGGCTCCACCGACAACTTGCAATGCAACACTCCCCTCTCTAAACCACCAATCAGAGCCAAGAGATGTGTCAATAACTGCTAGATCCCATTCTTACTAAAACTTTACTACATATAATCAACAATATAAAAAACGATGATATAGTTTTATATACTTATCTATAATGTCACATCACTGGTCAATACTGTACAACAGCCACAATGATAGAGAAGAGTGGAGAAGAGTTTTTTGGCATCCTTTCTGCAAAATGTTCACTGAACTCATCGACGTTGAATGTATTGTAAATGGCTTTGGATAAAAGCGTCAGCTAAATGACATGTAATGTAATGTAATATAGAATATTTCATTTGTTTTCCATTAGATCCTCTCTTAGCAACTAAAGCATGATTAATAGGCTTTTTTCATGGTTACAATTAGGCAACTGAAACCCCACTGTTAAAGGTAATACCCATGATTACTTATGTTACATTAGTGTTCTTTATTTATTTCCATACAGTTGATTCAGCCCATGTAATATGGGTTTGAGAGGATACTCGGAGAGACATTGGTTTAGTTGTGGTAGTAGTATTACAGTTCTATTCATTATGGTAGGCTACAGTTGCTGTTGTAGAGGTTTGATACCATGGATGAAACTATGTGCACGATTATTAACCCCCAGAATAGCTGTGTGGAAAATGTGGTTTCTACTAATAAAATTGAGCAATTAACAAACAGTACATTTGGTCGATAGTTTCTCATCTGAGTCTTTCACCCCAACCACCTCCATGCAACCTGTGGGCCTGAGAATATTGTATTTTATGGACTGTAATATTACCAATGGGCATCATCCATGCAGCAATTACTTTCCTCCAGCAGACTTTAGGCTAAACTATTAAGACGTATTTGACAACTTTAGGAGACAGGATTGTTTTTCTTTGTTTCTCTGGGAGAGAAATCCGACTCTCTGTTAAACGTTTTTTGTGGTTTCATACAAAAGTAAAAATCATGGTTATTGGTATGATTTTGATGATTATTTATTGCAACACATATTAAAAAAAACAATATAAAATTGAAAGAATCCTCTTCTACATCCCGTCAGCACAAATAAATCCACCTCTGCGCGTGTACGGCTGGATATCTCTGCAGCCTTAAACCTGTTGTGTACCAGGGAGATGAGAAGAGGGGATGTTTGTCTGCTCAATATTGCAGAAGACCAGTCAGCCACAACCCAGCTTGGTGTGCAAACACTGCTGTAATAAGAAATTTGTATCTAAGTATACCTCTCCCTCTTCCGACGACAGTGTCATTTCATGGTGTGTCGTGTTTATTCTCTCAAGATGTTTGACCCCTCATGGAACAATTCAAATTTAATTTGCGGGAGAAAGATCCAAAACACAACAGACGTCGAGTCGCAGAGTTAAGCCTTCCGTACATGGAAAATCACTGTGGTGGCACGGGGTGTGATTTGTTGGAAAAGCAGTTTATTTATAAGAGGATTTGTGCTGATGCCCACATAAACACAAACAATAGAAAGGCTATTATCCCATCACAAACCTTAGTACAATAATACGTTTTTAATTACATTATTTTGTCCTCTGGGTTCATACACCATTTACTGGAAATTCATATGAACGACATGGCTTTACAAGAGAAGAACATATGTTCTACTGTCATTGTACCAGAATGAGACATGAACTCCAGCTTAAAGAAACAAAACTGATAGTTCAGAAACCGTGGTGGGCGGCAGTGGCAGTTGTTTTCTCTAAAGTTTTATAATGAGTGATGTGTGAGATATAAAACTCCACATGGAGCACGGAACAACAAACAATGCACTGACCCTTGGGCTTCTTACTCCCAATAATACCAGGACCCATTGTGCTGGGTTACTCTGCTTTATATTTCGTTAAAACCAACACTGTGTAACAATACAATAAAATAAACCTACAGTCAACAGAAAAGGATGGGACCACTGCAAATAACCCTAAATCTAAGAGTGTTGATGCAGCATCTGTGACGTCTTATACCTGTTGTTCAGAGAGATGAGAGGGGCTCTGGGGGGGGGGGATGTTTGGCTGCTCAATATTCCTGGCAATCAGGGTTATCTGACCTCTCCATGCTGTATAGCAGCTGTTATTAACATATACTAGGTGATTACATTGTGATTGGACAGTGCAAAAACACATAAAATCCAGATTGAAATACTTCCAGGGGGCATTAAAAAGCTGATTACCTCGGCAACTTCTGGAATTCCATTATGATACGATCTAATACAGGAAACAGCCTCAAAAATGACCATAGGTTTGAAGCAACACTTGACCCAGGCAGACAAAAAGCAACATGATGAGAGGCTTTAGCAATGGGTTGTGTTAAGGAGGACACTCCTGCATATGCCAAGCCTTAATCTTATCAGATTCTCTTGCAAGATCTTTTTGCTACTCCACAAATTAATAATTAACACCATCATGAAATTAATCTGAGGCTATTTCAATATTTGATTAATTGAGAGGAAAAAAACAAATCTGATTTCAGCTGTGGAGATCTGTTGCTTTTCTTTGCTATGTAGGCTACACAGTGCCCGTTCTTGTCTTGTTTGGAATGGGCTGTCGATGCTGGCTGCTTTCTTTCTGAAACTGTAAAAGTGAGCTGCAGTAATTGAGCCTCCCTTGTCGTCGATGGGCTGTATCTGTGATCGACAACGTCACTCGATGAGCACTAGTGGCCTGTTTATTCAAAGTGTATTAAATTGAACATATTTAACGTCTAAATTGCACTAAATTGGACACTGCACTTCCTTGGGCCCTTAACAATACACATGCCAAGTAAGATGAACGGTCCTCAAGACATGCAAGTCACAGACAGACAGAGATGTTTTGAATTAGTAGATAGATGTATCATCGTGGTATTTGGAAATGCAACAAAACAAGGGATTTGACTCTATTATAGTTGGATTTCTTTCCCCACAGTTTCCTGACATTTTACAGACAAAACAATGAAGTGAGAAAATAGCCAGATTAGATGATAATGAGAATTATTTTCAGTCGCAGCCCGACCGAGCTGGCTTCTCCCAGGTTCTGTGACTCCTTCCTCTGTTTCATGTGCGTGGTAATAAGTGGGATGAACTCTCGGCAAACTGCGAGGAGAAAACACTGAGGCTGAGAGCGGTGTCATGTGTCACGTTTACACCACCCTGTAGTTCCCACCTCTGGCAGGGTCCCTACATTTCAGCACAATTAAAGGCATCTACTGAACTCTCATTCCGCTTTATCCAGAAGAAGATGGCCCATATTCTCATTACACTGTCACACTAATATGGGTCTCACAAAAAATAAAGCTTCTGTGGAACAACATATTTCATGAGCCGCTCCTTGAGAATATCTTCAGCTGTCACATCTGCCTTCTGATCTCGAGTAGGAAATTGCTGAATAGACTTGGGGTAAATGGGACTGGCAAAAATGTAAATTATATCCACCAATTATCCACTGTTTGTTTTTTTTACCGAGTACGTTACCACATTAAAAACCCAAATACACTGCAGCTTGAGATGTGCTATGTAGAGCACAGGGCTGACGTTGCATTATCGCTATGTCGGGAACTTTTTCAAGAGAAACATCAGCTACCTCTACAGAGGTTCTGTGAATCAAGGAAGCAAGCATTATTTACAATAATGGACTATCCGACAAGTGGGAGTGCTAGACAGCCCAACAGAGCTCAGTAATCAGCTCTCTATCAAGGTGAGTGAATAGTTTTAACAGTTCTGTCAGGAATGCTTGTGTCACATATTGTGGATCATTTAGCTGTGACAAAGCTGGCAGCAGAGACACAAACAGGAAGTGAACCGCGTCCATGCTGCAATGCTCCAATCATGATCAGGATTGCTCAGTCGACAGGTCTTCATTGTACCTGTTTGCACTCGGCTTGATGGGTTTCTCACCTGGTCCCCTGCAGTTGCTGCTTGCCTCGATATTTCCTGCTCAGTGTGTGTAACAGATGGGGGATAAACAGTTAAAGAAGACTTTAAATTCCTGAAGCTGGCAGCAGCCTTGATGTTTGGCTAGGGTTTCTGCAGAGAAAAAAAAAAGGTTGTGTCGCAAGTAATAATGTCAAATACACATTCTGAATTCCCCTTGTCCAACGAGGACACATTTGACAATATTTGTGCATTTTGCTATTGCACTTTTAGTGTGGTGAAAGCTAAATTGGAGAAAGCCAAGTGGTCCAAGGCTTTTCTGTTGTGAGATGTGTTCAATACCAGCTGATAATTAGGCTTCTTTTTTAGCCAAACCACCAGTAATTCAATTAAATTCAAAACAACTTCATTGGTCCCCGGAGGGCAATTCTAAGTAAGGTTCAGTCTGTCAGCTGGTTGGTTGATCCACATGTTAACAGCTGCTGGATGGATTCCTGGTTCCAAGAGAATGAATCCTAATGATGTTGCCAATCCCTTAGTTTTCATGCAGCATCTCCCATATGACAAACATTGCACTCGGCCTATACATGTTTGACACGTCGATTTTACATCCAGCACTGCTGTGAATGATTGTCACAGTGTACTTTACATTTATTGCTAATTAGAGCCGTTGACCCACAGAAAAGTTGTATAGAATATATGTATACAAATTCTCGGTTACAGGCACTGGTAAAGATGAACTTAACGTAGGCAGACCAAGGGTGAGAACTGAAGTATGTTTTTGTAGTGGAGAAATCAGAAATCAAGATGATTTTGCAGTGTTTTTTTTAAACACAAATCATCTTGTATGAAGCAATTAAGGATGTTTAATTGTGAGAGTCTATGACACAACCTTTGACCCCTTCACAGCTGCTCAAATAACTGTCACTACTGTCAGCGAAGTAGCTACTACATCAAAATGAATCACATAAAGACCAAATCAGCCAGTGGTGAATGCGGTGGCTTTGCTGCTTGTAAAAAGCACCGAAATGTTGTCTGTTTGCTTCTGATAGCCACAAGCTAGCACAGCACAGGATATCGTCGAGGAGGAAACACATTGTTGACAGATACTTTACGAAGAACCCAACTCAACCACCAAAACTGGAGGGCAAGGAGGCCATTACCCATTTCATGTGAGAGACTCTGAATGTAGCATCTGTGTATAATCATGTGCGACGGGTTGGGGTTGCGGGTCGTATATCAACGGGTCGTATATCAACGGGTCCGAGTGGGTCTGGGAGATAATTGTGGGTAATGGGTCGGAGCTTTGCGGGTGTGGATGGTTGCTGTTTAGCAAAGATTTACTTGTGCAGGATGCTAATTAGCAAACAGTAGCATGCTAACACTCTGAGATGGTAAATGTGGTAAGCAGTTCACATGCTAAGCAGCAGCATGTTATCATCACCACCTAGATCATCTTAGCATGCCCACATTAGCATTTAGCTCATGCCTAGCTTAAGCTTGACAGAGTGGCTAGCCTGGCTGTGCCCTTAGTCTTATTCATCAGTGCACAGAATTAGCCACACATTGTAGAAAGTGGAGAAAACTGGGGTTTCTACCAATTAAACCCACAGTGCACAGTCATCACCGATACAATTATGTAAAGGATCTTTAAATGAGTGGGATGGAAACTATTCATTCAGTCTGAGCGCGACTCGATACAACAGCGAGGAGAAAAAGTGCACATCCACCAACTCTTTGCTCCAAACTCTGCTTTGCTTCATCACTTGTAATTGACAGTGCACATTTATTCTGCTACACGACTTTGTTATAGAGTCACTGTCATGGCATCATTACATCACATGCGGCGTCAATTCGTACTAAGCGAGAAACGCCTATTCGGGCCAAACTGAAATATGAACATATTGATTCCCGCTGCCACAAATCAGCAGATGCCTGTACACGAAGAATACCATGCATCTTGACTAACCTTGAAAATTGTATAGCTGAGCTTCTTGATTATGACACAACAAGGTACAGCTTTCTAAAGGGAGCTGACAGGCTTATGACGCACACTTCTTCAAACTAAGTGCATGAAAAGTGGTCGTTGTAACAGTGGTCGGGGGACTTGGCTGTATGAACCACACAATGGAGGATGTCATTACGTGCTATATAAAATGCTGCCTCTCTCCAGAGTTGTAATTTTGAGCCAAACCATTGCTCCATATATTTTAATTTCCACTATGATGTGAGGTCCATATTTTTCAAATGGAACATTTTGTGGTTAGTAGTTCACAAGTTATTCCTCCGCTGTGCAAATTGAAACAAAAAAAAGGGGGGATAAGGAAGTGGTTCATATAACAATAACTGCTACATATCAATTGCGTTGGGGTCAGAGGGACGGGAGACATAGTGATCGTTACACATCACACGTGTTCATCCTATTTCAGAGTCGTAAAACAATAATATCACTGGGGTTTTTCATACAGCTGCTCCACCATAAATCAGACTTTTATGACGCCATGGCTCAGTTTTTGTTGATACTGTCATAGAGGTTATTTTTTATAAGTTGGCGTTCAAGCATTGAGGTCATAGTTAGTGATGGTGTTCTATTGGACTGCATTGTTAAAATGTATGTTTTCATCTGCATTTGTTTGTCTGTTAGTTAGCAGCATTACACAAAAACTGTTGGACAGATTACTACGAAATTTTAGAGCAGATCCGGCCAAAGGAGTTGAATTTTCTCTTTCTTTAGCACCAGTAATGAATATATCTAGATACAAAAAATAGCATATTTAGAGTACTGATATCTCTGAGTGCGTACAATTTGCGTTTGCGGGGGTATGTGCTCTCCTGAGTGCTATTGTAGTATTCAGAAGAGTTTCTGATATTTTGCCTCCCTCGTGTATGTAAATGAGACAAAAAAACACTCTTGGTATAATGTTTCATTGAATTAAAACCAAAAGCCGAACAGCTGTGTGTTATGAGGTAATATATAAATATATTAAAAGTCGGGAGGTTGAAAAAAAACAAAAAAAAACCTGGGGTCAACATTAAGAAAAGGGAACGAGTGCTACAGGAATAGTGTGTAGCACTCGTCCGAGCACACAACATCTGAGCAAACCTAAAAGATACTGCCACAACAGATTTGTTGATCTGACTTCCACATTTACACCAATGTTTCAAACACATGACGGAAAATAAAATCCACAAAGTTCACATCCTGGCCCCAAAAATGTTTCCAGTCTATGTTTTCTGATAAGCTGAGCTGATTTCCTACGATGTTTTTTAAGTTATCCTCCTAAATACTTAAATTCTTAGCTTTGACGGCCAAAATAAAACAAATGAATAATTCAGATTCTTTTAAATCCTGTAGGGTTACAACAGAGTTAACTGTGATTAAAGAAGATAATGTGTTGCCAGATAAGGCTCTGTTTGGATTTGGTCCCTTGGATTTGCCTGGAAACTCATAAAGAAATGCAGGTTGTTGAAATATTGCTGCGGACTGGAAGGAAACCAACTGACTGCCATGTAGCTGAGGGAAAGTGCTGTTTAATTCACTGCTGAACGGCTTTATCATGGGTGTTTTAAGGGGAGAACACACGTCATTAGTCAACAGTTGTGGTTGCATTGCCACGACGCTGGTGTGTGTAAACCATAGATCGCAACAGACAATGTGATCCTCGGGTTAGTGGGGGGGAGGGAGGGAACTCATTAGGAAACGATTACAGTCACATACTCCTCTGAATCCCCACAGAGTCGTCTCACTGGTTGTCCCAGGTTGCAGAATCAAAACCTGGTAAGGCAGAAAGTGAAATGCATCGCTCTGCACCTGTGATTCCTCCTCCAGACGTCTCCACCAGCTGCAGCCCCGTAAAAGGCTGCAGGTAACAGTGACATTTAAGTATTTATAATGGATAAATCAGCAAATGGTTTTCAGGGCTTGTTTAGCCCGTTGCCACCGCGACCCAGCCATGGATGAGAGGAGGAGGATGGACGGGTGGATGGTTGTGATATTCAAGGCAAGGCCATTTTATTTGTAAAGCCCCACTCACATGTTCAAACCTAATGTGGTAACTGAAAATAGCTTTCATGATTCCTCCCACCTGCAAACATGTGATTTTCCATCTAAGCTGCTGGAGATGTTTATACACAAGGGACGTAAGTGCGTAAAGTTCGAGGTATGTGACAGAAGTAAATTAGTAGATAAAGCCGACATCAAGATGAACCTAGAAGACTCTGTTCTATGTTTTTGTTGATAAAAATCTATGGTACAAAATGTAATTTATAATAACATACCAGTCTCTCGTGAGATTTGCAAGATATGACAACCACAGTGTAAATACTGTATGTGTGTGTGTGTGTGTGAATGACACCTCAGAGAGCTGCAGCAATGTATGAAAAGAATAAGAATCAGCCTTTAAAGTGGTCGGCCATGTGCCGCTGTTTGCTCCATTCACTATGCAAACACATCACACCACACTGAGCGAATGACAACAACACATGACACTATTTTCTCAGCTGAATCTGCGATTTTCCTTAATGTGGTAATGAGAGGGGAGAGTGTCATTCTCCACATTCTGCGTCTTGATCTGCTAAACATAAATTGTATGTTGTCATCTGATAATACCTTACCACTCTGGGCGGTGATTAGAATGCTAAAAGCCTGCGTTACCTGTAAAAATGATGTGTAGTGTCACACTGGCATTTCCTCAACAAAGGTAAATTACTGGTGTGTGTCTGCATGCGGCAAGACACTGAAAAAAAGAAAAAAAGAACAATTCCTGCAAATCAAAACCAAATTATGCAGCAAGGTGAATTAATCTCGGATCGTTTAGAATTTCCGTTGATTCATTTTGTCATTCGTAACGTTGTAATTCATTTACCACAATATCAAATGTCTCATCTAACTCAAGGCTAAATAACACTGCCACTACTATTCAAGGAATAGGATGGAATAGAATAGCACCTTTTACCTCGCTTGAATAATGAGCGTAGTTGAGCTGTGGTTGTGTGGTAGGAGTTGCTCAATCTTTTACTGTTTCCGTTTTTCAGACACGAGTAGAGCAGGAGGCAGGACGGGTATAAATTCCATCCGGAGAGTGAAGTGGTTTTGTTTGCAGCACGAGCTCCCGAACCTCGTTGCAAAAGGACAACTTTGTCTGCACCTTGTATAGGTCTTCTTTTTTAACCTGAGGTATTTCTAACTTCCAGTTTTGTGTGTGTTGCATGTTAGAAATATGTCCATTTGCTCGCTGTGAATTTTCCGTAACTTTTCCCGGTCTTTTCTCACATGGGCTCACTTGAACATTTTGCGGACATGTTACCCGCTGGGGGGGTTGGCAGAGCAACCAGAGCAACTGACTCAGACATTTGTGTTCTCACTTACAGCCTCTGTGGAAAGTTTACAGGGAAATGTCTGGACTTAATTGCATGTCTGAAAGCAGCTTTAGTATTTTCTGCCAACCTGGATGTATGAGGTCTTTCAGATGAATATTAAAATACCCAGTTTTAATTACAACTTGAGGGGTATTTACAAGGTAGAAATAGGTAAATATGATGTGAGTGCAGTGTTATGAACACAGAGAGACTCGGAGTCAGGGTCATTGTTGAGGAGCCTCATTCAATACGTCGAAGAGACACTTTTTCATTTTCAGTTTATAATTTTCCTTTCTCTGCGTCTTTCCACCAGTTCTCCATAAGCAACATCATCAACATCAATTACAGAACAAATCTATGACACCTAATTGTGAGGTAATGAGTCCCTCTCTGTTGTTTACTGATGATTAAAACTGATAAGTGGGTGTATTTTACATAAAAGTGTCGCTGCAGCAGTGACTTCACACCTACAGGATGACTTCAGCATTTGATTGTGTAATTTATTGTTTTCCAGCCGAGCCCAGTCCTTTGTTTATTGTAATTATATTTCTCTCTGTATATTGTTGAATGTGCTTAATAAAATGTGGTAGACGACTTAGTTCCTCACACTTCTAACAACAGCTTTTCCCTCTTTTAAAAGATTATGATTTGATGTATACAATAGACAAATACAACATGTTACATGCTACTTACACTTTGCCTGAATACACAGGTTTCAGAAGTTTGCAGCTAAATAAATGGTAAGAAAAACAGACTAGTGTTATGCATATACAGTATCTTGCATCTCAGTTATGGCTTTATAAAGTAGAAGATATTTTAATACCTTAAGATGTAGAATAATCAAATTTTATATCCGGTGATTACTGAGCAGTATGAATAAATATACAGTCTGCACATGCATTAATGGAACCCCATAAAGGAAAACCTCTCATATTCTGATTGTAAAGCAGAAAACCCTGAAAAATGTAATTTATGTTTTTTTTTTTACTTTGATTTGCCGGCTCAGTAAATAGTATTATCTTTGCACAAGCACATTTTTTTTTGCAGGATTCTTTTCCTTCCTGATTTTGTGCACTGAAGCCCGATCGCGCTGACTCAATCCATTGTTGTGTGAAAATGATCAGAAAACTGTTTAACACCAGGCACAGTCGCAGGCTCCGATGTCTCATATCTGAATCTACGTTACGTTTCTGTGCAGAACAGAGTCGGGAGAGAAGCCCAGCAACTGTGCAAGTGACTAATTAGCCACATCATCTTGGTAAATGCGAAGCTGCTTGGCTAATGCATGACAAAAATTGCCGTGTAGAAGTTTGACCTTTAGAATGACACATTGGAGTCTCAGTATATATATGTAGGCATTTTCTTGCCATCTTCCCTCTTGTCAAAAGCTCACTTCACTGGCAGAGTCATAATTACCGCTAGAAATAAATGAGTTCAATTTACATTGAAGTCACAGGTTTGTTTTTAAAGATATGAACATATAGGTGTGTATGAGTACATGCAGAGCTATGGAATTGTTATACCTTTCACACTTGAGAAGGATTTGGCTCAACTTTCTCTCCCCCTGATTGGCAGCAGTTTTGACCGGGATCCATTTCAGCCACTTGACAGCCCTGTCAGTACAGTGGCTGAAATGGATCGTCTTCCTCTGTTCTTTCACACCAGTGAGAAAAGTGAATGGGAGCGAATGTTTGACCTTTTTCGGTGCACAGTCTGGAAAGTGATATGTGATTCAAATGTGTCAGGGAGAAGAAAAAGGGTGAGGAGACACAGGAAGCGAAGGCAGAGAGCAAATTACAGTCAGATGGAAAATATGGAGACAGAAGACATGTCTTATGAGGGATATATCCTGCGCTTTTGAAATCTTAAAACCCGGGATATCTTCTTTGATCAAACATCGTGTCAATCAGTGGACAAAAGATTAGTATGAATGCCATTACACTTCTCAAATGTCAACTGTCAGGCAGTAAAGGGAGCCGGGTGCATCTAACGGGGGTTTACGATCATTTGAAAAGCTCAGCACCAACCACCAGTTGTCTTTTTGGATTCCATATGGAGAATCCCAAAATTACCTCGAGCCAGCGTTTACATTTTATTTTTATAAACCCACAGCTGTAACGTTTCTGTCCCCAAACAAATCAAAGTACCTTGTTACTCCCTTGGTAAGAGATGTGGCATCAGTTCCTTGAGGGAATTCAAAGTCAGATTCCACTGAAATCCCTTTCAAACAAACTGGGCGAAACTCATTTCCGATCCAAATTTTCACTCCTGTGTATCCAAACTTTTGAGTTGGAGATGCCTGATTAGAAGCTCTGATTAGTATTCCAGGTCCACAGCATGTGTGAGGCCAATTACCCACTGGGTCATTACCACTCTCCAGAGAAGTCGCACGGTTTTTAAGGGAAAAGGCCAAATTTTCATCAGCGGTTGCGGCGGCTCTTTGTTGGTATTGACAGGGAGCAAATGAAACCGGTGCACTTAGCGTGACGTCACAGGAGGAGAAGATGGCGCATCGCTGAGGCGTTGTAGGTGGGTGATGACAGAAAATGGTGGAAACAACAGGAAAAGTCTTGGACATGAGTGAAGCTGTTTGAAGATTTTGTTGTTGCCATTTATATCGAGTGCTAACACTCGCTGGGCTGGCAGGTGGCAGTCAGCTGATGGCAGGAGGGAGGGAGGGAAGCAGTGTTGACAATAGGTTTTCATTCAGTTTATACATCTAACAAGAGGAAGTACAGCAAAGTTATTTAATCATAATAGATGTAAGGACATTTTAAGAAAGAAGGCGTATAGGGGGCATCACTTTGCATTAATACCTCTAAGGAGTGTATGTTCTCGTCTATGTCTGTTTGTCTGTCAGTTAGTAGGTTTGTGCAATAATTACCACAAAACTTGGTGGAAGGATGCATTGTGGGTCAGGAGAGAACCCATTACATTTTGGTGAGGATCCAGGAATTATTTTTTTTCCACTTTCACATTGCAAGATAGGGCATTTTGCAACATTTTCACTGATTTCTGAGAGAATAATTCATGGATCTTGATGAAAAAATATCAGGGATGTTCAGGGGATTGATATTTATGAGTGTGTGGTGCAGATCCTAATAAAAATCCAGATCTATAGTGAATTTAAATGTGATTGCAGACATCTAAACAGCTCTCTGGCTTTAATATGGCCTCCGCTGTATGAATGTTTCTCTCACTGAAGAGTTTTTTCTCACCTGTACTACTGAGGCCTCTCACAGAGAATAACCCCAATTATGTCGGAAGCGTAACTCGTGCATCAAGAGACGCCAACTTTTTTAAAGATTGAATTTCGGGAAACTCGTTTTTTTTCTCCTGAACAAAATATGGCATTTTTTTCAAAGAACTCCATCACAGCTGTAAACACTATCTTTGATGACAATATCCTCAGAGCGAGGAGAACTATTTTTCTCACCAGGAATTTCTGCTGTTAAAACATCACGTTCCAGCAACTTCAATATTCTCTCTGAGATGCTTTTGAAAGGTGACAGCGTTTCCACAAATCCAAGTGACAACACAGCAAATCCTTTCTTTAGACAGACGTAAAAACCTACACGATTAAAATGTCACGTGTTGATTACTATAAAAGGGAATAATGACCAACTCCGCCTTAACGCTGTGCCACACTGGCTCCAGCATTCAGCCATGTTTGCTACCCCCCCCCCCCCCCGGCTGAGTAACTGCACTAAAAGTTGTGACACAGACTGTTTAAATTCTCCGGCGCCGGCTCCTCGGACCTTGCTTAAGTTCGAAAATACATAAATTACCTGTTTGACCTTGTACTTTAATGGACATGAAAGATAAATATATTTGTTCCTTGTATTATTCATGAAGCCAATTCAACAGCACGAACAAGTCAATAAGTCAGCGTGAGAATCAAACCAAGGTGAGGAGCGTGATTGACTGCGGCTGGTATATGGGGAATCATAAAGCCTTAGGTTTGGACACTTCCCTGAGGCTCTCTCTTCGACGGGAGATATAGTCGGAAGTACACCACGAGACGTAGAGCATATATTAGCATACTACATTATTCATCACTTGTCAGTAATTTGACTGGCAGAAACATTAGCTGCATCCAGGTCAAAACAGACTAAATAAGGAGCTAACAAACCTGAGAGACGGCGTAAATTTGGAATTAGGAGCGGAGCGGTTGGTGCATTGGTGTATTTTAGCCCCTTGTGACGTTTGAGACAAGGTCACACGACACATTATCACAGCAGATACCGATAATAACAAAAATATTGATAATTAGAGCCTGAGCTATACATCGGGTGTCTGATAATAATAAAAACTTCCGTAATTAGTCCAATTTATAGTTATTTAAGGCTTATGGTTAAACTGTGGGATATCAAGCCGGAATTTCTTACATGTTAGAAATAATTGCTAAATTAAAAAAATATATATATTGGCAGATATTTCGGTATCTGAAACTTTTACTCCCTAATATCAGTATCCGCCTCCACAATGGTACAATAAATGAGATTTTACAACATACATTACACTAAACAACCTTTTCCATCTTTAGAGGTTTGACAGATATGGTGAAACATTTATTTAAAGTGCACTTTCTGTCCAGCACTTCCAATCCCAGCACAGTTGTCCCTGCACTGACCCACACGAAGGCCTCCGAGACCTGGCCACGACCAAATCAAACCATAATTCTTGCTTTGCAGAAAAAGCCCTGACACACACTAACACACTCGTGTCCTCGCAGTGAGCGAGTAAAAGCAAGTCATGAGCTCCTAATAACTGCAGCCGGCCAGCGGAGCAGGAAAATGTTCCACCGCTGCCACTGTACAGAGTTATGTTGTCACTTTATCCTCCACATCAACGTGTCAGACTTTAAACTGAAGTGACAGATCGCTGCTCTCTCTCTCAGCAGAGGACACTGACGGCTGGATCCATGGGGCACAGGGGTCGGGCCACCAGGTTGGCCTGTGCTAATGGACTGCTGACCAGGCAAAAAGCCCAACCTCCCAGGAGACATCTGCCGCCTACTTCTCACCCCAACGGTGTCGCCCACATGTCCTCTGCATCACCGTCATCACCATTTGCATCGCTCTCGCCGCCGCGTCACTTTCCTGCTCACTGATTCGCTCATTGTGCCGTTTATTCTGCGATCTCTTCTCACGAGCAGCTGTTGTACAGCGTGAATCTTCTGAATCTTCTGACAGAGACATGTGGAGCTAGAGGTGAGGAAGATGAGGGCCACAGCAAAGATCCAGGCATTTGTGAAGGTCCACCTCAAGATGGCAGTGTTCACCATGAGCTGCCTGTGAGCTCAGCAGCTCCTCTGCCTCCCTCAGCAGCTGCAGCACAGACAGAGCTGGGGATGAAATTGAGGGTTATCTACAGCATTGAAATTAAGTAATGATTGGATGGCAGTGTAAATGACGGCTGGATCTGTGGCTCTGATTCCCCATTTTATTAAAGCTGCTGTTTTTCTCGTTACCTCTTGTCACTCCTGACTTGCCATTTTTTTGGTGGGGGGTCTAACTCCGTGTTGCAGGGATCAGCCTCCTCTAGTTGCTCTGAAACTTGTCAAATAAAGCTCGTGTGCAGGTTATTTTCCAAAGTCACATCACAGCCTCTTCAGATCATCACAGCTCTGGTGCGAGGCAGTAAACTTTAACAAAAAAAAAAGAAAAAGAGACGCAGTTTTCACCCATTACGCACCACACGCTGCTGCTGCACGGCTTTGATGGCTGGGATAACTGTCAAGGTTATTTCTCATAGGGACAAATACAGGTTTCCACGTGTGGCGGACGGAGCGGGAATGTGCCAACAACGGCTTCTCTGTGCGGTGCGCAATTATTACGCACTCGCAAACAAGGCTCGTGTTGTATGTGCGCGTGTTTAATCATGGCCAAAATGAGTTTGCTGTGCGTCTTTTCCATCAAATGCGCCTCAGGGCTTTTTTTGTGTGTGTCCACCCCAATTAGCGCAGCCTACCTGACGACAGCCTAACAGGTTGGCTCTTTGCTTTCTGACGCGTCCCTGCAGAGCCGGATCACTCTCACTGTAAAAAAGCTAGAGGACAGCGACTCCTCTTTTTTTTGTTTTTTTTCATTATCATCATCAGCACTCGCAGCTTCATCACCATCATCATCATCATCATCGTCGTCACCCCCCCTCCTCCTCTCCACCCAGCCTCGGGGTTTTTTTTTGGTTAAAGCGTCTCTGCAGCCTGCAGCATCTTCGCAGAGCATCTCACCGCGGACTGCACCCCCCCCCCCCCACCCCCTCGGTGCGCATTAAGTGACGTGACTGCGGCCCAATCGCGGTGCCTGCTCGGCGCGTCGACGCCACTGAGAGAGAGGGGCGGCGTCCAATGACGAGGGTCGGCCGGGCAGCAGAGAGGAGGAGGAGAGAGGAGAGAGGTGGGGAGGACGTCTGCGTGGTGTACTTCGCCAGCCCTCCTATGGGTTTACAGAGAGTTAGTGCAAGATATTCTGCTCCGGGAGTGAGAGCGCAAGGATAAACGGCGCACAGACCCTGCGCATCGGTGCCACACTGAGCCACCTTTCTTTTTCATCCAAAGCTCCGAGCGGGATCCACTCTGAGATTTCACACCTCTTCTTCTAATTCTTTTTCTTCTTCTTTTTTTTAGGGGGGTGTCATTTTGCGTAAATGCCTTCATGATCTTTTTTTAACCTTGTGCCTGCGTCGGCCGATGGGAGCTGTGTGAACTTGAGACATGACGGGACGCGAGTGTCTCCGCTTGCCTTCACCTCGTCGGCGCCTTCACCTTAACAGGTAGCCCGGGAGGGAGAGGACAGGACAGAAGAAGCAGAAGAAGAAGAAGAAGAAGAAGAAGAAGAAAAAACAAACCGGGACGTGTAACGGGAGATGTGCATTGATTTTTTCGGGGACTCGCTCCTAATGGAAGACACCGCAAACCACTGACCACCTGGCTGCTGTCTGCCGGAGAGCTGGATCACCGCAATCACCGCAGGTCGCACAATTAGATCCCGACCATTCCTGAAGTTCAATGGGGGGAAAGGAACTGCGACATATGAAGCCTCTGATTTACCCCAGTTTGTGCGACCAGCCGGTTTTTACCTGAAAACCTGCTCTTGAGTCTGATTACTCGTCTCTCTCTCTCGCCTGGACCCAGATCTGACTGAGAAGGATATCTTTACCAGAATAAGCTCGCAGGCGCACAGGATGAGAAGACTATGAGCTGACTCACTCCAGTTTTTTCGCCTGAGCCGGAACGGATTTGGGTATGTAAGATAAGAATGGGTTCTCAAATCACTCCAAAAAAAATGTACAAATCTGACTGAGCTCATTTTGTAGGCTTCATTCATTCACTCATTCGTGTATTCATCCGTTTAGGACCCGACACGCACAGCCCAGCATCTTTAAATTTGGCAATTTAAGTGTAAAATTAATAAGACTGTGCAATGTGCTGTGAAGTTTTGTGGCCACGGGCTTTTCGAAGCGCTGGAAATTCTTAGTGACCATAAAATGTGGAGGAATTAGAAATGGGGCGAAAAGACATGAAGGGCTGCTGCAATGTTTTTTGTTGAATTTCTCTTTAATGGATTGTTGATTAAGGCCTATGTCCAGATTTAATAGTACATTATAAAAAAAAATCTGTGTTGACCTAACACCTAATTATGAGCAATGGGGTATTTTGTTAGTCAAATTGAATTACTGTGCATAGTGTGGCTATTTCACTGAAGAGAAACTCCTGTCGTGTATTCGTAGGTTTGTCTGTGGAGGATTCCTGTCGTCACATCCAAGGAGTCACTGCCTGTAACGTCGGTTGCATAGAAAGAAACTCCCGAGCTGTGCAGCCTGGAAGCACATTTACACCGTCATGGATCTAAAAGACTATTACCTGTTGGGCACCCTACTCGCCTGCATATGGCTCGATCCTTCGATAGCCCAAGAGCTGATCTACCCCATCAGAGAGGAGTTGCAGGAAAATGTCCTCATTGGAAACATACCAAAGGACCTAAACATATCCCATACAAATGCTGCCACTGGAACAAGTGCTAATCTGGTCTACCGGCTCGTCTCCAAAGCGGGAGATAACCCTCTGGTCCGCGTTCTGAGCAGCACTGGCGAGATTTTCACAACATCAAACCGAATCGACAGGGAGAAGTTGTGCCCCGGTCCCTCGTTTGAGGACAGCGAGTGCTCCTTTGAAATTGAAGTGGTCATCCTGCCTAATGATTATTTCAGGCTGATTAAGATCAAAATAGTCGTCAAAGACACAAATGATAATGCCCCCATGTTCCCGTCCCCTGTGATCAACATCTCTATCCCCGAGAACACGCTCATTAACAGCCGCTTTGCTATTCCCTCCGCCACTGACCCAGACACTGGCCCCAACAGTGTCCACAAATATGAGCTGATCAACGGGCAAAGTGCCTTCGGCTTAGACATAGTGGAAACGCCTGAGGGGGAGAAGTGGCCCCAGCTCATTGTGCAGCAGAATCTGGACAGAGAGCAGAAGGATACATACGTAATGAAGATCAAGGTGGAGGACGGTGGCAGTCCGCAGAAATCCAGCACTGCCATTCTACAAGTTACAGTAACAGATGTCAATGATAACAGGCCGGTGTTTAAAGAGAACCAGATAGAGGTGCACATACCGGAGAACTCCCCCATTGGCACGTCTGTGGTGCAGCTTCTGGCCACGGATGCAGACGTGGGGGCAAATGCAGAGATACGTTATGTATTTGGGACTCAGGTGTCTCCTGCCACGAAAAGACTCTTTGCACTGAACACAACATCTGGCCTAATTACAGTGCAGAGACCCCTGGACAGAGAAGAAACAGCTATTCACAAGCTCTCTGTTTTAGCCAGTGATGGCAGCTCCAGTCCTGCCAGAGCTACTGTCACCATAAATGTGACTGATGTTAATGACAATCCGCCTAATATAGACCTGAGGTACATAATCAGTCCCATTAATGGCACTGTTTTCCTGTCGGAGAAGGATCCCATCAATACCAAGATAGCACTCATCACGGTGTCAGACAAAGACACCGACATCAACGGCAAGGTCATTTGTTTCATCGAGAAGGATGTGCCCTTCCATCTCAAAGCCGTGTACGACAACCAGTATCTGCTGGAGACATCCGCACTGCTCGACTACGAAGGGACCAAGGAATACAACTTTAAAATTGTAGCGTCAGACTCTGGGAAACCGAGCCTGAATCAGACTGCCTTGGTTAGAGTGAGGCTGGAGGATGAGAATGACAACCCACCTATTTTTACTCAGCCAGTCATTGAGCTGGCTGTTATGGAAAACAACAAACGTGACCTGTTCCTCACCACTCTCAGCGCCACGGACGAGGACAGCGGGAAGAACGCAGAGATTGTTTATCAGCTGGGACCGAACGCATCGTTCTTCGACCTCGACCGCAAAACAGGGGTGCTGACTGCGTCCCGGGTTTTTGACCGGGAGGATCAGGATAGGTTTCTCTTCACCATAACGGCAAGAGATAACGGGACCCCCCCACTGCAAACGCAGGCAGCTGTTATTGTAACTGTGCTGGATGAAAACGATAACAACCCCAAGTTCACGCATAACCACTTTCAGTTTTTTGTGTCGGAGAATCTACCTAAATACAGCACGGTGGGGGTGATAACTGTGACGGACTCAGACGCTGGAGAAAACGCTGCTGTTTCTCTCTCCATCCTGAATGACAATGAGAACTTTATACTGGATCCTTACTCCGGGGTGATAAAATCCAATGTGTCATTCGATAGGGAGCAACAGAGCTCCTACACTTTTGATGTCAGGGCTGTGGACAGTGGCAGGCCCCCTTGCTCCTCAGCTGCCAAGGTGACCATCAATGTCATTGACGTGAACGACAACACCCCCATCGTCATCTACCCCCCCTCCAACACATCTTTCAAGCTCGTTCCGCTCTCCTCCATCCCAGGATCTGTGGTCGCAGAAGTGTTCGCTGTAGATGGTGATACCGGAATGAACGCAGAACTCAAATACACGATTGTGAGTGGAAACAACAAGGGTCTGTTCAGAATTGACCCCGTCACAGGGAATATTACTCTGGAGGAGAAACCAGCGGTGACTGACATAGGCTTACACAGATTAGTTGTCAATATCAGTGACCTGGGATATCCTAAATCTCTCCATACTCTGGTGCTGGTATTTCTGTATGTCAATGACACTGTGGGCAACTCAACGCTCATATATGACCTCATCCGACGCACCATGGAGACCCCAATAGACCGGAACATAGGGGAGAGCAGTGAAACTTATCAAAGTGGTGACTATTTAACCATCATGATAGCCTTTGTTACCGGCGCCTTTGTGGTGATCATTGTCATCTTTGTCACTGTGCTGCTGCGCTGTCGCCACGCGTCGAGGTTTAAAGCGGCACAGAGAAAAAAGCAGGGAGCCGAGTGGATGTCGCCCAACACGGAGAACAAGCAGAACAAGAAGAAAAAGCGCAAGAAAAGGAAATCCCCAAAAAGTTCCCTGCTCAACTTTGTCACCATTGAGGGGAACAAACCTGACGATCCTGCCCACGAGCCAATCAACGGAACCATCAGCTTGCCAACCGAGCTGGAGGAGCAAGGGATTGGACGCTTTGATTGGAATGCCACACCCACCACAACCTTCAAACCCAGCAGCCCCGACCTGGCCCGGCACTACAAGTCCGCCTCGCCACAATCGGCCTTCCACCTCAAGGCTGACACGCCGGTGTCGGTGAAGAAGCACCACGTGATTCAGGAGCTCCCATTGGATAACACATTTGTCGGGGGCTGCGACACCCTTTCCAAGAGGTCCTCCACGAGCTCCGACCACTTCAGTGCCTCAGAGTGCAGCTCCCAAGGAGGGTTCAAGACGAAGGGCCCCATGCACACCAGACAGCAGGTAAAAGAGCACTTTTACTGGTCTATAAGTACTGCCTATAACTGCCCTGTTCCACAGTGCTAAAGTGCCAGTCTAGATTAGAGACTCGCTCTAAGTTACTGTGAAGCAACTGAAAAAAGTACAGGAGACATACTGCTTCAGCAAGTTCCGCTGTTTCTCAAATTCTAAATAAAAAAAGAGGAAGAGTTACTTGAACCACTGCTAAGTAAAGGAGATGATTATGGACTCAACAATCACATGCATAATTTGGGGGGGGGAATAATTATAGACTGATGTTTTTGTCATTCATATATATTTAATTCATATTTAACAAAATGCAAGTTGGTGAGTGATTGCCTTGCCTTACTTTGTCTATTCAGCAACCAGGTTAGATCACTGGTTAAAGTGTACCACCATAACATTAAGTGTGACTCAATGTTCTCTGTGAAAGAAACATTTTTTTCTTGCCTATCTACTCAGATCACTGTTTTCATCATGGTTAACGCTGCGCACATTCTCCCAGAAAAAAAAATCAAAAAATCAAAAAAAATCAAAAAACGAACAGAATAGCTGACTTTTCACCTCTCTCCTCATAAATCTCCTGAGTGTATTCATGTTTTATTTTAAATTTTATGTTTCCTCGTTTTTTGGTGTGACTTGTAACAATCACAAAAAAAAGAGACCTTGTAACCTTTTCAACACCTGCAGCAATAATAACAGTCGATAATTAGTCCGCCGTGGTGGTGAATGTCACAGTAGGCTTTGCTACATCATCTGGGCTCGAATTAAATGCCTCCTCTCAAAGCACACGAGCGAACTGAGTGAAGCTTGTCTGCAACTTGATACACATCCAATTCAAAAAGGATTAGCCAATAATGAGCCTCAAATTTCAACATAATCCATGCTGATTTTTTTTTTTTTTTATCAAAGCCTTATTAATTTTGCTGCTAATAAAGCACCGCTACACAACACACAGCTCCGATCTAATGGGACACATGTGGACAGATTCCAGGGAGCAGCAGAGAAGATGGGGGAGCGAGAGAAAGGGAGCAGAGGGAGAAAAGGGGGCAGAGTTAGAGCGTCGTCAGTGGGTCAGGCTTGATGGGTGGTGGTACTGAACCTGTAGGTGGCAGTGTTGCGCTGCATGGCGCCGCCTGGCACGACGCCAACCTGCAGTGGACTTAGAAATGCAAGGGACGAGAAGAAAGGAGTGAAAACCTTTTGTTGGTCTTCTTAGTGAAACGCTCTCGCCTAACGATGCGGAGGCTGCACAGGGAAGATTGATAATGGCAGTTAGAGATTTGAGTGATAAGATCTATCCGGAAGGGAGAGTGGAATTACAGGGGTGACACCGTGCGACTCCTATCGATGCATACCTCCGGGTCACTGCATCTGGGGTTGGATTTAATGTGTTTCTGTGTGAGAGGCAGCAGTCAAAAGAGGCATTCACTCTGCCGCTATTTGTGTGTGCGTGTGAGAGAGAGAGGGGGGGGAGACACGAGGCATTGAAATGGGTGATGGTGGTGACCGAGGGGATTCAACCCCAGGGGAGGACGCATGAGATATGACACCGTACTGTAAGCACAACTTCATTGATTTGCTCAGTCATCCCACAATTCCAGCACGAGATTTATTGGAATCAATAATTCTGACGAATGATTCAAAGAAGCACACAAACAGAGGCGACTTGTTCTATATAGTGCCATTGATGACATAAATGATGCACTGCTGCAGATGCTCTCGTTCAACACGTGGTCGTCTGAAATGTTTTTCTGTGTACTTGTCTATAGCATAAATGTAAATCTTACTGTATAAACGCCCGGGGCTTGAAACTGACCTCAAGTTGTGCCTCAGTCTAATTCTACCACACGAAGCTCTTCAGCTGAGTCTTGCCATCTTCATTCAATACTGTCATCGCGACGTGAAAATCATATCTTGCAATCGTGCCATGAAACTCCGAAGGTCATTATCAAATTGTATGATATTTGTATATTAATGAAACTATATCCTTCACAGTAGCAATACCTTTGAACTACTCAAATAAATATGCACTAATTTATCTTGACTGCACACAAGGGTATACTTCCTTATCTCGCTTTTCAAAAAAGTAATTTATCTAACCACTCTTAGCTAATTGTCTTTGGACATTTTTTAATGAAGACTCTCCAGGCATATTTGGTTTTGGTTATTAGTAATAACTCATTCCAAAAAACAACTTACATAGAAATCACAGCTCACGTTGGAGGCTAAGTGGCAGTTATAGATTGTGGGGAAATCAATAACTCCGTGGACATGATTAACTGGCTAACGCAGGGTATGTTATCAGTGTCATTTCTACTTCCATATTTAGATTTTTCTTGTACAGTGCGACTGTTTGTGTTGACACGTGCATGTCGTCTCCATTTCATGAGCATTGACAAGTAGATGCCCATCCAGTGTATCCCATTCTTTTTTTTTTTTTATATTCTCCTGGCATATCGAGTAAAAAAAACAGAGAGGATAATAAAAAATCAAAAAAGAAAAAAGCCAAAAATACCAATTACCTTTTGAGTGAATCTTTATACAGACAGTATATCCAAAAGGTAATATCATCGGATTATCATATCATATTCCCCGCAGAGAAGAAGCGCTTTGGCAAAAAAGATAAGAACTCCAATATTAACAGGCTCCTTATATACACATAGATCAAAAGTCAATATCATTTAGTTTATTCTTCATTTCTAAAATGTGCTTTTATGGACTATATTGAAATTGCAGCCAGTGAGATGCTGAATCGTTTCGCTTTTTAAAGTGTCAACAACAGACCCTGATACGATCAGGAGATTTGCCACTTGCATTGTTGCCTCATGAGCAACAAACCAATATCAATCACACAGTGTTGCCCAGAAGTTGACATGAAATAAGCAAATGAGAGAGGACATTAAAAAAAACAATGGTGTGCAAAGCTCAGTCGAAACCGTTCAAAATTGACCCACTCCGTATAAATCGAAAAACCATTTTCTCAAGAGTCACATCTCTGCAGCATCAGCAGCGATCGATGAATAAGAAAACTGAAAGGAAATTGATAAACAAGGGAGCAGAACGGAAGGAGGTGAAGAACAACAGCAATGGATGACGGTTGTCAGTGTTGTCTTCTTCTCAGAGGACGCGGTGAAAAACGAGACGCAGCAGTAGACATAACGGTGTCATCACAGACAAACGCCGACTGGAATCATGACAGCTTTTACAGAGACCCCAAACTCTGCTGATAGCAATAGGAGCAATCCTTCCCTTTGCTTGCTTTTCTTTTTTTCCCCCTCCACTTATTATTTCCCCTCCAGGGACCTACATTAGTGTAAACAACACTGAGGGAAAAAAAAGCATGAAAACACTGTCCTAGATTCACAATGCAACACAAGCATCTAAGAAACCAAGTGTAATCCTCGCCGTTTCACCGTCACTCTTCCTTCTTCCTTTCGGTCGTCTTTGACATAGATGTTGTTGACTCACATAACATGAGCCCATGAGTGGCTGTGCATTAACCGTATCCTGTGCACGGCGTCCCAGTGCTCATGCTATGGACACATTGACATTCTCTTACTGAGGCCAGTCGTGAAACATCGTGCAATTACTGTCCACATTTTAGGTTCTGACTCTTTTTCTGAATGTGGAAACGAGGCTGTTCATTTTCTGTTGCACACAATGTGTAGAGATTAATATGTATATTCTTGCAGATGCACGAGATGCGACTTCTTTCCCCCCTCGCTTTGTAATGGTAATCGACATTATATGTCATGGAGCACAATTCTGGGCTTTCAGTTGTGTAACCATGTGGTCTGAGCACCTCATGTGTGAAAAAAAAAAAAAAAGGCGTAATTGCTGTGGGTTATTAGTTATTTTCTTGCCTGGCAGGAAAGATGCGAGCACTGAAAGGAGCCGTGTACGTGCAGTTCATTTATCCCACACTGCTCTGATGTGCTCCTCCACAGCACAAATCATGCATTAGCTCCAGGGACAGAGTATAACAGCTCCCTTTTGTGCAGCTTCACTATAGATGCAGCACATATAGAACAACTGACAACAGGTTGACTTAATCAAAATAATTCTGGAGATGTTTTTGCTTTAAATTACGTTCGGTCTCCCTGCATGAGACTCGCATTTTATCCCCCCCTCTTGTTGTGACCGCTGCAGTAAAGTTGCTTTCAAAAATGCAGTAGATGTAGTATTACAGTTTAAAGTGAACGACGCGGGAAAGACCTTTGAGGAGGAACGTGCTCCTGGAGATGTCTTGTCAGTACATTTAATGAATGGACATTCTATGCAAACAGGAGTTTGTACAGACCATTGTAATTATGGAGCCTTGGGGGAGTCGTCCTTCTTGTGCAGGTTCATTTGCCACATTAATAAGGGGATTAGTAGTACGTACGGGGGCTGATGGCAGCAGGAGAAGTTTGAGAAGATTAATGAACTATGACAATGTTGCACCTGAGGGGAAAAGTCTGTTGCAATATCTTCTGGGTTGTGCTGACACAGAGTTTGGCGCTATGAAAGAGGAAGATGGAGAGAGGCCAGTGATTGTTGCCGACTGTGATCATACATCCTTTTCCTCAGCTGTCCTGTCACTTCTTAGCGAGACGGCGCCTGTGATCTCTTACACTGTACACGTCGATGATGCTCTCCTCTGAAGACGTTCCAGCGGATTTAAATTTCTCTCGAAAAATACGGACACACCGTGGTGTAAAATCTCGCTGTATCTCATCCACGCGAAAGGAACTGGATAAATAACCATAAAGACACTAATTAACCAAGTCTTTGAGCAAATTCTGTGTTGTCTACAATTGGGTCTGCTGCCAACACCAGTTTAATAATGAAGCAAACTGCAGGTAGATGCAAGGACAACGAACCTGACTACTGCATACTCTTAGCGAGTAAAGTGTAACAGATCCTCAAAACAAACGTAGCCATGGGGAGATAGTAAGCCAATAAGTCTGTGAGTGAAGTTTCTATCAAAGCTTTAAATCATCAGTGGAGGATTTGCTGGCTCTTTACTGCAGAGAACATTGTATTTCTTTAAAAAACTTGTCATGTCCTCTATGTCTAGGCGGGTAAAAGGAAATGAAATGGATTGCGGGCTATACTAAGGTAGTGGTTGTGAGTACTACCAGAGTAGATTATTGCCCCAAGGGGGATCCAGTTTTGTCTGCACAAAACAACAAAATAAATCAAAGCCCTGTGGTGGTACACTGGCTGAACTGTGGAGTTCATTTATATGTTTTCCTCTGTCGAGAAAAAAATGAAGTGCTACTGATTTTTAATATCTTTATATTTATTTATTTATCTATAGCCTTTTTGTTTTTCTACGTTGTTGTCTGCAAACACACAGACGAAGGCAAATTACCAGGAATAACATTCGATTTTTTGTGAGCATTTTAAATCATTTCCATTTCCATCTTAACCATTTTTGTGTTGAGATTACTCGTCATTCTACTGTTTTAACATGTGCAATTTTGATAATGACAAATGTCATTTATCAAAAGGCCTTATGTGTGTGCGTGCGTGTGTGCGCACGTTAGTGATTTCTTTTTGCTTTCTTGATTTGTTGTTTGTCAGTCACTTTTGGCTGGCAACCAATTCATTTCAAATTTATCATCCATTTCTGCAATTTCTCAAAGCAAATTGATTGATGAACAATCTTCAGGGGGTTTGCTTTGTGAAATTAATGTTTTGCATGCACAAAAAGCCCCCACCAAAGTCATTGTGGCTTTTGTGGAACTGTCATTACTTAATTCATCTCCATGTTTTCACTAATCCACAAAACACATTTCCCATTTTTCGAAGGCAATCAATCAAGTTGACATACTGGCTCCATATTTATTCCAACACGGCACGACGATGGAAAAAAGAACTGACGACAAAATGCAGCTTAAAAACACTTGAGGTGACAACATCGCTTCTGGATTCTCTCAAATTTGCCTCAAATATAAAGAGTAGAGGGTGGAAGAAAATGTTTCTTGACTGCTTGCTTGTCTACAAAAAACAAATATGATATATACAAAAAAAAAGAAAAAAGATGAAGTTATGATGCTACTTCATTGTTTGAATGCCCCCTCCTCACCCCCACTCCCAACAACCCATCTCCCCTCTCCACTCCTCACTCGGCCCCTTCCACCCTCTCCCCTTGTCCCCCGTCCCCCCCCCACGCCCTTGCCCCGGTCCCGTCTCCAGCCCGCACCTCTCACCCATGTTTTATTGGGGTCAGTGCCGCTACATGCAATGTTAAATCACCGAGGGTGTGATCTGCTTTGTGTTCTGATCATTTGTGACAGATGAGGGTGCTTTGTGTTCAGCACGTAGTCCCACTTTCTTTCCTGCTAACCGTCCACTCCCCCCCCTTTATCATTAGAGAGAAATGTGTGTGTGTGTGTGTGTGTGTGTGTGTGAAAGACGGGCAAAGTGGCGCTGTATGTCCTGACATGACAACCCCGGAGGGAGACGAGTCCTTGTCATTGGGTTGTTGTGTCAAGTGACACACGGGCTGCCGCTCTGTCACTAGCGTGTGCCAGTGTCTAAACTAATAGTTGTGATAATGGCATTGCCAGCCAAAACCGCCCTCCAGCAAAGAGCCGCACTTGACTTGAAATGTGACTGCCATTGACTGCTCTGCCACTGGGCCCCATAGCTCACAGAGACTCTGTAACCCTCATCGATGTAAATCTTTCTTGTATATATGCGATGTTTCATGTAAATTGAACTCCTGGTAATCTTGCCTAATGTGCTGTGTTAAACAATAATGAACTTGTTTTTCATTCTTTTTTATTTATTTGCCCCCCCCCCTGCTTTTCTCCTTCTCTTTTTTTTTTTTTTTTCATTGCTGGGTATACATATATTACATCTGAAATAAACTCTGCCAATTATTCCGTACAATGCAACTCCTATTCTGTCTTTAAAAGCTTTATTTGAACAGTGCTATTCTACCTTTATAATTTCATAATAAATGTTTCAAAGATACGGTTTCTTTCCTGTTTTTAATTTGTCTGTTTGTTCTCTTGTTGTGATAAGACTTAATGTATGAACTGGAATATGCCGCTCTGTGTGAAACCAGCTCTAATCAGCATTTGTCCGTAAACAAGTGCTTCGGCGTACTACAACGCCAGGTTGTGTGTTTTTTAAGAATCTAAAAGAATGTCTGGTTTGACTGAATCCCTTATTCGGAATGAGGCACTCAAAGTCACTGAGGCACGGCCGGTGTCATAATGCGCTCACAGACAGGGAAATTTCATTTTAAAGTTAATTTAAAGGGGGACATCGTTTGGTAGGGGGAGACATTTTTTTCAACTTTCCCTCTTAAAAGACACACATGTCGTCCTCGCGTCTGCACGTGCAGCTCGGAGGCAGAATGTTGAGTTTATAACCTAACTGGCCTAAACACATGAGAGTCAATGGGATCAAGTCAGCAGCTGCTCGCAAACATCTGTTGTGGACGTTGACTCTTTTAAAACACAACTCACATCCACATGTTGTCATTGACAGATTTACTGTGTGTGATGTTTGTTTTTCTCTGTGCTGGTGGTGAAGGGACAGTTTCTGCACATCTTCAATATGTATAGTAAGATATAGGGAAAAAAAAGAGCCACAGTTTTTGTTTCATTAAAAACTGGATACTTCAATTCAGCTGTCTGAGGGAGCCATTCATGTCGGTGTCTTCCAAAGTCTTTTAAATAGGAAACGCCACCATCTCGTACATTGGAGTAAGATGTGATATCTTCACAAGCAGTAAAAACACAGGAAGAATCGTTACAGCCACAAAGTAGAAGCACTCAATAGTTTGCATACCTCTGCCAAAAGTCCCCTTAAATACAACTGAGCTGCACCAGATTTCACACACTCAGAGAAATCAGCCCATTCAAATCCTCCTTCTGATTTTCTTCATCAAGATCGATGAATAGAAAAAACTGAAAATATTGAAAAGTGCAATGTGGAAGAAAGTGAAATAATTCCCGGATCCACACCAGAATTTATTGGGTTCATAACCGCATCATTCCACCAAGTTTCGAGGAAATCCGTTCAGTTGTTTTTCTGTGATTTTGCTTAAACAGACATACAGCCACCCAACAAACAATGGACAGAGGTGAAAACGTAACCTCCTCAGCGGAGATAATAACTCTTTCAACACGAATATCAGCATAGTTTTAAAATTAGTTTTCACAATTACCACAAGAAACTGGTATATTCTTACTACATGTGGTTAATTGTCAGACATAATGTCCATAACATTTTTTTCAACAAAATGTCTACTACACCCAGACTTCACTTTATGGTAGAATCTTAAAACTGTGTCCTAAACTGCACATTTTCTTGTGTATGTTCACTTTTGCACGATTGAGATTGAATTCTGATTGGTTGAAGCCTGCATTACTCAGCAACTGTCAATTTACACGTCTGCAAGAATTCATTCAGAGCCAAACAGCAAAAACCTGCATCTTAAAATCCCAGTGTTAATCTTGTTTGCACAGGAATAGCGAAAGTGAAATCATCACCTTCATCATCATATTCACCATTATCATCTTCACCACCATAACAAACAATAACACTGTCAACATGTACTGTACATCGCGGGGTATGTCTGAAGATAGTGAGAGAACGAAACACCGTTGTTAACACTGTTTCTTTTCCCCTTTTGCAAGAGCTGACTTTTTTTGTAGTGGCACTCTCAGTTTTGTTAATCTCCAGCCACCTTCCATTTTTTAAGAAGCATAGATGTGTCACCTCTTAACTGGTTTTTTCGCAGAAAGAGCGGAGGGAAGAGTGTGGATTTCAAAGTGCCACGCCAACACATCTATGGAAAGTAGACCTAACTCAGCTTAATCTGTCCACTCCGTTTGAAAGCCAGAAGCGGAGCTTAGTCTGCATTTGAGTGAGGACGAGGAGGGGGCGAAAAAAAAAGAAAGAGGATAAATAAATAAATAAATAAATCCAGGCTTTAAAGTTTGACCTCATCTATACGGTCACTTTCAAAAAGCTGTGTGCACTTACTGACTGGAATTTGAAACCTGACTTCTGACCTAAAGTATAATCATATTTCCTCTTTTCCCAAAAAAACGATGGGAAAGCCGTTGCTAGTATTGCATCCGTGAATATTTTATCAGGTTGTGCCGTCAGCGTCTCCCAACCTCATGAGGCCAGATTTACAAATTCAGTGTTGGGACGGTAAGACTGTAAGATACCATGGATCTGTGGAAATGCTGTGCTATCACTGAGTTTGGTGCATTTACTGTGGCAGCTTTGCTTTTCCCCTGCTCTTGAGTATATTTGCAGACTATGGTCTCGGATGTGACCTCCACATGCACAGTGTGGTTAGTGAATATGAACAGTCGTTCCCTTTTTTCCTTTTGCAAAGCATTTCTTCAATTAACACGCCGGTGGCACAAATGTAACTCACACGTTTTGCCAATGAGAGAGCAATTAGTAGATAGCAGACAAGACAAAAGTCTTTTCTCACAAAGAGATTGAAACTGAAACCCCACAAGCGACCAGATGAATTGAATTCCGTGTAGATGTTTCACAGGAAGCCTGTGTAGGCACAGCGATGGGCACGCACCGTCTTTGTAGCACATTGATAACCCCCTGTGTTCACATTGTTCTGTTGTACAACTTTGTCATCGAGGAAATTGAGAGCACATGACAGAACATGACATCCACTCCCACGATTATCCACACAGGGGATGATGTCATGTCACATGTCCTTTTTTACCTTGTTTGGAGAGAAACCAGACCGATCCTGTCCTTGGTCTCCCACCCCGACTCAAAGCAGCCCTTGTTTCATTATGCATGGCCATTACCCACTGGTCTGTATAATAAGCCAATAAGCGTGATTGATTGATGACTCATAGGTGGTCAAACACATGATTCACTTTAAGCATTCAGATCTTTAACTTAAGTAAAAGTAGCAACGCAACAAGGTAAAAATACTCCTCGGTAAACGAAGTCCATCATTCAAAATGTTACTTAAGTAAAAGCACATTATTAAAAACAGCATTAGTATGCAGGAAAGGCTGTTGTAGGAATATGATTTATATGTGATCATTATTATGGATGCACTGACGTGTAACTTTTTACTGTTGTACCTGGTTGAGCTGAAGCTGAATTTAACTACATAATATACTGTTGGCCCCGTTTAATCTTCAGCGATGCATCATCAATCTAATAATTCGGCCAATCTCGTACATCTTGAGAACCGTTCATCTTATCGGCTTCGCACTTAGCGTGTGTATCGTTAGACGTCCAATGAAGTGCAGTGTCGATACGTTCAATATTAATAAACAGGCGACCAGCGCTTTGTAGCAGCGGCGGCGGCTGGGACACATCAACGCCAGTGACGTTGTTGATCACGGCAACGAGCGCGTTCACGACGGCGGCGGCTCCTGTTTGGGGTTCCGCGTACCGAGCTGAGGTTCATCCGACTTTGAATAAACAGGTGAACGGCTCTTTGTGCAGCAGCTTCGGGATTCTGTGGACTGAGTCCTGCAGCTGGTCTTTACTTGCTGCAGCTCATTTATTGCAGGTCACTCTTACAGTTCCAGGAGGAAAGCTGCAACCAGCATTTCCACAGGCCGAGCAAACAGCCCATTCCAGTCAGGCGAAGTTTAAGAATAAAGTAGCATAAACAGTAGTCGAGTGAATGTACAGTACTACTGCGCAGTTTTGGAGACAGTATGTAGGATGCAGCTATATTTATCTGTGCTGGAAATAAAAGTCTGTAGCTGCATACATTTACAGATGATATTGAATTGCTGCTTAGACACAGCGGAGACCTTTTATGTGTTGAAAAGATTAAGGCCCCAAATTGCAAAAAAAAGTCCTGTTGATTGGTCACACTGTCAGAAACAAAGGTCCCTGTAAAGTGCACAGTAGGAACAGCATTTCTATAAATATGAGTGGGGGTGTTTAGCAAGTGGCGTGTGCAGCTTTTCTGATGATGTGCACAGAGTTAAGAGGTTAAAGCCGAGATTGGGAGCAGCATAATCATCTGTAACGGTTTTAAGACACTGTTATTAAAATTATAATGTCCTTACATTGTGTTTAAAGCAGTACTACCATTACGGAATGGAGGCAATGTACTGTATGAGGAGGTCTTAAATACCATGTACAGTGCCGTTTTCACAGAGTCAGATCAGACCCCTGTTATAAAACACAAAGTAGGAGAATGAGGAGAAAAAGTCAGGATAAAACACATTCAATTCTTCTTGGTGATTTGATATCTTCGGTTCCAGGTGAGTTATGATGAACATTTTAGAGATAAATCCAGGAAACAACAGGAGATACTGAATCTCTAATGTGATGTTTCTGTTACGCCGAATAATTGACTCAATTTGGTTTTTACCGAAGATGTTTACATATGCGTTTATTCCCATATCTTTCCATATGCTTTTTGAGCGCTTCCTGGGAGCTGCACTAAATTACTCATCTTACCGACACCACTGCACTAAATTAAAAACAGCATCAGCCACACACACTTGAAGAGGAGCCCAGGAGTTTCAGCTTTGTTTTTATTTATATATTTCATCATTTCTTCTGCTGATGCACACGCTGTCACATTTCCCTCTAATGACAGCGTGGTCTAGTTCCACTGACATTTTCCTCTTGTGTAATCTCTCCCCAACCATTATCTAGTCACTCATATTTTTTCCCTTTTGGGGGTGGAAATAAAGAAAGGTGAGTGCATTCCTCAGATTTAATCCCCAAATGGGTTTGAGTCAAGTCAAAGAGAAGAAACTATTTTCATTTCCTCCCGTAACAGCCCAGAATCCTCCAGGACGGCAGTGAAATACAGAGCGCTGTTGCAGGGAGACGGGGGGGGGGGGGGGGGGGGGGGGGAGCCCATCCACTTTAATGTATGGATAAGATTCCTTTATTGAAGGAAGGTGCAGTGGTCACACTGCAGGGAGCCTGAGGCAAATGTTGCTTTGCTTTTTTTCTTCTGCCTCCAGGGACAGACTGAAATATGCATAAAACCTCACCCTAAAAGAGAGAAAAGGCCTATAGGTTACGCAAGTGAACTCTTGACCGAAAGGTTCCCGGCTCCATCCGTGGACATGCAAGATAAATTAGACCGGGGGAAAACAAACCACCACTGAGGTGCCCTTAAGCAAGGCACTTAACCCCTTCCTGCTCCAGTGGGGTTGTTCAGTGGAGAAGGCTGTTGTTGAACCGGGCAGCTTGTTGTGAACCCGTGTGAGCGCGGAGCAGGATGTTCCTGGAAGAGAGCATTTGTACTCGGTAAATCTACCCCAGATAAATAACAAAAAACACTCATAGCAAGAGGAGGAGACGGGCACCGAGCTGTACTCTCCTCCGATATATGATACTTGAACAGGATTGAAACTAAACCGCTACTTCTGAGCTGTTTGTGCTGTTAAATATGATATTTACACACAGTCCTCTAAGGACTGTGGAGCCGGTTCCACGTGGATTCTCACAGGGAAAAACAACACATGACTCAGATTTAAAGTGAGATATATGATTGCATGGGGATTTTCCATTGAAGCTTAAGAAATACAAGGGACATTTCATACTCATTATTAATGTTGACGTTATTAATAACTTTATGACCGTGAACAGCTTGTATCCAAAAATATAATCTAAATAAACCTGAGGTCCGTGACCCCGTTTTATAGTACATGCTGGCACACATAGGATTTGCTCTGTCGGCAGTTAATTAGTGACTTAATGTGTTCCCTTAAATAAAAGAAACACAATTGTGAACAAAGTAACTGTATAGGGTGTATCTCTTGCTCCAGATGAGAGCTGTAGCTGACTTGGTATTAGCACTGGGAGGCTTGATCCTTCCGATTGAACCGCAGCAGATCATAGAATCAAGTATAAATTATTCCCCCCTGGTAGATTGAACGAGGCCCATTGATTAATTGGTGTTAAGACTGATTATATATTTCCTTAAAGCTGTCCTACATCATTAATAGATTCCCTTCATCACAACAACAAAGAGCAACAACTCTGGATAGCGTGCGCTTTTTCCTCCGACTACAATGAGCGATATGAAGTGAATTAGCAGATGTATAGCGCTCTTCAGGGAGCTAATTAGATAAGAAGTTGTGATGTATGGCTGCTGGAAGGATGTGTGTCAACCCACTCCTGCTCAATGTATAGACTGCAGATTTGTATTGATTGTATGCTTTGTCTTGTGCCTCGGGCATCAGCATGCTACAGTGTAGGCTGCGTGCCTCGCCTTTGTCTAGTGAGTGGAGTAGATAAGGGCTGTGATAAATCTGCCCGAGAATAAGCTGTCATAGAGGTGCCTCACATGGGAATATTTAACGCAAACATAAAATATGGCTTGTATGTTGTTTTATCGTCGGGGGTGTAAGAAGTGGCAGGGTTTTAAAATACCCTCCCCTCCTTATTTTTTGCACTTTCCATCTCTGCTACCCTCACAAGCACAGACGCTGCACAGTCCTGCAATTCTTTGTTACAGCAAAATAAAGAAAAGAAAAAGAGAAGCAGGACAAGAAGAGATGCTCGGCACAGAATGGAGAACCGGCACCCTAGCACCACTCGGCAATACGCAGAGGTGTAAAACATTTGGCTAGCTTATTCCGATGAAATGATTTAGTCCTGGTTGTGCAGAGTTAGCGAGAGCTGAATCAAGCAGCGTGATGGGGGGGAGGAGGGAGGAGGTGAAAATTGGTTTCCCCTATCTCGCAGCGCACATAGAGACCCAGCATGGTTTCCTCTCTCTCCACAGACTCCCCTCTGACGATAACGGGGCCTGATAATGGATATATGCACCCAGATTTATTTTCTATTTCCTGCCACAACTGCTTTTCCAGGAAAACTCTTTCCCTTTTTTTTTTTTTAAATGTGTGAGTTAGTTATGGCGGCTTTCAGTTGTGATATTCAGAAGGCAGAGCGCCAGTAGCAGAGCAAGTAGGGGAACATTTGCCATGCAAAAAAGATAAAAAAAAGCAGGAGGATGCTCTTTAGAGGGCTGCAGAGAGGCTTTAGATGTGAAGGAAGGGGGACTTGATCCGTCCTGTTGATTTGTTTGCTTGGCTGTCGGTCCACAGAGCTTTTATCACACTTATCAACAAGATCATGCATGAATCTAATAATAGTCAGCAGTGGATCTTGTCGCAAGATTTATTGAGGTTGTTGCCGAATCAAAACGAGTGATTATACATCACATCACAAGTTGAAATCAAAGTTCAAGTTTGCCAAAGCCTTTCAGACAGTACAACGATTGACTCGGACACGACTGGATGTAACACCGCCGCCCCTTGTTTGCCCCTTTTTCACCCTCGTCCCTCTAAGTCTGTAAAAAAAAAAGAAAAGCTGTGGCTCTGTCCCGTCATGTGACATGTGACCCGCTACAGGCCTGGTCGGGTGTTTCAGTGTCCCAGAAAGCGGCTCAGCCTCTGTCCCGGGAACAATAAGGTTCCTTCAGCAACTGTGGATGCCCCAGGCCATACATCACATGGAATCCCCCATGAATGGCCCATGTGTGTGTGTGGTGTGTGTGTGTGAGTGTATTGCTTCAGCACATACAGTGTTCCACAAAGCTCTAAGAAGTTCACCCATAGAGATCAGTGGCCGCTTTGCTCTGGTCCATAAGTTCACAGCAGGAAGCATATGTGTGTGTGTGTGTGTGTGTGTGTGTGTGTGTGTGTGTGTGTGTGTGTGTGTGTCCACTTATTAATAGTCCCGGCCTCTGGCATGATATTCATTACCAGAGCAGGAGGGAGGGAGTTTAATGTAACACGGTGCACAGATTAGACGGATGAATATCTAGGGTGTTTTGATCTTTGATTTTCAATTATGTTTTTGTTTTGACCAAAGAATGGTTTTATTGATTAATAACGGCCATGTGGTCTGTAGAGCATCTGTTTTTATGTCATGATGCAAGTTTAGGATGAAACTCGTGGTGTGTGCACTGCAAAGAAATTAGAACGTTCCCGTATTTCTGTTGAGTCGAGAACAATTCTCATGCTGTTGCACTGATCTTCCTTGTTGCGTCTTGCTCCAGCAAACAGATACACACATCAAATATCAAACAAAAGGGATCTGTACCAGACATGAACTCACCATATTGGCAAAACTGTTTTTCTTGTTTCATGAAGGCCTGTGGAAGTGTTGACGGCTCAGCGTGAAACCAAATGAGTTGTTAGTTTCAGGCTACAGATGGGCTGTGAAGTTGATGCTAACCCACACAGTGAATGTCTATACTCTATAGGCCGCCATTCGTATTACTGTGCCTAAAATTCAATAGGACCTCATGCAGGCATTTTATAATCGCATCTTTGCACACTGACGTCGAGCTGTCTTAGTAATATAACACGTGTCCTGTGCCATATGGGAAGAAGCACATCACATGGATTCAATCACACTGCACAGGCACATTGATATGCTACATGTCAAACGTTGTGTGTATTTATATTTTGGTGATATAAGAAATTGGGACGATAGAGATAGCAGGGCTGTCACTTTTACCCCAAATCAAGTTTTAACTAATTTGATTACATTATGTTCCCCCACGTCAGATGACGATGAATACTTGACTTTGCTCCACTGGGCAAAAGAGCTTTACCTTTGTTTGTTAGTTTGCTGGCTATGACTTTGCTATCTATGGTGTAGAATTCAAAACAGTTCTATAAGACGATGGACACATACAGACAGTCGAACAAGGCAGATGAGCAACAGGCTAAAAACACAATTAAAAAGAAGCGTCCAAACTTACAATAATCAAGGTCGATAAAGAACCAGAGGTCAAAAGGAACTGTTAATGGCCGAACAGCTAGTCTGCCAGGACACCAAGGACAATCTGGCAAACAGGAAGTGAACCACAGGTGGTATAAATACAAGGACATCAGATTGGATTATTGAAAACAGGTGAACAGGAAAATCTGGCGGGAAAATTAACAATAGCAGGAAGTACAACTAACTGAAACGCATGAGGAGAAGACTCGACAAAATAAAACAGGAAATGAAGTTATGTACAGTCCATAGTGTCATCAATAGTGAGTCATTACACAAACGTTCTTCTCAGATGCTTTGCTCGCTAGCGTCCTCCAATTTTGTTGCAAAACAACGTAACACGACTGGCTTACTTTACTGGTAGGATGTTTTTCCCCATGTTCGAATGAATGTTAAATTTCTTACAAAAAAGGGACAGCCCTAAGAGATGATAGTATCGGTTAGTCCCCACCATTTGCTCCACACATGGATGAGTTTGTCATTAAATTTATAGAGCTACTCAAAGTCCCCTGAGGATGAATCCAACTGCCTTTTGTCATAAACTTTCCATTAACAGTAACAACAGGTTGACATTCTGGCTTTTACATAAACTTCTCATCAAGTATTCAATGGATTGGCATGAAATTTGGTGCAGATATCCAAGGTTTTCACAACATTTGTCCTGATGACTTTGGCGATCCCGGACCTTTCCACTAGTGTCAACATGAGGAGGAACGTTTGTGGTTCAAAATAATATGTTCTTTTTTCACTCAGGGTGAATTATTGTCACTTTGGTGATCTGCTGATGTTTCATTGCACCATCATCAGCACTTGGGTTTATGGCTAGAGACGGCCTCTGCTGTGTTTATAGAGCTAAGATTATAAACTAAGATGGCTAACAATGCAAGTATTAGTCTCATGGAGCCACATCGATCTCCACAGTCCTGTGTCAGTGCTGGAGAATGGTCTGGCTGCACCAGGAAAAAACTCGATAGCTTGTTTGTATTTCTTTAACCAATCAAAATCCTCTCAGGTAGCACTAAGCCAGGGAGGTCCTTGAAATGGCCACGTCCCCACAAAGAAAATGCTACGAAAAAACAACAAACATTTGACTGTGTGATTGCATGATCCGAATCTTTGTGAAAAGCTCTCAGCGTGTAGGTTACTGGCTTAGAGGTTGTTGTTGTTTCCTGGAGCAAAGGAGATTTTTTGAAATGGTAACAGGCCCGTGGAGAGGAAGGAGGGAGGAGGGGAGGAGGGAGGAGAAACTGACGCCCAATGGCAGCCTTACACAGCCCACATCCGGAGAGTCAGAGAGGAGGCGAGCATTAATCCCGTCATTAATCCTGGACTTCAACTTTACCAGGTTGCTTTCAGTGTTGAAATAAAATGGTCAAAACGAAATATATTCCTAAAACTGCCACATTATCCACTTAGTAATGAAATATTGTTTTGCTTTTCCTAATATTTGATATATGCATAATCTTGAAAGGAAAAAGTAAAAGCAATATGTGATGCTGTTCAGCACCTGGGTGCCTGCATTAGGGCTTCACAAGAATGAATCCTTTCTTCTCCTCGTGTGTGTGTGTGTGTGTGTGTGTGTGTGTGTGTGTGTGTGTGTGTGTGTGTGTGTGTGTGTGTGTGTGTGTGTTGAGGGGGTGTGGATAGGTCACCGCCTTAATTGAATAATTGACTGGAAAAACTCGATCTTTCCAGAAAACACAGTGACATATAAAAATAAATGTAAATCACTGATTTGGAAAACCAGTCAAATTGTCAATGAACCCTGAGGCTCAAAAGAAATGGCAACAAGTATTTGTTAATTAGATGAAGGCTTCCTCCATCATTCCTCATTTCGGGGATAATAACGACGCACAGGTTTGTATTTAGTTTTTCAATTCCTTAGGCTTTAGCAAATGCCATCTCTAATTTTCGATGAGGATCTGGCCATGAAGGCCGTGGTAATATCAAGCACAAACAATCAATCCCGGCCAATCTCTTGAGGCCTTAATGGACTTGGAAAGAATATTAAGAGGTTTTGTCTGCAGTGAAGCTTTCTGCCACAGCAGTCATCCCTCAGCTAATTTGTGTTTGTGTGCCAAGGGAGGCCACACACTGGGACTGCTGTAACAGGCTCTCAGTCCTACTTTCTGAGTAGCTGCTGCCAGGCCAACGAGCTCGCACACACACACACACACACACACACACACACACACACACACACACACACACACACACACAAACATGCAAATATGTGCTCCCACATTTACAGAGAAAGACAACACAGGCTCCATTCTGCGTTAGATCAAGCTGTTTTTTTTTTTTTTTTTAGTCAATGGCATACATTTCACATTGACAGCAATTATTTAATTCTTTTGTGCTTTGGTGACAATGTCAATCATACAATTGTCCATAATCCTAATTTATTTTGATGTCCCTGGTTGCTAGTCCTTTTGTGTGTTTGCAAGCGAAGGAAAAGAGAGGGTGGTGTTTTGGGATGCCAGGCTGAATGTGGGGTAACCATGAAACTGTGGGAGCGGTGCCCGAACCATTGGGTGGGGGTCCAGTTGTAAATCTGCCTTTTGTTGCCACACATTGCTAATAAAACTAAAACCCAGCCTAGAAGTGTCACCGCCTCTTAGCTGTACCTCGCTGTTTTGCATAAGAAAAATCAGCGCTGGGAAATCTAATTAAAATGGGCTATTGTGGACCTCCGATTGTAGTTATTAGGTTTTCTGGAGAGTGCCCGTCTTTGTGGTATGAGATGAGAGGGTTGGCTTAAGATTCTGACTTAATACTAACCTGACATTTGTTTTGTTTTTCTTCTTCCTTTTACTCCTGTTCTTCTCTCTCTGTCAGTATTCATTGTCTGTCTCAGCTTGAGTGCAGGGATGAAATCTGAGGCTAAGTCAGGGACAAGCTCCTCTTTACATATTGTACATGTGGGTTTTTTTTGCCACCCAGTGATGAGAAATAAGCCAATTCTGCAATTATTTCACCTTTGATTGTTCTCCTTACCCTTCTATCTCTCTCTTCATCTTCCTCTTTCTTAATTTGTATTTTTCATCCCTGTATTTCCTTTCTTCGCTGTTCTCTGTCTGTCGTCTTGGTTTTATGCAGTCATTTCATTCAGTCCTATGTATTTGTTCCCTAATTTATTTCTCTATTTTCATCATGCGCCATCTGCCTGTCAATTTCCCTTCACCTCACCATCTCTCTCTCCATCCCTTGTTTGTTGGAAGGCGACGTTTCAGCAGCCCAATTTAGCAGAAGGCCCCATTTTTATTCTCTTCTTGTTTTCAATATGCACTTAACCAAAGTGTATAACACAGTATATAACTATTTGATTTCACCCACCTGAACCCTCCTCTCTTAAGCGGCTGCTTAGCTGGCTGCCAATTTGGAGTTTAACCTCAGGAGAGGAAGACTATTGCCAAAGAGGCAGATGGTCAGAGGCGGAGGCAAAAGATGCTGGGAAATTCATCCCTCAACCTCGAGTTTCTTTGCCATACTGACCGTCCACTCTCTTTATTTCTGTGGTTTTATGAGTGAATGAGATCGAGAGGCATAGAGTAAGACACAGAGAGAGAGAGAGAGGGAGTAGAACGGAGGGTATGTGGGTGTGTTTGCAGGGTGGCAGCGGCAGCATGTGCACTCAGAGCCCTACTTCACAGCCTACCTGCATATTTTAAAGCCCCTCGTGCATTATTGCTTCGCAGTCTTCCGCTGTTGTCTGCCGCCGCTCTCGCCAATTTTCTGCCTCATTGTCATTCATGTGCAATCTGTTTTGTTTGCCTAACCTCCTCGTATTCACACCGTCTCAGCTGAGCTTCTTCGTGTCCACGTGCCGCCAAGTGTGTTCCATGCTATCTTTTGTATTATCCACATCGCCTTGGTGATCTGCCGCAGGACTTCTTTACATGCTCAAGGCTCTCTTGGCTCCTGGAGGTGTGTGTGTGCGGCGACACAAGCGATTAACGACCACGACAATAAAACCTTCCATGAGGTCTAACAATTGCACAATTGCTTTCTTTGCTTTGCCTCGGTGTGCCTTTTTTAAAGGTATTCAATTCGGCACAGATAACCTGTACTCTCGCCTCATGGAGAGATTTAGCGGCAGTAACTTCACCGTTACCTTTGCACTGATTAAAGAAATGATTTATATCTGCTATTTTTATTGCGTGTGACCCAGCAGTAAACCTCTTAATTGTGCACCAAGCACACTTAGCCATACTCCATAATCTAGTCCCTCTTAGCCACATCTTACTGTTTCTAATTAGCATCAGCAAAGTGATCGTATCTCCCTCTGACATCAGCAGGCATTTTAAACTAATGTATGTAAACCTTTAAAAGTCCAGTGCAATATAGAAGATATAGAAGATATGAAAATGGCACTGAACCAATACACTCATGTACAGTTTATCACAAAGAACTAATATTTTTGCACTTAGGTCCTGATTATTCTTAATGTAGCCTCATGACAGTGGCACATTTCCTCTTTTGAAAAGCAGCATCATTCAGGGAAAACACATTTTTACCTGTTTATTCCACAGTCTCGGTGCAAGATGACTAATTCATAAATAATGTTTTTTTTCTTTTCCATCAAATGAGAAATAGTGCTATATTTAAAGGTCCAGGAGCGATTTGTCATACTGATCCTCACATAAGGATGAGATGCATTATCACCCTCCTGGTAATTACACACTCAAATATCTGGGCCTGTACTTATTTACTCTGCCTTATTATAAATATCGCGGCAGTTGCTGCTCTGCTTTGCTGCTCGTGTCAGAGCTTGTGCGGTTTCCAGTGGTAACTAGGCAGAAAAAGGCTCATTATAACCCCACTGAGTGAAAATTAGCCCCTCTCTCTCTCAAAAGTGCACTAGGCTCCTCTTATCTGGACAGTCCTACATATCTGTTGTCATGATAATGGGCCTCTTCTCTGTGAGTGGTGGGGGGGGGGCTCTGTATAGGTCCTTCTCTGGCTGAGAACGGTCAATGTGCGAGGATGCGTGTTTGTCTATTCATTCCTTTGCATGTGCATGTGTACGTGTCCGGCCGACTAACTGCTCCCCCTAATGATAAAGTATGAATCATTTTGCGACGTGGACGCGCATATAATTAAGATGCAAAGCTAAGTGTGACGGGGGATACATGATGATTCCTCATCCCTCCTGTTGGTGTATTTTAAAAATCCGCTGGGTGCTGGTTGTACCTTCATCTTGACCTTTTTCTCAAAATCTTCGGATTTTGTAAGTTGAGGCTGCAGCAGGGGCGGATCCTGGGGTGGGGCCAGGTGGGCACTGACCCCAGCTGAAATCTGATTGGCCCCTGAAATGTCCCTGTCCTGTCAATAGTCTTTTTCATTAAATGAACAAACCACTTACTAACAATGCTAACAATAAATATGACAATTTGCTCAGAATTTGTGCTGCACGGTTTTCTAATTATATTCTATGATGTGTATATATATTATACACTATAGCCCAGAGCCCTGTCTAATCTTTCCATCAAAACTTGTTGGTCCAAATCCATCACATCATGTTGATCGTGTCATCATTTTATGGACAGGGGTGAAAATCATCATGTTCAATAACCACCCAGTCACACATATACTGTAAATCACTCTCATTACTGGATCATAATTACTGTGTGAACTGTGAATCATTTTCTGCCACAAAAATCCCACTTAAGAGCAGGCTACTGCTCATTACTGCATGTTTAATTATTTTCATCATAAGAATGCTACAATCCTGTAAAAATAATGGAATGCAAATCCCAAACAAATAAGCCCCTGCACAATAATACCTCAAACTAATAATTTAGGCGCACTCAGTACTCAGAGTCATTCATTGGTCACGGCCTGGAGTGGAAGAAAATGTTAACTTCCAGATTTATTTGAGTTAAGATAAATTTCTTAATCCTACAGAAAGAGAGAGAGAGAAACTCCTGTTAAAGTCCTGGCAGTTTAGTTTTGCTAATGCTGTCTACAACACATTCTTTATATTTGACATATTCTATTAAATTTGGCATTAAAAGTAAAGACATCAAATTCCAGCTACAGGAAAAATGTAGGCTTGTATGTTAACTTTGTCAGATTGTGTCAAGATGCTTTATGAAATGGGTCATTCGACATGTCATTCAAAAATACAATAATACCTGTAATACGAGAGCACCTGTATTATATGCTCCATATTTTACCAAACAACTGCTTCTGACAACTGTGAATTATCCACTGAGAACATAGGACTTGTGACGTCGATTTGCTACTGGTTCCTCATCTTTGACCTTTTTGAAAAAGCACCTCACCTGTCACCAGTAGACATAAGTGTGTTAGTAGTACGTGGAATAAAGTCTCCAAATAACAGGAACAGAAATATTCTAGTCAATGATCTATAAACTCAGAGTCTGGGGGAATTCGCAGTTGACTGAGTATCAATTATTTTAGGAAACAGATGTTTAAATACTCTGCACACAAGGACCACAGAAAAATCCCAAACCCCTTTCGAAAACCATCAATTTGAGATTTCAGTCAAATTATGAAGTTTTCCTCTCAAGAGTCTTAATTGCATTAATGTCAAATTCTCATTTGGAAAAATATAATTGGGGCAAAAACAATTAAAATTGGATCGTTCATTAAATAAACAAATGTGCTGGAGCTTCGAGTTTTTCCGAGTAACTTGCCCGTATATGCACATGCAATATTAACACCATCTTGCATCTAACTCATTTGGTCCGAATACGGTTTCACTTCTGTTAAAATGGAGCAGTCACTAAGATCAGTGCAAAGTGTGGTGAGCACAAGGTCAATGAGGATTACTATTTTCCATCAAACGGGCACAGCGCGCAGCACCGTGGGGCTGTGGAGTGCAAATTGAAGGGGTGTGGTGATTAATCATTGTGTCCTCACCCAGTTTGCATAAGTGGCTGCGGTGGTGTTGTGCATGTAGAGGTGCGTGACAGCACCGGTTTTAGTCAAAGAGCAGCTTTCCACCAAAGCACCAACATCTTTACTGGGTTGCCAAAAAAAACCCCAAATAGTCAGACGGTGCGTGAAAGGTCAGGGAGACCAACCTGTATCAACCCGACGCAGCTTTCACTTGTCTCTGTGCTGCCACAAAAAATAGAAACTATAGCCTCCACCAGCGCTGCCAAGAACACAGAGCCTTTCACTTTGGTTGACTTTGTCTATGTTGGTTTGCAGTTTCTGTACCTGGGCTTGTGTGTGTGTCAGTGCAGCAGTGTGTAGTCTGTGACACACAGGTATATACGCTCTAAGGAAGCTCCAAGACTTTATATACCCACTTAAAAATGTGCAAGGATACATAACACTATAATTTTGTGATTTATTTGTGATAGTAAGTTTTGCTGCAGTGACTCTTCGTAAAACTGCCGTAAAATATATTTTGCAGGGGAAAGGCATCACCTTCATTCACCTGCATTTGTAAAACTCACCCTGCACGCTCTTTGTGTTACCAAGGGCAGTTGGGTGGTTTCCCATGGGAAGCGTCTGTGTGTGTTTGAGTGAGTCGTACTCATGGCGTATCACTCCCACACACAGGAAATAATGTTGGTTTTTTTTACGTTGCACCGTCCCACAGATGTGGCAGCCCACAGGGATTTGTCCTGGTATTTCTGATGACCTGTACAAGACTGAATCATGTGATGATTTCCTCCCATGTCTCGTAGTGGGCTTCAGGAATACCAGGACAGATCCCAGTGGGCTGCTGCATAAAGGTTTTACTGTCCCTCTCTGCCTCTTTACCAGACCACGTGTCTTTCGGGACCATGTAGTGTACATGTAAGGCCAACGGGTGACCAGAGCAACCTACTGGTTTGATTAGAGAAATAGTCAAAACACCAGCTGAGACAGAGGACGTCTGTTTGTGCTGTTATTCAGCAGATGATCAATAGATGTTTTGTTATTGTATAAACACACAAACAAGTAGATTGATTGACCTCAAAATAGAACTCCAACAATCCAGAAACGTCTTAAAACCAGGTTATTTCCATCAATCACCTTTCTGCTCTCTACTGTCGGTAACAAGCTAAACACGTTCAGCTCCTTGGAGACTTTTCTTCCTCTTGCTGTACCTTTTGTTTCTGTGTTTGTGACCAGCTGTGACAGAAACACTGCTCGGCCTGAGCTCCTCTTTCTAAGCCCCCTTTTAAAACTTACAGCTTGTTTCCTAGGAATATATTCATATTACTGTCTGTCCAAATGAATAGACTTCAGAAAATCCCATCGCAATTATACTTAATTCATAATTAATGCGGAGCAGACTGGGGACCTAATTTACACTTGCACATTGTCAGTTTCCCTGCATGTGCTTGTCATTCTGCATAAGAGTAAACATGGCTCGCTTTGGAGAGAAGGTGGCATCCCTCCACCATTACCTTGGCTCTGGGGAGCTGTGTACCGTGGCACGCAATTGTGCCATTAGATGATAAAAACAAAAGGAAATGATCTGACTACCCGGTTACTGCAAACAACAGGCAGGTGTGTGCAGCTGTGCTAACAATAGGGAGCGCCTTCTTATCGTGTCGCATAGGCAACACCCTCACAAATACGACTGACACCTTAACTTGGAGATGATGGAGGAGAAATCAAAGACTTAGTTCGTCTGTAAGTCGATTCCTCAGAGCTCGTGATTATAACAAGACCTGAATGCATCCATGCACGTGCATGCGAGTGGGTGTTTATGAGCGTTCATCTTCCCATGTGTGAGTCGGATGCGACTGTGTGTGTGTTCGAATGTGTTCGAGTCCTCAGGAGTGTCACGGCGAGATAGTGTGGCTCTTGATCGCCGTTGTTTGTGCCGCGGTGCCATATTGTGCTGAGCTGTGCTTTATGTGCTGCATGCAGTGATAGGGTTTGACGTGCCGCAGCCGACGTGCACAGACAGAGGCTGCTTTGGAAAAAAACACACGGTATTAGTCCAATCACAGCGCTGGCAGTCAGGCTGACACTCTGAATTTGTTATTCTCCTTTATTCAAGCCCCAACACTCACTCATATCCTGTCCACGAGCCACTTCTGTTGGATCAGACTGATCCGCCTGCACCCTGTCACAGGCTCGCGTTCAGCGCGCTCGCTCCAAAAGCTGTCAGAGCGGCGGCGGCAGGCAGGGACCGGTTTTGAATTGGAACCAGTTTTGACCTTTACTCTGCCTCTATCTACACCAGCCGGTTATGCTTAGGTCAATACCTGTGTGCACTGTTTACAGCGCGACACACTGGAACAGGAACTTACATGTGTGACTTAGCTTCACAAACATAATGATGCAGTCACTGTGTGAAATTAGTTTAATTGCAGGAAATTCTACAAGCCTTTGACTGTAGCTCGATATATAACAGGGAGGTTTATTTTGATGTGCATTTGTAATCTCATCGCAAGCACAAGTAGAGACATATATTTAGAAAACATCAAACATGGGCATTGCAAGATAACTTCATGTATTTTAATTTTTAATAAATGTGTCAGCGAAGTTCTACAGGGAAAACTTTTCCTGATATTTAATTTGTTTGGACGGAATATCTGCTTGAACCACGATGAAACATTTTAATGATTATATTTAGGCACTCACAGAACTTTGCTATGGTTCAGAGATTTGTGGCCTTTGCGAAATATTGGCAGAGTCAACACTGACTTGAATCATGAAACAACTTGAGTAAACTTATTAAAAAAACAACAAAAATAACAAACCTTAACCAAGGTGCTTTTGAGATAAACCTCATGCGCGACTCAGGATGTGAACTCCAGTTTCCGCTCTCAGGAATCTTTTTTGAGTTTTCCTTAATAAAAGAAAGAATAATAAGCAAGTCTTTCCTTTGTTATGCATATGCCTCATTCAGGCAAACACACACACACACACACACACACACACACACACACACACACACACACACACATACAAATAAGCGTTCACACACGACACCCCCACCCCAGACGCTACTTGAACTGAAATGGTTTCTCACGTGGGAAGTTTTTAAATTTGTATTTGTAACAGTCTGTTTGGTTCTAATCAGAGGGTAGAGGCAGTGTCGTTTTAATTTCATTACCACCGCCGCGGTTATTTTTAGCTCCCAGTGCTTGTGATCCGTCTGGTGCATTGTAAGAGTTTGACAAGTCCTATTATTCACACAGCCGCTCATCCTCTGGGCTTGTACTTTATAAAGCAACCTTTCCCGCTACTCATGGCACATATTTTACAAGCTGCATATAAAAAGGTAGAGTAGTTAAGAAGCCCTTCTTTCCGTGATCTTATGGAGATTGAACTTACCCTTAAGAATATTCAAAAAAACAGAAGTCGATTTTAAAGCGGTATATTTTTTTTAATATTCTCTTTAATCTACCACTGGGAAAAACCGGACTGTAACTGAATGCAAAACAGCAAATTTGGGTTTTGAGTTTGCATCGAATGGCAACTTGAAAACTGAAACAGACGGTTTTCTTCAATTTGACTCTTTGTGTTGTTTTAAGATTATTTTATCTATTTATGTACTTGCAACAATGAACCAAAGAGCTTGTGCAGGAGCGATAGGATAAATCCAAACACTTCTCCTAACATTTTTACTTTTTCATCACAACTTTAAGATAAGCACGATGCAACATTCTGGAAATGCACTTATTTTCTGAACCTTAAATATAAAACCACTGCAGACACAATGTATTTTTCTAGCCTAGAAATAGTCCTGCACACAAGCCCCCATAAAAACCACAACTTGGCATTTTTAAACTTCAGTTTTTCTTCGGAGTAAACAAACGAGACAAAGCGTGTTAATTAGAGAGCGTTAGAGTTGCTGGTGGGTGGGTTTTTGTTTTATCTTTGAACAGAGTCGGGCTAGCCTTTTTCCCTCGTTTGAAGTCTTTGTGCTAAGCTAAGCTAAGAGGCTGTCGGTGTTTGGGGGGGGGGATCTCAGCATCTGTGTACAATACATTGCTGCTATAATGCTGCATTAATATTTCTATCAATATCTATATAAATATCATGACCAACGTATAATTGTTACAGCTTGTTATTCTGTGAGAGTATTGAGGTGAGACACCACAGGCACACGGGCCAATTACGGTATTTTAGGCTTTTTTGCTTCCATAACATGTTTTCTCTCGGAGCAGCGGAAAGAAAATGTCCAAAATACACATTTAGATGTTAGAATTCAATGACTACACTTATCTTGAGTGGCAGAGATAGATGGGCCGTTTTTTTTTTTTTTATACACTGAGACAAAAGTCTCCACATCAGTAGCAGTTACAAGCTACGAACTTCCCAGCTTCACTCCTATACCTCTGTACTTCTACAGAGGGGCTGGTTCATATATCAGCCACATCCTGATTTATGTAACAGTTTATTCCTCAAAACATAGAGAAAATTGATTTCTTTAAGGCTGTTGACAGCATTTGTCTGATTCATGGAGCGAGAAACAGAGATATCTAACGTCCTCTCTGTAAAAACCTTCCGCTCTAATACGTCATAAAAAGAAACAAGACTTTTTCTGAAACTTGATTTCTTCAGTGTTCAGATTCCAGTTGTGGAAATGTATGTAAATAAGCACATGTTTGATTGAATAATACATCTCTTGCATATTTAAACATTACGTTTCAGAGAATCTGTCTGACCTAAAAACAAACGTCTAAATGTAAGTAAACAATGAGGGAATTTGCGTCATGATAACATCTATGTTAACCTTTGGCTGTAGCGTCTCAATACGATTCCCACTATTGAATAACCGAAGGTGAATAGACAGCACACACACACACAGATATAGGACAAAGTTGACGAATCTCGATTTCACCACTTTGTTCCGCTCATGTCAGGGACAAGTCATGTGATTTAGCCCCTCAAACAACAGATATGCTCACATCATTTCTCACATCTGAGATTCACACTGTATTGCTCAACACGATGATGTCTTTCCAAAGCACCTCTGTGGAACTGTTGGCTTGTGAGAAGAAGAGAAGTGAACATCAGCACTAATGCTTGAATGCTGCAGGAACATGTGATTTCCGTTTACACGGCAACATACAGCACAACATGTTAACATGGGAACTCGGGAGGCTTTAAAAATGTATCCGATTCCCAAGCAAACATTTAATTGACTTTCTTTGGTCTGTGCGTATGAGTGTGTCTCGTCTGTGTGACTCCATGTTTGCACTTTTGTTAATTCATTTTGTCGCCTCACACGCATGGCCGAGCACACACACACACACACACCCACACACACACAAACACACACGCACGAGTGAGTCATGAGATGGAACACTCATGCAAGGAGAACACGTTAGTGGGAGAGATCAGTGAGAAGGAGAGGGAGCCGGGACAAGAGGTGACCAGGGTGTCATCGATTGCTACAGGGATGGAAGGATGTGTCCCTCGCTGTGAGGCGAGTCAAGACGAGGCAGAGCAGCGTGCCGCAGGCCCCTTTTGTGCCTGATGACTCGCAGCTGATGTCTTATCTTGGCCAGTCAACACAGAGGATTGAGTGTGTTCACAGGGAAAAAAGAGAGGTGGGGAGAAAAAAGGAAAACCACACAAAAATCAGTTATCTGGTTTGTGATACAACAGATGCTACAGATTTGTTGCAGAGCTTCGAGATTTTCTTCTCGGTATCTCCGCAAAAGCATTAATGTTGATGTCGAGTAAGAGAAAACAGAGAGTGGCGTGAAATGTGCAAGAGCACTTAAGTGCTTTTGATTTGTCAGCGTCTGTGTTTGGATCAAGTTTGAGACGTCAAACATATGTTCATCACTCCAGCTCGGTAACAACTTGTGATTTTATATGAAAATAGATCTAAGTCACTACGATGTGTCGCAGCTTCTTCTGCTGATGCAAACATTCATGTTCAGAAATAGTCGTGAAAGAGGGTTTTTGTAAAGAAAAACAATAAATAATAATAAGTAATGTTAATTGTAGAGCCCGATCAACTTATAGGTTTATTCATAGTTATTTATATCAAGGTTTATGGTTTAACTCTAATATATCAAGCTGAAATTAAATTTCTCTGTCAAAAGAGTTTTATGAAGACATCTTAGAAATCATTGCCAAATTTATTTTTATCATACAAAAACAAATCATGAGCTGATATAGTGGTATCAGATATTTCTCACTCCCTAATGTCGGTATTGGCATCGCCCCCCCCCAAGAGATCCATACAGATCATGCTCTAGTTGATTGCGATTGAATTGTAGCGTCACACAGACTCCTTATAAAATGTTTTCTGCAATATATTGCTATTAAGGTTTTAGTCAACTTTGCTGACTTTAATCAGTCCTGTCTCATAAAGGTCTCCACTGCCTCGTCTCCACAAGTTTGTTCATACTTTGAAAGTCGGTCGATGGAAGGTTGACACTGCAGAGAGCCTGTGATATTTAAACTCTGTCATTAAAACAAGAATAGTTCACATTTATCCACACTTTTTTCTTAAATAATGGCAGTAACTTCCTCAACACTTAACATGTGAGAGTGAAAAGTCGCCTCAGGAGCTTCACAATGAGTCATTTCCACCTTTTCTGCTAAACTGTCAGATTTTCTTTCACATTGTCAGAGGAACCTTTTTGCTTTTTCTTAAATGCCCCTGGTTTTAATCCTCGCTGTTATAAGTGATCAGGCTGTGATTCATTGATAACGTCTTATTGCATAAATATGTATTTTTCCTAAAGCATGAACTACAATTTTCTTTATTTCAAGCAGTATTTCTTGTGCAACACCTAATATGTGCTAAAAAGCATATTTATATCTATTGTAAGACACATTTTTAAAGTGAAAGAGTTCTTACTGAGAAAATTGAAGACTCTCTCAAATGTAGAATACCATGAAACCGACTATTCCTGTGATTTAACAAGCAGCTTCTATTTCAGGAAAGTGTCAGCCTTTAAAACTGATATGAGCTTCGCACTATCTGCACTTACACTGCGTTGTGGTTGAAGAGGAGGAGGAAGGAAAAGGAAGCACAGCTGCCCCTCAACTTTTAATCTTCTTGAAATAGGAGCTGCTCTGTGGATGATGGGTGACGACCAGCAGATCCTTACAATTTTGAAATGGTCAGAATTCCAACGCATTAATTAATTTTATATTTGAACGCAAGTCTTGTTTTAACAAAAGCAGATACCGCAACAATTCTGCAGCATCAGACTTTTTTTCCAATATTCTTTGATTTGATGTATGATTTAAAAACATATATATATAAAACAGTTGTGTTACAAAACTATGTGACATCGCGGCCCTTCCGCTATGAGAGACAGGATGACCCACATGAGGGCCTGGGACCTCCGGAGGTGGTTTGGCTCACATTAGCGTCGGATCATCGCCAGGGAGTCATTCAGGTGGAAACGCAATCTGCGTCACGCGTCTGCATTAGTGAGAAAGTATCCACTGACAGGACAGAAACATTGTGACCGTGTCTCAAACTGAAGTGTCTCGAAGGGGAGGAATAACAAAGAGTCTTGGCTCTGGAGCGGCAGCAGCCTTTGTGACTCTGCATCTGCCCATTTATGGGACAATACGCGGACTTGGCACCACTTCACCTCCCCTGCACTGTCCTTATTTTGCGAAGCACTCGTAAAAACAAGATCCAATTATGAAGCCAACAGATGCAGACATCAAATAATATGTGTAAATGCAAGGGCATGATCAGATTGTTCATTGTCCATATAGCATAGCCAGATGCACATTACACTTTTATAGAAGGTGTAAATAAAGTCATAGTCCATTCAGCCCCTCAGTCAGCTTTACGGTCAGTCAATGCTAGTGCTCGCTGTGTGCAGCCATGAGCACCGGAGCATACAACCTGCCAGGGACACAGGGATAATTTTTGTTTTGTCATCATGTAACGGTCGATTGGCCAACAAGCTAACCTCCTAAAAAGTCAGTGTCGTCCATCAGGCAGAGCCTTTTATCCACGACTTGCAAAACCTGCGCAGATTGAGACTGGTTTTGTTTGAGATGTGTTCATTCAGTTCAGCAACGTAAAAGAAACAGGAGAATAAATAATTCCATCACAAATATTACAGTAGCTGAAATATCTTTCATGCGATATTCACGTCCACTCACATCCCTTTTCCAACCGTCACTGTCACATCAAGTTCCTACTGAATATATTGGTGGTGATGCATGTACAATACGCAGCAAATATAAAGTTAGAACATGTATAAAACAAATATAGATAGAAACAGCCTACAACAGATATTTGGTAAAATTACTGTATTGATGTAGCACTTATTTAGTCTCATTAACCACTCAAAGTTCATAAAAGTCACAACCGCCATCATTTATGGTTCAGGTTCCGTGTCTTTCCTAAGGACACTTGGGCATGGGGACTGGAGGAGCTGAGGCTCGAACCGCTGACCCTCTTGTGAGTGGACCACCCACTCTATCTCCCGTGCCACAGCCACCCATTTTGTATTTAATGGATTTGATATATCCTCAATGTTAAATTCTAACTGTTCGCCAACCGTTCATAAAAAGTTATGTAAGAGGGAAACCAATATAACACAGAAAACCCAGCCTGCATCACTGAGATTAAAAACACATTTTTTACAAGTTTCCAACTCATCAATTTCCTTTTCTTTGTCTTTTAAGACAGTTCTAAAAAAAGGTGTGACTGTAATATGAAGACAAACTGATCTAATTTAACAACGCAAGGTAGTTTCTCATCGCGGCTCATTTTTTAAAGCTTTGATCGAGACTCATTCAGTGGTATTCCTACTGGTGGTGATCACAAACAGTAGCATTGCCTGTACCTCCACTGATCAGCCTTGTGGACCTTGTCAAACCAGATTAATTCGTTATATTTGTGAACGTAAGAATAACAGAAGTATTTCAATGTATTTCAAGACAAAAGACAACCTGCAGAAAAAACCACTGAACTGAATCCGCTGATCACTGATTATTTTACCCCTATTATTTTTCAATATTGCGCTCTCACTCTATTCCCATGTGACAGTGAGTAGTTTTTCACACAGATGACTCAAACCCCAGCTCTGGATGAGTACTTGGCATAATTTCTGACATCAGAGCGAGCTGACGCTGCCGCGCTGTGTCTCTGCAGAGCTGCGTGTGACGAGAGGATAAACCGAGCAAATTAAAATAATCTCTAACATCTTAATGAGACTCTATCGTTTATATCCAAACCGGTGTCTATCATTTCATCTTCCTACCAAAGGAGATGAATCGATTTTTCCCCCCAATATTGTGATTTTTGTATTTCTGTACGTCACCTACATGTTTGCAGATATACTGTAGATCTGGGAGAGCAGGGATTAGACTAAAGCGGTCAAAAAACTGTAATGCACAGAGGAACCAGACAATCGTGTGGAAACGAGTGAAGCTGTTTGCTTTTCAACCCCCCACTCGTGGCACGTTTGGGTTTCCACTGAAGCAATTTCTTCGAGGGTGGAGCATGGAGGCATTATAATAGTGTCCAAAACAAATAAAGATGGAGAAAAAAACCCAACGAGATTAAGCAACTGGAAACAATATTGTGCATGAGTGGGTATGTAAGGAGGCCGACTTTTCCCAGACACAAAGACACTGTGTTTTACTGCAGTGTGACACAGAAACAAATCACACACACTAAACTTTTCCTCAGAAATGCTTTTAAAGATAAATCATTAATGGATTAGTTTTAATTTCCCTACCATGACCGTCACACATCTTTGCTCCATGTGCATGAGAGTGACTTTGACAACACATCAGACCAGATTCAACATTTGTGTAACTACAAACATCTTTCAAAACCTTAAAATGATTCCTGGGAATCTATGGTTGTGAGGAAAATATTAAAATCCTGGGAAATTCCAATTGGCCTGTATGAAAAGAGACATTCCAATATATGAGACAATAGTAGAAACTGGTGGTATCCGTAATTTGTGATGTATGTAGCAGTGCTGACAAAGAAATTACATCTGCTGCTCCTTTTGGCAGCAGCGGCAGCACAACAGCTCCCTGGCTTGCACACCGTGGCATTTCCATCTGATTGACAGGTGTGTCATAGCCAGAGACGCATTGGGCAGGCCCCCAACTGCCATTGCCATTCCTGTCAGTGTGGCTGGTTTGAAGCTGTCTACACGGATTGTCTGGCCAACATGGAGAACATGGTGAATTAGAGAAGTTGACATGGTAAATCAGTGGAGTTGGCTGTGCGGTGCGCTGCTGTGAGCCATGCTTTGTATCAACACTGAGGCTGCGTTTCAGGCTATGAGTCATGCTTATCAACCAGCAGATGCCAGTGGAGGTATTTCCATGTGTAGAGCACATTTGCGTTTTTAGCATTTTTTGCAGCAGTGTTTCCCGTTTAATGTCAGAAAAGATGAGAAGCAAGTACTGGGCCAGAGATCATGAACCAAAGGCCGAAACAAATCAATGTTCTATTGCTGTCATTCAAAAAATTATCATGAAAGGTATTTGATTTTTTTTTTAGGTATAATATATATTAAGCTGTTAAATATTTTGTAAATTTTTCACATTTAGATTTTTGTATCCTGACATAAATCAAACATAATCACTGCTCCTGTGCGTTTTTGTTTCAATGCAAAACTACAGGTCAAGTACGAGCATCAAAGTGTAAAGCATCAGAATTAAATGTCCCATTATAGGCAGTAGAATGTCAGTGTGATATTATAATTCTGGATTATTACTATTACAGATGCATCACTCTGTAAAACAGCATCCTCATTTATGTGTTGGAGGCTTCAACTGAAACCCTGCTCATTCACTTTGAATGGGTTGACGTCACATGTTGCCGAACTACATGGCGGTGCCGTTGCATCATGAATCATCTTGAAGTTAAGCTCAACGTTTCATGCGTCAATGGAGGCACGAGCCAATCAAATCATGTTAATGTGAAGGAGGAGGCGGAGGCAGCGTGACAACTTGACGTGTGTTCATCTGGTTGTTGATGTTATTTCGAGTGTATTTCTCTTTAGCATTGAATTGATAGCGTTAACATCAAAGGGGGCTATGTTGTGTGTCCCAAGCATGAAACAGTGATAATATATTAATCAATATCAATATAACAGTTGCACTGGGACCCAGCACGTTAACATTGGCATACGTGTGAGTCAAGCATAAGCAAAAATGTTTGGTATAGCTGGTTGATTCAAAGGTTTTTATTATATGGGGCTAGATGGTTACATAAATCATAAACTAGTTAAATAAATAAGGTTGCGTAAAAGACTCAATATTGAAATTTAGCAGTAAAAAAAATTATATTGGAAAATAGCGTGGCAAAGTACCAATACCTCAAAATTAAACCCATGCACCGTTTGGACACTTTGTGGCTGTAAGAAGATGTTCGGAAATTGTTCTGGCAACAATTACCATGAAAATTGAGGATTCATTTAGCTGTTGCACTGATGTGATGACTGCAATAGACCACGTTACATAACGCACATCATGAAAAAGATGAAAGAAAATTGGATAAAATTCCGCCTCAGTCAAATTTGCCCGAGTTATTGAATTTGCGAAAGATGTTGTTGCCTCAAAAGAACAAATCGCTAAAATAACACAATGGGTTTTCTCTCTTTTTTCGTTTTTGTTAAGTTTCCATCAGCTGTTGCCGAAGATAAGTTATCACAGGAGACAGACCTGAGTGAGCCCAATGTTAAATTGCTTCAGTCACCTGTAGCTCCCCTCCAGGTTCTTTTCGGGTACCATGGATACCATGGGTGGAGACAAATAGCGTCGTGGCAAGCTCGAGGAAATAGAGATATAACGCCGCTTGTGTGTGTGCGTGTGCATGAGCCGACAGGGAGGAAGATAGCGACGGACATTCTTGGAAAGAGATAGCGAGGTTGCAGTGACAGAGCAGACAAAGAGTTATCAAGGGAGAGAGAAAGCTGCAGCGTTTTGATGGAGCTCATCACACAGCACCAAGCCGACTGCAGACATCCAGTGCTCGGCCGGCCTCTCAGTGGTCAGACTCTCACTCCCTCCCTGACCTCCGCATAGCCAGGAGCTCTAATCACTGTAAAACCGATTCATTAAAATCTGCTGTTAGTGAGAGGACACACACGCGGGCGAGCAAATGGACCACAGCCAATTATGTGATTGCCAGTTAGAAAGAGATTTAGGCATTAAGTATCTCTGAGGAGGGAGACAGTGATCACTGCAGATAGATCTGCACATTATTATAGGGTTCGGGAGTATGTGTGAGAGTGTGTGTGTGTGTCCTCTGCATGTGAGTGTGGGTAATGCGTAGGCTATGATGAAGGTCGGCTGTCTATTGCTCGCACACACTCGGGAGGAGTGATGAAACCTGTCAACGAAAACGGTCTGAGAAATCACTGTAATCCTCCGTCAGAAAGAACAACCACTCCAATTTTTTCAGACTCCACTCTTCAAGCAAACGTGAACACAAAGTTAACAGAAAGCTAATGCAGTGTTTTTTAAATGGTAATAAGAACAGGTATGGAGTACAAACAGTGGTTTCAACTCAAAACTGAGGGTGATGAAATGAAGATTACATGAAGTCTCAGAAGCCTTTTACAGACATGAATTCTGGATAACATCTGGAAAACTGGGTCCGGACCCAGCAGGAGATTATCCGGGTCAGACGCATTCACAACAACAGGAAAATGAGGGTGAGGAATGGCGTCTGGGTAGAGCAAGCAGGAGGCAAGAGTTTTTATTTGTAGCACATTGACACCAGTATCGGACTTAATCGCTAAGATCTTTAGAATTCCGCCATCTTTCTATGTTCACGCCTTTGTTTGCGTCGTCTACATGTATGAAAGCACGTTTTTTGGTATTTCTCCGACACGCCCAATCGTTCCCTTTGTACTTTCCAGACACTTTCTAGCTCCGTTCTCACACAGGCTCACTCTGAGATTTTATTAGGTGACAAGTTTCAGAGAATGCCCAGAGCAAGTGACTCAGACATTTACGTTCTCACGTACGGCCCCTCTGGATAATTTCCTGCAAATGTCCAGAGTTCAGTGCATGTCTGAAAGCAGCTTCAGGTGCCGGCCACCACGAGCCACCAGAACATCTTCAATGCACCTTGACACTAACTCTACAAAACTATTGAGGGACTGAACATCATCCTTCCAAAAGATATTCCCTCGGTGTTTTGATGATGATACTGAAGAGAGCTGTCTAACATGCCGGCCCAGATTCTCCTGTATGTGTTCATATGGGTTGATATGTGGTGACTGTGAAGGCCATGGCATATGATTCACATCGTTTTCATACTCATAAAAACACCCAGCGACCCGTCGTGCCCCCTGGACTGAGGGCGCTGTACGGCCGCTTCTCCCCTTCATGTTTCAGGTTTTTCCTTTAATTTGTAGTTCGAGGCTGCAAGTGGTTTCTGTTTGTGTTGCTGCTAAAAAGTAATATCCCGGTGGAAAACGCTTTCTGTTGGCTTTGTTGTGCCGTTTGATTCTCCCATATGATAAGACGAGCAGAATTAGAGGCCCTGTGGGCAGATCAAACCCGTCCAACAAAACAAGGAGCCAATACAAGCAAGAAATTGTGTGGGTGCTGAGTTCCAGTTCGAAAATTGTTGGAGGTTTCAGGTCATAGGTGGGATCTAAGAACAATATAACACCAGAGACACGTGTGCTGTGTCTGTAAAATGGGACAAGAGTGAATTTACGCATTGAGATCAGAGAACACGTGTAGAATGTCTGTTTTGACATTGCGTTTGGAGGCATGGGCCTAATTGCATTATGGGAACTGTAGCATGTTTTTACCCTTTTAAGGGGTTAAAAGTCAAGTTTCATAAAAATCGGTCTCGTGTGTTCTCTAACCTAATCTAGGTGCTATGCTCCATCGTTGAATTATCATCCCTTTAAAGTCAAGTACACGCCCATGGGGAATTTCACTTTAGCCTCTTTTATGAAAACTTGGGGCCTCTCTTTGTGTGCACTGCTTCAACGCACAATAACAAACTGATACACAGGACAAACTTTATTTTCCTCTGAAGTGAAGGTCACACTGGATGTTTTAAATGTATTTATTTATTCCTTGGATGGATGCGTACATGTCAGGTTAGGCAATAAAGTCATTTTAAAGGGTTGGTTACACTTTTTGAGACCTTGTGAATCCCTGGAGAATATTTCCCCTCTGCAGGATTCCCGGAAAACAATTTGAAAATATCACTTCTGATTGTTCGAAAGGTGCTACATGCAACACGTTGTTATACCATAGCTCTCGAGATAGAACAATTAGCAGCTCTCGCTCTACACTGCGTCTCACATCAGTGCACTCGGGGGTTGGATTTCATGGATAATATGGGGAATCGCACAGAGAAACCTGCTTTATCACTCCGAGCAGAGGGAGAGCATGAGACCTGCAGCTCCCAGGATTTATTGTTAAAGCAGATTGTGAAACAAGTGAAAGGTTGATGTCAAAATTACATCCAATATTCCATCTAACAGCCCCTTTAAAGTCCAGCTGAACTTAATTTCTTCCCAAAGGCCTCGAAAAACTTGGATCTGAGATTTCTTTTCACTTTTATATTCTGCTGTTACCTTTAGGGGATAAGAAATTTGTCTAAAGCGTGAAGCAGAATCAATACTGCAATATCAAGAGAACCTGTGTTAAACATCCAGCTGTATCCCCGACCAACAATTTTGGCTGTTGAGCGTGTGTGGTGGTGAAAAGAGCTTTTGAACGAGCTCGTTGCAGCTTTACGCGGCCGTGGCTCAAGTAGAGTGAGTTGTCTGTGGACCAGAAGGTCGGCGGTTCGATCCTCTGCTCCTCCAGTCCGCATGCCGAAGTGTCCTTGAACTCGACCCTGAATTGCGCCTGCTGAATTGTGGGTGAGAGAAGAAGAGCTGCATATGGAAGGGCTGAATACATGTGTACTAAATGGGTGAATGCGAGTGTTTAGAGTTTAAATATGACCATTTATTATATTTATTTTATAGATTAGAATTTTGTAGTTTGTATCTTAAGATATGATTTTACCACTGACCCCACCTCCCACAACGTGCTTTAGCGGTACCTTTCTCGCTGTACTATCAAAAATCAAAACTCCTTTGCATCTTTCCTGACATTAAGAATCAAACCTGTTTTTCGGAACAGTATCGACACTGAGCTCAGCGCAGTCCTCCACTGCACCTCTGCCCTACTGCATATTTCCTCCCACTTCCACATGTGCCTATGTGACCCCACATCCTGAAAACCCTGCAGGTTTACGCTCGCTGTCAACCTCAGCGCCGCTGACAGGAAACCATTGAGTTAGACGATGTTGGCTTGTCTCGAGCTGCATCAGCCTGGAAATGATCTTTCTGCACCATTAGCTCCGCTGACACACTTGACTTCATCTAATTCCCTGACATTAGAGATTGACCAGAACAGATAACATCTGATGTCTTTGTGTTATTAATTGCGGATTACCTTACGCGGCCCTACTGTTGACTCATTTGAATCCACTCTAATATCATTTCTTATCGCTTTGTGATTTATTACTGGCTGGTTCTGGCCCTCGGCTTTAGGTTGATTCTTTCAGGTTCACTATCGATTTGCATATTCATGAGAAGAAGGTTCACTGCAACCCACAGATGAAGCTGGCAGATGCTCCTTTGATACAAGAAAGTGTTTTAATTAGAGTAAATTAGCTGTTTTTGACATTTAAACCTCGGAGGATGGTTAACAAGATACTTATCTGTGATATATTAAGTAGCACGCAGTTAATTTAAACCCTCAATATCTTAAAGTAGTGTCACAGGTTAGAAAAGGACGTTGCATCTTGTTAGTTAATGAGGACAGAATTAAGTACACAGGGCTGTTGTGTGATGGGGTCGTACACCTGTATGATTCAAATATCCATCCATTCAATATATGCCACTTATTCTTAAGAGCCATGAGGTAGCTGAGGCTGATCCCGGATGACATTGGTCAGTTAAAAGTTGCAATTTAACCAAACCTCTCGATTTTGGAAGTAAAGTGGAGTAACTAGAGAAAAAACACAAAAACGTTAGGTGAACATGCACGAAAAGGCCATGACTGCCTGACAGGTTCGATCTATAGACTGAATATAAAGATGGAAGCCCAAACATCTGGATCACCCCCTGGTGACCGGCTGCAGTATAGGAACCATGAACCCAGCCTCCTCCATGTTAGTGTATGTGATATGGACCAAACTAAACAGTCAAAGTAACCAAACTATTCTTTCTCGAAGATGGTTTCTGTTATTTCAGACAGGTCTTATCACACTGATGAATGTTCAAGTGCAAATTTTACCTTTAACCTAGATTTTATTAGTAACTCGATGCTACAAAAATGGGGCGAAACATTATGATTGACAACAGAGACTGACTTGCAATTGGTCGAAAGTTTGTATCGGCGCGACCTCAATACTGCGACTCCACACCACGATCTCTAATCCACAGACTCTAAATGACAAAAGAGCAAGATGGCGGCACCCGTATCTGGGATATTTCACCTCCATATTTGTCCAACGGGAGGATGTTCAGATTCATTGTCCATCTTAATATACAGTTAATAGTTTAAACTCACAACCGACTTGCTACGAGGTGCATCATCCTGTCACCCATGATTTAAATGATTTAAATATATGAATTTTAATTTAAGTTTATCAACAATTACTGTTTTCTGTGCAACTGTGCATCTCCAGTTCATATTTAATAAATTTTCACGCAGAAAATAATCCGACTGAACCCCATCACTCAGAACACAGACACTCATTATTATGCATCATCTTGCTTGGATTTTATTAATTAGATAAACATTGTTTGGTGCAGAAATGTAATTAACAAGTCATAATTTCTGCTATTTAAGTTTACTCCAAAGTCTGATTTTACTGCTTTCCACAACACTCTCCTACAAACACGTCAAGGTTTTATGACAGAATGGTCCCAACATATCTCCAAACCAATATTAAACCAATGCAGGTTGGATGTAATTGAATCACAGCCCACTAAACAAAGTAATACGGCAATCAAATAATGCATGCAAACTGGGTTACTGGGTGAAATCACATCACTTCAGTGTGACTAATAAGTATTGTTTGTATGCAAATGTATCCACTGCCCTTCTGGCTTTCACCTGGTTCCTGTGCAAGTACGTTCTCCTCCATTGTATTTGACCAGGATCATATTCCGAGACAGAAACACTGAGGGATTTCATCTGATGTATTGTGCATAAATGTCTTTGACAAGAAGACATTTTTAATATCCTACAACACAAATCAAAAGTGAGGACTAATTTAGCCACAGAGATGGAGAAAAAAGTGTTTTTGTGCAAAAAAACAATCCACCTGTAACCTTAAGATACAGTTTGCATTCAGAGACTTTTCCACTGTGTACGTGCACAAACAACTTTGAAGCTGAGGGTCCTTCACAATGTTGCATTGTCGAAGCTGCACCAAAGATTAAGGACATACAAATTCACAGATATTCACCCACCAACTTAAGATGCAGTGGATGCTGACACAGCCAAAGAAATAAGAAAAGAGATGCTTTCTTATTTTTGCACTGTAACTGTAAAAAACCTTCTGTTCAGATACAGGTGGAGTCTTCAGAGAGACAGTTACATCAGCACGGATAATAAACCCCTGAGTCTCATTTGAATGCACAGTGAGCAAACAGTCCACCTCAAATTATAATGATGGTTTTGTTGCTTTGTGTGTATGTATGTGTGTGTGTGTCTGTGAGTGTGTGAGTGTGGGTGTTGAGTTTTTTTTTAAAATTCTCTGCATCCGGCAACAGGATAGAAGGAGCATTTAGAGCAATGTAAATCACATCAGTCTGCTATTCCAAATTGCAGCTTGGAGGAGTGATACACCTCATCGCCTCCATCTTCCTTTAAATTTTACCTTGACGCTGAACAACACAGAGAATATATTTCGTATATCAACCCAAAGTGTTTTCAGTCAGGGATACTTTGCCGTCGCTGAACTTTCTCCAGGCTCTCAATCTTCTTTCTCAAAACATGGAAAATAATAAGACTTTTTCTTTACTGGTAGATTATGATGGAAATATAGACCAACATTTATACAAATACAACTGTAAACTGCCCATTGATTTTACCAAGGCGGTGCAGAGCAGAGTGAGAACATTAACCCATCGGAATGGGGAGCGGGGTGAGGAAACCTCTATTTCATTTCAATTTGATATTAAGAGAGAATAAATTCAGCAAAATAAAAATAGGATTCTCTCCACAGATGAACATGTTTTTATCTGACCCCAGACAAGAAAAGAAATGGAATTTTCTGGAAATTGGTGTAGTGACTGAAAGTGGGGTTTGAGAGCTTGATGGCATAAAATGTGGCCGAGTGATATCGAGTGTTAGGTAAAACATTTCTCAACAAACATTTCCCCTGACATCTAATTTTCATTTAATATACATAATTTATTAATTCAAGCTTGTGTTCTTTAGCACCAATGAAGAGTATGTTTATAATTTCAGAAATCTCCGTCTGTCTGTATGTGGCTCAGATATCTCAATAACTGTTCATCTCATGGGCTTCACTCTTGGCATGTGGACTGTGAAGGGCCAGAGGAAGTGCAGATTCGATTTTAGGTACTAGTGGCTGCTGGGACTCATCAAAGTGAGTGACGTCAATCTCGACCACAGCGGGTTCACGTCGACAGATTCTCCGGTTGGGGGTTCTGCGTCCTGAGTCGAGCTTCATTGAACTTTGAATAAACAGGTGAACAGCTCTTTGTGCAGCAGCGGTGGCGCAGGATCAGACGGCCTTTACTCGCCGTGGTTCGATTTCCGCAGGTCACTCTTACGGTTTCAGAAAGAAAGCTGCAACCAGCATCACCACAGACCAAACAAACAGCCCATTCCAAACAGGGAGGTCACTGCAGTGGTGTATGAATCTAGAAAAGGTGATTGATCACTGAGTATGAACTGAAACTTCATTTAATTCCCATCCATACCCACTCAAACTCACATCTACAAATAGAAAAATGTATATTCAGAACCATGTAAAGTAAAATATTCCAAGTATCTTCTATATATATACTACTAGCACATAGATGGATCAGGAAACTCATTTTTAGGACACAACAGGGAACATCTTTGTGACCATCGTGACTTTCGAGGTCGCTCTGTTGTTAAATCCACTGAGAAATGAGCTGCATAAGTAAAAAAAGAAAAACAAGGCGTAACGTCTCTTTCGCTCACCATACGAGTCTCACACTTCAAAAAAGTGCTGACAAGTATCCGTATTCTCTCACACTGAGTTGTTAAGCTCCGGAACATTTAAAGACTCTCAAAGAGCATCCGACATGCTGACAGACTCACATCCACAAATCTTTTTCAACCAATTGATGAAACTTTAATTCAGATGTCTGATAGCTGGGCTCTCGTCTGAGTCATGTGGTCACCCGCCTTACATTCGGCACCCGACTGCGACTACTAGTGTCTGATAAGAAAAACCGCCGAGCAAAACAACTGCTTTCAGTCGCAAATTTCACAGTGGTGTTATAGCCGTATCGTGATCGGATACACTTTTCTTTTGAGACAGAAACAGAGACGAACCCTAGCGGGGGGGGGGTTAAAGCTTTTGGAAGGACGTCAGGTGGGAGCACACGTGGCTCAGCAGTCCGATTTCACCTTTTCTCTATCTATCTGTAAATGAAGTTAAAAATTACATTCACCAGGAGAGATTTTCACTTTAAGCTGTTTCAAATGCCCACATATCCTCAGAATGCAATCCAGAAGAGAGGTTACAGCAAAGCCGTTAAAGCAATAATGGATATTTTCCTGTTTGTTAAAGCTCGAGCACCATAAAGTGCATGTGAGGACTTTCATACACCCAGTACTGAACTCATTTCAGTGCTGCACAAGGACAATCCCAGGCACAGCACTCATGGTCACTGATAGATTCACAGACTTCCTGTTTCAGACTTCAGCTGTTGACTGGACAGAACAACCTGCGGAACACTGAGGAACATTTTGGCTTAGTGGGAGACTGTGTCCTTTTTTGAAGAATGAAAGAATCCCCATGAGGAACGATGGTAGGAGCTTCTACTTTATGGCAGACAATTTTATTTTCTTTTGTAATACACACAAATTGAAAGACATGGCTTCTTTAAATTTTTTTACAATCATTTTTACGTTAGAAGTCTTAGTTTGGGGTGGATCGTTTCTGAGGTTGGGCATACGCCTCGTAAAATGGACTCAAGGGGGAAATGCTCAGATGACTTAAACAAAGCACTTTTTTCTCTGCATCGCCTTCTTCAATTCTGCGAGTTCCTTTGAAACCGAACGGCGTCTCTACCTAGATGTAGAGACGCAGACGGAGGCAGATACACAGAGACGTGCATGAGACAGACAGAAAACGTGTGAGATTTGTGAGGATTGGTTGTGGAGCTGTATGAAACATCGCGAAGCAGAAGGTTACGTGTCTGTCATTTCTTCACTCAGGGGATTTCGTCTTCCCTGGTTGCTTGTCTTGAGTTATAACAATTTTACACTGTTCGTTTTGAAGGAAATGTGAGGTTGAGTTTTAAAGGAATTAGTATATATGAGCAGATTTTTGTATGAATGTTTTTGTACTCAAGGAACAGACACTATTAAAAAAGGTTATTTGGTTAAAAATAAGATACAAATCAGCCCAGTACTCCTACAGATCATGTTCATATTAGAAAATACCAAAATACGCAGTTGTCTCTATTCTGTTTTGTTTTTAAGTCATAACAGGTTTGAATATTTTATGTCAATGTTACATTTTTGCACACACGCACACAAAATCTAAAGCAAAGGAATAAAGATAGATGGACTTTTATGAAGTCTTACAGCTGTTTTAAAGCACATAGAAGTTTACCCATCCAAACAAATATTTGTTCCCGAAAGAGGTGTGAGGAAAAAACGTCTGTAAAGAAAATGAAGGTCAGAAAAGTACACAACAGTGACCACTGGAAACCCATCGTATCTCTGAAGAGGGCTGCTGCAACCTTTTCCTTTTGTACATGGCTCCTTCAAGAAGATTCCCAGTGTAACACTATTCTGAGGTCAGGAGACCGGCACGGCGAAGACCCCCAGTGAACTGAACACTTGAGGGATGAAAGTTTTCTTGACTTCATCTTGCTCACTCCTCGTTTTCATTCATTCGGTGCAGTTTTATTTTTTGTTTTGCAAACATGGTAATTCTGACTCATCCTCAGTGTATAAGAAGCTCTTGGCTCAGGCGTACGTTCTTCATCGCCATGAGCAGCAACTCATTTTGCTGATGGGAAAGTTAACCCCAACCCATCTGACATGAACGTGGCGGAGGTCACGAGTCGGCTCGACATCTGTTCGATCCACCTCAACCTCCACCAGCTGCTCTGGCGCCTCCTTCTTCACAGCTTTCTACTCCTCCAGAGCATTTGTCTCCATAAGAACAAAGCTCTGATGAGACTGGTTGCGTCCCTGCTTCATGGTTGATGTGGAACTGCTGAGTGGGAGAGGCAGTCACGAGGATTCTCCACCGCAGAAAGGGGGAGGTGTACTACTTTATTTAACTCTGGAGAATTGCAGCATAGTTCCTCCTGATGGCCTCAAACACACACACACACACACACACACACACACACACACACACACACACACACACACACACACTAGGGCGTGACCGAGGTGTTCCTCAGGTATTATATATTAGTCTGTCTCACACAAACCTGAGTGACTAGTGACCCGAACCTTTTGCTTTTTCTGTCCGAACCCGACCTGAGCCAGACACGCTGAGGTTTTTTTTTTGGTTCCCTGTCCCTGAGTGCCTTGCAGTTCTTGTTACCATAGTGACAGCTTGTCTGCTTACCCTGGTTACACATGCATGAGCAGACTGAGCACATTGTCGATGACCATCAAAAGACATTGTTTTGGGTGGATTGTTCTAACAAACACAACATGTTCCCCCTATACAGAGCGCTACAGTCGCACAATGCTGAAGATTAACAGTATGGATGGCTATTGTTCACCTAGATAACCATAAATCAAGGGCAGGGAAAAGAAAAAGCCGTTAACTTGACATCCACTGCAGGTACCATGTTAAGCCTGCGAGCCAATTAGTATTTCAAACTGTAAATGTTTGCTGCTGAGTAATTGATTGGCAGACGAGACCGAACCGAACCCGAACACCATATATCCAGTTTGTGGTGTTCGAACACACAAACATCCGTCAACCTTAACCAGCTCTTTGAGAAAACAGAAAGTTTACATTTCTTTTTGCTCAAAAGGTAGAATCCAATTAAATTAGCCCCATGAGGCTCTGCGCCTCTGCAACGGCCCGGGTTCGATTCCAACCTCGCACGTCATCCCCCATTCTCTCTATCATGTCCAATGAAAGCCTCAAATGCCTTAAACTTCCCACCGCTCTGTTCCTTTAATCCTGATTGTGTTTTTGACCTTGCCTGTTTTTATTTTGTGTGTGTTTGCACTTTTTTGTATTTTGCCTCAGCCCAACCCTTTGTACTTTGTTTGCCTGCTTAGATTTTTGCATCCGTGTTTTTTTATTATTTTTTTAAGTATAAAGACTCTTTACATCTGCCTCCTGAATCATGCTCTCGGGTCCCTTTTCAGAGAACTGTGACAGAAAGAGGCTCTTACAGAACAGATGAAAGTCAGAGGAGAAAAAACAAGAGGAAGAAAACCAACTTTTCTTCAGTCAACATAAATGTCAAATTAGTTTAGTTAATCTAAAACAGGCTTTTTAAAACAGATGAAATGTTCAGACAGGTTACAATTATCACTTTTGCAGCCGGTTTCATCAGAAAAACTGACCCTTCCAGCACCTCGTCCTCATTTCTGCATCTTGGAACACAAGTAATTCCAACTGTGCAGTAATGGCGGTGGATTGTTTTGTTAATGCATTTGCGGTGTTCTCCGGGCGACCTGCAGCATTCTGCCTTCTCGTCCGCGCACTGCAAATTCATACAATCTGCTCATTATGATTCTGCCACAAGTCCGACTGGAGCCATTAGAGGTTTGTTGGAAATGGTTTGGGCCGGCCTCGGCATCGACTGTAATGACAAGGACAGGGTGCCGGGGGGGAATCAATGCTTCTCTGTGGCTCAAGCAGGAAACTGTAGCAGCCAGCCTGCCCCCATTGAGTGTCGGACCGCTGTCTCTTTCAACCACTTAATTGATCAAGGTTTTATTTATCCTGTCACAAGACTTTAACCTAATTTGTTTTCAATTCACTCACAAAACACCTTCATTGAATAACCAGTCCACAGGATTACATTTAGTTTCCCACCCCCCCCTCTCCAGACACACTTGAGACATTGTGTCTGTGTTCATTTACATGTAGCAGGGGCACTTTTAATATCGTGTAATTAATTACCATATCAAACATAATCAGTATAATAATTATTGTGAGAACAAACAAACAAACACACGTACACACTGGGGTCTTTTTCATTATAGGAGGAAAAAGTCTGTTTTTGTATGTGTTTTAATACAGCAGAGGGCTAAAGGGCTGAGATGAATCCCTCTCCCCCGCTTCTCTCTGATCAAAGCAGAGGTACATCCTGCATATCCTCTCGACTCGGCAACTATGCAAAAGATGTCCTTGTAATTGTGTGATGTTTTTTACTGCAATGCCACTGCATGCACTTCCATTACATTTCTGTCATAAAAAAAAAACCTCCTCACTGTCGTCAACTTAAATGGAATGTCAATACTTAGTGTGCGGAATGGGGAGCGTGGAAATGGGCTTAACACTGGGACCTATAAACATAAAGTTTAACGCCGCCACCAAAGGAACGGCCAATCACCGCGCGGCTTTGCAAATCAAAGAATGATAATCACAGATTTTCTCGTTCCAGCCATCTCAACAGCTTAGTATAAATAAGTTAGTAGCACACTCTTGTGCGCTCTCGTTTTCTAATCATAACCAATTTCCTTCCCTTCAGTTAATTTTAATTTCGGTTAATTTTTCTTTGCATTGCGCACTTTGCCTTTCTTTGCATCCAAACAGCATCGCCCCGCCACTGCTGGGCATTCATTTTATTGTTCAGCGGTGGAGTCCCGGCAAATCAAACCAGCTTAAAAAATAACACTAAACTAGAGCAGCGATGCTCGTCAACACGGTGACAGGCACCACGTTCTGGCCCACGAGGAGGACAACAGCCATCTTCCAACTCGGCATTCATTTTGATCTCTGCTTTACACCTGTCAGGTTTGGTGACTGTATATCTGTCAAAGTCACAGCAACAATATCCATCCACAGACAGATACACATCTGCCAATGTACAAGCATCTCTGTACTACTCTGTACTACCTCTGCTACAGTAGGTGTCTACAAGACGCACACACACACACACTCATATTTTTACTTCTATCTTAGTGAGGACATTCATTGACATAACACATTCCCTAGCCCCTTACCCTAACCCTAACCATCTAAACTAAATGCCTTACCCTGACCCCAATCCTAACCTAAACCTAAACCTAATTCTAACCCTAACCCTACAACCAAGTCTTACCCTCAAACAAAAATGTCCTCACTCTGTCGGGTCTATGCTTAAAGTGGTCCTCACCAAGATATAAGTACAGGAAGACACACACACACACACACACATACACTCTCACAAGGTGACCAGACAACTGGCAACGCTGTCGCGGATGCTAATCACATTATTGCGTATAACGGAGGGATTGGATTGGGGAATAAGAGACAATACGGTTCAGTTGATCTCCATCTGATGTCCAGAGGGAGATTCCCCTCACAGGGGCCGTTTTATGGGCTCATTTGCATCAACACAGCTCCGACTGTAAGTCAGCGGGCCGCTAAGGCACAGACAGCCGTGCCAGCACAGGGCGATTATTGCCATAATATATCAGCCCATACTGGGCAATTTCCAGAGGCAAGTCAGATGATGCCGTGATTGATTTTACTGTGCTGTAAGTGTTAACTATTAACACTACTACAAGTGAAATATGCTCAATGTTGTAGATCATCTGGTCACATGACTCCAGCTTCCAGTCTTTTAATAGTGACCCTTTAATCAATCTCAGAAAAACGTTTTTTTTTTACAGTTAAAATGATAAAGTTCAAATACTAATGGTGCTGATACATGCATGTAATTAGCCAATAAATAAATAAATGTTAATTATTTATTTAGATACCTAAAGAGCTTCTGAATGAGTCGTACATTTAGTGTAAGTATTGTTTTTTCCCTCGTGAGTCTCACAGCACCATAGTCACAAGGTAAACATGTTTATTTGTTTTTTGCGCACACACACACACACACACACACACACACACACACACACACACACACACATACACACACACACACACACACACTTGTTGAATAAGGAATGCTGTCTTGTGATGTCAGGGAAGAGTGCACACAGTGGTATCTCAGAGGTAATTAAACAGAACTAAAGGTCTGCTGTGACTGGGAAGGCTTGGCAGGGCTAGACCAATGGTAAAGCTAATTAAAGTGTGTTTTATCCCCCTAATGAAGCTCATCTTCTCAGCCCACGGCCTATAGACGAGTTCAGCATGGCAACTTCACAAGTCTGCAGAGACCTTCAGCAGAATGTTGTTGTTCCTACCTTAACATGTTGGTCACAAAGGTCACGAGTCTACAGGTCAACGCAGGGCAACTGGAGAAAACTCATCCAATTAGACAATATGAAACATGCAAATTAAGAAAACTACTTCGACATCCTCATGATAATACAGAGACATGTTGTAAGTAGCACATACAAACATGAACCCAGCCTGGACTTGTTGACAATGCTTCGTAACTTTTACTGAAGTCGGCTTCTGGTCAGCGGTGCTGGAAAATGATCACACATGTCAGATATTATTACAGATATCGTCTGTTAACCTAGTTTTATTCTTACTGCGTCTTTTGTCCCATAGAAACACTTTTCGTCCTTTCTGCATTTATTTGTGTTGTGAGAGATACACTTGTCCATTTGGTTGTGTTGTGTTGTGTTGAAGTTGAAGTGCGTTGACTTCTCTGCACCATATTAGCATAATTAAAAACAATACAAGTGGTTCGTGGTAAAGGTAAGCTTTAAATATGAACCGCTACTGAACCATTGAAAACCATACAACTACAAATTACACACTTACATTTGCATATTTCATCCAAAGCAGCTACAGTGAGAACAACTTCCTTAGCTACAGGAGACAGATCAAATACTTCATTTGAATTTTTAACATTTCACGTGCTCCATCAAATTAATCACCTGCAGTTATAGTAAACTGCAAACTCTTGGCCGTAAACATTGTTGGTTTGTGCTTTCCCCTGGAATGGCAGCCTTCCCAGTGTGTGCTGTCTCTTGCCCAGTGCATCCTGGAATGGTTTTCCAAACCCCCACTTACCCTGCACAGATACAGGTATAGACATTTTAGATGTTTTTCTGATAGATTTGAGCTTGTATTGCTCAGCCAATCGCATAAAACCCATTCTATCCAAAAAATGGGGAGTTAATTTGAATTCATTTTTGGGTGTTAGCCATTCTATCTAGCAGGGGAAAGTAACATCTTTCATTTGAAAATTGTAAGTGTTTATTGTGTGAATGATCATGTCATCCAGGAAAGATTGTGCACCGGGATGTGTGAAATGAGAACGCTTGATGTGTCGGCACCCTCTGACGATATCAGGGAGTGACTGTTGGATGCCCCTTCCTGCTGTAAAACTCCCCCTGCTGTCCACCACCGGTCCAGAGAGGCTCTAATATCATTCAACCTGTTCTTGAATTGAGCAGTGGTTTCTCTGGAGAATGACAAAACATCTGTACGTCCTCCCGTGCAATTTTAACACGCCATATATTTCCTCGTCATGATGCTGCATCTCGGACACAAAGAGATCAGTTTCTTCTTGGGAGGTCCAGACTGTTGGGATGTAACTGGAAATGTGGGGGTTGCCAGTCCCACCCACATCAAATAAAATATATTCCTCAAGTCTTCTCCACGGCCGAGTGGTTGTGCAACATGCCTCGAGCCACAGAACGGCCAAGAGTCAGTGAGCATAGGCTCTTCATTATTATGCACTTCTGGTTTAATTTCTGTCTCATTTTGGCATCCATTTGTAACGCAACCACCCCCACAACACTGCAAATCACTGGAGTTTCAGTGTGGGACTCTCCATTAGTCATGCCACCTTCAGTCTCTTCAGCCTCTCAACTGGTTCAATTACCTTGAATCAATTTTCTCCGAAACAGACCAAATCACCTACTGTAAACCCAGCGGACGGAACATTACACCTCATCTGACAGTAAAAATTAAGACGTCCAAATATTAAATTAATTCTCATTTCCAGGTAAATGAAGAAGAAACACGTGTGCACCATCAAACTGCACCACGAGTGCTGGATCAGAGAGAACATGGCTCCTCGATGCCTCCATAGCTCGATCTGTTTATCTGTTGCGGCGAAGTTTCGATCCAAAACGTTGGTCCCTGTATGAAAACCTCACGTCACCGCCAGCGCTCGATCACTCTCAATATCTTGTTTCATTCATGCACCTGATTTCTGTTGTCAGTGTTGACAGTATCACATGCCGCAACCGAGTATTTACAACCGTGACTCTGACATCGCGGAGTGAAAAATGATCAATTATAATGTGCCAACTTTCACTTCCCTCTCTCTGTCACTTTTCACACTGGTGATAAATGGCTAGATACTAATAAATGATCTCACATTCTGAGCAGTTTATGGAGAAGGACTGCTATTAATTAGACAGACAAGTGGAATGTATTATGCGCAATGAGATATTTTCCTCATCTTTCTGCAATCTGTGTGGGAAACTTGAGAAAGGTTTCATGTTTAAATGGTCTTCACACATTTTAGGAGTGCAATGTTGATTTTAACACGTTAATTTACTTTTAAAACACATTATAACAGCTACATTTTCAATATAAACATTGTTATACATTGTTTACAAATACATGGATGAGTAAATGTGAATGTTTCATTGCATCAGACTGTTGAAGCCAGAGAATCTACAAATCAACATTTTTCTTTCTTAGAAAATGTTCTGGTATTTCAAAACATTTCTTAATTTCCCTAATTCAGCAATTTTTAAGGGTAATGACAGGATGTTGGATAAACTCTACGTCAGTAAATGTTGAGGCCATAATGTTATTACATTACAAATACATAGGCTGTATACTACACTCACTTGTAAACGACTTCAAGGTACAACTTCACCAGAGCCACACTACAGGATATATCTACATGCTGTAGTTTTATAGTAAAGTACTGCAGGTTTGAGGCATATCTGTGTACAGGTTCTTTAATGACATTAGTCACTATAATGTCATCGTGTTTGTTTGCTAACCAGCGCGTCATGTTCATATTTAAGAATAATATTGCAAATTAAAATGCATCTTTCATTTGCACTTTTTACAGAAAAAGGGGGGTAATTTTTAATGAGGAAAATATCTGCTGCTGGCTAAGACACACATTAGTCAATAACTGTGGCTCTGTTTGTTTGTGTTTGACACTTTTGACTTTGCACTCACAAAATGTTGTATTGATTCTCTGGTTAATCTTCAACCGGCTTCGATCATTTTGAACATGCTGTGATTATGTCTGTCGTGCCCTTTCATCAACAAAAGAAACTGTAGCTTGTGGTGTGATGTGTCCCATTAGAACTGTACACTTAAGGAACGATCCTCACATTTTAAGAACAACTTTGCTTTCTCCTCAATTCAGATGCGGTACCTTGGGTAACCAGAAATAATTCAGGCTGTAACTGCACACTGAAATCTAAAGATGGGCTCCAGTTGTGACTTTTTGTTGTTAATATTCGCTGATGAAATTATTAATTCCATTAATATTCTGTGGAGTTAATTGTTAAGAGGCCATTCTGTCCAATCTGCTAGAATTGTACAGTATATTACTTTCAACACAAATCTGTGCATGGGCCACGATACTCCTATATATGTATATATGCGTAAGTCATTGTTGAATGAGAATGTATGTAAATTGAAAACTTCTCTGACTTTATATTCAAAGAATGTGTGTGTGTGTGTGTGTGTTGTGTGACGTTGTTGCTGTTTTCTTGTTTATCTGCATGTGTGTGAGAGACGAGGGAAACTGTTTCAAGCCAATGACAGCAGACAATCTTCAAATCCCTCGGTATTGCTAAATAAAGCCGCATGCAGTTAATACATTCGTGGCCAAATTGTAAACAGACGAAAAGAAAAAAAAAAGAATAAATGCACGTGAGTCGACTATTTTTGGGAGACAGAGAAATGTCTTAAGTAAGCAGGTCTGGCCATCAATATGGCCTTTGCTGATAACAAACACAAGTTGCATTCTATAGCGCTGCAGCCCAGATAACCCACTCCCTCCTTCCCCCCCCCTGTTTCCGCTCTGTGTTGTTGTTGGTCATCTGGAAGTCAGTTAAAGACAGTGATTTATGCCTGGGGCTTCATGCAGCGTAGCCTCATTACACACAGCCATTTTCAGAATCAGCAGATAATTACAGTATACATCATAGACCTCATGGGGCCCGGCAGATTCAGCCCATTCCCCTGGCCTGTCATTTAGGCCATAAGGAGTGGAAAACTGGATTCCAACATCGTTCTGAATATAATCTGCTCTTAAATGTATATGCATTCTTGTTGAAAATTCATTGTGGAATGTTTAATTGACATTTTTAATTGCTCTACAGTGAATAGTCTTAGTTAATGATTTCTAGCTAATGGTATATCTTTATTACCGATCGAGGCAGATGGACGCCCACTTCTGTTCAGCTCCAGGTTTCTACCTGTTAGAAAGAGTTTTCCTCTCTACTGTCACCATGTGCTTGCTCAAACTGAATGTTGGGTCTAATAATACTGTGAAGACTATATGGTCTAGATCTGCCCTACGTGACAAATGCTGTGAGATAACTGCTATGATCTGGTGCTATATAAATAAAATGGATTGCAGTTGTTTTATCTTGACATTATCAAAAGAGAACACACTAGAATCATGCTATATCGAAAATTATTCTGACACAAATGATGAATTGGATTTCCCATTGTGTGTAATTTTCTTGGCAGTGGAGTGAAACATTTTTGGGGTTTGTGGGCTCTGTGAACTAATCAGTTTCCGTCCATAACTATTTGTATAAAGGACAAACCAACCAAAGCTAAGCAGGCGATTCTAACTGAATTTTTTCCCAACTTCTCCTCGAAGGGAACATTAACTCGTGCCCGAACTGAACTGAACCCTGAGTATCTGGACCTTCGTCCACGAGCTGAGCTGAACCCTGAGTACTGGACCCCTTGCACCCCTTTAGTGAGTACCACCGGTCCCGTTTCTCACTGAATAATCACCATAGATTCACTTATCACGAGTCATTCTTTTTAATAACCTCAAATTATGTTCAGCATTCCCCGCAATGGCATGTTAAGCTCAGTTATGAACTGTTAGATTCATTATGATTTCCTCATTCATGACTCCATCCATGCTCATGCATGCTCCCGTGTGAGGCTGCACCCACACACACTCTGCTGTCTTCACATTTTTCTCCCTCCCCATACAATGTTTAAGTATTTTTGCCTCTTAGTTACTGTGACATATTGTACTTACAACATCATTAAACTCAAGGCCTAATGCGATGCTAATATTCATGCCATTTTTACTTGAGTAATAAGTATTTGTCTCATTACCTCCATGCTTAGGAAACACAGCGCTTGATAGTCATCTGGGGGTTGGAGGAGGTTTGCTTGTGTTGCTGCGCTTGCATACTGGCGAATGTTAATGATGTCAGTTTTTCTTACTCTCTGTTATAAACTGCACTATATCAACATGGGGAGGCTTTCTTGTAAACTGGGAGTCTCGATATATTCTGCCTCCATTGTAAACCACAATTTGTTGTCTGTAAACTCCTTACTCATCATGTGTATACGGCAGTGGTGATGGGAGAGTATTATCTATCTATCTATCTATCTATCTATCTATCTATCTATCTATCTATCTGTCTATCTATCTATCTATCTATCTATCTATCTGTCTATCTATCTATCTATCTATCTATCTATCCAGATCAGCCTTAACAATAAAACAGGTGACTATAGTTTTAATGTTATGGCTGATTAATGTATTACACATCTAAGTTCACTCACTGCTTCTTTCAACTCATAAAAGGTTGGTACCAATCTTAACCAATCTGAAACAGCATACAACATACTGTACCTAGAATCATTTCACAGCTGTATACTTGGTTCATGGTGGCAGACAATTGAGGATAATTAAAAGGAAATGTAACGGTAAGTCAGCTGTGTAATGGGGCCGTCTATGTGCTGGATCTTTCCTTAGTATCGGCTAGTTAGCCGGAAGACCACTGAATGTTTCCACTAATTAGGTTAGTTGAAGTTATTCATGTAATTAACCTAGCGTGAGGGATGCAGAGTTTCAATTTTATTGCTTTTTTATAGCTTGTAGTTAGGTTTCTGTTCTGTTCGTTCTCTGCTCATGTCGTCCAGTGTCTCGCCTTGGCCGGTTCGTATATATTGTTTATATTTGTGCTGAATGTCTGTTCAACAGTAATAGCGATCACTGAGTACAGAGCTGAGAAATGTTGAACCACTTATAAAGACTATAAGCATGTGTCATAGTGGGCGATCTGGACAGTGTTTACACACGGTGGTTCTGCATTTATAAACTAAGTAGGATTTGTCGTGGCGGGCCGGTGGACCCTCCGCATCAGGCTGCATCAGAGCGTGCTGCGTGCATTCTGGGACTCAGCTCAGTGGCCTCTGACGACCAACTTGATTAACGCACGTTAACTAGAGTAATGCAAACATAGCGTGCAGCATTAATCAACCCACACCTACCAAACACCAATCTACTAACACTATCTTTCTGTCAGAAGATATTTAATTTTCAATCTGTGTATCCATTCTTCATAATTGCATTATTTGCATGGTGTGTTTTTGTCTGTACTCATTCCAAGCATATTTATATCATTGCCCATAAGTTGTTATTGTGTGAACTACAGCTGAGTGATTGTGGCAGAACTGATAAACCCAAAATGCGCTGAACCACACTCATTAATTGCAGCATAAAAATGTAAATATACTGTAACATAGCTCACAGTATTTACACTAAAGGAGAGACAACAGTTTTAGAACTTTTTGTTTTTACAAATTATCCTCTATCCCTAATAGCGGTCTCAGTTTTCATTGCATTAAAAATGTAACACCTGTTGTGCACCCTTGGGTTCACAATCAGCAAATGGGGAAAGCAAACAAGACAGGGATATAGACACGGCGTAAACACAGGGAAGCCAAGTCCCCCTTACCCAAACTCCCGTGGGCTGGGATCGGATTCCCTGTGCTGTGTTATGTACTAAATTAAAGAGGCTACAGTCATCACAACAGGTAAACTATTAAATGAATCCCTGAGAATGACACGAGAGCCCTATATCATCGTAAAACTCACTGAGAGCTGTACCAAGCTGTTATTTCTGTGTCATTCCTGTGTGAGCTTGACTCAGTTTGAGACAAAGAAAACAGTGTATGTGCATTATTGGAGCAGAAAGACATCAGAAACTTATTTCTGTTGATGTGCTATGTGAGCAGCTTCCTTTGAATTGGCCCGCCATGCTTGATTACATCACCCCCCCTCCCTTAATACATTTGCAAGCACATGATGCTTTTTGACTTCTGCTTGTCCCTCCACACCATACACACTAATATATGCAGCTTCCAACCATAGACAATAGACAAAAGACTCATGTCCACTTCCTCCCCCTAGCCAGAAAGGCAGCCACATGCGCTTGACCAATCATGGGTCAGCTGTCAGCTGTTGCATTTTCATAGCCTAAAAGAACTAATTAAAATCAACCCTACCAAAATACTTTAAACCCTTGAACATACTTCGGTGTGATGAACTACCTAAAATGAAAGATAGAAACCATCCTTGTGTTTAGATTTTTTCAGTTTGGCCCGTGTCCCATTTGCTAACATGGAGGAGGCACGGTTTATGATTTTATTCTGCAGCCAGCCACCAGAGGGCAATCAAGGTGCTTTGGCTTCACTTTTTGGGGAGCCGTCCTGTCGTCCATGTTTATATACAATGCTCCGTACATACTTATATGTTGAATTTAGACCCTATAGTGATACACACCACGATGTTCCTCTTCCTTGCCATCCCGATCTACACTAGAGAGTAAGAAACTGATGTTCCAAGACTCCTTTTTTCTTACTCTCTCTCTCTCTCTCTCTCTCTCTCTCGTCCTACACAATACATCATGATGCTCATTAAAGAACTAAAGATGCAGCAACTCAACATGTAAATACCTCTGATGGTTTCCCTCAGGATCCCTTTTTAAAGAACACAAAGCTGCTTGTAGGCAGCGCTCCTGAATTAGTATGATTTCATCAAATGGAAAAAAGCCACCACTGATGTAAAGCAAATAAACAGGAAAATCGCCCTTTGTTTGAAGATTGATGAACGAGTCTCGCGAGTACCAGTCCGCCGGTAACGCAGCACCTCGTCACTTGTACAAATACATCATTACGGCTTCTGTTATTGGGTCAGAATTCATGTTAAGATCCAGATGTGGTGTTTGCAGAGAGACAGCTTCCTTCTTTTTTTTTTTTATCAACCTCAGACTTATTCCTCAAACATACAAATGGCTGAGGGAGCTGTGATATGATATATGGAGCAGTCTGTGTTTTGTGTCTCCCCGAAGCTTCCAATGTCAATATTTTGGCTTTAGTCTGATTTAATGAACGGGATGTCTCAGAGATCTCTCCCAAGCTGTAGTCAATGGGAGATCTCACTGGCTTCGTTAAAGCACTGCGTTGTTTGCTTATTGGGCCTCACTGGACTAAAGAAGCTCAGAGATAAACACACACACATGCACACACACACACACTCACACCCTCTCTCGCGCTCTCCCCCACACACACACACACACACACATGCATTCACACTCGCACACCATCACCACAAAGGAGGCCCCTTTCTTCCAGCCCAGGAGGGAATGATGACTCTCATTATCGCCTCAAAGCAAGATGGCCACGGTGCCCCTACTCAGCAGCCCTATTAAGTTACCAGACAGCTTTATTGTATTGGTGTTCGATAATTTCCTTTCCTCTGTCATTCGGAGTGCATCAGGGAGTTGTTGTTCTGTGAGGGCGGGGGGGGGGGGCTGGGCGAGAATGGCAACAGCTTACGTGAAACGGCACAGCTGGCTGAAATGATTCCGTCTAGTGGTTGGTGAATCACTGGGAGTGTGGAGTCGTCCTTGGTCACACAGACACACACTTGAAACAAGGAATAAGTAATTTTTTTCTAGAAATAGAAATGGGAGGGAGGGAGGCTTAAGTATCTTAAGTCCGTAAACAGGTCACACCTGTTTAACAAACTGTGTCGTGGTGTTGCAGGAGCAGGAGAAATGCATTATCCAGAATAGATTCCATGTGGACTTCATATTGATTTATTGGGAGTTTTTCTGTGGTCCCCAAATACACAAGGATCAATATATTCATTGCCACATGTATCTATTACCAGTATCTGCAGCACTGGAGCTTCCAAAGGTATTAAAATATCAACGATGCCCACAAGAATTTTCTGTACGCCACTAAAAATAAACCGTGATGCAGTCCTTCCCCTTTTTTTTTTTTATTCACAATACCCAATAAAATGTATACAACTTGGGAGGATTGTGTAAAACTGTGACCTTTAAAAGGGACACGTCACCCAGTGCGCCTGTAACGCAGCGGTTTTGTGAGCCTCCACTGCATCAAGGTGACATTAGGCGTGTTGTCAGAAACAATCCCTGTAGGTGTCACCGTGGAGGCTGAAAATGAGCCAATGACAAATACGGTTACGAGGTTTACACGCAGGATAAACGTATTACTCTCTGAAATGTACTTATTGACCAAGCCTGGAAATCACATTAGCAAAATGGTACAGACACTTGGAGCTATTAATGTTGACAGTATTTGGACTTTTCAGAGAGACTGTGATGGAGTGCTAAATCATATTTGGGCGCGGGCTGAGATGAGAGAGGAGGCATTACGGGGTTTGGAAATACAATAGCCAGTAATACTACAATAATAACCTCAATGGGTTTCCTGGGATACAATGTGTTAGCTTGCACTTCTTGTATTCTTCTGCTACTGTCAATTTCCAGGAAATGGGAGATCATCAAGTTTCCTTCCTCTATTCCACTCACAAAAATAAAATTGACCGTTTTGGCTCAATGTGGCCATTAAGGTAAAACTGTGAAGTGTTCACTTCAGATACTAATATCATGATGTTAGAAACTGCTGCTGCTGCAAATGCTAATACACGCTGGTACTTTTTAATATACTTTAAATGTGTTTGGCTTTGCATACTTTGTCACCGGTGTTTACAGCCTTTTGGTTTTGTCATCAGTCTTTTCAAGGGTCATATTATTTGTCTGATGTAATTCGGTTTGGTTCAAGTTATTTGTACAGTGCCAGATTACATCACACATTGTCCCGTGGCGCCTTAAGGTCGAGACCTGACAATATTGCAGAGAGAAACCCCGACAGTTCCTGCAACGAGCAAGTTAGAAAGAAAAAAAACTAATCAATATCATTTTGAAACGCTACAATAAAATGACTAAATCTAGGAAAACAGATTATCACCTGCCTCTTATGTATTTACTGCTGTGTCTCTGTCACACAATATTTCCTTTGAATTTCTTTACTAATCCCAAGAACTCTCCCCGAGCCATAACTCTGAATAACGCCTCACAGCAACACACCTCTGTTAAACAGCGTGAATACACTTCTGTAAATCCAGTAGAAAAAAAAAAATCCCCCTTCTAGACCGTGGTAGTCTTTGAACGGAACTGTTATTTTCCACAACAAGTCCTCTTTCTGTTCAGGTTTGGAAACTGCTGCATGTTTTACAGACTCTTTTGACAGGGAAACTTTAGGAGATATTCAGCAGCGATCCTGAGAGAGGTGCAGTTGTCATTGTGAGTGTTTGCCTGAGACTATGTCTCAATCAGGTCGAGCAGAGAAATGCTCCACGGACTATTGAGTGGTAAATGTGATAAAACCAGAGAGACGAGGAAAGGCCTCAAGCAATATTACTTTATATGAAACCTGTTCTGCTCTTTTCTAAAATTCCAAATGATATTGCCTCCATACATTTCTATGCTTTAGTCAGCTTTTCCAGTACTCGATGCACTATTCATGATGAAAAACGCCACAGTAATGTTATGGTGAGGTGCAAGCTGGCTAAAAGAATTGAAATTATGCTAAATGAAATACCGTGGGAAAGCTAAATTTGTTTATATTCAGCAATAATACGCGCCGTCTCAAAAGTAGATGGCATTTGTAGTTTCTCCTGCAATGCAAATCACACGTGAAACAGCACTTCCCTTTTCATTGATTTTAATTCTCATCTTTGCCTCTATCGTCTGTGACGCCTCTAATATTACATGGATGATTCTTTGTGTTCAAAACATACAGAGCAATCAATGAAACCCATGAGGGCTTATTCATCCGCACTCTGTCACTTGCTCGTGACAGATTAATGCTGTGTGTGGCTGTTACTGGAGACAGATGCCTGGTGTTAAATTCATAGATGTTTGTACTGTGCTTGAGCCAATCTTGGTTTGATGGTTGTGTTCTTAAGCTTTGTTGTTTGGACCTTTTTAGGGAAATATTTTGTTGCAAAGTATGTGGTGAGTAAAACAAAAGCTTACATAAATGTCCAAACTAAATTGTGTAGCCATTACTTTAAAATTCAAATGGTATAGTTTAAAAAGAAGGCTATACTTCAGTATACCCATCTTTTCTACCTAAAGTGGAACCCTTGTTACCTCCCTTAAATCACAAGGCGGTTGTAGAGTCAGGAGTAAACGCAGCCACCTGGATTAAGCTGCAGTGACTTTGTATGACACACTACTTACTCTTCTTACTGTTCGACTTTCTCTGAAGGTCAGTTTGGCCATTAGCTAGATCAGCCTAACACTACATGCCCCACCTCTCCACTTCAATTCTTCTCATCTCCCCTCTCGCACCGTTCTCCTCCCCTCCCCGCGGCCTGACGAGAGATCTGATGGGGCTAAATTTATCTTCATAGAAACCAAAGCTAAGATGTCAAAAGAGAGCTCCTGCCAGCTCTGTAACTGCCCGCCGATTGCGATCAACCTCACCTTAGCGAGGCGTCTGTCAAAATAACATGCGTCCTCTTCTCCTCTACCCGTCTCTCCATCCTTCTTTCTTTTTATTCTCCTCCCCGACACGATTCCTCCCATCCCCTGTTTTATTAACATTGGAGCTGGTGGCTTGTGATAACTGGTCACTCCTCCAGGCGTTGAAAGGCAAGGACACTCTATTATCCCAGCTAGATGGATGGGTTGAAATATTGCCTGAAAGTGGTAGAGCCTGCCAAATCCTCCAGTCTTAAAACTCCTTTGTCTCTGACAAGGAGGTACATTAGTGAGAGGGCCAGGTTCTTGGACAGGGATACGCTTCTCTGAATACAACAGGGTGAGAGATCAGCGGACACAGACGCGCAAATGTGTGGAAAGAAATCCAGAAATTGCATAATGTCTTTGTTTGCACTGTATTGCATCGAAGAAAAATGTGGCCCCCCCTCTGCCCTTTCTACTCTCCTCCATATGTGTGTGTGTGTGTGTGTGTGTGTGTGTGTGTGTGTGTATGACAAAGAGATAATACTTAGAGTGATTAACACGTTGCAGGTAGACAGTGGGTCAGCCAGACAGCTGGGTCACATATTAATTAGTGTCCTAATTATCAGTGACCTTTACCTCACAACAGCTCCAGACTTGTTTTACCCTCTGTGGCTCAGCCAATTCATTTAGGAATATGTAGCCTGTTTGCAACTGGCAAGCGTTAGTGCGGTTCATGCATCTTGAAGTGAGCCGAGCAGCAGCTGTTTTGTTTTTAGTACATTGCTGCTTCTCTACATCTTAATGCTTTGGCAGCATTAAGGGGCATGGTGCATTTCTACACCTATCAGCCCGAGCATTAAAACCCCTGACAGGTCAAGTGGATAACATCGATTATTTGGTCTCAGTGCTAGGCAGCGAGTGGAAGCACCCGCGAGGAACTTTGACATGAGCCAGATTGTGGTGGCTTGACGCCTGGATCAGAGCATCTCCAAAATGGCAGGTCTTGCGTGGTGCTCCCAGTACGCGGTGGTTAGTACCTATCGAAAGTGGTCCAACAAAAGGCAGCTGGAGGAGCCAGAGACTCAATAATGCACTTGGGGGGGGTGAAGACCATATGGTACAATCCTATACAGCAACTGCTGCACAAATTACACAAAAGCTTTTTGTTGATGATGATAGAAAGCTGTCAAAACATATTGGGCATTGAGGCTTGCTGACCAGTCAGTGTACCTGTGCTCACCTCTGTCCACCACTGAAAAGTGCCCACAATCAGAGCTGGAGAATGGAGCGATGTCAGGAGGTGATCTGTTCTTATGAATAGCGTTTTCTTTAACATCATGTGGAAAGGCCGTACGCGTCGTTTACCCAGAGAAGAGATGCACTGTGGGAAGAAGACTTTAGCAGTTTGATGCTTTGGGCCACATTTTTTTGTAGGAAAACCTTGCAGTCTAGCATTCATGTGTTTTCTTTCTTTGTGGTGTACCACCTAACTAAACATGGTTACAGAACAAGTACATCCCTTCATGGCACGGTTATTCCCTGGGGTCTTGCAGCAGGATATATTGTGAGAGTTCCTGGTGTTGTCCTGGCCTTTTAAATTCTCTGGATCTCAATCCAATAGAGCATCTGTGGGATATGTTGGAAATTTATGTTTAATTAATTGAGACCCCACCTCACAACATACAGGAACTAACATGTATGATGCTGATTTCCTGGTCTTAGCACCACAGGACACTTTCTGATGTCTTATCAAGTCCATGCCCTGATGGATTAGAGCTGTTTCGGCAGCACAAGTGCGACATACATAATATTAGGCAGGTGGTTTTAATGCTGTGGCTGATTGTTGTATATTTAATCTATAATTTCCTGTATTTACGTCACCAACACCTTTGTTGTTATTGAAAATGGGAAGTCATGCTTCTTGTCACATCCTGCGCCCCCCCCCCACACGCCGCTCTTCGCCTGAAGGCTTCCCTCACTCTCCGTGCAGTGTGAATTCTTTGCTTCAGAGCAGGTAATAACACGGAGGGATTTTGTTGATGAATCAAGTTATGTCTAAAGGGGAAAAAAAGTATTTTCCTGTTATTTCATGTCAGAGGTCAGTGTCTCAAAATCCCTCTCGGTGGGCAGTTACTCTAAAGAACAGACAGTCTGTAGAGTACTGTCCATGGAAAGCATAAGTGTTCAATTGTTCAAACAACTGCAAACACAGTAGTGTGATCTAAGCCTGTAGGCAGGGGAAGATGGATGTGGATGAATGGTCACAACAAGCAGCAGCTGACATGGGTCAAATTCTGTTTCCCACCCGCGGACACTATTTTCATCTTAAACTATATAATCAAGCCTCATCAATGGGGAGGCAAATGGGGAAATGCTTCCTTACTCCTTTTTTTGTATTGTGCAAATATCATATTCAAATCATGAAGTTAATTTATAAATTAAAGCTCAAACATGGATGTATTAGTCCACATAAAAAACGTTTAACATATGTTTCTAAAAGACTCCTTCATAACGTAAAGGAAATACAGTATCATGAGTTGTGTAAAAAAAAAAAAAAAAGCCTGAAGAATAAACCATTGTCATCAATTATTCAGAAATATAATACGACATTTGATCGGAGCCAGGTACGTAATCCATTTACAGCAAAGGTACGTGTTAAACTAAACTCTATTAATGATGATCCCTCCCTTGTTAGGAAGTGGGCATTGAACTATTTACCAATAGGGAATCTGCCTCCCCTTTAAGCCAAATATTCCCATAAAATGTCCATCTGGCTGCTCTCACGGAGACGCTCAGCTGTGAAGTTTATCTCTGCCTCAAGGACTTCTTTTTACACAGCACGCTTATTGTGCATGCTTTTTTAATTGAATTAAGGAGCACTCAGTGTGGCATCTCTGTTATTGTTATCTTGTAGGTGTACAGGGTTATTAAAGAGGGAAGCATGTTCAGTCATTTGTTATCCTTGGCATTCTAATAAACATGTTGGCTCTGGGCAAGGCCTGCAGGTTGTCTGTGCGGTTCAGATTGATACTCCTGCCATATCCGAAGCTATACACCTCATTATCCTAAGAGGAGGCTTAAGAGGAGATGAATCTGAGGGAGAATGTGGAAGATGTAGTGTGAGTGAGAAAAAAAACGCCACTCACGTTTCTTTTATAGGAAAGTGTCAGAAAAGCATTTAAAAGCATCAATAAGTGCAGGAGAGCAGGGTGTAAATAAGTGAAGAAAACATTGACTGAGCTGTACCTTGAAATGATTTAGTTCTGCCAGTTTTGGCACTTGGAAATGGATATGGAAAAAACATAGAACTGGATATGGAAAAGCAAACGGACATAGGGGAATTAAAAACACAGAACAGAGACATTTAACCTCATTGCCCCAATTATTCCCCACTGAGATCCTGGTTTATTTTGCTAACTTTTTTTTTTAGCCCGAGCCCTGGTTCTTGACACACATAACCCCATGGGTTTTCTGTCAGGGAAGGTTTGATTTTACTAATTGGTACCAAAGCTGTTAATTGGAGCTGTGGAAACAAGAAATGGAGAATCGGAGGGTCCTCTCCTGGGAAATATGTGTGTTCAACCTAATTTTCCACCTTTGCTCATTGTTTTTTTAACCATCTAAATGCAAGGGGGGGGCACAACAAAGTGCCCAGCAGTGAAATACAGTGGGAAAAGCAAAAACACTACTCATAGGAAGATATGCAGGACTTGGTGGCATGTTAGGGTTAGGGTTAGGGTTTGGGCATTAGCACATACATACCGAGATTTATTTAAAAATGTAAAATCTGTGGAACTGATTGAGATAAGTATAGATAGATAGATAGATAGATAGATAGATGGATAGATGGATAGAGACACACACAAGCAGAATGATTTAATGCGTTTGGAAAACACAAGCACACTATCTCTCTGGTGAATGTTTTACTCCAACTGTGATCAGTTAACCTCTTCTTAGGGGCCAAACAGTCATCCCCTCAGCTGCTCAAATGATTTTCCATTGTCACCGACATTAGCAGCTTTAAACTGCCTGTCACTCAGCAGCAGCCACATGCTGTGCACCTTGGGAAATACAGTACTGGGAAATTTATAATGGGAAATCATCATCAGAAACGGAGTAAGCATAAGAAGAAAACATCAACTGTGAAATAACAGAATTGGAAGAACATCCCGCTCTCGCTGTTGCGGCAGCTCTTGTTGTTCATCGGTGTTAGAGTTACGCGCTCTAACCAAATAAGTTGTGACACTGACGCCCAGACAACATTTTTTTTATTTTTTTTATTTATTAAGTGACGTAAATTGGTTCAGAGAGCCGCACTGTCAACTCGCACTGCTCGGTGAAAAACATCAGTCTCCGGCATGTCAACTTTGCAGGAGCTAAGGAGAAAAACAACGTATCTATTTTTATTTTGATCACATGTCATTTCTGAGATGTTCAGGTGGATTTTGAAAGGTCTTTGTGCACCTGAGCGCTTGAAGATTGTTAAAATCATGTTAACCCCCAACTTTTCTGAAAGAGGTCTAGTGTTTTGGCCATAGACACATTAAGGTGTTGTTCTTGTACTTAACTTAAGTTAAAATGTAGAAATAGAAAAAATTGTCATAGTAATAATAATAATAATAATGTCTTCTTATTTACAAAAACAGACCTCAAACATGAATTGAATTTGACAACCTAACGTTGTTGAACTCGTCATCATGAGCCATTTTCTTTTGTCAGTGTGACAAGTCATCTAATCTTCATTAATGTTTCCCAAGTGTCATCATCATCAAAGACTTTCCAGTGACAAAATTCAGCCTCATGCGCCCCACATGCTGCTGCAGCTTTTGATGCGCTGCCCAGTCCTGAGAACTGGTGCAGATCAAGTGTTGATGCTGACAACATGTCTTGGTATGTTCAACATATCTGCACGAAGCCGGCAGAGCTGTCGACGTGTTGGAATGTGTCCAGAGAGCGTTGGAGGCATCTCTGATGTCTGACCTATCTCAGTGGGCCAGGACCGTTTGTTGGTTCTGTTAACTCCTGACACTGTGGAGCAACAACGGTTGTACTTTAAATCAGTAAATAAATAAATATAGGTTTCTTTTCTAGCTCTCATGTTTATAAATACTTGTGCTTATGGAGAATATATTATATATTTATATACTAGTGCAGATTGCCTGTTTAAAAGGACATTTTTTTGTAGAGATACTAATTACAGTAAGCAAAAGTAGAGTTGACGGTCCCTCATTGTGACTAAAGTGTTGCATGTATAACATTTCTTATTAATGCAGTCATGCTATAATTTGACAGACCCATTAGCTTCGTCCCGCACTTAATAGTAAACTTTATTATCTGTGAAACTGTGAGTTACGAATCCTTAACTGTAAGAGGTGTGCACGTGACGGCCAAGCCCTGTTATTCTGGTGCATTCCACAGCTTGAGATGAAACAATCACAAGCACTGAAATGCGTCTAATAAATACAATAATGGGTTTTGAAATTAATCCTTGGATTGAAGCAATCAGCCGTTTAGCAGAACCATCAGGCTGAAATATGAGACTTGACCACGTATATTTTATTCATTTTAGTAGTTGACCACAGAAATGATGGCTGATTATTAGTTGACCACAGAATTGTTGTCTTCTTCTGTTGCCTTTATGATAGAGGAGGAAATTGTGGGTATTATGGGCTTATAGATACAACATTAACTCACCAATTTCACATTTCACATTACACCCTGGTGCATTAACTCTTTACTAAATGCATCTCTGAGCTTATATCACCTATTGTATAACATCAATTAGGTCATTCGGAGTCTTCTTTAAATATGCTTCTAAAAGTAATGTGTACATTGTCTGTGGTAAGATTTCACACCTTTTACCAATTATATGCAAAGTGCTTCAGTCGGTAACACACAAGTTCTTTAAGTTTATTGAACGTTGAACAGTAACACAATTTCGTTGAACAGTAACACAATTTCTCACTTTAATTGTAAAAAAAATACTAATAATTTGTGTGTTGCCAATTTCATTATTTTTCTTTTTAAAGTTGGTCCAATAATTTTCTGTTTTCAGTGTGTACATTTTATTTCTACAGAATTGCCCAATGACATTTCATCACATCCCATTAAGATGAAGACACGCACAGTTTTTTTTTTTACTGCAGAATTAAAAAGGGGGTTTATAACAATGACTTATCAGGCTTTTCCATCTTAGTATATCAACTTTATATCCAACTCTCATTTCTTCCTTTGTCTTGTTTTTGCTAGTGAACAGTGTTTGTTGAAAGTCATTGTACTTCTCCCCAGTCGTCTCTGGAAAGTAAAAGCAGTTAATTTAACTTAGAAAATATGCCCCTGAACAACATCCACGGAAGGATCGGGTTAATTTCCCTGGCTGTGGCTATCGGATGCATTGATAGAAACTGTCAGGAATTCCCAGGACTTGTTTACATTATTGTTATTCTCGTAGCCCGGGAATTCTACAGCAGACTGCGTGTTTAACAGGGGCAGCTCTTAACAAATGGAGTTACAAAGCAGTGGTGATTCTGATCAGTGTTTTACCTGTGGGGCAGGAATATATTTGAGGATATAAAAAAGGAATTAGATTTAATCTTGTGTTTTATGTATTTTGTGCAGAATGTCATTGTGGCACCTAATCACATCTATTTATTCGCAGAGTTCTTTCCCACTTACAAATTCACATTAATACATGCATCCACATACGCAAACAAGCTCACAACTGAGATGATTCTTGACTGATCAGAGGCTCCCGAGACCTGCCAAACAAAATCAGCTCACAATTCGAAACAGAGTTCAGTGATGAATATTAAATGAAAAAGGGTGGAAGAATTAAACTAAGGTGTGGGAGGTTAAATTAATAAATAAATGGGTTCATATATATTTATAAATATAGAAATAAAAAAGTTGAATCTCCTGTGGTCAGCCTCTATAGACCTAGTGGTCTTTGAAGGCATCATTAGCTGGTTTTATCAGCACATTGACCCTAAAACTAGTACCTGAGGGGCCTGGCTGTAGTGGTGCAGACACGAGCATGTGAGTCTTGGATGGATGAAATAAGACTTTGAAGTGGAATTTCTATTTGAAGGATTATACATCAGGGATTTTGATTCATGCCCGCTTTTTGTCCTTCAGGCTATGTGCTTGTGTGGGTGGAAAGAGTTATCGTTCACAAAATTATTGATGTATTTATTTCTTCCAGTAAAACAATACTTAGTTAATGGATAAAAAAAAAACGTGCCTCATGCTGAGTTTGAATTTGTTCTTCTTTTTAAATTACAGCTGTTTCTGGGAGCGCAGCGAAAACTACAATACAGTCAGGGGATTTCTGAGGTTGAGTTCTCACAATACCGACATTCTATTACATAAATAAACCAAAGATTTCAGGTAACAAGATAACGCGGAGGCCTAAAGCGCTGGGAAATATAGATTGTTTCATTATTGTCTCCGAAGCCTGTAAACCAAACCAATTGTCTTTGACTTCTGATTGTACAGTAAATTGGAAGTATGAAAGCCTCCGAATGAAGATGATCATTTCAATACAGATGAAAATGTCATAAGATAATCATGTGTATTTCATATGGATTTCTCTAATCCTAGTGTATGTTGTCATGACCTAGTTTAGTATTGAAATTTAGTGAATCCCCCTACTTGGTAATCCTTGAATATAATAAAGAAGCCCTTTCAGCCTGAATGACCTATTTCAAGAACAATGTTTTGAAACGGTCCTTTAGGCCATAACCAAAGGAAATATGAGCCCTGATTAGAGAATCCACTGCAATTTTAAAGTTTCTGGAGATAGACTTCCTAAAAAGGAGGATGCTATCATCCCAGCACCTTAATTTCCCTGCATAATTTCTACGACAATAGGGTCTTTGTATGGCTGCGCATTGTTTTGGCCTGCTCGTATAGTTGAGGGGTTATTGTTTCCAATATGTTAATGCTGTTTTTTCCTGCAGGAATACCGTCTTTGAAGTAATCTCTTTGAGTGTGTTTGGTTCAAGCACCGTTCTCAGGGGAGGTGGGTTGAACTTTTTAAAATGTAATTTTTCTCTTACCTCCCTTGAATAGTCTCACGATAGCCGTTCTAACCTTGAGCCGTCAAAACGGATAAATCCCCGCAGATTGTATTCTGATTAGATTATCCGCTTAATCTGCAACACATGCTTGGAACTGCGAGCAGTGGGAAAGCCACTTGCAAGGCGAAGGAAATGCAATAATAGCTGGATGCTGATGCTCGCTGGCAGATTGTGACGATACCAGGGGCAAACAATATTAATGAAGCACTCATCCAACAGCTAAAATATATTTGTTTCAGAAAACACTTCTCTAATGACCCTTTACACCAAAGCAAACTTTGTTGCGACTCAGGATCGTTTATTCTTCCAATTTTGATGGAATTAATCTGGGTAAAATTTGCAGTATTGACTCAGACAGCATTTAATCGATTACAGGCAACACTGCTAATCGCTAATATCAACATTAGGAAAAAGGATCGGAATAACATTTAATGCTGATGGTGTTTAAATGACACTTATAAATCCAACTAAATTAAAACGTGCTCCTGACTGAACTTCCCTGAACTTGTTTCATCGCGTTGACGTGTTAGAGGAGAGTCAATATTTTGTTGCTATCATTACCTTTCTCTTGCAGTCATTTATTTACGTAGAGCAACATGATTTCTCTGTGCTGTCGTCTCTCCGTGTGCAAGATTCACTCCTCAAGTCAAACGACGGATTTCAAATCACAAACAAATAAAAACCTCTTCCTAAGTTCCTGAGGTTCTTCGGTTTCTTGAAAAGTCAGAAAAAATACTTTATACCAAAGACCCAGGAGAAATCGTTGGTTGAATGTTGGACAGCACCAGTGATTGCTGCCTTGGGCCATAGTGCGAGTGTATATTAGACACATTCATAATATACTGACACGAACATATTTCCAAAAATCACACAGACTTCATGACACGACTGTTCACAGGACCAATCCCTGTTGTAAAACTGAGGCATGGGAGAGTTTGAATATCAGAAGAGAGAGAGAGCGAGAGAGCGAGAGAGTGTGTGTGTGTGTGTGTGTGTGTTAGGTTTGTGCGCGTTGTCAGTGACTGATGGATGTGATTCCGTTAGCGTTCTGCAGGCTTCAGCAGACACTCTTTGTGTTTTACCTTTGATTAAGGTTCTCGGCAGTGTAATTTTGACACCTGCCTCTGTTATGCACCACTCAACTCTGAAAAGTTCACTTAAAAAAGGTGTTTTGATCGTAGCTGTGGCAGGTATTAGAGCTTGAAATCCTCGTCTCTGGCAGTAATTCACAGCTTTGCTTTTGATAGATTTGAAAAGAAATATAATGAAAATAGTTTTATTTGTTATAGTTAGATATTTCTGTCTTTTTGAATGCAGCGGAATATATCCTATGGCTCCTGCTCACTATTTTTGTAATAAAAAAAACAGTTGTTCAAAAACAACGGCATATTTCGGAAGTAAAATGTACAGTATGCACTAAAGCCAGAAAATTGGATCGGTCTGATACATATGCTTGATGAATTGATGGGTAGATTTTAAAGATAGCAGTCTGACTATAATCCGGTTTGAGTGGATTTGGGAACAACCCATTCTTCGGCCAACATAACTTCAAAATCCTGTAAAGATTGTCGAGTCAATCTTATTCAAAAAACTGAAATGCAATTACAATTCCATTTCATTTTGTCATCTCGTCTCGGCAGCCAGAAAAGAAATAGAACATAACACTGCATACTCATTGCAGTGTTGCAATCGCTGTTAGAGGAGCACAGGGTGCAATTACCTTGTGTTTTCTGGCTTCACTACAACCTTCAATGGTATAAAACTGGAGCATCTAAGTCCACTCAAAGTTTATGAATTCCAGTTTCTGCTGTTGGAGCAAAAACCCTCGAACTCACATTTATTAGTACAAATATTGGGACGATACAGTTTTTCCCGGGGGCAGCTGCTTTATGTCAGGACGTGTCCAACTGTGGCTCGTTCACTCTTTCATTCAAGTCAAGGTTGAGAAGAACAACTTCAGCTGTATTTGCCTCTCCTGATTCCATGAGTGCTTTTGTGTTGACTGCAGTTTGCGGTCTGCGATAAAATGCATTCGCAGGAAGCCAGTTCTGAGGAAAAGCTGTTCTCCTGACTGAGGTCAGTCCAGCTTCAAAGAGACAAACTATCCTTCAAAACACCGTGAAGGAAAAAAACAGCGAATGAAAAGCTGCTCTTCTGCTCAGAATGCGTCTCGCTAACGTAGAAGTAAACGAGCTGTTCGACATCTCAGGTAGGATCTCTGAACCTGTGATGATGCCACGAGTGGCTGTGACTGTTGGATTCTCAACTTACATAACAATGAACTCTTATACAGCCACTTTACGATGGTATAGACTTACATACGTTCTCAAATAGTATGAAGTCTCCCTTTGTATTTTGATTTCTCTGTTAATACACTCAATGCTTCCTGTAAGTTTTCAAATTAAAAGTGTTTCAGTGGACAGAAACCCCTCATCAGGACTGTCATCATTAAATCTATGGAGACATAACACGTGGAGCAGCAGGACAACAGAGCATAGTGGATGCCTTAAAGGTTCAGTGTTTAAGATTTAGGTGAAAGCGATCGATTGGCAACAATTAAATACAAAAATAATCCTAGTGATGTTTTCACTAGTGTGTGTTTCATCTAAATTGCACAAATTGTTGTTTTCTTTACCATAGAAGGGGTCTTTTAGATTGAAATACTTGATATGTACATCGGGAGCTGGTCCTCTCTACGGAGGCCACAATGTTTTTTTTATTCAGCTGCAACATGCAACTTCACCACTAGATGTCACTAAATTCTACACACTAAACCTTTAACGTCCATCATTGATCCAACAAAAAAAACAACATCATTCTAATGTTAAAATCATTAAAGTGGTAGATATGTTCATCCAGCTTATCCTGCATGCACAAGGTGTGACAGGCACCAGACGGTCGTCCTACCTTGTTTTTTTCCCCGACCTGTTTTATGGCCCGTGTTTGTTTGTCTGGGCCACACCCCCCAGTCATTATCTCGGAGACATGGCTTTTAATTAACTGCTGAGTTTAATTTGAGAAAATAAGGCATTAAAATACATCTGTTCATACATATTAAGATGTTTACTGTTTATTATTATGGAACGCTCAGACAGACTGAAGACATTTGGCTTTTATCTATTTGTTGCACCATAGTTGTCATTAGAACAATCCGTCTTTCATTCTTTGAGTCAGAGTCAGAGCAACACATGTGCTCCTCAATATCAAATAGTTCCCCAGTTTGTTTTATAGAATTAATGCTGGTCTGAGATCTCTGGGATGATTCTCTTTCATTTTGCATACTTAAATATAGTTTTATTATTTCTGCATTTTGTCTATCTCTGTATGCGACAAGATTAATCGATGTGCTCGTGCAACCAAACATTAATTTATGGATGTGTTTTCAATCAGGTTGCCAACATTACATTAATTCAGTCTCATAAGCAGGATGATGCAAACCTTACAGTGCCTTATAAGTTATATTAAAAGAAAGAAATACTTTTGTTCTGTGATAAAAATATCCTTGACATAAGCAAAGCACAATCGCTTTTATGTTGAATACGGGGTTCAAATAAAAGGCACATTTGTTGTGTCTCATAATATGTTCAGTATAAAGACTCTTTCTACTGAATATCTGACGAGTATATACAGTAGAGGAGATTCACAGGAACGTGGCCGTTGTGTCAAGACCAGTTTCTTATTTGATTCACATGATTTAATCAATTCTGGGGCCTGATGGCCGCGAGAGTGATGAATACAGTGACAATAATTAAATAGAATGAACTCAGTTTGGAATTCATCTGGCGTAACGCTGTGTAACACTTTAACCTTTCCTGACGCGCTGACAACACGCCGTAAGATTCTCCTGAGCAACACGGTTTGACCTGTGTTTGAAATCTGTAAAGGAGGACTGGATATAAAAAAAAATATCATCAATATATCTTTAACTTGTTGCATGAAGAGATGAATCTTCTTTATTGCCCACGTAGTCGGGTGCAGACGGGTGCAGACGGGTGCAGACAGGGTGCAAAGGGCCCGGCTGAATGAAAATGCTCGTCTCTGTTTGGCAGCTTCCTTTCCATACCTCGGTGATGTGACATTTCGTGGCAGGAGGGAGGTAACCTTGTTATTGACTGAACACGGTGACACTGATGTTAATCAACTTGATCCATCCTGCACCTTGTTTGGTTTATGCAGGTTTAATTACCCTATACTGACAAGTGCACTGTGGGCTCTCTCTCTAAAAAAAACTTTCTCCATACTCAGAAAATCCTTTGCAAACACACGACATTTTCAATATGTCAAGCTTATGAGCTGTTGTAATTCGATCTATGGGATGTCTCCTCGCCAGTCAGTTAACTCACAATGTAGTGTTGCTATTCCTCCTTTATTTCCAAATTTTATGAGAGCGAAGTCCCGAGTAGAGTCTGGAGTTATTTAATCTGACGAAGACGGAGCTTTCAACAACGAGCTGGGGAGTAGTAGTCTGTTGCTACTCGTCCAATCATGCACACAATTCTGCAACACAGCCAATAATTGCATCTGTCTGTGTGACAGCCATGCTGTGCCGTACAATTCAGATGGGGAAGTAATAATCTGCGAAAAAGTGTATTGAAAAAAATACATTGATAGTTTTGCAGTAATCTTTGTTATTGGTAGATTATTTTACAATGTAGGTTATTTAAAAGTTTCCGAAGCTCTATATTCAACGTTTAATCACGAACCCAACAGCATCAGATGTTTTACTATCAACTTCATCTCGTGGATTAATATGATTTATTCGTCGGAATGTTTTCTGAAAGGAATGACTAATGTTAGCACAATGAATCATCGGCATCAGACCAGCATCTGGCAGCACTCCTGCTTGTTAGTGTATAATGCTGACATTATGCACCTGCAATAATATTCTTTGATTCAGTGATATTCCACTTCACACAGGGAGAAAATCTTTTTAGAATCTGTGCGTCCCCCAAACTGTAAATAACACAAACTGAGGATCCAGTAGTGAGGGACTGTTTCCATTCTTGGATGTTTTCTCTCCAATCCCACAATTAAAGCTACTTGTCATTTTGTAAAAAAAAAAGAAAACTAAATTAATTCTTGCCCCTGGCTAACATCGTTTCTCGCCAAAGTGGTCCTCGTTTTTCGCAGGTTGTATTTCATTCATTCATAAAAGAAAATTCTTTCGAGATGTGTGATGCTTAATGAAGTGTAAAACTGAACTATAAAAGACTATCACAGGGCATCTAAAAGTTGAAATGAATAATGTCAGATGCCAGTTAAGCACCATCAAATTAAAAAGTAAAAAGGTCACTTTAAACTCAGTCGTCTGTTTTATAATTTTAAGTGCAGAAGTGGAGGAATTCCCAGCACACGCTTGTAGTTAACCAAACCGATATTACTGATATCATTGTGAGGATTTCAACATAAGCCCCGTTCTTTCTGTCATATTACACATTTGATAGTTTTTTTCCTCATAGAATGATGAACAACATACACACAGGCCATACACATCAACCTCTCTGCAAATTTATCTTTCGATTCACTAATTGATCTGTTGTTCTGACATTACAAGCGAGCCCTTTCCCATTAAACTTATTATTTAATTAGTCATCATCGTAATATATTGAATAGCTTTGAAGTAAGCGTTACAATCATATTCTAAAGGTTCTATATGTAACTGTCAGAAAATCCTTGTTATTGATGGTGGCTGTTCTCTGCCCTCCAGTCAGTATCCTGTGGCTTGCACTTGTGTAAATGCTCCTAGCAATTATCCTGTATATCAGTACTATACAGTATGAAGCCGTGCATTATCCTCTCCGGATCCCAATAAAAACCTTGTGAATGGTTTCAGTCAACAGAAACACTGAAGTGCTTTTATTTTGAAATGGTAGGCTACAGGAAGTGTTGCAAACAGTTATTTTAAACAGCAGAGTTTAAACAGGATGTTAGGTTGAACAGCCGCTAGCACAGCACAATGATAAGAGCAACAAATATGGACTAATAATCAGCTTAGATGTCTCATGATTGCATGGATTTATGATGAGTCTGTTATAATATAATATTCCATTATAACAGAATGATGAGAGCCTCTTTATTCACTGTTTTACAAATGGCGCTCCAACTCATTAAAAGAACCTAATGAAAATAACTTGAATGTTTTGTTAGTGTTCATGGGTTTTTCTTATTCTGTCAATGAGGCCTTGATTTTAGTTTGAAGCTGAAATCGAAACCATCCCAATTCCTATTGACTCTGTCATCTTTTCAACTAAAAAGAAAATTGGACCAAAAAATTGAAGAAGGAAAACAAATTAGAGTACTTACCTGTACCTAACTTTTTTAAGTGCTGAAAGATTGCTTTTCTTTAGTGCCTGGTTGCTCTCATTACAGACAACCCAGGGGGTGAGGAATCAATTTGAGAAGCTTAAAAACAAATGCAGTTTTATTTTTATTTTTTTTGCAGTCAGTATTAAACAAGTAAATATAAGAAACGAAAATAATCTAAATCACTGTGCGATGTCATACGGACAGTAAATCAATCTATTATTCTTTGTTTTCATTTCATCTCTAAGTCATACCTTCAAACTCCTTAAAGTATTCCTCTCTCTCAGTCTTTCAATATTCCTTCACTCATCCACCATTGCAAGACAAAAGGAGACCATCAGAAACAGCAACATGGCTGACTGTAAAACATATGCTTATGCCATTTATGTTTTATTTCCAAAAAGTTAGACATCAACCAAATTTTCAGTGGGGATTTCATTAAAATAGTTAAACTTGTCTAGTAAAAAAACATATCCTTGCAAACCACAACACATAAATGCAAGAAGCATCAAATACATGAGGACATTTGGAAAACTCTCACAAATGGCATTTAGATATTTTTCTTTTTCTTTTAATCCCTCATGTTGCATTCACGCCACACACGATGCAAATGTTTCATGCAGTTGGATTACATACAAAGTCAATAGAAAGACACGAATAGACGCAATGCGATAGACACAAAGACTCTCGACTCGCTCCGGATGAAATATATGAACTTGAGTGAAAGATTTGCGTGTGGCGATGTCTCGCAAGCCAATCAGCACTGAGAATGAAACTCACAGGAGAACGTGTCCTGGGAGCGAACCGAGCTCGCAGGTCATCAAACTGGGCGCTGGTCAGGCTCGGGTAGCGCTGGAAACAGCTGCTGTCCAGAGCTAACCAGCTCCTCCAGGAGACGGTCGAATTCACTGCTTTACACACATTCACTGGTCAAAACCTCCTCTCCTCTCTTTCCAAAATTTGGTGGGTTGTGTTGACTCGCGCTGTTTGTGCAAGAACCGCGAGTAAACACAGAGTTTCGGCCACAGGATCATTTCCTGAATCTTTGAAATCCAGTGTGCAGCCATGTTCTAGGTCTAACTGGTGAGAGTGATTGACGGATTTCATGTTAATGGATCTCTTTATACAGATAATATTATTTCTTATTATTATTGTTCTACGTGTCCCCGTCTTTTCACATAAATTAGCTGAAAATATATACAAACACCTTATTGACAGTGAATTAGGAGTTTTAATGCAATAACGTTACTTAATTTGGTTTAACTGTCACTGTACATCCGTGTGGTATGATAATGTAGTTCCATGGTAATGAACAAAGTCTCTGGAGGAGTCTTGACAACTGATCATTATGTCTTGTTTCTTATAATATATCGTTACTGTCGATTTTCATAAGAAATTTTAATTAAGACAAAAATACCATGATCAGAGTTGTGTGGTGCTGTTTCAATACCGTGTAGTATCCAAGCAACAGTTCACAATGTTTAATCTACTTAAATGTGATATTGAGAGAAAGGGATGAGGCCTACACACTTTGAATTTATGTTTTGTATTCTCTTCAAGGATTTAATCATTTAATCAACATGATGCAAAATACATAAAAATAAATTGCATCTACTGCAATGATTGCCATAATTAATTAATTTCCACAGAACAACCTGAAAATCACACTCAAAAGTCCAGCACTTGCTTTGCCTTCAAACTGATCTCTCCTTCTTCCTCCCCCTCTCCCTCCGTATCTCATTCACATTCCAGACTTTCTTTTATTCTCTTTTCATTGTCTTTATCTCTCTTATGTTCCCTCTCTACCTCCAACCCCCCCCCCCCCCCCCGTTCTGTCTCTTTGCTTTGTTCCTCTCTCCTCTGTCCCATCAGCCTTGTGTTGTCTCCTTCCCTCATTCACACTGACGACTGCATCTCTAATAACTATTGATGGATGGTCGCAGTTTTATGTTTTTTCCTCTTTTCTTCCTGACTCACATTTACCTCTGGGAGCTGCTTAGGCCCTACAACGTGCGAGATGAATGGAAGATCAAATGCAATAAGGTATCCTCAGATTTTGTATTTCCCAACATTCTCGGAGGAGAGGAGCAGGTATGCTGGGAAGAAAAAGTCACTTAGAAGTGCCCTTTTAATGCTTAAGGATGTCAGGAGACTTTACGGCTTTCTGAGTTTGTATTTCTGCATTTTTGCCATCAAACAGCTGTGTGCACGAATTTAATAGAAGTGTTTAGATTAAGACGAGGTATCAGCTAGTTGAAAGGCACTGGTATACAGTGTGTTGCTGTTTGAACACCGGCCATTGGAGAATACAGCCTGCTGATTCTCCCCTCTTCTGACGTGTGGTTTCATGTGATCACTTTCAAGTCTGAGACCCTTTCCCATGACTGAATATCACACAAAGTCTTTTATTTCTTCCAACAGTATCAACAGGGGCCACACTGCTTGTGGCAATACAAGCTTAACACGGGTCGGCTTGTGTATTTTCTTTCTGTAACATTTGTAGAAAATCGGTGTCTTACAGTTTGTGCTCATCTGTAGGTCAACCGTCAAAATAGCAGTGAGTGGGAGACTCGGAGGATGCAGCACTGTGAAAGTTTCACTCGTATCACCGTGAGCTGTTAACATGTAGTCACTTGTTCACTAAATGTCACTCATGTATATGCATGACACCGTGTGCATGATTTAGGTGTTTCTGAGTCTCAGACAAAATGCTTGTTATGCACGGATTAGAAACATAGCCCCCACTCTATAAACGGCAAAACCTTTCCTAGACGAGGACGGCCGTCCACTTTTCCTCCGCTCACCCAGCCGGTCGAGGCCAATGGCCGCCCACGCCGAGTCTGCTTCCGCTGGAGGTCTCGTCCAGTTAATGAGGACGTTTTTCCTCTCCACAGTTGCCAAAGTGCTGCTCATTGTGTGAACTTTGGTTTTCTCAATAATAAGGTCTCGTCCTTAATACATTATGATTCAACGCTTAAAATGGAATTGAATTGAATATGTCCCTAACATCCACTTCTCCCGTATCTGTCTATATCGCCGTGTATTTTGTGAAGCACTTTTCAACCTTGTGTAGGTAAGTGCCATACAAATACAGTTATTATTATATCAGACAACCAAATCAGGCATAATCTTGCCATCATCAGGGTTTCTGTGGGTCTTTAAGCATCCCACAAATTCTAAGATTCAATAATCTTTATTCTTGGCCTTAAAAAGTGTTCAAATATTACATTCTAGACCGAAAATACATTGTGGTAGGTTTTTATGAAGAAACATATTTTGGTCGCATAGATTCTGTTGTAGATCTCTCTCTGCCTCACGCTGTGATGAAACTAGACCAACGTGAAACTGATAACTCACATTTTAAAAACACCCGGGTCCGAATTGATTGCAGAACACTGTGGATACCTACTGTCTCTGTTTGTAGTTTGTGAGATGTGTCCAGGGTGATTCTTCACTTCACCCAATCTCATCACCCTATCTTATAGGGAAGTGGAAATAATTCTGGGACCCCCCCCCCCCCCCGATATTCCCTCATATCTGTCATACTTATATTTCTTTCATGATCGTCTTAAAGGCATCTTCCCTTTGTCTCCTTGGCTCACTCTTATTGATAGATAGGTATTCAGTGTAATACAGACCACTTGCTACATCTTGTATATATCTCCTGCCTTTTGCAACCAGAGACTAAATCCAGTTTTGGCCATAGTTGCTGGATCTCCACTATATATATATATATATATATGTTTCTTTTCCATCCCATAGCTTCTAGAATTGTTTTACAGTGTTGTTTCTAAAGTATGCTGATTGTTTAAGAATAGCTATGCAGGTGGGGTTATTAAAAATGTAACTTCATGCTATTGAAGTAAAATAGATTATTAAGCATTTTTATCTGTGTGCAGCCCTCATCCCTTTTCTACCAGCTTAGTCAGAGGGACTGCTTGGTCTTGTTCTATAATTCTTACATTTCTATGAATAATGGAGGAGACTTTCAGAGTGAAGGTGCATCCTGAAGCCCAAGGTTCCCAATTAGACGCATGGATTGGTGCCAGAGCACATGTTTCTCCACTGTATTTGTTGGCACTTTTGAGATATACCCCTCCTGAAGAATTAATGAAACCAGCAAACAAAGCAGCGCTTGCCACAGATATTTCATGCTGCCTTCACAAATTTGCCACTGTGCAGCAAGAGATTGTCACATAGTGGGCCCGCGTGCTGCTGTTTCTCTAAATGGCTGAAGGAGCACAAACACGTCGTCTTTGTATTTGTTTTGCTGCGTGATAGCGCTAAGCAGATTACTCCAAAGTGTCTGTCATCAACAAACACCATCCGTGTGAGTCCCAGGGCAAAGGTCGCGGTGTGTGTCACCCCGGTGGAGTTTCATAGAAGCAAAAGTCAACAAATCACAGTAAAGAAGCTATAATCCCTTTTCATCCAAGTCGAGCAATAGGTCCGTACACAATTCAAGTGTCGGATGTTTTTTCTATATCTCGTCAGGGTTCTGAGCTCCGCATTGTGAACAACTGTGGCTCCGGCAAAATGTAGCCGGTGCCCCTCACAAATGGACAATAGACTTAAACTGCGTGAGAGTTCAGTGAGGTCGTGTTCATTTTATATTTATAAAGAAGCCATGGCTTGTTCCTTAAAGGAAGAAAGCATGAACTACTTTGGATTGCTACTGCGTCTGCACAAGTCAGAGAATGCGAACTCCCATGGAGCACAGCGGCTACCTGCAGGACACGTCGTGCCAAAACTTTGGAGAGGAAATTAGTTTTTGGTCAAGTGCTGCCAGAAAGCATCTTCTGTTGACATCCTCGTGGCAGTATTTGAGGTTTAGTTGTGCGTTGTTTTCCCCTTTATTTTGTTTTTGCATATTACATGATGTCTCCTGTTGTTCGGTTCAGTGCAACTACATCGCCATTAAAAGCATTTGTGTGTTTATATGCCTGGAGGAGATTAATTATTAAAATACTTGCATCATTCATTAACAATTAAATGAGAACGACTTACAAAACAACCGAGTTGCTGCGAATAGGTAAGCAATTAATACCTTTTAATGGTTTGTAATTCGAAGTGTGCGGGGTAATTTTGAATGCAGAGTTTTTTTTTCCAGCACAGCACCTTAGTGTCTGCTGGTTGGAAAATTATCTCCAGTGAATTAGGTTCAAATCAGGCGACAATTGCACATTAGCGACTTTGTTTTGGGTAAAAAACAGAGGCAGGGGGAATGTGGATACCCCACTAAGTTGTTGCACTGCGGCTGAAGCGTGGCTACAATTAGGCTGCAGAAACCACTCGTTTGAATTTGGGGAAGGCTGTGGCCGTGGTTAAAGCCTCAATGTTTCAGTACCGACTGCTGCTAATGAGACGGGTCAGGATAACAGTGCACCAGTGTTGTGCAGGTAAACACATGCCACTCACCATCCCGGCTCACCACCATTACCGGGCACAGTTTCCAGCAGAATGAAATGAACATTACGCTGACACATAAAGCTGCCAGGTAAAGTTGTGAGTCTACTGCAAATTTGATGTATATAAATATTTCTGAGCTGCATTACGTTTCTCCCAATGGTGATTTCTCATGCTGGAAAAACACACACACACACATACACACATTGTAAATGCGTGCACATACACTTGCATAGTCTCCACAAAGTCAATAAGACAATTAATATGCCCTCCGAGACACACAAATGGGCAGAGCGAGAAAATGCTGACAATCTTTGTCCTATACGATATTCCTCCAATCTAATTATAATGTAAGAAGACGTCGGACACGTCGTAAAGTCTGTTGTTTACTCTATTAAAGCTGTTTCAAAATGGCCATCTTGATAATCACACGCTGGACGATTTTATAGCATCTGACCACATCTGTTTTTTGGTTTTCCTGAGAATTTTTATTGATGTCGACAATTATGTGCAAACACATTGTGGTTATGACAGAGAAATATGATAGTCAACGCGTCTGCTCTTCTGAAGGCTGCTCACCGTCCTTAGACCTACAGCAGAGGTCACTTATCACAGGCCTCTTCAATCCAATTCAGTTTTATTTGTACAACACCCAATCATAACATACATTATCTCCAGGGTCGAGACCTCAGATTATGACGGGGACAAAGCTTTGTGCTTGGCGACAGTGGCGACGAAAAACTCCCTTTCAGCCGCACAACACATCTGAGCCAGACTCGGCTGGGCGTCCGTCTGGTTGAGAGGAGAGAAATGATGGAGAAAAAAGGGGGGAAAGGAGGGGGAGAGAGGGAGAGAAAAGGGTGCGACAGCTACACTCCCTCTCTCTCTCTCTCTCTCTCTCTCTGGCTGCCCTGCAACCATGGCGAATAACGGCCGCCGTCGCCCTTTGTAGGTTAGGCGAATTACACAACGTGTCATGTTGGTCGTGTAGCAGGTAGCAGGGCCCGTGGGAGATTGAGTGGCTTTAATTACATTTCTCTTGCTGGCCGTTGAGGAGAAAGGAATTAAATGGGACTGTTTTCTTAATCAGCTCTCGCTCTGTGGGTAACCACCCTAGCTTTCCAAATGAAAAAGTGCATCCAAGCGTAAACTCTATGCTGCATCCAGTCATGCTCATGCGGTAAACAATGGCGTGTGTGTCTGTGTGTGTGTGTGTGCTTGCGTGCAGTGTATTTTGAGTTTTTTGAAGATGGACATTTATTGCCATTTCCGTGCCCCTGTTCAGAGCGGGCTTTATTTCATCCGTGGAGTTGGATGGAAATGTGTTTTTATTGATTGCTGTCCATGGAAAGTGAACAGATGTTGGCAGTGGTGCTGAAATATCCTCAACATGAGGAACATGAGGCTTTTGTGTGAGAGCAGATAGATCTCAGGGCAAGGGCAGGACGAAGAATGGTCTTCGGAAATGGAATGCATGACTCACCGGACGTACAAAGCTTATTACAGAAATATAATAGACAAGTGCAACAGTGAGAAAGCCAATAAACACTGTTCCTTCGAGCTGCTTCTCCCCATTTTAACCCCTGCTCTGTTTACTGCATTCTCTGTTATGCAACTGCCACTCATCCTCGTCATCTAATGCTCTCTCCTGTAATTCTTTACTCTTTTTTTTATTTTTCACATCAATTTAATCCCTTTTCTTTTATTACAATTTCCACTTTGCTCTTTCCGTGGTTTCAGCATCCATTTTTCCCGTGGATGCACTCTGAGATGGTCGAGCTGCAGCTGTGAATTTACTGCCCCATCAGGTGCTTCTAATGTATAAAGTAGAGCATATAATGGTTATTGAACAGGAGAGAGTTATAGTGTGTGGTATTTATATCCTTGGCCCCTGAGTCCGATAACATGATATTGAGATTGAGCTGCCCGCCAAGCGCAGGGTGATTCGAGGAATACAGGACACTCCACGCACACGTAGTAAAAAGCGGATCCTATAAATGAAAGAGGGCCGGTGTGGTATGAGATAAGAAGGTCCAGGGGTAAGGCATTAATTCTGATGTATTATGCCACGGTATCACAGGTCAAGAAAGATGTGAAGGATGAAGTCTCGACCTTTAATCCGAAGCTGGTATCGAGGTCAAATTTGATGTGGCTCGACCTTGTTCCCTAGAGTAGAGAAGGCAAAGAAGCCAATAAAAGTTAAATCTCTCGGGGGTGAGGGGCGGGCGGCTGGAGGCGAGGTAAGAAATAGACATTGGTGTGTGTTCACGTGCACACATGTATACACTGCGTGCGTGTGTGTGTGTCCAATAGCAGCAGAGGTGTGTTTGTAAACACCAGGCGGAAACCCGAGAGGCTGCTGATCCTGTGTTCGGTGCTGACACTAAGAGAGAGGTGCCACAGTCTGGATCAATAGCACAAGTGTTGGGTAGGAGACACAAACAGAAGGCAGTATATGAAGAGCAACAGAGGGGAGGAAGTTAAAAACAAAACTAAAGCTGTGTGATATAAATGATTTGGTTTTTAGACAGAAAAAGCAGCTGCTTGTTGCACAGCTCGCCTGTAAAGCCTTGCAATTTTTATGAAAACTGCTGCTGATGAAGGACGAACAAACAACTGACACTGTTTGACCTTGCTGGAAAAATTAATGGCACGTGTCACTGGACACGTCGCACGATATCAATCTCCGACTATGACAAAGGGCCCGACTGTGACACCTTGAGGGTTATGAAGATTATTTTTTTTGCTACCTGCCGTAAATTACTCTCCAAATAAAACAAAATATGAGACAGAAAGTGAATAATGAAAGGGCACCCTGTTGGTTGAGGGAGAAACCTCAGATAGAGGATGTCAACAAAGTGAAATACTGGGACAAAAGCTGCCTCGCTGACACTCAATGCCTTTTCTTCTGGCAAAGTTAAAGTGGGTTGGCTTGATTCTGGGCCGTATTTCTTGGGATGCTCACAAACAAATAATTTTCGTCTGCCAAGCTCCCAGAGTGATGTGTCAGTGGTGTTTATCACTGGACAGAGGGAAATTTGCTTCACAATATCTTCAGAAAAATAAATCCTGGCAGTCACTCCTCCAGAAGAAAAATATGTCCACAGAGGACGCCATGGTTTATTGATTATGCTGAAATAAATAATACAGATATTATGTTAGCTTGTAGCCAAACAATGATGTATAGGGACGGTGTATGCGAGTACGAAGTAGGCAAATAGAGACCCTGTAGGCAGAGACTCTGTCTGTGCTTTTCTATTATCCTAGTGCATCTTTTTTTTTGTATGCATGTAATGTGTTTGGATGGCAGTGGTTTCATCAGTGGGAATGGATTCAGAATCGCCCAGGCAGCGCCCAATTTCAATTATCCCTCGGTCAGTTGTAGCATCTAAAAGATGAAAACGCCTCCATCCTCAAAGCCATTTTCCCAGTATTTTCTGTTGGTTTTTTTTGCACAGCCTCTGGATTAGGTGACGTGTGCTCCGTGTGCTGGGCTCGTCTCACGATTTGCTTTCATTTCATCCTCCCTTCAACCATCCGAATGACCTGCCGCCCCCCCCAGTGCCTTTCTTTCATAAACTCCTGCCCTCTTAAATCCTCGTTCATGCAGGGTTAGTTGACCCAATCGGCCGAGCAAGCATATTATCCCACGTGCGTCTGTTTTTTTCAATATGGTAATACATTTATCTACCATTTCCCTTGTGATATTTCTGTTTGCAACGTGCACATTTATTCTTTCAGAACAAATACTGACACTCTCTCCACGTCGATGTGCATTTAGAATCACGGCACTATAATCGAACACATGAAACAGCCACTTTGAGTCATTTTGAGTCAGTTGTAATTAGAAGTACTGACATGCATCCCTGCATCACAAATAAATACAAAGATCAGCAGCTAATAATGTCAGTGGTGTTAAAATACAGTTTGCAAATGGCCAAAATGCTTTGCTGTCATCCTGCCAGTGTCATTTAAATCTCATGAATTTGTATGACACTCAAATTACCATTCTTTCGTGTCATCTGCACCCACATCATCACAGAATGGACAAATGTATTTTGAATCCAATCTGGATAACAACCCCGATGAGTTGTGCCCACTAAATTTAGGTCAGGTCAAATAAACGCCGTCAGTCATCACAATATTTACATCAAATCAAAGTTGCTATTACACTATGAATGGGTTGGGGTTGCATGAATATGTATGTTTTATAATTGTGTTGATTGCAGTTTTCAAACAAATAGCCGCGGGCTCACTTGCCCCAGATCCCCGACTACTACAACACTTTTTTGGCGTCTCCACTTGAAACACTTGTTAAAAGTTTAGCTGCTTTGCATAATATGTTCAAGTTCTCTGTTCCTCATACATCTGCCTCCACTCGTGCTCTGCCCCACTTGTTCCTCTCTTGTCTAAGTGAATATGCATTCCCGAGTTAGGGACTGAAGAGCGAGGTTGACCTCGGAGGCCGTTTTCGAGATGTGCGGCAGCGGACAATTATCACCACTTTTGAAACAACAAACAACTTCAGCTTGTCAGCATCCTGACCTGTGTGTGTCTGGGATGCTACAGCCCACCGTTACTAGACGAGATCCTCCTACGGCTGCCGCGATCAGTCAGACCTAGATATCATACTTTAGCTTAACAATGAGATATTTTTAATTGGCGTCCTTTCTCTTGAGAGAAGTGCGTACGCGCCTGCCCACCCGCGCTCAGGTGGGAGGCATCGGGTGATTTTTTGAGGTTAGCCTGCTCTGGCAACAGATTTTGCAATGAGATTCAAGGGTATACTCTGTGTGTTGTCACAACCCGCTGTGAAGCCTTAAGAAGACAAGCTTATCCTGGTTCCCATAAGCCCCCTCAGACCGAAATCAATACCCTGTCTTCCTTCACAATACTGACCCAAATTAAATAGAAAATCCATGGAGATGTAAAACTGAGGAAAACAAAAACAACGGAATGAGGAAATTGATTCGGGAAAATATATGCGGCTGGACATATGACGGCACAAACATCATTATGGCCGTCGATATATAAACAAGTTCAATCACTCTGAGGGCAGCTCAATGATTATAGACAGAAATAATTAGGATTTGTGAGCATATTGTCGAGTAGTGAGAGCAGTAATCGCTCGGAAAAACAAAGCAGCTGCAGGTTATGGAGAAAAATGCATGAGACATACACACGTGGAGTTCATGAAAACATTTTAGTTTGGATTTCTTGATATCAATCCACTGCTTTGTTGTCTTTTTGTTATGTCTTTTTATTTGACTTTCCAGACAGAGAGCAGAACACACTCGATCCCGTCCAGTCTCAGTTCCTGACCAAAGGCCAGTGTGTGTACGATCAGGGTCCGCACTCTGTCCACTAGCACGTTCGTTATTTCTCAAAGGTGTTTGCAGGCCAGAGTAACAATGTGACAAAGACCAACAGCAGCAATAATTACTGCCTCGCTGAATGTCACTCTCGAAGCAGAATAGCCTCTCTAACACGTTTCATAGTGGCCAATCTTGCTCAGCTCTTTGTCAGTTTCATTTCCTTTTTTTCCCCGGGAGTTTCAGACGAGGGCTTTGAACAAAAGACTGGAGGTTGCTCTATGAGGACGGGCCAATCTGTGGCTGTTTTTCTGTTTATCTTAAATGAGGGGTTTATTGTTCCATTATTTATTGTTACCTGTCTAATATTTGACATACCTAAGTTGAATGGTTTTGAGGAGACATATTATACTCATATTCAGGTTCATAACTTTAAGTGGGGATGATACGTGAAAAGGTTTATCTGCAATTTTCTCACACAGTCTATTGCTGCAACTCCTCTTTTCAGCCTCTGTCTGAAACACTTGGTTTTAGCTCCTGTCTCTTTAAGCCCCCGCTTACGATACAGCCCATTCTGCTCTGATTGGCCGGCTTGCTCACTCTTTTGTATATCGTCAAGTGCTGCTAGTACTTATAGGAAATGTTGGGCTCAGAGTAATATTCACAGAGTGTATGTAGGTTAATCTTATGACAATACTACATATCTGAGATGGTACTGAATATTCCTACGGGACCCTGAAGTATACTTGATTGTTATTGGGCCAGAAGAGGTGCAGTGTGTAGCTAGCGCATCTCTCAGTGTGTGTGTGTGTGTGTGTGTGTGTGTGTGTGTGTGTGTGTGTGTGTGTGTGTGTGTGTGTCTGCCTGATTGAAACGCAGAATAAACTTTATAATTTGCAGCACATCGCTGTGTTGGTTTAACTTTTATACAAACGGTAAAAATCAAGACATTCTGTTCTCGCTGCACAAAACCCTATATAACACACTGGAGTGAAGAAAGTCTGAAAGGCATCATATATCTCCTTTAAGGGTTAAGGTTAGGGAAGCAACTTTTAGTTTACACAGGCTACTGAATTAGAACCATCTTGAGGGGGAAAGTGCCCTGTACCCATTTTGTATTCCACCATCTCTGATCCCTTATTAATAGCTGTAGCCACCATAAATAATGATTTTGCCTCGAGGTCCAGTTTATCCAGCAGGTCCTCACACCTAAGCAGCAAAATAGGTCATTTGTTACTGCATTTTTTAAGAGGGCCCACATGAGTATTTCAGAAACAGCTCACATTAGTGTTTTCTGATGATCAGGTAAAGGAGTTAATGTAAAAACCAGCATGTGGAGTAAAATCAATGGTTATCGAAGGAGCAATTTATAGTTTTACTCAAACAGACTCATGGATAGTAACAACATAATGACTTTGTGTCATAGGTTTTATGTTACAAGCTAAAAGATTGAGATGTAATGTGCATTATTTTAATCATCCATTTAACAAAATGTAAATAAAGTTTTTAAAAAATGGCGCGGTGTAGGCAGCCCTTTGAGGATGAAGTCAACGTCGGCTTAACAGACCGCGTCTTCGCAGGATGCGGCTGCTGAACTGAGACACAGCTTCTGTGTTACTTCCAGTTTGGGGAATAAGATTGAAAAAAGCTACACTTTGAACTCTGTCTCACTTTCCTTCTTCAGAAATTTGTAAATTAAAACCAGTATGTCCAGGTTTTCCGCCGAAAACTCCATGAATAACCATGAGATCAGACTGTTAATTAATATTCTGATGTAGATAAGATTTACATCTGCTCCATCTTGAAGGGAACTACAGATACAAACTGCTTCTGTGCAACACGCTTCAGAAGCCGTGTGTCCTTTTTCCTCTGGCTATCTCGATAGAAAAGATTATCAGAGGGGATTTTCTAGGTCTCTCTCAGAGGTTTACTCCTGCCAAACCTTCTTCGTGAAGAAAATACACTGCACTTCCAGGATAATTGAAGTTTTTAACACCGGAGTCCGGGCTGCATTTCTCTGAAGATGAAGCACACATCTGAATTATGGCTATGGATAATAAGTGAAACGTCACAAATGCAGTGATACAGACTGCTTTTGAAGTCAGAAAAGGATCTATTAAGTCCCTAACAAACTAGACAAGAGGCTATTCAGGGAAATAAATTGGTGATTTAGGCAGGCATGGCTCAACCCATTCCTGGCATGTCATAAAAATCAGACATCTTCACGAGACACTTGAAACTCTCCTTGAATCGCTGACAGAATGAGGACCCGGTATAAATAATTAGAGGAGTTCTCAACATGTTTGTCATTAGGAGTGGAGGAAGCGTGGCGCGCAAGGCTACAGATTTGGAGACATAAAGATGATTCCACTTGAAATAATGGACTGAACTGGAGCAGACATGACAGTGCTTCAGACAGAAAATTATAGAATAGAGGAGAAATTCAGTCTCCCCACAGCTGTGTGTCACTCTGGATCTTTGAGTGGCACTGGCACATTATTGTGGTGTCAGAACAGAAATCTTCTCTCCCCCCCCCCCCCCCCTCCAAAAAACTAGCACAGGTCCCTTGGGGCCAAAAGGGAGATGGCTTCAAATTGATAATCACCAGTATTCATTATCGTGGTTCCTGGATTTACTCTTGAGTTCATTTCCTAATTACTTGATTATGTATCGAAAATTATTCATTAATGTTTCCAACTTGCAACAGTTTGTACAAGTCATTAATTACTTTGAGTGTCTCTCGATTAAAGTAATGATTGGTTTCTTCTCTGATAGGCTTCACCCCCCCCAACACACACACGGATGATTCCTTGTGTCAGATGAAGGCACATTGTTTTACATCAAACATTTTCCATTATATTGATGCAGTTGAATCATTTGATTTAAAATCACTCGCATTGTTTTACATGGGACCAACTTCACCATGATTCTTTCGCCCTTTTTTTAGGGGGGGGGGGGGGGGGGGGGGTGATCAAGTCAGATTTCACTTTTGTCACAGAACTTCCTTTTGATTATATCATGTCATATAATAAAAAAAAGCCAAAATTACACATAAAGGTTTCTCTGTTAACACTGTTCATCCAAAAATATGAATGAATTAATATTAATAAATATTAATGCAGAAAGAAAGATGAAAACAACAAATGTGTTCTTACTTAAATAGTTTCAAAACTGTTTATTATAACAAATGTATATTTGCAAAATAACCAACTTACTGTATGTTCACTGTTACAGCTGAAGACTAATTCTCGCTACAGATTACTAATTCTCAATCTAATTTACTGTTGGCACTGTTTACTGACCTTTTAGTTAAACCCCTGTTTTTTTCACTTTACATGGCACGAACAGTCAAGCGCTACATTTTGTTGTGTTGGACTCGCGTGGCTAACGACAACAGCAACATCCAATGTTCGTATATTGACAGAAAAACGTTATGAGGAAAGGTAAAGCCACACAATTTAAATATAAAGGAACAGGGGGAGAATGAAATGTTTTGGCTTCACCTGTGGGAGCTGTCATGTCGTCCATCATTATTTAGTCACTGGCAGTATGAGCTGTGTGTGACACATTTACTGACATAAATATATTTACAAAAATGCCCAACAGTGTTGGAAACAGAACTAAAGACAGACACAGAGAGAATTCGCTTATTTACTCACTAATGTCACGAGTGGGAGGATTCCAACCAGGTATTTCTCTACAACAAGTATGAAATCACAGTAGCGTCCATATTGAAATGTCAAATTATAAATGGATGTGGATTATGGCATACAATTTAAAATGTCTTAAACGAACCTCAGTCTTCTTTAGATAATCTCCCGTTATGTAAAACCTGCACAATGTGCCTCCAGGACATCAAGGTTCCATTGGGTTTGAGTAACGGCTAAATTACTGGTCTATTTTGACAGTGTTAAAATGCCTGTTATTTTAAGCTGAATGGCAGCCAGAATCCCATAACTGTATAAATGATACAGTACTTTAATGAAATAACATAAAAAAAATAGTCGTTCTTAAAAACCTCGAGGGCGACTGCAGCTAAATCACTGAACGTCTGTCAATTTTGTGCTTTCGATTAAACAAATTAACATCACAGAAACAATTTATTAGTGCTTTTGTTATTTCTTATTAACTCTCTTGTTTCCAGTAAAGAAAAATACACAAGAAAGAAGACAGAGCCACAATGCCATGTGATTGCTCTTAGATTGATACTGAATTGCTGTACTTTCTTTTTAAGTGCATTTCAAAGTATGGCAGGCCCCCTCATGGGAAAACACAGATGGACTGTTTACCGTCCCCGTGTCATCTCTTATTTCCCTCATTTCACATGTTTAGTTTAGAATCCTCTCAGTTGGACATCTCTTCCCCCTTATCCTTTTTTCATTATTTAAAAATGATTCACCTCAGACATACGGCATGTGACATTTTAGGGCAGTGACTAAGAGACACATCCTCGCATCGCATGAAATGTTGACAGTTCTTAAGAGCTTTTTATTCAGCTGAAAAACCTGACATTGCGTGTGGGCAGCTGGTTGTATTTATAGTTCTGATGATCAAAATACCTCCTGGAAACTGTTTAAGGTGCTGATAACATAAGAGGAAAGCTTTTTTTATCTCATATTTATCTTTATGTCCTTTACTTTTTTTAATATGTCATGTTTATTTGATATTAGTTTGAAATGCAAACTTATACTAATGTCTTAGCAACCCTGCTAAATGGCTACTGCACTGACAAAATCGCTGATATACAGTGTTGCATCAAAGTGTATTAGAAAAGGTTGCGGTGTTTACAGGTTAGGAGAAGTGGTGCGAGGGTTGGAATAGAGTAGAACTCCCTTTCTTTAGATTAAAGATTAAAGAAGAACATTAAAACACAATTAAGAAGCAAACCTGTCGGTGCAATCACACAAATCAGTCAACAGAGAATAAGAAGGTAACAAATATTAAGAAATAGAAACATATACAAATATATAAAGTCATATTTGTAAGCTTATTGTTGTTAAAACGGCTTATTTGGTTTGAAAATATACAGTAAATACAAGTGTTGTGCCAGATAATGTTGGAGAAGATATTCCGTATAGCCAAAGGTATTAATTTGGGAAAGTTAATATAATTTCATCACAAGAATGAAAATACAGATGCCTGTTTGTAAGTGTTTGGGTACGTGTGTGTGTGTGTGTGTGGGGGGGGGGGGGGGGGGGGGGGGTCTTGTACTAAAATATTTATATGTCGGATATGTGCATCTGTGCCTATGGACTTACTGGTCTCATCTGGCTTTGTACCTCTCAGGGCATGGGGAGCCTTTTGTGTACTTTACAGTGTGTGGACACGTTTTTGCATCCCTACCACTTTTTGGGGAGTTAAGCAGTTTGAGAGAAACGGAGAGAGACAGAAAGAGAGAGAGACTCAGGGAGAGAGAGAGAGAGAGAGAGACAGAAACAGAGAGAGCGAGCGACGGGTGGAGGATGGGGTGGGGGGTTGTCCTTAGTGCATCTTGAGCAGATTTAAACGGGCACGTAACAAAAGGCCTGTGGACGGCGGAGTACGAGGAAGGCAACGTGTGTATAATCTTGCATAGCGTGACTCATCTTCCACCTCTTTTCTGGTGAAGATGCATGCATCAGGTTTCTTTTCTGCTGCTCTTGGAATTCGCCGCTGCTGCCACCCGTCCACGAGTCAGCAGAGATCACTATTAAAGTCATCTCCATTCCCGACTCGATTTATTTATTTTTTATTCCGAGCACTTTATTGGCCCAGGAGTGTGTAGCCAGTATCTGAGCTCATCAGAACGTGGACTCAGTAAGGGAGTTGAGGGGGGGGGGGGGGACTCTGCCTGCCTTGAAGCACGAGTACTTTACACATTATTTCTGCACCATTTGGCCAAAGCTTCTCAGCATGTGCATGTACAGATATGCTGAGTAAACTTGTCTGTCTGATGGTAGACTAGTTCCAGGTTTTGACAGCTCTGTGCCTTAGATGACATCAAATCAAATAATAATGTATCTTTGCACATATCAGCTGAGACTGTCGTGTCTTTTTTTGTGCTTATCTTACCGTAAAATTTGAAAACTTCAGTCGAGCGCTGGTTAACAATGCATTTATTATTTTAAATTGTTACTACAGTAAAATTATGACGTGTAAAGCTGATGAGCAGAATAGAAAAACATTCCAATAAATGCATTATTCTTTTACATATCATGTGTTGTGTTTACATCAGGAGGAAAATTCAGGTCAGCAGTTTGCTCCGTCACCACGAAGTCAGTCGGTTGAAACGCTGGTGTCAGTCATGTGCCGTAACACACACACACGGCGATAATGCAAAGCTCCATATCAGCCTCTCCAGAATAAAAACCAAAGTGAAGGGAAACTGGTTTCAGAAGTAACAAATCGGAATCATTTCAAATGTGCTTCACAGTAAATTAATCAAAAGTTCTTCTGTGTCCAGCCAGGTTTAAATAATGTGCACGTCTTCAGCCATGTGATATGTTCTCCTCACGAACACGAGTTCCATTCAAGCGCAGGTAAATGTGGGATTTCTGTTTACAGCTATTTCTGAACTTCTGTCTATTCTAATACAAGGAATTGACAACTGCAGAGTTTTCAGTTTGTGGAAAGCACATCTTGTATTTTGCTGCCGGGGCAAAGTTTATGCAGGCTCGCACAAAAGGCTTTTTTTTTTTCTATCTTCATGTATGCCAGGTAGAACGTTGCATATATCATGAGCCTCTCCCGTCGGCCATTGGCAGTCATTGACATGCAGCGCTGTGCTTCAGTGAGAGAAATGCTGTTTTTCTACAAGGCTCTCTGTGCACCTGAGTCACTCGTTGAGCAGTTCCTTTATCAGCGCGGAGCAGCAGGATGGAAGAGCACATCTCGGGCTGATAGTGGGGCCGCTGCTCCTGACTAATCCTGCTCACTGCCGGGGAGAAATAAAGAAATAAATAAGCAGGGAGTTGAGAAAAGAACGGGAGTGAAAAAAAAATGCAGTTGTATGGAGAGCAGTTCGAAAGCTTTCAGTCATACAGAGGAGATCACTGCTTTTGATCCATAGATAAAGACGAGACTGGAGACACAGCATATTGGCTCCGACAGACAGGCGGAGAGAATGGGAGAGGGTGGAAGTGTGTGTGTGTGTGTGTGTGTGTGTGTGATCACGCAGTACATTTAAAAACATCCTATTGATTTTTCCCAAATCAAGTTTTCAGGTGGGCACTGGAAGTGTATCAAATATGAGAAGGCATCATTGTGTATTAAAAGAAGTACATTCAATTGTAATGGCTTCTACATAACCTCCTTCATACCTTTTATGGTGTCTGAGTTCAAAATGCTGTTATTGCATTTCACACTCGAGAAACATGAGTGCGGGAGAAAACAGGGCAGAAGAAGAAAGAAAGAACGCAGCGAGTTCAATCGCATTTTGTTTGTGTATGTCATGTAGTGATAAACCTTTTAAAAAGCAGACAGTATTAGGTGGCGTCATGTGTCCAATATTATAGACTTGGCTCCTATGTTCAACTTTAACGAGATGCAAATGGTGAAATCAGTTTAATTAGATTTGTTTTTTTTCTGTGCACACGAAGCGTTGAAGTGTTAAATGGGGTGAGACCAAAAAAAAGAGGAAAATATGTTGATTTGCTGGAATAAAATTTCAAAAAAACAGTGTATAATAATAAAAGCAAACTCTTAATGTGACATTACAGTAAACAACAGCTACAGACATAATATAAAAATGAAATACACTGTTGGTGTTTAACGGTGGATAACAGTACGTCTTAATGAGCGTTAAACCCTCTGAGTCCCTGTAAATGATGGGAAGTGGGCTGTGGCTCCAATCATCTCAGACACAAAGAAAACCTGGATTCAAAGTCATTAAAATGGTTAATCGCTCTATTTTTTTTAATTTACTGAGATTAATAATAGGCCATGAAAAACATATACTCCAAGGAGTTCTTCAATTTGCAGGAGTTTACACCAATACATTCCACGAGGAGACTTTCCGGGTTAGTGAATAAAGCCGAGAAGAAAGATGAACGGAAAATTACAACTGACGTTAAAAAATAGGAAAAATAGCAGTACAGTGTAAAAGTGAGTATAAAAGCACGTCACAGCAGAGCACTGTGATTTTTTTCCTGCCAAAGGCGCACAGTTGTGCAACATAGGCCGTCAAAGTGGAGTGACTGGAGCTTTGGGAAGTATCATCCTTTTCTTTTTTTTTTTGTGTGTTTTCAATACTAAATAGATAATGTAGCCGTCTGGAGGCCCGGAAGTACACCCTTCCCTCAGCCTGTTCAGAGTGGGCTGGATATGGGGGATGTTCTGCCCGGAGGCAAAAAAGTGTGGCAATAAAAAGCCTTTCAGGCGGACAGGTTGTCAGCACGCGCTCGGTTACTGATGGTGCAATTTCTGCTCGTTCCGGATTCTTGAAGATTCTTCGACAATGACGGGTGCAGCTGAAAACACACGTCCGGGGATGACCCGACTCCGAAGGTTCAATTAAGACTGCGAGGAACCATCTTTCTTAAAGTACTGTACATATACCGTGCTGTTTCAAACCTTAAAGTAAGTTCGTTCAGGGTTAATCAAAGATCTGCACATTCCCTTAGTTGCTCTCCCTCTAGAGATGTTTTCAGAAAATTGTTGCGCTGTCCTCAGCCGAATCAAACTGTCAGCAATCTGAGCTGGTGTCTTCCATTGGCATACGGAAGAATGAAGGGGACTGGCAATTGGAAATTCCATACACCTCCGATACTGACTGAATATTAGTATATATTGTCATATCATAAGATGGCGGATTTCCATCAAAGCTGTGGCCCAGTGTCAAGGCTTTGTTTTGGTCGGTGTGACCAGCAATGACACCGACTGCTAAATCAATGTTTTGTAACTCAAGACGCAGGATGGGTTTTTTATTTTTCTTTCCCCATTATATTAGTCTTCTTTGTCTCCTTCAAAGGTTCTATCTGCGAGTGAATATCTACCGTCAGCGGTCAAACTATTCAAAGGAAAAGCCTCGGGAGTGACATGTTGAATTAACACCCAGCTCAGCATTCTCTCCATGCAGATTGAAATAGAAGTCCTGCATCTTTCTGTGGACTTCAGAAAAAAAAGCTCAGTGAAAGACATGGTACATGCACCCATTCCCCTTGCTATCCACATCCTTTGAAAGGATGACAGCTACATCACAGTGAGTCAAAATTTTGAAGCCAATACTTGGCAGCCGAGCAGTATTTTTTTATTTTTTTTTCACTGAGCAGCGGAAATCAGGGATCCTACAGACATCACAGAATTCACTTTATTTCCCTTGCTGCCTGTGCTCCCTCTGTTGTTATCCTCTAAAGGCTCAGTATGACCCCCAAACACACCAGACACACTTTGTTGTTATTTTCAATATAAAATATCCATTCAGGGATTACTTGAAGCTTCTCAGTGTTTATTCTCCACTCCGCCTACATGGTTCTCACTAAATGCAAGACAAATTGAGCATTTTCGGGAACTGGCACTTCAGTGGAAGCATTTGTCAGAATCATGCCCCATGTTACAGCATTTGAAAGTTAATACAGCGTGTGTGCGCGGCCATTGTGATTAGTTGGGAGCATATTTTTAGGGAAGAGAGGCACCGCTTTCTGTCGTTCTGGCTGTGAACCACTCAACCAAGAATCAATATTCAGTCGTCGGGGAGGAAAGAATAAAGACGAAATGTGTCAAAGGAGGACGGGAAGGAGAGACTTGAAATGAAGGAGGTGTAAGAGTGATGGTCTTGGCTGCCCAGATAGTCCATGAGATGCAGCTACATGCTTCCTATGTTGTGTTATGCATCGCTGATCTCCTCCTGCAGTCTCGCCCGCTAAGCTGCGGTCGTGCCCACCGTCTTCCCACATTTCTCACCCGCTCTCCCGAAGGCTTTAGTCTCATGTGCGTTCTGGGAGGCGGTCCAGTAAAACCCCACCCGCATCCATCCACAATTAATTTGAGCAACTGGTAATGATTTTTGTTTTTGTCTTTTGACCAAAGTATGTTTCCATCGTTGCCAATTCGATTTTTTTTCATTTTAGTCTAGTTAATATAAAAACTGAAGACATTTTGTCCAGTTATCTTCACTGCACTTTGTGTACAGTCACCGTGGTTACAGGTGTCGCGCAAGGTGTCCTCGTCCCTCGGCGGCCGCACAGACTCTCACCTCAGTCAATGCAGTTAGCAGTCTCAACACTCTCGGTGGTTGCTGTTAACCTAGCATTGCTGCAGCTATACCCGCGCTGTTCACTGCGGAGCACTGACTCATTTAGAGGAGCACATCTCATTCTCAGGGTTTAGTTTCATAGGAGATGCTTCGTCTTTGCGTAGCATCAATACCAGGATCTTCGTTTAGCGATCACCAAGAGGACGATATAACATTAATACTTGATCTCACTCACTCCTGAAATCTACACTAAACAATAGTAACTGAAATGAGTTTTACTGGAACCTCTACATCCACATCATTCGATTTTCACATTGGCTCATCCCTTTGTAAATGTCGTAGCGTCTTTGTAGATTGTTGTTGGGTTTCGGATGATTTTAGCCTACAGCCTGAACCCTAACCCTCCGCTTAAAACAGGAAACATCAGATGGCAGACACATGACTCTGCAGGGTGTTTGTTATAAATACTTTTGCGACAGGTGGAGCGTCAGAATTATGCGTTAGGGAAAAATACAATACAGTCATGTTTTCATTTTGAAAGGCTACTTTTCATTACCTCCGCCAAGATTACACAAAAACCACAGAACAGATTTACATGAAACTTGGTGATAGGTCGCTTTATGCATGGGTCCAGGAAGAACCCATTAAACGTTTGTGTGGATGTCGATCAGGGGGCTGATCCAGGATTTCGTTATTCTTTCTCTAACAATGAGATTGTTCAAATAATTCATGGATTTAGATGAAACAAATCAGGCCTATTCAAGAGACTGATATCTATGTCTGAATTTAGTTGCAGCGTAGGTACAATTTAACACCAAATTCAACAGCTTCACACAGATACTCATCCAGGATATCACCCTCAAAATAACCCCAACCTTTGTTTAATCACCACATAACATTTTTTTTTTCCCGCTGCCATATCACTTTCGTCGATAGCAGAAACAGCGAACAATCACATGATGGCTGGGTAGAAAAACATTTTCAGCCCCATTTGCTGAGAGTTTCGTGGAACCAGTGTGAACCAGCACCGCTGCGTATAATCAGACAGAAAGCTTTGCAGGACACTCACAAGGGTAAGGCCAGGGTTCTCGGAGGTGAGCACTGCTCCAGTGTTAGCCATTTATCACCACTGCAGTGCTGATGGAGGATACATGCTGTGAATGCAGAGTGGTATTATGGGATGCTGGTCTCTTGATGTTGCCAGTGATAAACATTATGCTTGAGGCCAAGTGTGTCTTCCGCCATTATTTAGAGGACTTGGAATTGGAATTCCTTCCCTGTAGGCTGACCGGGATTACATAGCAAATGGGATGTTTACAAATAAGCATTAAGGTTTTTATGGAGCAGATAAAGGATACTATGAATATTGTTTCCTTTCCCCTTGCTATTGCTGAGCTGAACAACCGAACACTTTGTCTTATGCCCTTCTCATACCTTCATTCGTAAAACACAACTCTCAGTTACAGAAATAAAGATGAATACCGTTCCAACCACTGGATTCTACCTTTAAAGAACTACCCCTTTATTGCAAATCCATATAGTTTTGTGATGAAACCGTTCATGCTGCTGTTAGCGGTGACAAAAATAAATGCATTAGAAGATGGAAATATGACAAAGGAATTAGGCCCAAACAAAGAGGAACAAACTGTTCACATGTGAACCACTGCAGTGAACGAGTGTAAAAGAGCATCTGTTGCCACACTTTGAAGATGAAGGGGCCGCGGCGATGAATGAGAGCTGTTATGGCAAATGTGATCTCTTTAGAGAATAGAGTCCCTGCTCTGTTATCTGTTAGTCTTCTACCAATCTCCAAACATGACATAACAAGAACTCTGATGAAAACCATTTTAAAGCCTCAGATGTATACGAAATGGGCCCAGAGCAGATCTGGTATGAATGAATAGAAGTATTAATATATCAATATATGGCTGCTGGCTCGTTGGAGCTTCATCAAGATGAGTGGTGTGAACTTCTGAAAGTTAATTAGGGATTCGTTTTTGTGAGCTGAAACAACAATAAACTCTTGATCGGAGCTGACTGCAGAACTTTCCGTGTCGTTCCTCAGCTCCTCGTCACTCGTATCAAAAGGACACATTTGACTTGCCTTGTAAATACCCTGTTTTCAAAGTCCCCTTCCTGTTTGAGTGATCGGGCAGAGCAGAAACAATATATCCATCAAATTCTGACAAAGTCGGCTCCAAAAGAAAAAAGAACGAGGGGAAAAGGGGGGTGGGGGGAGGGTTTTCATGATCATCCCTTACAAAATGACATGCTTTTATCCTTGCCACATCCTCCCTTGGTATGTCACTGTATCTATCTGAGCTTTCTGTTGCCCTCCTTTTTTGCGTTTGGCAGGAAAAGGGAAAAGACAGGAGACATGAAACATTTCCCCCATTTTTTTTTTATTTTTCATTTCTACTTCTTTTTTCTTTGACAAGACTTGTGAAGACAAGTCGGAGAGAGGAGGTGTGCCATTTTTTTTTTTCTCCAACCACCAACCAACAAAATTTAACAGCCTCTCTGCACTGGAGAGATCACCTTTCCCTCAAAGGCCCAAACGGCATCAGCATCTTTCTGAGGCTCTGGAAATGAAGGCTGTGAAGAGGCATTTAAGAGTAAATGTACTGTGCTGCACACTTGAGCTGCATCTTGCATTCAGCATCTTATTTTCCCCATCTAATCTTCAAATATCCCTCGTTCCCCTCTTCTTCTTTTTGCAGTTTTTATATAATAAGCTATTATGGGAGTTTGAGTGAAATTCTCTTACAATTTAGCTTATTTCCACAAAGAGATTTTGATAAGATCAAGCTGCTGCCTTCTACCCACTTAAAACCCCCCGCTCACACTTCCTGGTAATAGGCTTGTCTCAGACACAAAAGGCTGAACTTGACATCTACCTTGTGATGTCAATGGTTGTTGGCAGGTTGATGGACAGCCAAGAATGGCAAAGTTGCCCCCTCTCTGGCTAATTAGCTCATAGAAGGAAATGAAAGCAATTTCAGCAGGGCTGGCGCTTATCAAAAAATTCCAATCCCCCTGCAGACATGATGATAGACAGGCCTTTTTACACCAGGCTGGCCTTCGAGGCAGGACTGTTATCAGGATTCTGAGGCGTTTCAATGGGCACAATAAACACAGATGGTATCAAGAGGTCAGGCTAAAAGATGTATGAGATCGTACTGGAATGCTGGATATTCAAAGCAAAGCCAATATAATAATAATAATAATAATATTACAAAAACTTGAACTTAGGAAAATCCAGATGTAAGTATGCAATATGTCCGGTGAAAAGATTAAAAGGGCAAAAAAAAAGAAGAAGAGTTTCATGGGTCCAAATATTTATAAGCTGAGCTTCCCACAGAAGTGGAAGCCAGGCGACCCTGAAAAAGCTGCCAGCGTAGCACAGGGCAGAGCAGAGAGTCTGTTTTGTAATGGCTGGGGGATCCTTTCTTTATATATTCTGTACACATAAACACATCAGAGCACACCTCGCTTGGGGGAGGCGACAGGGGCTGCAGAGAGAGAGAGTGTGTAGTGGCATAGAATTACCATGAATAATTAAAAGACTGGTGTGAGCATTCTGGTGCTCTTTGATTGACTCTGAAAGCCCCAGGAAGAAATTGGCAGATGAGAGCAAACTGCGAAATGGCCAGCTCTTTGCTCTCAGCCCCGCCGCCTAAGATTCCCTCAGCTAAAACCTTGAATCAGCAGTGTGCTACGAGGACCTTTTTGTGTCGACAAGCTGCCTAAGATCCAAATTCGGGTCATGAGAAAGGAGAGAGGGAAAAAAGCAAAAGGAGTTGGCATGTGGGTGTAGTGGGGTAACATGCTTGTTTTTCTCTTTTCTTTTCATTCATTCATTCATTGATGTAACTGAAGGTCTGGCAAACTGTTGATGGGATCTGTGCAGGTGTTGATTTCTTGCAGTGAGGTCGATATTCATATAGTGGACAGTCACGTACCAGAATTACAGGAGAACCAAAATGGCCGACGCATGTCACTGCCAGGGAGAGCGGCTCACGGGGTGTCATTGGCAAATCTGCTGAGTGCACATGAAGGAGAGGTCAACTGGGACTGGAGCTTGGCAGCAGCCCCTCACCTTCCCGGAGTGTCCGGATGTGAACGGCATCCCATTACTCATACATATCATTTTGCCAAGCCAGCACCGACGTCCTTAGATATGTGACATGAAGGCCATTCAGCTTAATGAAACCTGCAGGTGACGCGTGTTGTTCGGTTCTAGGCCAGCGACAATCAACCGAGATGCCGAAGTGCGAACTGTCGTCGGGTTTTCCCATCTTCGGTTTTCAGTGGATGTCGATGCTAAAATTCAACCGGTTAAATTGGCTTAGGAAGACAATTGCGTCATTTCACTATAATATCTATGGATTCATAGGAATTAGGATATTTTTTTTGGGGGGGGGGGTTTAATTAAATCTGCTCATGGTCGTGTCTTCTTTCAGGTTTAATCAATGTCTATTTATTTTAACATTACACTTGCTGAAGAATCACCGTCAGCATGTTGCCATGGTTAAGTGCTCAGGACAAAAGCTGTCTGCTGTATGTATACATTCTGTACTCGAGGGGGCGGCTGTGGCTGAGCGGTACAGCGTTCGTCCTCCAACCAGAGGGTCGGCAGTTCGATCCCCAGTCTTGACCATCCAAGTGTCCTTGGGCAAGATGCTGAACCCTTCATTGCCCTTCATAAAACAAAATAATAGATGCACTGTATGAATGTGTGTGTGAGAATGGGTGAATGGCAAACTGTACTGTAAAGTGCTTTGAGTGGTCATCTTGAGTAAATAAGCATAAAATAAATACAAAGATTAGAATAGGAGCTATTGACAAAACGGCCATGTTTTCACCGGTAATGACGTCAATAACAGAAAAACATTTCACTGTAGAGGCCACTGGATAAACAATACGATTATTATCTGAATAATTGGGACATGTTCTTTAGCTTTAATTCATTTAACATGTAACAAATACCCAAATATATAATTAATAACGTGTGTTTGCACCACACAACATTACCACATCACCTCGTGTCCTTTGCATGAGCTCAGTGTACGTTTTTAAATGTTCTGAGAGAGAGCTAACACTAAAATATGTGCGTATCAGCAGCGACGCACAGGAAGCTTGAGGAACAGTTACGACCGAGTACAACACAGATCTCACCAAACAAGCCACTCAACACAAAAAGCTCTACTCATTGACAGTCACCACTGATGAAATGTCAGATGGCTTCCTACCTACCTGACTGCCTGACTGCCTGACCTGAATTTGCAGTTTGATGCCCCTTTGTGTGCGGGGAGGAAAATAGCTTGTTGCCAGGGAAGGTTCTTACTAGAAAGCAGTACAAAGAGAAAACATTTTTAGATCCTGAACTCGAGAGTGTAACTCTGTTCCTGTTTCTAAACTCTTGTGGAATTTAATTGATGTTGCTTTTTCGGAAAGTACAATAATCAAAGCTCTTTAAGTAATATAAAGATTTTAAATGTTGCAAAAGGATTTATGTTTTTTTCCCCCTCCCTCTCTTGTTCGCTGTTGTCATGGTTTTGATTTTTCGTTTGGCCGTTCGTCCTTTCATTCATTCGGCCCACTTTGTTTGTGCAAGTTTCCGATGAATGGAGCCTTCGCTTTGACGCTCTGCAGACTCCTCTCGTCTTCATCCACATCCAAAGAAATCCACAGTGCCACTTTGTGAAGATTAACTGTTTACTTCACACAAAATAACTGGTACATAATAACCACCCATTTGCAAAGTTGTTAAAAATGAGAGGGAGGAAAAAGAGAAAGCAAAAAGAGTGTGTGGCTTCATTCCCTGTTTTCCTTGAGTGACCAGGTAACGTCATCGGCTTTAAGCCCCTAAAGTAGCAAAGCAATAAAAGTTGCACAGTTAACTAGGAAGCCACAGTCTAACTAACGTCCTCCCAAAAACACTACAGACACAATATAGATTAGAATCTTTACATTTTAATCTATCCAGACACATTTAAAGCTGTAAATGAACTGTAAATACACAACCTGTAGAAATGCCATTCCAGATTCTTCTCAATAAAGGGACTTAAACTATTATTTGGTAATTATCAAAGCATCATATGAACTCTATTTAGGATCCTGCAGTTTGCATCTGTCCTCTTGGAGCATCTCATGACCTGCTCCTCCTCACCTGCTCACCTGTTATTCCATCCCCTCCCTCGCTCCTTTGCTTACAATCTGCCGCAGCATTGAAAACAGCTACAGGTTTCAAAGTTATGGCTGATCAGTATATAAACGCTGGCGTGTTTCCACTCGCTCTCTGTCAGAGTGTTTCTGTGCCACGTGCCTCAGCTTCCACAGCGCTCTGGTCTCTCCCTGCCTGTTTTGATCCTGAACGTGTTTTTGACCTTGCCAGTTTGTTTTATTTGAATTTTTTATTTTTTCATCTTACCTCAGCCTGACCTTTTGTATTTTGTTTTGCTTCTTGGATTTTTGCATCACTGCTTCCCCCCCCATCAGTAAAGACTCTTTTACATCTGCCTGCTGAGTCAAGAAAAAAAGGACCCCCACCATATTACAGACTTATATAAATAGGAGACAGTGTCCCTATGGGTATGGGAATGTATGGTTTTCGTTTTGTATGTATCGTGTTGGTGTGGCCAGAAATTCATATCTCCACTATTCTTTACTGAGGCATGAAAGGTTTGACAGCGCTGTGGAACAATAAAGAGAGGAAGGCTGATACAATGGAGGAGGTGTGAAAAATTGCTCTATGTCACTGTCAGTCATACGTAATTTCTCAACCTGGGGTATGTGATTGCGAGCATCGATGCTATGGACGACCCACAATTTTCTACTCCCTTCGATATTACCCGTGACCACGAAAAAAAAGCCCCCCCCCCGGCAAAAAAAATACCCTAAAGTAGCCTTGCAGAAAATGGGAATTGTGTGTCTCTGTGTGTTTGTGTGTGTGTAAGAGCGTGCGTCTCTCTGTCTGTGTTTGTGTGTGTGTGTTTGTGTGAGAGAGGAAGGGATGATGGGAGAAGAAAGAGAAGAAGGAGAGGGAGCTCTGTAGGTAGGCAGTGAAAGTAATGGTGCTGTTTATGGATTGGGGCTATTTTGTACATCAAAGTACACAGAAACGGAGAGAGAGCGAGCGAGAGACACAGGGAGACAGTGAGGGAGAGAGAGGGAGGGGAGAGTCTGCTGCAGGCCATTTGATTGTCATTGTTTCTCCTAGGTCATGTGGGAGTGTATACGCCTTGTTTTTAGTCTTTTTGTTTTCCCTCCTCTGTTCCTGCTTTCCTTCGCAGTAATATCAAGCAACACTGTTGAAAAATGCTATTGACACAAGACTGTAACAAGCGCAGCCGGCTCTTCTTTGTTGTTTTCCGTGGATCAAAAACTCCAGATTGCTCTGTGTCCTGCCTCTCCCTGTGTCTCTCTAATATGCCGTATGCGACCTACCCTTCTAAGCCTTTCATAATCATTTTAAAGTAGTCAGTCTTAATCGCTTCATCCCTCTCCTTAATCTCATCATACCTATTCTTTAATCTCCTCAGAGAAATACTCTGTCTGCATACACAGTTATTCCCGGCGTAATCATTATGGATATATGGTCTAAATGTGCATGTTTCATTTTCCTTTCGGGGCCCCGAGATTTGATTTCATTATTCCTCGCTAATCTGGCTAACCACCAAACATCTGTGCAGGTACCCGTAGACACACAGACTCACACACACACACACACACACACACACCAGAAACACACACATATCCAACTGATGTCCCGAAAAAGCCTGGAATACGCAGCCGACTGTCCATTTCTCACAAAAAAGGTTGTTTTACTTTTTGTCGGAATTAGAGTTTCCAAGCCCAGTGGAGAATGTGGAGAAGTTAATGGAAGGCGACGGGAAGAGGGTACCGTCATGCTTTGACGTACATTCACACCCATGTTAATCACAAAGTCGCAAAATGGAGCCTCTTCCTCTTTTCTTGACACTGCAGCGTGTCCTTCAGGTCTCCTTCCAGCATCATGTGTGAGAGCCTGTCCAAAGAGATTTGACAAGGGCCCTGCAAGGAGAAGGAAATAAAACCCAGAGAGATGAGGCAAACATATTAATCTTGTTAAGTTAAACGACGACCCCCACCTCCCCCCCTCCGTGCTCCTCCGCTCCACTCCTCTTTCCCCCCGTTCCCCCCCAACCCGGATAATGTGCAGTGCTCACAATGAAAAATCAGCTAATTTCAGACCACGACTCAGTCTGGCTTACAGAGGCTCTTAGGGTGGTGCTGAGCTATGTGCTACTCCTCCATTAGTCGCCCCCCCTCCACCACTGTCTCTGTCGCTGTTTCTGTGTCTCTCTCTCTCTCCCTCTAACACACACACACACACACAGTCCATCCTCAGTCCCCCGCTCTCTCTCTCTCTCTCTCTCTGCACACGCACACACTTACAGGAAAACACTCGCACACATTTATCTGGGCCCCTCATCCCCATGTCCGTCCGTGACCTTGAGATGTATGATGGATGTGGGTCTCTGATGTAAGTGAGTTTTAAGTTTTGGATTGACAGGGATGGAACATATTGATTATGTTACTGAGAGAGAGAGAGAGAGAAAGGGAGTGGTGGGGGGTGCGGGGGGTTGAAAGACAAACATACAATCACACAAATTACTGGGGGGGGGGGAGGAAAAAAGGAATGCTTCCGTTCAGAGGGTTGATGGACAATGTTTCCCCCTTGTGGTGCAGGAAAGCAGGTAGGATGCTTTTTGCTGTGTTTCTTTAAAAGCCAAGCGGAGCGTCTGAGGAAACGGGGGGGGGGGGGGGTAGGAGTTTGCTGAGTGCAGCGACTGTGTTCCCTTTGAGGAATAAAAAGGGCCATGGAAATTAAGCCCCGGTGTTAAATCTCTTTCTCTGCGTCTGTCTCGCCAAACTAACCCACTCTCTCAGCATCGCGTAATTGCTCCTTCCACAAAAAGCCGTCTTTAATTGGTACGAAGTGGCGTCACAGGTGTGAATGTGATGGCGAACGTTGGCTTCAGAGTGAGCGTCATCTCGAAGCCTTCTGTCTCACAGCTGCATCCCTAACTGAACCACATCTGTACGACCGGTGAGCACATTAGGTTTAAAATAAAGACGTGACATTTTTATCTTGTGTCAAAAACAAAAAAGAAAGCAAGTGAATGTGCCCCATATTTAATTTTTGTCTTTGTGTGCCTGCAGAGCAAATTGGGAAATCTTATCAGTCATCTCTGGAAGATGTTGTACAGCAAAAGAGAAAATGGCTTTTTGATTTTTCACTTGAGTGACTGTCTCTGCTATTCCATGCTTTCTAGTGGTACAGTATGATGTCTCCGCTGGGTAACGTGATTATTCTTTAGCTTAAGTGACCAGTGAAAAGCCCACATCTCTGTCATATCCTGACACATTTCCCTTTTACATCCTCTGGATCATCTTCCTGCTTTTGCAGAACAATGGAGGTCAGCCCACTAATGGTGACCACTGCATTTCAGAGGGCACGAGAGAAAGTGGGGAGGCAGACAGACAGAGAAATGAAAAGAGTCAGAGAGAAGCAAACTTAGTAGAGCACTGAGTATCAAAACCATTGCATCTCTGCAGTTGTTGCAGCGCCGTGCCAGTGAAGGTTGAGCAGGTTGAACGGTTGAGCATGAAAAATCTCATGTAAAGTATAATGATGAGTTGCATCTATAATATCGTATCATTTGCAGCCTGTCCGGTTGGGAGTGAATCCAAACTGACCAACAGACAGACGGGTGACACATTGAACCATGTGTCACTTGGCTTTTAACAGTTGCTGGTATGCACGTGCATGAATGTATTTTCACCAAATGTCCGAGCATATGGTCACCCCGTGACTGTATAGATGCCATTAATGCTGCACAGCCCTGAGAGCTTTACTGTCATCATGCAAGGCCTTGATGCCACTGCCGGTCTCCACCATTATGCCACCGCTTTTAAGCCCTTGATGACTGTGTACCATGAAAGACGGAGATTATTCCTCAAATGTGCAAGGGAGATGGAGCAGATTATCTATGCGCAGATATCTCTACACCGCCGTAATTTAGCACTGATGCTCTCAGTTTCTCTGACAGCCTAATGTTCGGCTGCATGGGGCTGAAAGCTTTAGTTTATTCATGATATCAGAACGTGGCACTTTTCTGCAAGCTTTCTAAAAGGAGTTGCATAACAAAACAACTGCAGTGCTAATGCCGACAACATCAACACAAGCCGTATTCAGTCTGACATTAAAGATACAGAGGGACTCGTCTGTTGGATATTTGCTCCGCGGTGACCTCATATGGGGATTAACTCTATTTTAGGTCAGAGAAAATCTGCTTATTATAGATGGCATGAAAGTGTCATTCCTCCTGGGGAAACTGCAGTAAGATCATAAAGAGGCTGACCAGTGACAGAGAGCTGGGGCTGTGAAACAGGCCTGTGATAGTATGTGTACGGGTGAGTGTGAGTCTCTGTTTCATAGGATAGGTAGTGAGTGGGGGGTTTGCCTCAGCAGCACAGATGATAAGCATTAAAGGGATAGTTCACCCCAAAATTTAAATTCACTCATTATCTACTCACCATTATGCCGTTGGAGGGGTGGGTGAAGTGTTTGAGTCCACAAAACACTTTCGTAAAACAACATCAGAAAAAACCTGAAATGCCTACATACCGCTCCTGTGGTATCAACCAAGTGTCCATAAACCTCGACAAATTCAAATTCAACTCGAAACGGCGTCATTTACACCGTGTTTTTACCCTAAATGTCCGCTGCACTAACTAACTAGTTTACGAACACTTGGATGACACCACAGAAGCAGTACTTATATTTATTTAACAGAACACTCACTAATAATAATTGTTAATAACAACAAGTGGGATTATGAGATTCCAGACCTCAAATAGAGACAATACACTGAAAAACCTGGTGCTCGTTTGCTGTTCATTAGAGTCTCTAAGTCTGGTCAGGACTCGCATATTCACACTCTATGCTGAACTATTTATGTTGAATCAATTTCAGGTCAAATAGCGTAAAAATGTGCATCGGAAAATGGATGAGTTTGAGGAGATGAACAGGGGACGGCCTCTGAGAGTCCTGCAGAAATCACAAGGGCCACGACATTCTTTAGCTGAGAGAGAGGCAAGAACCCTTTCAAGAACAAGTACAGGAGAATAATTGGAGTACAAGTGCTAGACTCGCATTACCGGATCATGAGGGTAAGTGCTCGGGAGTTGGTGTGTGTGTGTGTGTGTGTGTGTGGACAGAGAGGGCGAGAGCAGAGCCAGATAGAGAGACAGACAGAGTGAGATGGAGACAGAAACACAGGGTTAGACCTAAAGGTTGCTGGAGGTCAGAGCAAAGGCAGTAACATGACCTGAAACCAATGTTTCACAGCTGCAGCGATGGAGGAGGGGGGCACACAGATCTCTTGAGACACGTCTGAGGTTAACAGCCTGCCAAATGCCCATCATGTGGGTTACCCCTTCATATCTCCCACAGATGGATGGAGATCTCTCTGTGGTGCCAGTCATTGCAGTGGTAGTCTGTATCCAAAGGTTTTCCCTCACAAACAGATGGATGTCTCTCTGTGAGGTGACAAACATATCGAAATGAATCATCTAAAAATTGCTCTGATCATTTCGAGGAGGTACAGGTTCTGTGCTCCTGCGCTAAAGAGCGCCGGGGATTTATATATTTTTTAAACTTAAGAAGCCGATATAAGTCAACACAGTGCAAATTTATTTTATTTTTCCTTTTCATTCTCATCCAGCTCTGATGAAGTGAAAAGGAGTGTGTGGAGTTTCCTGGTGACATTTATTCTCTGCTGAGATTGAGATTTCGCTTGTTGATCAAAGAGCAAACGGAAACATGAGAGCGAGGAGCGAAGCAGCTATAAAAAGAAGGAAAACTGTCTATTCGCAGGTATATTTTCCCAAAAAGTATAACTTCTGAAAAAAGTAAAAACGGAATTAACAATGGAATTACGAGACATGAGAGGAACCCTCTATAGATGCACATCAAAGCCGACGTGATTCCTCAGTTTGTGGAGAATACCGAGAGAAGCCTGGATGTTTCTCTTGCAGCAACTTTACTTGTGGAATAAAACTACTTCCTTTTTTTTTATTTATCTTACCTGCTTTTAGCAAGGACAGCAGGGTGGATAACAGCAAGAGACCATCAGGCGATGAGATCACACCAGACACGACGCCCATCACCATGTTGATGTTCTGACTCATGAATACTCAGTAGTTTCAATATTCATATATTCACTCCCTTTCTGGACTCTGCCAACTCCGGAGGGAAATATCCGCTTCTCCGACTGATGCATGCTCCACTATGCTCACCAGCTTTTTACTAACTGTGTCCGTCCGTTGTTTGGCCCTGAGCAGATCGTAAGATCGATTTTAAGAGTTTAGCCTTTTGATGGGAGCAGTGGGGTTGACCCAAAAACAGAGGAGTTGTCGACCAGACAGCTTCTCTGAAGGTCACTACAACTCGTCCATATTGTCCCCTTATAATCACAGGGCCACATCCATGTTAACTGCTCTAATGACCAGAAACATAACAACATGTGGGGGACGCTATGTGAAAGTCTTGAGCTTTGGATGTCTGCAAGATTCTACTCCCAAACTGGGAGGTGTAAGGTTGGCACTTCACCTTGTTTGGTACATAAATGTTACCAGTGAATATTTTTCAATTGCAATCCTCCAAAAACTAATTTTGCAACCCACAATTATCTCCAAGTCCAATCTGGACCCACCCTGCCTGTTAACATATGTCTCTCGACCGACAGTCTCGAACATCAACTGGATTACGGCCTCTTTCTTCTCTGGTTATGGGGGTTGAGTTGTGTCCGTAGAAGATTGTCAATTGTCGCAGCACCTGTGCTCCTGCAACTGTCGGTGTGTTCCTCAGCCACGACATGCTGAGCTAGCTTGTGGCCATCAAAAGGTAAAGCCGCTCAGAACCGATTTACCACCGACTATTTTGATCTTTCATTTTGAACAAATCCTTGCGGCGGACTAGGCTTCATATAAGATGATTTTTATGTACTACACAATCATTTTGATATCTGAAAAAACTATACCTGTGAATTTATATAAATATGTTTTTTACCTGTTACACTACCGTGTTTCCTGGGTTACCATCGGGTGGGCTTGAATGTATAAGCTTGAATAATATGCTCCATTATCTCTTTCTGTTCATATAAATAACATACTTGGTAGAAAAAGGCCATGAGGCTTGTTGAGAGTGTGAGTTAGCGACAGCGAGAGAGGCACATTCTATAACAAGAATTTACTTATTTTTACTCTACGAAAACACACAGTTACCTCTTGTTATCTTGACCGCGGTTGTGAGGTGTGAACCTATGTTCCATTACGACAAGCTTCTAGTCAGCAGATGAAATGTTGAGTTGTTAGTCACTAAAACTCCAGGCCATAATTAGTCAAAAAAGAAAACGCAGTCGTTACTTCTGTAAGGTTTGTTTCAGAATGGCACCATATACACACGTAGATTTAACCCTCCCCCACTCTTGACTTAAATTATGCTGAATGCATTGAACTAATTTATATACTACTATGTTTAATTATTAATTTAGTATTAATCATTTATGATTGTCTTGCTCCATTATTGGTCTGGATCAATCTGCAGTGGATCCTCTCCCTGTCGTGCCACGTGAAGCAGAACCGCACTGAACTGAATTGAGACAGACGGAGATGGACAGAGACAGAGAGAGATATTGTTAGAGTGATAGAGCGAGTGTGTTGCGTCTCGCTCTCTCTCTGCATGCTGAACTTCATCGGCTGACAGTATAGCTGCAGTAAAGGGTCATCATGTTATCCAGCCACTCAGCAGGATTGTACTCATCCTGTCCTCCTCTCTCTCTCTCTCTCTACCCCCTCCTCCTCTTCCTCTTTATTCTTTTCCTTGAAAAACATATTAGTTTGCTTCATTCTACTGGATATTGAGTCTGGAAACAGCCCATCAAACTAATGTTTGAGAGATCATTGTTCACAGACTACTGTTTGGACTAAAGTACGGTGTTATTTTCCGAGACAGATGATTAAGATTTTCATATTTTTTTAAATGTACTCGAGACAAATGGTGTTTTAACAGCCTCACTATTTTACTCGCTCTGTGGTTTGATAAAAGAGAGTGTACTTGACATTATTAAAGACAGAGGCCTCTCTGCATGCGCATTAATTATCCGTATCAATTTTGCCATGAATTGTGATCACCCTGGGTGAATGTTCATTCTGCTCTTGCCATGTTAAGGTGCACTGCAGATCCATTCATATTTTTAGTGCTAACACAATTTGAAACAACCATGCCTTGAAGACTTGAAGTCTCTCTGATGTTTTAGCACTATAGGTCTTATGACTAGCAGGACTTTTTTATTGGATACTGGAGCTCGGAGATGATTGATACTTAGAAAGAGACCCTTAAGATGAAAGCCACTGATGAGTCAGGGATGGAAATCCTCAGAGCTAAATGTCCTCTACGCTGCCAAGGAACGACTTTGTCCTCAGCTGCAAAAAAGATTTGGATGGAGGTCAATCCTGAATCTTTTATTGTTGGTTTTAATATCTGAATTGCCTTGTGACACTGGGCCTCTGCAAAAGGCCAAGTGGAATTTCTAAAAACTTCAGGAAAGTGAAATCTCGACTAGTTTCATTTTGGTAATATCATACATTTTGACTTTCATATTACACTGTGCATGCAAGGTTCCCAATGTCCCCCTGGGTCTGTGCACATTGTGTAGATACAATCAGTGAAAAGACAATGAGGCCCAAATCTAACTATTGTAGAGCTGCAACATTCTAAATACCACAACCCTTAATATTCAACTAAATTGCATGAGAAAATGCTATATTTTTGAAAATGTCTTATGTTGTATAAATGTACCAGTGTACATCGGAAACGACTAGTTTGTGTTTCTTGAAGACGTTTCATCTCATCCAATGGGCGTCTTCAGCTACTCTGAACAAAGGTACCATGACCTGGATGACTGAGAATCACATTTTCAATGAGCACAATGTTTTTCAGTTGTGTATTTATTACATATTGATAACTAAATATCAGTAACATATCCACCGACAATGTGTTTGTTTTCCACCACAACCTCTGAACTAACCCTACGATATTTACTTGTGCTCACTAAAGAATAAGCAAAGTACACTGAGTGCCTAAAGATAAACATGGAAAAGTTAACGTTATGGAAAGATTAGGATCTGCTTAAATGCAGAAAAAGTGAACTTAAGTGAACTTAATATATGTCGTCCTCCATTTATCTATTTATTTATTCATCCATTCAATCATTTAAAAGAAATCCGCCTCAGAACACAATAGCCAGCAGTTATGTTGCCACCCCGACATAATTGGGAAAACAGCTTAGTTGGAAGTGAATGGATTTTCGCGGAGAAGGGTTTGAGAGTTTTCAGCATCTATGTCACTGGTTTGAAAAAATCCCAGTGTCTTTAATGTGCTTTAGGCTTTCACTGCACAGTATGTTTCTACTCTGATCATTATTTTCTCCATTCATAGTCCTAGTTATTACTGATTATCCCTAAATGTTACTCTGTATGGCTTTAACATGAAGTTACATTGTAACAACCATCCTGATATACTGTTCACCGTGTGTCGGTGTGAGTTGAAGCAGAACATTTTGTCATTTACAATGTACAGAGTCTCGTAGTGAAACAACCTTGGAGGTGGGATGTCAATCCTACCAGGGCCAGCATTGAGGCAGTGACTCTGATAATACTCTGACAATCGAAGAACGAATTGGCACGACGAGAATGAAGCTTTTAGATCCAAGGCTGTTGCATAGGAGGACGGATGGATAGATGCAGTTATGTGATTTAGAGAAGATCTTACTGGAACATTTGATTTGAGACAACGGTTGGAAAGAAACCCTCAGTAGGATCATTCCTCTTTATTCGGTTATTAAACCTTATTAAAAAATGACTCGCAGGTCAGGAATCCAACTGCCTTTTGATTAAAATCATAATTAATTAAAACCCTCATCTGCTTAAGACTAAAAAGATATTATTATCTTTTTGCCCAAGTGAAATGAAATGTAGGCTCGTCCTCTTGAACCGTTGTCAACCGGTCTTTTAATCAGTTTGAGGAGAGAAGGGCCCCGTGGTGAGATGGAGCCAGATAGACACGAGTCTCATGGTTGTGTGTTCTCATATTAAGCCTGTCTGAGGACACGGCTACTTGTCAGAACAGGTCACTTTAATTGATTTATCTGCTTGGCACAGCTGTGTGCACACTACAATCTATCTTGTTTTAGAATGCAATTTTACTGGCTGCATCACAACAGCTCCTCGACAGGAAATCAATACATGGCATATATATACCGTCCAAAAGTCTGAGACGACTTTCCCATTCACCTGAATATATATATATATATATGAAAAGTCTTTACCTTGGCTCATTGAATGGACATAATGGTGTAGCCGGTTCGGTTTTTTCCTTCCCCTCTCTGACCTACACACAGATTACTGAATATTTTGCCCATTGCTTGTCGAGGTCGGGCCATTTTTTTGATGTGAACTAGTCACCAACCGCTATCAGGCAGTTTTACTCTGTATTTTCCTTTACCTCTGTCGTTACCATCTAGCAGTGAACCTGCCAGGGTGAGAAGTATTATACACATCACTACCTTTCAAATAGAGACAGGAGCAGGAAACCGGCTTGGTGCTGGTGAGAGGAGATGGAGCTTCGCACTATCCTATTCTGTCTCAGGAGAAAGTGATCTGAATTCATCTGAACAAGGATTCCTCTCCTTTTTTTGTGCTTACAGGAACTTGTACCAGAGTACCTGGTTTCCAGGGTGCCTGCTGGAACACCGACTGTGCTAAAAAGATCTGCCAGTCATTGTTAGCTTTGTGTTGGCTAGGACCAACCTTTCTATAATAAATGATTGATCCCCACAAATTTAGAAAAAAATAAAGTTAGTTTGCTGCATGATGGCTGTTCTAGAGACCTTTTGACTCCTATAGCCCAGTTGTGCTGAAATTCTGATAATGGTTTTACAATATGGGCCAATAGGATTTATAAAACATTCATACTTAACTTAAAGCATTTTGAAACTGATGCCTGAGAAATACAATGGAGACCAAGGCATTGGGTGAGATATTTTATGTATATATAATGATGGAAGCCAATGAGTAAGTTAGGACATATTGTGTATAGTGCAGCAAAGTTCATGTTACGGAGGTTGGGGATGGACAAGTAGGCCACTGTTTTCTACATGGAACAGATGTTTATTGCTATTTCTTTAGTCTACTACCATATAACAACCTTAGCCATGTGCATCTTATTATAATCGTTGTCGTGGAAGTTTCCTGGAAGCTGGTGAAAGGAGAACTCAGGCAGCAGCTGATGTCTTATGCAGAAGATTTTAGATATGAAAGTCGCTAAACGTAGACACTACAATCTACTGTTGGTTGGGCCTTTATCCATAACCCGACCTTTGCTTAAAGAGAGAATGGAGTATCTGTGGACTTTAGACAGGCACTATTCTCCTGTACAGATATAATATACAATATACATAATATATAGTGGCATATAGAGTAATGTGTGAGGATCAACAATCGTGATGCTGAAGGTACTCTTTAATTTAAACCATCATCATTCCCTTGATGTGACTAATGAATAAGTGGTTGTTCCACAATGTGAAGTTCCCTTCCATAACACGGTTCCTCTCTGCCTTCATATGAATGTTTATTTAAAAGACAACGATGCGTACAGCAAAACATTGAGGTGTTATTACAAATTTATAAAGGTGCTAGTTTGTAATTTTAATATTTAACACATTATCAGTCGCACCTTTCTTCTGAGGAAAGTAATTGTTATATTGAGAATAAATTTGGCATAACTCAAATCAGTGCATATGTTTAAACCTTCCATTTAAACGTGTTATACGTGATCAGATTGAAGACAGATTGTGACCACACAGAGCACAAGTGATTCCAAACCGTGTACAACTGTAATGCAGAGTGACTGTTAAAAAACAGCAAGGTAGGCTATTAGCCTTTAGCTGGCAAACGCACAACGTGGTCCAACACTGGACACACATGTTCAAATGTTAAGATCATTTTTTTGCACATTTTAATAGAAACAGAGTCTCATTTTATTGATAGAATCAGTTTTCCATGCTATTATGAGTAATTTTCTCTACAGTCTGCTCTGCACTATTCAGGTACTGTGCGTCTATTTTAATCTTCTTGAACCGCAGCACAATTGGAGGCTTGGATTTACTAATTGTTTCGTAAAATGGTAATAATGAGCCATTATTAACGAAGAGGAAAATCACCCTTATCCGCTGCATAATCTCTGAGTTGCAGGAGAGAAAATCCTGCTGTATCTTTCTCTTTGGCTGATGATTGGATCGATAAGATAATGGAAATGATAATTTCGCCATGTGGAACAGATGGATACAGAGAAGCGAAGAGTAGAAGAATCTAAAAGTGTTTCACTGCAATTTCTAAGCCTGTATCTGAGTAATTTCCCTGGAGCTAAGTAGACCCGTCAGTGTCCAGCTTGCTCTCTCCCTTCATTGCACTCACACAGGGCCTTCTCCCTTCTCCCTTCTCCCCCATACACAATGGATACGTTTCTGGCTTCGTCCCTCTGGGTTTTTTTTGATTCACTTGAAGAGAGCCAGAACGGACACCTCCAGCGATGGCAGGGCATGGCGTGTCTGCGCAGACCAAACACAGTCTCTGCAGAAAGTCATCTTTGTTTTAACTGATCAAGCAGCTCAAAGGATGAATACAACGCTAGTTCAACATGGATCAGTCATCGTGTTCAGATGAGGATTATGAGGATAAATGTGGAGGCTCTTTCATCGATGTGACCTCTGTACTTCCTCTTTATTATCAGTTGTCATTCAATATAATTTTGTTTTGATTATCCAAAATACTCTGTACTTGGGTTCAAAAGCTGCAGCATTGTACAAGAGAATATTGTCAACTCACTGTAGTATGCAGTCAATGTACTTATTTGCACTGAATCCCCACAGTTTTTTACTTTGCTGCCTTTGAAATGATAATACAAAAAAATAATAAAGGAGGGGAAAAGAACAGCTACAACATAAAAAAAAAAAAAACAGCTCGAAGAAATCAGTCTTAATATAGCGATAAATTGCAGCGGCTCGCAAAGCTAAATGAAAAAAAAAAAAGAAAGGCAGAGGTTTGAAATTCCCCAGCTTGTTTGTCTGGCTGAGCGGTCTTAATTTGGTTGTATTGCATTTATGCCTCGTGGTTGATACTGAGCAAGATGAATCATTGTAAAATATGAGCCAGATCAGCTGCTTGTTTCCTGGAGGTAAAAGCTTGTAAGACCTTCTGGTAAATACACCCAGAAGAGAGAGCATGTCCCCGGAGACAAAAGAGGAGTAAAAGCAGGAGAGAACGATAGAGGGGTCGTGGTAAGAGGAGGATGCATGTTTCCCTTCCTTTTGTTTGATTCCCGATAGAACATCCTGTTGTGTTTGTGCGCAACTTTATGATCATACGAATTTTCCATTTACCACAGGGTGAAAGGAAGGGGAGATTAGAGGAGCTTAATAAAGCGTGGTAACGTGGATAGTCTTGCTATACAGTACAGGATGTGATTAGCTATCTTTAGGAACTCACCTTTTTTTTGCCAGGCCTTAATCTCCTGCCTGTCATCCAGATCATCTAAAAGTGCTGAGAGGCTGACCCCCCCCCCCCCCCCAAGCCACCCACCGTGTCTGAAATCAGAAGATCTTTGCAGTTGTAGCAAATCTCCGAGGCTAGCTAATACCCTGAGTACAAACTGCGGGTTTCTGATAATGCCTCGCAAAATCTTTCATCTTGACATAAGCTGGCATATGCTGAGTGGCTCCACGTGTTTATCTTAAGGCAACAAAAGCAGGGGCCAAAACATGTAAGGTAATCACTTCAAAGACCTCTGTGCTTGACTCCGCAGTTAGATCCTGTTTTCTTTCTAATCAGCCGTTGACCGTGCAGGCATTGTGTGCATCTGAAATTAGTTTACGAGACGCTGCTACAGTATGGTGGGAAAAGCAAATTGGGTCTTTGCTCCTGAGAAATGTTCGTGCAAGGAAACAAGCTTTGTAAAGCAAGCCCCAAATTAGCCCCGAGCTTTGATGACCTTCTTTTGAGCAACCAGCCGAATATTGGCATGAATAATGACACGGAGATGACAAAACCGGATAAAATCTGTAACATATCTGTCCAACATATCTGTCTCCGATATGCAAATATAACCAGCAGCAACCGCAGCAGCGTGTGTGTGTGTGTGTTCAGTTTCTGTAGTTTCTCTTTGCTTTCATCTTTTGGCACCCTAAAAATACGTAGCTTATCTTCAAAATGTATTCACTTGCATCTCTCTCATCTAGAGGGCAGATGAAGATCAGGCTCCCGAACCCTGTAAAATATAACATAGCATACGAGGTGTTGCCAGGCAAAAACCAAAACGGCAAATTAGATTATTTCAGGAAACGCTGAAACAACCAGTGTCTTAAGACAAGACTCTTTTTCCTTTTTTTTCTTTTAACCTCTCGCTTTTGGTAAGGTTCATATGAACAGAGCGGGAGGTGAAAGACAGACAAATGTGACAGGGCATGAACCTCCCCTGTTGAGTAATGGAATTAAATGACAGCTCTTGAGCGAGGAGGGGATGCAGAGAGGGAGCGAGAGCAAGGGAGAGAGGAGTGGGGGGGATTTTGTCCAGCCAGGAAATTGAAGCCATCACAAGCAAATTGAGTTCAGGTCCTTTTGGTGGGCAAGAGCAGACCAATCAATTTGGACTACTACTCAGTGCCTGTCAGCCTCACAGAAGGACACCTTGGCATCCAATAATAGAAGCACAGTAAACAACTGAAGTCCTGGCTCAGTTAGTCTCAGCTAACAGCTAGCTATCCATAGTAATTTCTCCCCAGGGGAAACAAATATATGGCAGTGGTGTGCGTCATCCTTATATGAGCGAAAGAAATTGTTGCACTGCAGTGTGTTTGTGTGGACACCGGGTAATGGCTGCCAAGATGAAGGTTGGACCAATTCCTCTAACTGCGGCGTCCTTTTGTCGTATGATTGAAGAAACGGATGCTCGTTATGAGATGAGACAATAAAATCTTTCACCTTCACTGCTCAAAGGACTCAAATAAGGCCGAGGGACAGTCTTTGCTAGTGAATAAACCTACCAAGGCCTCTCTAGGCTGGAAGCACATCTAGGTTGGTTGTTTGGCCTTTCCCTTTTGCTAATCTTTGGACAGTGACACAACAATCTTGCTAATTATCCCGATTACACAGCAGGAACGCACTACATCTCAGTTCTGAGGCAACAGTCGACGAGGGGTGGAATCATACAACCCCAAAGGCCTAATTATCTCTGTTGGTTCCCAATTAATCCATTAAGTTGTTTTGGCTCAGCTGCGAGACCTGAGGCACCGGTTTATATTCCAATACGTTGCACCGTCACACAGCAAGGTTACGTGAGCTTTTTTGTTTTGTTGTAATTCACTGTTAAAACTGGGACGCCGTGCCCTTTCTCTTACCTTAAAGTGCCTTCACAGACATATCCAGGGATCTGTGATGAGTTGAATCCTCAACCTTTCCCCAGAATACCCTCCGTCAAATAATTAACATTTACAGTAATCCAGAGCAACCCTCAAATTTAAGGGCCCCGGTTGTGCTGAAAATACCGCTCCAGACCTTTTTATTCCCCTTGTGGAACTCATCTGTTCATCTGTGAAGCCTCCCAGCCTCCTGCCTCTGCTGGCTTACTTTGATGAGGTTCCCTCGGCTTACCATATGTAAAACTGCACTGATGGTATTGATGACTGGCAATGCAGTCAATAATCATTTATGTGATAAGCCACTGAACTTGTGCGGGAGGCTGAGAAAAGGCTCCGGGGCCAAGACGGGTTATGAGATTCATGGTGATACATTAAGTTTGTTTACACATTGCCAATGAGCCACTGGAACCGGCTCTTTGAATATTGCAGTCTCTTTAAACTAATCTTCTGACTTTCAGCCTTGGTTGTTTTTTTTGTTTTTTTTTTATTATTTGGTCCGCTCTGCCATCCCCATTTTTTCCTCACACCAATATTGTCTTTCTCCCGTTGCTGTTCTGTCATAAATTGGTAACAAGGGATGGTGAGAGGAAAACCAATAAACATAGCTTTTGTTTTATATGACAGTGGCAGTGCTGTGTCCCAGTTGAAATATTATTTGGCAGGTTGGTCCCCAGTGAGCACATGCAAATTTGCAAACACTTATATACCAGTAGTGCACAGCCTGTGCCATTTAGTTTTCTTTTATATGGATAGGGAATGGAGGTACCCATCTTTACAAAAAACAGCTGAGCTTGTCGTACAGTTTATGTAACTCGCAGACGTCCTTGTTTTGCTCTCTAGGGATTTTATTGCTAGATGTGTAATAAGTTATTGCTCCAGGAAATTCTTCAAAAGCAAACATTATTTTGAGTGTATATCCGCGGCTTGTAAGGCATATATCTTTGTGCCGAACTCAAAATATTACTGAGTAATATTTGGGTTTGTGTGACAAGCCTGCAGCCTAATGGTTCTTCTGACATACTGTGGCTGTGGAATTTGTAAGCATTGCAGTGACGCGGTTTAAATGGGTCCCTTAACGTTGTAAGACAGGTAAATGTATGACTATTGACATCTCTTCAAATTGTCACACAGAAAAAAAAGGTATTTTCTGCCATGCTAGCAATTCCATTACTGATTTTAACTGAGGGAATAAGTGCTGGGAGCTGCCTTTCCTTAGAGATGCTATTATTCCTGCACTAAATTCCATTATATACCTTACAAAATCTAGGTGCATAAATTGACTCTGTCAGCTTTTTCACTTGCAATGGGAGACACTTCTATGTTAAGATTTTGGCCCTGGGAAAGTCCACAGTGTAGATATAGTAGCAGTTTCCAGATTTCTCAAAAAATAGAATTTTGAATTCCACAATTAGCAGTACACTTACAAAGTGTTTTATTTTGACATCTTACATTTGGATTTGGAGAGAAGCCTCTGAATAAACCAGAAGTGAGGAAGCCTCTCGTGTCTGCCTGTGTGTCGAGGGAGTTTTGCCCTGCTTCACGCTGTGTTGCACATTCACACCTGTCTTCGGAGACTACGCCTGGTTTGTTCCATACGTCGCTGTGTTCGGTGTGATGGTGTAATGTTTTAATTAAAAACGGTGAAATGGTGTGTTTTGAAAAAACAATACTTGATTGGCATGGCTTTGATTATGAATGTGATTTTATTGGTTTTTATCTCTAAGCTTTATTAAGAGCCAGGAAATACCAACCATTATTGTGTTGATTGCTAACAACTTAATACAGTACTGTCACTGGAGTGCTATAGTGTATTATTAAGGATGATATAATACATCAGAGCAGTTATATGGCTGAAGCTAGTAGTTGTGCAGTCCTTTCAACAGATTTGCATGGCAATATGATGCAGTGTGAATGCTGAACAAATAATACTTTATAAACCTCATCATCATACAAATGGGCGGAGGTTATAAAATATCCCTGCTAGGTGTTCAGTTATAAATAGAAAGCTGTTTAGTGCATGCATTGTGTTATTCATTTATTATTATTTTTTTTTAATAATCTTCCACGGAGACACACGAGTAATCTTTTGCCTGTTCAGCTTACATGATGACCACTGGGCAAAATGCCTTGTTGGCTGTTAAGTTGATGGCTGCAGAGATGGAGCATCGCTGCGCACAGATGATCCGTCATCCTCATTTACAAAGCTCCACTGACACTGAGTATTACTGTAATTCCTCATTTGTCCCTGCTGGCTCGCCTCAACATTACCGTGCTATGTACCTATCAGATCTACTTCACCCATCAAAGACATTATCAAGCCAGCGCCCCTCCTTAAACTCCAACAAATGGAAATGGAAACACGCCTCTGTGTGACATGTGACATGAATTGCTTAGTGGAATTACAGTCGAGTACATGAATCTACCTGCTCAACCTGACCACCGGTATTAAAGACATGGCCGTCACACACACACACACAAGCCTCTCTCCCGCTGTGGGAAATCAGAGCATCTTGCCTCGGGCTGTTGGTGTAAATATTGAGAATCAGAAGCTGTGGCTGAGTGGGTCACAAAACAAGGCGAGAGAGCCAGAAAAACGACCAAATAAGAGAACAAAAGGAAAAGATGAAACGCGAACAGGAAGAACAAAGTCGGTGGGTAGTGTCGGGGAATAGGTGGGTGGGCTGAGCTTCCCAGCATGCTCTGAGGCGATGCATTTATGGACATGAGTGAGAGTTAAGTTGTCACTTGATAGGTGGTCATTAAATTTACTGTTTCGATAGTTTGCTGTGCATTTTACAATACGACAAATGTCGCATGCATGCAATAGAGCTTTTCCTCCAGTTTAGGTACAGAATAGCACATTGGATTTGTCCTCAAACCAACCTGGGGCCACGTGAGGGTTTGGAGACCGGGCAAGCCTGTGCAGGAAGGCGCCAGCGGTACTGGATAACACCAATAATCAGGGAAGTTGTTGAGGGCAAGGAAGGTGACACTAGCGATGTCACTGAGACACTCGAGTTATAGACCTGTTTTGTTGAAGCTTCTTTTTGAGTGTTGGAGTTAGTCGATATTTTATTGGGATATAACGTTGCTCTCGCTCTACATTATTGAAGCGGACCCTCCTGTGCAACCAGGCCAGGAATGGTGGGGAGGCTTCAGCTGAACTGACAAAAGAGACAGTGGTTCTCTGCAGGGGATCTACAGCAAAACCTTGCAGTTGCTCAGTGGAGAACCTCGCAGCATGGAAAGTGCTTGTAAAGTTAAAGCCAACTGTCATACCGGGAAGCATCCACACAGTTAAGTGATCGACCCAGTGAATTCTAACAAGGAGGCCTCGCCAGCTGCAGAGATGGAAGGAACAGGATGGGAATGTTTAAGAATAGGACCAGCGTTGTTTCAGTATTTTGCTATTTTCAGTATTTTGCTATTTTCAGTCATCTAAGTGGATCGTGTAATGGAGTTGCTGCTTATTGAGGGCAGTCAGTTGAAGTGACATGGGTGCATTCGGGTAGTAATGGGTTCCTACGGGGACCAGCCGGAGGAACCTGTGGTCTCATCTCACTTTGCATCACACGGAAATCAACCAGCGTCCGTGAGGAAACTGATGATCTGGATTAGTTTTTTAAAACCTTTTAAATATTTACATTTACGCTTTTATCCAAAAGGCGACAACACAAAAGCTTCAGGACAGAAGAAGACCTTTAAGCAAGTACTAAGCTAAAACTGATCAATAAGACAAAGTGTAGGAGCTCAGGAAAGAAGTGCACTATTTGTAAAGTGCACAGTAAGAGCTAGTTAGGCGTGTTAGGGTGTTAAAGGCGTTAGGAGAGCAGGTGTTCTCCGGGGAGATGAGTCTTCAAGTGGCCCCATGGAGCGCTGGAAGTTGGAGACACAGGTCAGTGCTCACGGGCATCAGCTGGGAATTCTAGTTTTATAAATTCCTTACGAAAGAAAGTGTTGAAAAATGGACTGGTGCAAAATACTTGAAATGCACTGAAGCACATGCATTACAGGAGATAATGCCCAAGCTTTGAGTCTTTGTAGTAGTAATGCTTTCTCTGACATGAATGGACCACCGACAGTCATAACCACTGCGTATTCTATCCACTGTTGTACAGATAAGAGAAACATACTTTACTGTCAGTGCTGCCTATGCTGCTACTCCTTTATCCATTTGGATATTCATCACTTTTTTTTTTCTTTTTAAAACACATTGTACAAAAGGTGAAAAAAATAGGATCTTCACACCATCATGTCAATGTCTCTGTCACAATGTTTTCAAATACAGTTTATGTTTAAATCAGGTCACATACTGGCTGCTGCATTGCCGTTAATATTTCATTGGAGTTCTTTGTTTTTGTTCATGTTTCTGTCGTCCGTCTTCTTTGTTTGTTTGCTCTGCCAACAGGTGGGGTCAGATCTGAGAAAAATTGATAAAAAACAAAAGAGTATATAGCGTTTTAATAAATCTGTTTTTCACAAGGAACGAGTCAAAGGGGAATCCAGGTTAATGTTCTGCTGGAAGACCAATTTATCTGCTCTTAAATGTGCTGCGTCCAATAATAAACCAAAGTGGTGGCGAAAAACATACAAAGAAATAAATACAAAAATAAATAAATACTTCTTTCGCTCTTTTTACTGCGTTTCTTTTTGTTTTTCATACGTCTAGTTGCCATTCTATCGACATATCATTGCCATACTTTAAGGACATTATGAGATATTAATGCCTTCTTGTTAACTTCTTATGATGCAACCTCAGACATAGTGAATGAAATTCAGCTTCAACCTTCCACACATCAAGGCTCAGCTATTTCAGCATCATTTGAAAACCTATTACACAGAAAACCATTGAAAGGATTTTCATACTCTTTGGTCTTCACTGGTTAGGATTTGCATTCAGTGTTTTAAACCTAAAGATCTTAATGTAGCCATCAAGATCCGCATTCTTCTTTATGTATCTGACAAAACAGATAATGTAGGGACCCCTGCAAAGCGGAAAACATCATCTGTTTCATTAATATTCATTCCTTTTTAATCTCTCTCTCTCATTCTCTTCTTTCTTTTCCTCCCTCTGTTGATCATGTGCAAATGTACTCTTCATCCTGCTGCCTGTTCACAATAACTATAAAAAATAGGAGCTATTGTTTTCTATTTTTCAACAATCTCCGCTGCTGTACATGCACATTTAATGCTGCTTCGGTCTGCATGTTGGCTGAATGGTTTTTCCGAAAGACACAAAGTGTTCTCGTTTCTTTCACATTCAACCCAAAATGAAAACGGGCAGGTGATCACAAACAAACAAAAACAAATTATGCAGTGCAACACACTATCCACCAGCATGCATCATGCCGCCGCCGCCCTGCTTTCCCTAGAAACTGTCGGAGGGAAATTTCTGGCTGCTTGGCAACAAAACAAATGGAAAAAGGGTCTGGGAGTTTCTTATTTTCCAGATGATTTGGTGCATCAGAAATAATTGTTGGTGAGATCATTGACCATAAAATTAATTATTAAGGCTTGAGCTTAATTGTATTTCCCTCACTGTGACTGTCCTCTCAGAAAAAAGTCAGTTTCTAATTTCCTGATGGGTGAAATGGCAAAAACAGGTGTGTAAACCTGACGATTTACAAATCCAAGGTTGTGTGCCACAATGAGGATTGAATATTCACACTAATCGATGCACTGGTGGGAAAGGGTTAGGTTCCATGTGGTATACTTCTACAACATTTTATATATGCACATTGAGTACTGGGAAACCACTTATACATGCAGTGATGTACACATTCATTTCAGTCTATGGTAATATATGCATGTTTTGTGGAGGACATTTTTTCACCTGCATTTCAAGTAGAAAATGTGTGGAAGCCACTTGTTGTACATATCTATTATCCATCAACATTTTATGGTTGAACTTTGCATGTGAATGATGCTGCATCATATTGTTTTACAACCTTTTTCAAACCTGACGCCCCCATATTCTAAAGTACAACTATGAAATTGAACATGTTGATCTACCTAATAGTTGCATAGTTTGTTAAGTAAAGGTCATCAACAACATAAATTTTGATTACATATGATTCATTAAATACTGCTACTTTCAATTCATTGAAGGGTTGAAAGGTTCAGTGTGTACGATTTCAGTTAGAGGGATCTATTGGCAGAAATTGAATATAAAATAATCCTAATTATGTTTTCACTAGTGTGTTTCATCTAAATTGTATGAATTGTTGTTTTCTATAAAGCAGAACTTGCGCTTTATATTGAAATGTTTTATATTTAAATCTGGAGTGAGTCCTCTCCATGGAGGCTGCCATGTTTTTTTACAGTAGCCCAAACTGGACAAACTAACACTAACACCTTTTGACTTTTATGACTACTGAAGGCTACCACAGGTTCTCCTTCATGTTTGAATGGGAGGGTGAGGTGAGGGGTGTTCAGCTGCAACATGCAACTTCACCACTAGATGTCACTAAATTCTACACACTGAGCCTTTAAAAGTTTACTTTAAACTCTGCCCTAATATTGAATAGTAGAGTAAAATATACAGTGTGAACCTATACAGCACAGGAAAATATACAAAAGTAATTTTTTCCTGGAATTTTGTTGGGTTCCTGCTGTAGACAGTTTGCATTTTAGCGTGCATGGACAATATTTCTAGTGTAAATGGCCACCGCTAAAACCACATCAGCTGTCAGTGAGCCACCTCCCGCTAAAAATGAGGCAGACACATGCATGTGTAGCCTTCAACTGGCTTGATGTCTTCACATTAAAGCATATTTTATGTGCTTGGCAAACGAGCTGTCAGTGGTCTCATCAAACCAATAATACCCACACTGGTGATTCTGACAACGCTGCCACGGGCTGGTCGTCCAAAATGTGGTCGATCATCTCCAACGTTTCATCAATGATGGCGGCTTGTATATTTGGTGTGGCGCCTAGCAAGGGGCAGAGAAGTAATTATGTTGGCCTACTTTACAGTTATTACGTGGATATGTTCAATTTACAATTATGTAATTAAATGGCTGCGGAATTTACATTTAAACCATTAAGTACAGCCCAATCACTTGCACAAGCAAATAATGGGCTCACAGCTGGTCGGGTTTGGCCACTTTTGCTTGAGGCAAATCATACATGATTTTTCCAGCAGCCATCTAGAGCACTGTGGTCCTCGTCCACATGTGCAGCCACGACAGGGGGTTATTATTTTTTCATAAAAGCAATTTGTTGTTTTATTTGTTTTTAACTTCGAGTACAGCTATAGTAAAAAATAGTACCTTCTAGTTATAGCCTGTAGTTTCAAAGTGAGCAGCAGCGGTGCACAATGCTTACGGCAACGATAACATGTTCTGCCCTCTCTCTATGCCTGAGCCAGGTAAATGTCTTCAAGCATTGCTAGTAAAAACCAATGGGACGCTCGGGTCGGATCGGTGAGAATTGATCAGATATGGAGAGTTAATAGGACAGTCGGTTACTGGTGGGAGCAGCAACCCAGTCCTGGAACACAAATGTAGCATACGCTCATGGACAGGCACACAGAGAGGACCTGTAAAAAGACTGGCACGGAGGGTAACAATTGATTTTTCTGAAAATCCAGCAGCCTAATGATGCTCCAGAATTGGCCAGTGGCCATATGCTGTTTGGTAGAAATTCCTTGAACTCTTTTCTTCCTCTTTGGCGGTTTCTGCAGTGTCTTTCCCGTCTCAGTGTGCTGACTATGATACAGTTCCACCACGTCAGTTACAAAAGGACAGAAATCCACTAAGTGCAATATTGGTCAGAAGATGGTATATGTGAGGGGAATTGGAAGTGACTGGTGGCACCGTCAACATCTCGCCATGATGTTTTAGCATCAGAAGTCACTTCCATTATTTCTTTCTTCCCATTACAAAGTGGCATGAGCATCTGCTACTTGTGGGAGTGGTTGCAGGCCTTGTCAAGTAGGGGCTGCACGACGTTCGCCTGTCAAAGCTTTCATTAGTGTCCACAATTCTTCTCAGTTAAACTCAGATCATAACTGAGAAATGCGCTGTTTCCTTTGTGTTGTTGCATCGTTTTTTAAACAGCAGCTACTATGCATATCAATTCTCTTTAAGCGGCAGTATCAGACCAATCAGTTGTTTTTCATATCATTAGGTTTTCACACTTCACTTGTTTTCCACTAAGTTGGATTTAGATTTTAAATGAGAGATTATGACAAGGCAGGTGTGGATTAGTTGCACATTCTCCGACCTAAATTCATTAGCATAACACCCTCATGATTCTTTATTTCTATTAACAGAAGAATAAATAGAATCCAATTTATTACCTGGGAGAAGTGTAGCGATAAGAAAGTGCAACGTGATAAAAAATAAGAAGAAACTTTTTTTTAGATCTACGGCTTGTAAATCAGCTTTTGGCATATGATTAATTAGAGTTATAATTATTTTCTGTATAGAGGACATACAATTGGGTGAGCTTTTTAGATCATGGCCCCAAATTTTAGCTGAAAGTTGGCATTGAAAAACGTATGTGGTGCAAATTCTGCACATAAACTACGTAGTGTTAGTAGTTTTAGGGAGATTTGAGTCAGTAAATAAACAGAACATTCTGAGTATGTACATAAAGTTATATTATACTGAGATACCCTATAGCTGTGAACTAAATGAAGAAAAGTTAAATTATCCAGATATCTCTGTCCGCTGGCTGTTTCTGGAAACAAACACAAACATCTTATAAATCATCTTATAATCCTCACGCTATTGTGCAAATGCCAAAAAAGACGATTTTAGAAATCCAGAACACCAGTTGCCAAAGTCAACCAGACCTCCCTGCTGCAACGATTTACATTTGATCTCTCAAAGCTGGATAATCATGGCTGTGTAAATAGCCATTATTTCCACGGGATAAACAGAGATTCAACTAAACAAATGTGTGCCTCTGTACCTATTTGGTGTAATGGAATCACAAATAGGATTTCACGACAGCTAATAGGGTTGTAGGGCTGTTATGAATCTCACCGCTCTGTGATTATGCTTTTGTTTTTAAATTAGAACACACATAAATGCATTTTATTTATTTGCTGATTGCATTTCAATATCTCTAATTTAGTTTTAAGCGCGGTTGCACAAAAAAGGTGAGATTCAGAAGCATTTGGGGCAAAAACAAAAAAAAGGCTCACACCCTCCATAGTGCGACAGAGCGGTGACTCCAGTGTGCAGCACCCAGATCACATGGACTGTAACTCATAAACACATCAAGCTCCCCCATTCAGTGCTCAGGGCCTAGCCCGCACGGCTCTGTAGTTAACTGTCTCTGAGTGTCAAATCCTTCATCCTGATGCAGGAGACACACACAGAGAAGAATTGCTGTGTCTCTCATTTTATGGCTGTGGATGTCGGCGGAGGGTAGAGGCGAGGAGTGAGTCAGTAGTGTTAACTTTGTAGCTAATGCCGTGCGGCAGTTGCACAGGTTTCTCCGGCTCTGCTTAAGACACAGAGGGAAGCTGGCTGAACCACTGCCGTCTCACAGCCCTCGCTCAGCCGAGTCGGGTTATTTAACAGCATACTAAAGTTAGGATAAAGAGGGACAGGGAGGGGGATGTAGAGGGAAACCGCCATCAGGAAAGGTAAGAGGTCACCGCAGGGGGGAGGAGGGAAAGAGAGTAGATGAGCCTAAGATGTCCGGATCTAGCCCCAGGGGCTGGTACATGACATTAATTATAAATGGAATTTCATCCTCTGAAGAGGTCTGTTCAGGTAAATTCTGTTTAATTTAGTGAATTTTTTTTTTTTATATACATGCTGAAATGTCAAATGTATATGTCCGCCAGTGATGTCGGAAGTATATACCTGCCAGTGATGCATCATAGGGAGCTGGGAAGGTTTACCCATCTGTAGGCGAGCAAGATGTAACTAGTGTATATATAGAAGTTAGACATGCATGCTCAGCCGATGTAGTCATTTCATGTTTTCAGCTGTAGGCAGCCTGCAGTGTCAGACTTGGTTAGCTCAACCACCGCCACACCCGTTAGCTGCAGTTTAAGCTTTAACTTCAGATGCTCTGAGAGCCTTTCTGGAGTTGACAGAGATAATCCTAGAAGGTTTGTTTCATAAGCTTTTTGGCCCGTAAAGTAGTGAATGTATTATATTGCACTAAAGTAGCTTATGCTATAACAGTGCAAGGTGTAGACTCTGCGATTAAAGCATCTTACCGTGTTCCGTTTTTAGTTGTAGAGAAAATAAAATGAACATGGAAAGAATCGGTGCTGTGTATCAGATGCTTTCAGCCCATCTCATCCCATGTTCCAGGGTCAAATCCAACATATGGTGGATTTAACATGGTTTTGTTGTATAGTGAAAGGGTTAGTGACTTTCACGAGCTCAAAAACATATCTAGTCGTTTTCAGCAACCTTGTATCTAACACACAATGCTTTGCAATATTGTTACGTTTTAGTTGTAATCCTGTAAGATTCAGATCTTTCCTCGTTTATCGTTGGTGTGTTTCTCAGGAATAGCCATAAAGAAAACGATCAATGCAACATTAAATTAAGATCTCAGCATGTTGGATGGATGTTTAAAAAAAACATTTTATTATTATTCCTCTTTGTTAAAATAACAAAGCAGTAGTTTGAAGCGTCTTGCTGCCCCCTAATGGTCAGAAATAGTTGGCGACTAGTTTGTGAATAGGATCTTTTTTAGGTAATATATATATATTTTAGTTTTAGAGGTAGAGACTGAAACCCATCTAAAGTGATTGATTGCAAAACAAATTAGACTTTGGCATCAGCAAGAGGAAACTTGTCACATTACCCGTCATCTATGAGAGATGACAGGTGAGAACGTGTGTGTCTGGTGAAGAACACAGTGTTCGACAATACACACGGATTTGTGTTTTTCATGACAAAAACAAATGTCCAAATGGTTGAGGGATAAATAAATAAACAAGCGTGCCGTATGTATATTGCATCCATAAATCTGGGTGAGATCATTTAGCCCAGAAAGAGTCAAAATGATGGACTGTGCTGATAATCACATGCTAAGCAAATGCTCGACAAATGACTAACAGAAAGCACAGTAGTGTTAGACATAGTGCACACAAACACACACACACACACACACACACACAAACCCACAAACACACACACGCACTCTGTGTCCACTCCTCCAAGCTTGCAATTTGGGAAATGGGTCAGATGTGACTTAGATTTATGAATCTTTGTGTTTGTCTTTGTGTGTGTGTGTGTGTGTATTTGTAGTGAACCAAACAGCGAGGGAGTGACTGATCGAGCCTCATTGTGGATGTGGCAGAATGCAGATGTCTCTCAGAACTGCCTCGCTATGATTTAATGATGAAAAGCAGAAGGCAGCAGACTTAGACTCTGGAGAGGCAGCAGGAGCAGACTACGTCAATATTAGAGTCAGAATCAAAGACGGGGGAGATTGTGATTTATTTGTCACTTTTTATTTGAGTGTTGCTTACAGAAACAACTTTGGGAACTCTTTTTATCTCCACATCTTTCATCTTTTTTAAGCAGTTTGGGGGAAAAAAAGGCTTGTGTTTTTTTTTTTTTACTGTGTTTATGTCATCAAAATAGAACCCTGGCTGACTGATATTGTGATGCATTTTATGGATGAGCCCAAAGGAAATCCGAATGTTGCGTCGACAGGAGGCAGTGTCGATCAGCCGCTAATGTTGCACTTGATTTGATGTTCTATGGGATGTTACAGCGTGTCGGGGGCTGTGGATTGGAAACTGCGGGGAATAGTGTGTGACACTCAAACACACTGTCTCCAAAACAAACATTTGTCGTTTCAGCAAGAGTTGAAAATACAGTAACTGCAGTGCAAAGAAAAAGGTGTGAGACTTCAAATACAGAAAAAAAAAAAAAAATCAATCGGCACGACCGGTGGAACAAAGAAGACAATCCCATTCCTGGCCTTTTTTGTTATTGATGTATTTTACTGAGGTGGCCAGCAGATGGCACAGCACCTTTGGTCTCCACGGGAAGGAGACAGAGCGAGAGAGCACAGCAGAGAGAGAGAGAGAGAGAGAAAGAGAGTGAGAGAGAAAGAGATATTTTTGTGAGTTTGGTTTTCCTGGTTGACTGATCTCCCTCAGTGGTCTGATTGTGAGAAAGGACTCGTGGGAAGTGTTCTCTCACCGCAGGTGTCAGACTGCTGATAGATAAGATTATTTGCGGGGGTGAGGAGGTTGCATTATTTTGTGTTTGTGTGTGTCGGTGTGTGTGTGTGCGTGTGTGTGTGTCATGCGTCTGCTCTGTGTGCTTCCTCTCATTAAACGTCCGCCTGATAGAAATGCAGCGTTGTATTGTGTTCATTTGGAACACAATGCAACGCAGAAGTTGTTTTTGACTTGCACACTGTGCTCCATATGGTCACAGGAGGAGAAAGGCGGTGGAAGCGGAGAGGGAGCCTGAGCTCCGAGTCATGAGCCCGACACCTATTTGCTTTCTGTCGCATAAAATCTGACTCGTATCAGTCTGAGTCTTTACTGAGCAGCGATTCTGCTGATTGTGATTAGGGGAGTTGTTGCAGTACACCGCTGAAACATTTCAAAATACACAGTGATTGCACAGTCAACACACACACACACACACACACACACACACACACACCGTATATAGTTGTATGCATGACTAACTGATTCAATTATTGCTGTCTATCTAAAGTGTGATTTTTGTATTTTTGACCAAGAAACAACTGATTTAAAACAAGCTCAAGTCTGCAAACATCTGACAAAAGTACTAAATTTCTAATTGCTCCAACTTATGGCGCATCAACATTTTATAGAGCCAATAACTGCTTTAATGTGTATTTCTACATGTTTACCCATTTTGCTCCCGAGGAACACATTGATCGCAGCTGAAGGTTTTATCTGCTGTAGGCCAACGACTCTTCACTTCCCCACTTTGCAGTAACACGACTCTCGTATAGTTGGGCATGACGCCTCGGTAGTTGGCATTTCCTCTCCCCTCGTCCTGATGATTTGCAGGCTTTCTGGAGTTTAAACCCCAAAGTGCTGCTATTTGCTTTGTGTTTGTTAAAGTGAGTGTGTTTGGTCAGGCAAATTATAAAAACAAGCGGATAATAAGGGTTAGCAGGCACGATAAGCCGTAATATCTTGTAAACTGGCAGCAGGGATAGTTTAAGCCGGTCTTATGCTAATATTACTACGAGTGACTGTCAGCAACGGAGAAACACAAATATCTCCCAAACACCCTTAAACCCACAAATAAACACGTGCAAATGACAGCGCCCGCAGACATGCACAGTGCATCTAATATAAAACCGGATCTGTTCTATTTGATTATAAATGAATATCATTACAGAATATGTAGTTTGGAACAACCAAGGTTGTAGAGAAGCGTAGTAAATAATTTCCTCATGTTGGCCAGTTCTTACCTTAAGTATCTTCTGCTATGTTCAAATACAACTCAGAATAAAACCTCTTCAAGGACACAGGAGTATGATTTCATTTCTGGGTACAAATCAAAGCTAAATAAACAAAGTCATTATTACTTTTAATTACTGCTCACAGTTGTCATGTGTACAATTAGAGGGTTTGGCAATATCACATCTTTTATTATTCCAGTGTATTGTGACTCATTGAAAAATACATTTACTGTTTTACTCTGGGATCAGCAGCAGTTGTTTCTTCCACCACCAGAGTGGCCACTACATTTCCCTTTATATTTAATCAGCAGTGCTCACATTAATGTGTTTATATTATACTGATGTGGTGACATCACACCATTTTTGGAGAACTTGTTGAAAAAGCTCTAACAAATTGCACACCACTCCCAGTTTAATGGGTTAAAACCATTTTTATAGAACCCATATATGTTACAGCATTTTTTTAATAGGTTCAATTCCCTGGCTTTTCTAATCAATCCAACATATACTCTTTGAATTGAATACTTCAAGACGTATAGTGCTAAGTAAGTGTAAAATAAGCAGTTGTCTTCTCAACTAAAGGCGGTGATAGAAAAGCTGCCAGCATCAGTATTACTACCTCGACGCCTCGAGCGCGGCCAACAAATAGACGGCTGCCTTGCCTCAGGCCAACTCCTTTTGGCATCAGCAGGAAAGAAAACACGTGAAGCCACAGATAATTAAGTGCACACGCAACAAACATGTCAACGCTTTATGGCTCGTGTCAAATCTTTAAGGCTCCCCTCAACAGCCTTCCGTCTCATTGGGTTCGTTTCCCCCCGATAAAGGTTTTTTTAAAGCACATGCACTCAGCACGCCTCACCTGGTGTGACAGTGATAGTGCTGCGATAATAAGCATTGCTGTCACAAAAAAAAGCAAACAAAGGAGCGGACGCTTTTTGGACGTCCTCCCCCTCCCCCCCCCCTACCTTCAGTTGAAAAGCCATATCTGATTATCCGCTTTTTATAATTAATAATGGTGACATTTATCCAAAATCCCGCTGCTTGACAAGACCTTTACATTCTGCTCCATCCATCCATCCATCCATCCATCGCTCTCTCTTAAGGAAATAAACACTATGCTTTTTAAATCTGAATCTGTTTGCACCTCAGCTCCCAAATCAGCCGATTCCCTCCCGTTTATTATTCGCCCTTTTTGTTTAATTGAATGTTGCATGAGCTGTTCTAAAATATATAATGAGGTCATTTGCATTAGACTGCAGAATGGCTGACCTTTGCTTTTGCCAATAATTACTGTAAAACCCGTCTCTGTCTGTCATCACCAAGGATGTGGCAGGGACCTCTCTGTGCTCACGAAAGGTTAGCTGCAGGCTCGTTTCTGGACTTATGAAAAAGCCTGAGGAAAATGTCATTAGAGCAAGGGGAAAAGACACTCGGAATTAACAATTGGAAATTCAATCAGGATGGCTTTAAGGATGGCGTGTGCGCGCGCATGTGCGAGTGTGTGTTCACGTGTATAGCTCCCAACAGAAGGGCTATAAGACATGTCCCAGGATCACCGGCGGGTTTAGAAATTCCACTCCTGAGTGAGAGTGCAGGATGTTGGTGGAAGGACACCCCGGGGGTGACTTCTGTTAACTCTGCAGGCCACTTTGACTTTGCCAACACCCCAAAACAATCTGACAGCACAAACTCAACAATCGGGCTGCAGACGTCTCTGCGGCAGTTCTAGCAAACAGGAGAATATGATGTCGAAGATATTAGGAAATTTCCCGGTTGACATTAATTATGCTTGACATTAATTACACTATATGTTTATGAGAGGCTCACAAATTTTGCACCCTTCACCTTGCTGGCTCTTTGCTACAGTGCATGGTGTTTTAATTTGCATGCTGTTGTTGGTTGTCATTGTGCAGTGAAACGTGACTGTGTTTACCATGTGTTAACTCCCCTTCCCCAACTACAATGCGGCCCAAGTCAAAATAGACCCCAACAATCCTTTCCCGTCTTGTGAAAACTAAAAACGAACCCCTCTATTCATCAATACCCTCCTTACTTTGTAATTTGATGTTTAATACACTTCAGACAAACTCTTAAGTCTGCCTATTTCACACCGCAGTGCTGATCTGTTCTCGGTAGCGTGCATGAGCTCGGTGTGAAATAGGAAAACGGTTTTAAAGGGGGCAGAGCAGAGCACTAACATCAGAGGCTCTGTTTTGTGCTCTTGGTTCTAGTCGCAGAGGCGCGTCACGTTTCACCTGCCGGACGGCTCTCAGGAGAGCTGCAGTGACAGCGGTCTGGGGGACCACGAGCCTGTAGGCAGTGGCTCCCTCCTCACACAACCTCTCCCTCTGGTGCAGGCGCAGGACGACTTCTACGAGCAGGCCTCCCCCGACAAGAGGACCGAAGCCGACGGCAACTCCGATCCCAACTCCGGTGAGTCGCAACACGTCTCATGACTATTTCCTCTCCATCTACTCTCTTCTTTTGCAAACCCGTGCGGGTTTCAAGTGTCATTGCTGACGTTTTTTAAACAGCTGCAAAATGTTAATTTAGATCCAATTCAGTGGATATTGTGAGTGTGGTATTGGTGCGTTTTCTTTCCAACACAATGCGACTTCTTCAGTTTTCTAATGATCGCGTGCGAGACAGCGAAATCAGAACATGCTTTGTCTTGAAGCGCAGGTTAAAAGGAAAAGACAATGTTTCACATATTGCTTGAGGGAATGACTAAAACTCCTTGAAAAGAGATAATAAATAGTCATGAAAAACAACATCGGTCTCTATAAAGAACTCAACATCCCAAATACCATTTAATTTAGACTCGTTTGATTGCTCAAGTAGGTTTCTAGTGGATACACGAGCGGGTCATTCATTTCTCAGTTAATCATCCAGACTTGTTCATTCCTCCCAGGAGCAAACCTGGGCCTCCCATAGGCTCCTCACCTATTTGTGAAACTCATTTGATTTATTTAGAGATGATTTCCCAGTTGGAAGTCTTGGTGCTCAGCTGAAGATGTTAACTTCCCACTATTTCTGGTGGGAACGTACGTCTCCGACCCAGTTTTCTCATTTTATCATTAAGAGGTGAGGCGTGCGGTAAGATCAAGCGCGTCGCCCCAAGGTCGGTGCCAGCTCGCCTACTGAGGGTGGATCAGCCAGCGCCACATAAATACAAGTGCTGTGAGTAAACGGTGCGCGGGTACGGTTTCATACTGACTCTAACTTAGCGGATGTGCTCGCGGTTGGCAGATGCACTGAGCGAGCGCCGTGTAGGCCCGCTGACTCACTGTCTTCCCAAATGAAAAGCCGCAAATGGGCCAAGCGTGTGCATTTGTAATACCGCATGATTGCAGGGGAAAATTGATTTTCAAATTGATTCATAGCAAGTGAATAAATAAAGCAAAGGCAGTGGTTTATTGCAGGAAAAAAAAAGCAGTTCAAAGAGTGTAATTGATGCATTTGAGGTTTGTCCCGCTCCTCAAGTAAACAGAAACTTTTGAAATAAACATATTTAATCAGATCAGACCGTGATCGTTCTACAATCAAGGTTTGGTGACTGAAACTTAACCACAAATGCAAATATTCCTGAGGAACATTTCTCAAATACCCATGAGATCAATCAATACAAATGTTATGTCATGAAGTTGATAAAACAAAATTCATCAAAGTTTATGAGCCAATAGAAATCAATTATACATGATTAAATATATGATAACATGATGAAATGTATATAATCTGCAATATTGATGTAAGAAATTGTCACTGTTTGATTTGAGACAACAAGATGAGTCTCGTCCCTGTAAACAGATTCAAGCTGCATAAGATTTAACTGAAATATCATAAACACGGATCCCTGTCACCGCGCCAATTAAAACAAACATGAATATGTGAACTTTGGGTGTTTTATAGAGAGAATGACGACTTGAGTCTTGTTTTGTCGAATGAAGCTGCATCAAGTCGTGTACAATCAAAAAAGGACAAATTAAACTGCATAAAAGTTAAAAAAAAAAAAGAATCTTGGAATTAAATCCAAGAAACAGCACAATCTCTCATGTGGTTTTCGAAAGCGTCCACCACACGGCATCATTTCAATTCTCAAGCAGCGTCGTTTTGCTTTGTTGTCCGCGGTGCCGTTTCTGTACGCACACGATTAACAGTGACAGCAGTGGTCTTTGATCACTGACCTGCTGCTTGGCAGGATAATGATTTTATGTCCCCGTCTATGAGGGATGTGTTACCTGCTGGTGTTACTCTCAAATATGTGAACTCTGTGGTTCCAGGTTAACTAGTTTCCAGTGAGTCTCCGTCAGACTTTTAAAAAAGGCTTTCTGAGGAACTGTGCGCCACGACTCCGGTGACAAAGGGAAACAGTGTCTGGAAGATATCCAACACTTTTTTGCTGTATTTTAAAGTTGGTAATTCAGTTATTCAGTGTGAGATTTATCATGAGGAGTGTGGGGTCTCACTCTTTTCTGAAATATTAAGACTGTTCAAAAGGATTTAAACAATCAAAGCTGAGCCAATTGTTGGTCTGTAGGTTTGTGTTCCTCACGTTTGTGCAGGATATTGATATATTTATTTATGCATGTTCATTTTAGCTTGTTTGCGATCAGCATTGTGATGAGATACAAGTTAAAGTTGACTTTAAATAGGAGACATCAGCATGTAGTCCTCCTGATAATATGGCAAATTATGTAATTGGTATTTAGAGACCCGTGAATTCACCATAAAAAATAAGCATTCAATTTTTTTTCACACCAACCTGTTTTTAAATACTGTACAATAAAGCACTGCATTAACATGATGATGATGATAATGAGAACAGCATTAACCTTTAACAGGGGCCCTTCTGTTGGTTGTGTGGTTACATTCTACATGAGACCGACAGACACATTAGAGCACGGTTTGTTAGATCCAGCGACATGTCGTATCCACAGCTTCTCCACAATCTTAGCCCCTCGTGTCTTCTTGAAATCCTAATGAGAAAGTGTTAGAAAACACAAAAGCACGACTCAACAGCACGACTCAGACAAGGCAAGTTCCAACACAAAACCAGGTCAGTTCACAAGGAGCAGTCAAACTACAGGGAAAGGTGTTCAATGGGTAAACAGGTACCGGAAACTGGTTTAGTCTACGAAAGGCTAACACAAGGAAAGAAACGCTCAGACTAAATACCCATGAGGACAGAGGAGACAATTACACACAGGTGAAGCACATCAGGGGCAAGTTATCACACAGGAGGGAAACTTGACAGGACGTGGCAACTGAAATGAGGAGAGACACAGGTTACCAAAATAAAACAGGAAACACATGATACATAACATAAACATAACTTAAGGAGCCAGGCGAGATGTGACAGAAAGGTTAACTAACTGAGGCTGCGTTCAAATAGTCCATTTTGTTCAGGAATCTTCCAAACTGAGTGAAGTCGTTTCAGAGGCTGCCGTAATAAGAGCTGTTAGAATTCTCTAAAGGATAAGGAAAGGAGATGCAATGCTTCCTAACTTATCTCCTTTTCTCTGCACCTGGACAGACCCACATACATATAAAAAACAGAACAGCTGTTTTATTCTGGTGACACGATCGAGGACTGATGTGAATCCTCGTATTTGTCTGAGCTCCGGGTGAACAACAAGCATAAAGAACTGATAACATCTTTTCTCAAGACGTGTCAGTTTGATTTGGACAGGAAACTTTATTCTAACTGTCAGCGCACAGTTTATAGTACTGTACACCTTAAGCATATGTTCTGTTATAAATACACGTGCTATTAAAACAAGCGGAGTGTAAGTGCAGTCAGATTTTCTCTGCACAGTGGTTCTCCTTTCCTAACTCCTTATGGCTTCTCCTTCACATCTTTCCTCGACCCTGTGACGTATTCCATTGGAGTCAAGGAATAGTGGTTATGAAAGGAGAATATTTGGACTTTCTGAACGCTCCCTGAATCTCTTAAAACCCAGTTGATGCTCTTACAAATCTGCAAAATGCACAAAAGTGTAATTGTTTTAATTGTTCTCAACGTCGACTTGCTACACACTGTGAGATCAGTAAGATTCTTCACAGTTCAACCACTTAGTTAATTTTACAGAAATCATGAGCACAAAGGGATAATTATTTCAGTAACACCAGCCTGGCAGAGAAAAGATGGTGCGTCTGCAAGCTGTCATTAGGTCCGGTTGTCTGGCCTGACCTTTGGATTTCGTCCTCCTTTCCTTCGGTCTATAAAAAGGGAACTTACTAATTGTCTTACAGAAAAGTGGTTAGACTAATGCGGGGGTTGTGGCTTTCATCAGAACCAGGGAAACGCACACGGTGTGGGAGTTGTGAAAGTGTGTCTTTTTTTAAAGAGCACGGGATAGAGCATAAAGAGGTGTTTCATATTTCTTTGTGACTTGGATATGTCCCTAAAGCTTCACCACAACAAATACAAGAAGACTTCTGCAAACAAAACAAGAAATAAAAGCCAGTTGAACATAAAAGTGAAGAAGCCGGTGGATGGATGATAATCACAGCCTCGGCAGGTTCTGTTGATTTAAAGTCAGTGAGAAACTTAACAGTACATGTGAACAAGTCGTATGCAAGAAAGTGATGCTGCTAAGAAGGGGGGGGGGGGACCTTACAGGACCCTTCCCCTTGTGATGATTGATTTTAAAGGTTAAGAGTGTTTTTGAAGTGCATTTTTACAAAAGCTCTTAAATTTTAACACACAATTCCCAACACAGCACTTACAAGCAAGTGCAGGTGCAGGGTCATTAACAGCTTCTCTGTGTTTAATGTCTGCGGTGGCGAAGACGAGACTGAATTGATTTAAAGTAATTTGCAGTATGAAGCTCTCCAACCACCATAAAGCAGGGATGAAACAAATGACACAGTAGATACAATTAGTGCACTTGAAATCATCAGCATGAGCACATCATGGGTGGGGGGGGGGGGAAGCGGCCTAATTTACAGTCAGCAGTGACAGCCTCGAGCCTTTGGCATTTCACACGTTAGTGGGTGGAAGTAAGTTTCGCAGAGTTAACTTGCTGAAGTCTACTTTGATGAATTTAGCTGCTGCTCAAAGTCGCCCCTTAAGCACAAATTAAGCCATTCTGTCATCAAACCACCGTTAGGCTTCAATTGGCTGCAAAAGTGATTCCCCATCGATGACAAAAAATAATAAGAGGGTGAGATAAACAAAAACAGGAGCAAATAGAGAGCTGATCATTACGAAAAGTGGCATCACAGCCAGATGGAAATAGTATTTTCCAAAAGCTTACACTTTCTCTCCATTAGAGTTACATCCTTATAAATGCTGGATACAATTATTGTATCGGCGATGAGTGATGGATGATGCTGCCCCAGAGAGAGAGCAAGGGAAATTGATAAATAACACATTGCCAGTTTGGAGAAAAATCCAAACCAAACAGAGCAACTTCGGTGCTCGGAGCAGATTTTGGTAAGTGGTCCTCTGCCCAGTGCATCACTCATCAAACTTTACAGGTGTCCACAGCCAACCACATTCACAACTTTCATCTCCTGTTCTTTAAACTTTGTGCCAAACAATATATATTGAAACATCCCGCGGCTCATCACAGCCGCGTTTCCACCTGAGCTGCAATTAAAAATGCTGAGCTCCAGGCCACACCCTTTTCAAACATGATGAAGAAGAATGCAGCCGTTGCCCGGGCTACAGTGTTTTGGATTTGGACAGGGACAGTCCTGAGGGAGTTATTAGCAGACGACAAAGATTTGACTGATCTGTGTTTTTGAAATGCAACTGTACCCTTTTCAATGCATCCGTCTCCAAAAAGGCTTTTCATTTATGCTGCGGGAGAAACTGTAGAATGATTAATTAGAAAGACATATTTGATGTGCACATAAGCCCAGAGCTTCGCAGAGTCTGGCTATTGAATTACACTAGTGGATGTGTTGTGTGTGTGTGTGTGTGTGTGTGTGTGTGTGTGTGTGTGTGTGTGTGTGTGTGTGTGTGTGTGTGTGTGTATGTGTGTGTGTGTGTGTGACTGTGGCTTGACAGTGCACATCATCTCCAATTACTTTAACAGACTTAAACAAGAAGAACAAATATGCTCTGATGAAGTGACCACTGTGTCCTGGAGCATCTCTGTGCTTTTTTACAAGTGGTCAGAAAATATAACTTAAGGGATTTAAACTGCAATTGTCAAACCGGACGTCTGCGGACCCCTCACTCTCTCAGTGGCCACCGGTCAGCAGACTGAGTCTCTGTAGCCAGTCAATTCCTGTCTCACTCTCATTTCTCTCACATAATTATTTTCTCCGACAGTTAACACGGTTCAAACTTCACGTCTCTTTGAGCTCATCATCTGTGACAGATGTAATTCTCGGCTGTTTGCCCGATTTTTCCTCTGTTTCAATTTCCGCAGTGAAGAAGTCGGGAGACGCTAAGAGCTCGGCTCCACTTTGGATCTATTTCCTACGAGGCAGCAGGAATGTTGCAGCAGCCGTCAGAAACTCCTGCAGGTTAAAAAGGAGTAAAAAAAAAAAGCTAAACACTTGTATAAGGATGATTAACCTCATCTAAAAGTCTCACAATAAACAGACTTGGAAACACTCATTACCCTAATAGTATTGCGGCGTAACACAACCCATAATGCAACACTTGAAAAACAGCAGTTACACTGGTGCCTCACTTCCTTCAAAAACATTTTCTGTTGCATTGAATGGACCTCATTTTTCTAAACCTGTTACAGAAAAACAAAAAAACAGATGTCCAATATCTTTTCTCTCCAGAGTGGGAGACAACTCAGTTTCGTTTTTGCCGGTTCACTCTGCAAAAAGAAGCTTTCAGCACCAAAGTATCCAGGTCGGCACAAAACAACCTGCAGATACTTACCTACTACATTTTAGAGCTGGTAAAAATATCACATAGTAATCTTAATTTAGTTTGGCTGATTTAACGGCTTCATTAAAATACAACTTATTTGATATAAAGGTGTGTGTGTGTGTGTATATGCCTTCATACAATAGAGTGACCAGAATTTTATGGAACAGGTGCAAAGAACTAACACGTTCAAGGCAGCAAGAAGATTGTAATACACCACTGGCTTTGAGTCACCACGTTCTCTGCTGTGCCTCCCACCGTCTGCCATCGGGGCGGATGGCGAAGGACAGATAGACAAGATAACAAACTGGCTCAGTAAAGGAAGGAAGGAAGGAAGGAAGGAAAAGAAAATATCTAGTCTTCAAATTCAAGCTTTGTTTGTCTCTTACAATGTGTCTTTGCTTAAAGTGTTTTTTGAAACACTCAGTATAATAATGTTTAAAATAATCAATTTAGCCGTGAGATGCTTTTAATGCACCAGAGCTCACGAGCGTCTCCAATGTTCATCCTTCATCTTACTTTTATACTTTTACTTCTTACTGAGCGACGTGAAATTACACTTTCTATCTTTAGGTCACTCTATTAAAGGACAAATCAAATAAACAACAAGAGAGGAGTCATAGTCAGAGTATCTTAATGGGCCGCTGCATGTCCCGCTGCAATTATACTGAAGTCTGAAATAAAAAGAACTGGGAAAAAAAACACATAAACAAGCAAGTCACTGAATCACAAAACAAATGTGAACTTGGGATGAAACATAATTCTGTCAATCCAGTTACATTTCTGAAAATAAACAAATGTTTTTGGTTCGGTTGTACATCGATGAGAGTCCCCAAACTACTGAGAAGCAGAAATAATACATGACGAGAGAGTGCCCGGAATAAACAGAGAAGAGAGTGCAGGGAGATAGGGATATTTATAAAACATTTAAAACAACCATTATTGACTAAAGTGCCATATAAATGATTTAAAAAACATTGCAGACAAGAAGCTCAGAGCAGTACGACAAAAAGATCACTTGCACAATCACACATTCAAATACATGCGTGCACAAACAAACGTAGACAAAGTCAAAAGCTGATAGAAATAGAGTGTGAGATGAAATTTAAATGAGTCTTTGGAGTGTTTGGAGACTGATATAATGAGAAAAGTTGTTTGTCTTGTTTACGAAAACTCTTAAGGTTCAAATCTAAACTTTAAAACAACCAAGAGCCACATTTCTAATGACTCCTTGGTTCTTCGGGTCAAATCGAATCAAAGCAAAGAGAAATTAAATGAATCAGCCTCGAAAACAACACAATCTTAAATTCAATCTGAGTTGTCCTGTGAGACGGGGAGGACGGCCAACGATCTAAGTGCAGCGGTTACTTTGCGGGGCTAAATTTACATGTGAGTCAGTTCTGAGTGTTTTCACATTACAATGTTTTTTGGATGATTTTGAACTGAAAATTAATCTCTGAGTGAACCACATGTGATTCCTGAGTTTCCATTTGAAGAAACTTGCATATATGAATATGTTTTACACAGAAGCAGACCTCAGAGCAAATTCACACCTAAACTTATTTTAAAATAATCTTAAAACATTGCCTTAAGATTTCCAGTCGTCTGTATTTAAAAGGCACATTGTCAAATACTGGGTCAGTTTGACCTGATATTTTCTACCAAGTGTTGGTGGCAGCTTCATAACGACTAGAATAAATTAAATATGAATAATACAAACTAATCAATACCAATTGAAAAGTAGCAGTTCTATGCAGGAAATGCTGAAGGAAATTGCTGATGACGTTCACTACTTATCGTCAAACGAAGTAATAAATCCTCTGGTGCTTTTTGGCAAAGTGGTGTGTATTCATTTTCACATAAAATATTTTTATTTACAGTTTTCTTCCCTAGCAACATATAGACTCAGCGACAGGATGCTGAATTTAAAAGCATGAAAATTGAGTTTTTGAGTTGCTTTTTTAAACGTAAGAGCGTCTTCTGCACTTTGAGCCGTTCTTAAAACTTGCGTCAGTTCTTTGATAAGTAGAAACACTTTCAGAGAGCTAGTTCTTTTTATTTCAATCACATGGTTGAGTCCATGTGTTGTTTTTTTCTCTGGCCACACTGAACATCAATGTCCTATAATTAAATTGGCTTTTGAGCAAAGTGGTGGTGGCATCATGAGAACAACAAATAAATAATTTATATACTTCAAACGTAACCCATGCCCATGGTCCTAACAACAAATTATTACATGTCATGAGCTGTGAAAGGACAATTATGACCATTACTGATGATATGAATGAAGAGGAGGAGAGCTCTCTTTTTTTAACAATAACAAATACCCAGGCAAAGTGATACTGAACCAATTAAGCTACATTTGACATTGAACCAGAAATTAAAGAAACGTTGATTTATGGTTGACAACATAAAAGATCAGAGTCGGTGGCTGTAATCCCAACAAATGGTCTCAAGTAGGAAATGTGGATGGAGCCGGGAGGAATTAGTTGTGATTGAAGTGGCCGATCGTATCTTGGCGGACATAGTTTGTTTTCCTAAAGGAAGCTCGAGGTATTGTAAAAAATAAATAACTCTGTTTTCAATCTCATGTAATTGGATTTAGACAGACGTTTAAAAGAAGAGACAAATGTCATAAAAGGCCTATTTCGAGATAAACCCTGGGGGTACGTCATGTCACTCAATGCAACTCTGCATGTGGCAGACAAGAGTCACTTAAATGTGAAATGACACTGAGAGCAGAGCTGAGGTATTGATACAAAACATGACAACGACACCATCAATCATTGGAAATATTCATGATGGTTTTTAAAAACCTATTTCAAAATGTGCTCCGTTCAGAGCACAGGGGAAAAAACTATATATCCAAATGTAGTGATACGCTGCTAAGTCATTTACTTAAATTTCACCTTCAATAATGGAGTATGTTTTCCTTTTATCCACATTTTATGCTATATTTTCCTTATTAACTACTTTTTGTTTTTTTGCTGTTAACTGTTCCTATGCTGTCATATGATAATAATTTGTATTTATGATTATTATTATTATTATTAAGGTTAGATGAGTTGTTGGAAAAGCGACTATTACTTGGTGATATGGCTATTGTGGTCCATGTGCTAACTAAGTCTTGTAGTGTGGTGTGGTTAAACACCTTAGTCAGAATGCATTAAAAATTAATAGTTTACAACATTTAATATCTTCCATAATAAGTCCTTGGAAGCTGAGGAACCAACGTCAGCAACTGTTGCACGGACTAGTTGTTTTACCTACTGGGGCAAATAATCCTCCTACTCATTCATTATTAAATCACATTAGAGGTGAATCGGAGGTGAGTCAGCACACTGCACCTCGACTCTTCATTCCATTGATGTTCATAAAGAACATGGATTATTTGTCTTTTTGTCCAGTATTTGAGAACATAGACACAGTGCATCTGTTGTTGTCTCTGTTTTTTTGAGGGTTTTATTGTTAAAAAGTTCAAGTTGTGCAGTTGAAAAAAAAAGTCTTGTATTGTGTTGTCTGCTTGTGTCCCTGATTTTCCTGGTACATTGTGCATCATCTTGTCATGTCAGCGTGCCCGTCCTCTCCCAAACAACCTCATCCTGCTGCCTGTATAATGACCGTCCTCTCCAGTCATGGGTCACATGTTGAAATGACATACTGCTCGTTCACATTAGCTAATAGGAATTGTGGGAAACTGCCGCTGAGAAGACTTTCAGGGGCAGAGGGCTTAGAAAGGGACTGACACCGACTCCAGTCTTTGTTCATGGTCCAGAACAATAAGCAACATCTTTCACTGTGGCCAGCCTGCAGATGTGAATACGTTAACACTTGGCTCGCCACTTACTAAACTGAATTGTGAAGCCGTTTCGCATTTATTAATAATTTCCCAGCGATTTCAAGGTTGTTTCTTTGTTTCAGAGGTGTGGGCAGGTATTCAAGTGCCTGTTGAAACGTATCTGTGGAGAACTATTTAAAGATGAGTGATGTTAACAGGAGCACAGTTCACCAAATGGTTGGTTGCACTATGCATGCACAGGAACACAACCAAGTGACAGGAACAGAGGAGGAGGCAGAGGGGAGAAGGGGTGAGTGGATGAGGTGCTCGTTGAAATAGCACAGTGTGACTGGGAGAGAGAGAGAGGCGGCTGTTAAGGGCCTTGGTGGAGAGGGGGGGGGGGGGAAATGCTCGAATGCAAGATTGTTATGTTCTCTACCATGAAAATGGAACCACTTTAGCCATTAATCATTGATGGACAGGAGAAGATGGATAAGTCCCCCGTTGAGGTGCATGTACTCTGCAAAGCTTTGTCTGACACAAAACATCTTTCCGAGCCTCCAACTCTGCCAAATATTCACACACCAAAAAATACTCTCAAATTAGGAAATTACTCCCCAAAAAAAAAAAAAACTCTTGATAAAAGTGAAATATCACAATTGCATTGGTGTTAATTTCCACCACATGTCTGTACTGTTTTTAAACACAAGTCCATATTTTATCAGCTTGTTAGCTTGGCAGTTTTTCATCCCAATATTGTGAGGAATATGCTGCAGGCACGGTTGACTGTGTTTTTTAAAATAGTTAAAGCCAAATTTCGGGTTATTTATTTCCCACGTGTCCCAATTGTCTCTCCATGGCAGAACAGATTGGCAGCTTCTTCACTGCATCTCTACCTTTGTGCCACCGGGCTTGCTGTCATGGGAAATATTGGATTAGCGAGCTACACAAAACACGAGTTGTTTTTATTTTGCATCAGTGTACTATGCAACTTTACTTTGCCGTTTTCAGCAGATTTGCGGTTTCACGCGCTGAAAGCGAAGGACCCACCATAGTTTGAGTGGTGCTTTTATTCTTAATTAGCACTGAGTCAAGTTGTCAGGGAACAAGTTGTGGCAGATGTACACGACTTGTTTCCAGGAAAGTATGTTTTATTTTACTTTACACAGATATAAAATGTACAATAAGCTTCAAACCCTCAGATGCATCTGTGGCAGTGTGAAAATAGCTTGTTAATGCACAGAAGCTGTGAATGGGCATTGGAAAGCAAATAGCTTAAAAAGGGCAGTTGTAACACTCACAGCGGGAGGATAAATTCACTGGAGCTAAAACAAACAAGTGCAGACTCAGTATGGATCAAACTAAAGGATGAATTGTCGAGAAATATCTGGCTGCATGTCTTTGCTCCCACATTGTGCTGTATATTGTATGTTGTTTTCAGTTCATTCATTGAGAGCTCTCCAGCGAACGGCAGGAGAGCGGCCGAGCGGAGGGTTGCTCTGTTGTCTGAGCAGCTCTGACAAATACGTCTCTGATTTACAGTCAGTTTGCATCAGAACGACTGGAAAACAGAAAACGTTGGAGAGATGGCAGATTCTAAGTTGTAATGAAGGTTATCGTTTGATTGCCTCCACCCTTCTGCCCCCATCCGTTGGTCGGCTGGTCAGCAGGGGCATGCAAAAAAGACTACTGAACAAATTTCCACAAAACTTCGTGGACCAAGAAAGAACCAATTCGATTTTATTGCAGGATCCATTATTTTTTTTACTAATGTCCCTGGTAAAAATTCATGGATCTTGATGAAAAAAACTGACATATTAAAGAGACTGATATCTGTGTGTGTGTGTGTGTGTGTGTGTGTGTGTGTGTGTGTGTGTGTGTGTGTGTGTGTGTGTGTTCAATCTGGTGCAGCTTGATTGAATTTAAGGGGACTGTGGGGCCTTGGGCTTGAGGAATGCACATGACTGAATACCATTCTAGTTCTCTTGGTTTCTTATTGTGTTCTGGTTTAAGTCTTGTGATTTGCAATCCTCTGTATCTCTAGATTAATTTCCTCTATTGTGACCTTGACGTCATTATCAGTGGTTGATGGTCTATGGAGATGCGAAAGGTTTTTGACCTAGTACGGAGCTGTTTTTCTGTTTTGTTTATCTCGTGCACGTGCACACTGTCACATGTGCATATCTGCATGCGAGTGACATGATAAAATGTCCCAGCCACTCTGTTCCACTGGCCAACGAGAAAGACTAGATGGAAGTTTAAAAATCTGGCTTTTTTAAATGTTTTAAGAAAAAGAAGAGGGGAAGGCAGGAATTCAATAAAGCTGTTGGACCTCTATGGAAAACACACAGTGTTTTGGTAAACAACAGAGTAACACTTGTAAACATAACTTTAGTAAGTTTAAAAGATAACTCCGCAAGGCAGCTTCAAATCAATACTGCACCCCAAACCCAAAAAGCCTTTTTCCATCATCAGAAATCTTGCTCTGTTTGGTCTAATATGTGGATGTGTGCTGGTAGTGAGATGGTCAGGTTGAATCCATGTACTTTCCAAATGGACTCCACCGGCAACAAGCTTTTGAATAAAAGCTATTCAAAAGCCCATTGGAACTTTTCACCCCACTTGTCTGCTGTCTGCACAGTGTGTTCCAATCACACCACTTCGCTCCATCATGTGCAAAGTGTGGCTGTAGTGAATTCAGCCGTGTACTGGTAAACTATTGACGTAAACTTTATTTCACCTAAAGAGCAGTCGGGTAGAATAGGCAGTGGATTCAGTTTTCACTGCCGTTGGACAAATGTTCTCATAGCAACCGGGTGAAAGAGCAGAAAATAGTTGGAGTTTTGGCTACTTTGCCACGATAGAGGAGAGAATAGAGAGCGCACAGCACAGGCCGGTGAGTGGGCTGGGATTATTCTCTGGAGGTACATGCATTCACTCTCGGGCACAATCCCTTGAATTTTGAATTCAGCACAAACTTCCCATATTATGTGGCCAGTTGCTGGAATGTAGGCAGTGACTTAAGACACTTTTGACTTTGGTTTGGACAAGAAGCAGAACGCAGCACTTTGCATGAGCTGCAGGGCCGGAGGAGAGCGGCTGAGTGTCACAGCCACGAGCGTGTACCAGTAATCCACACAGGAGGTTGTGGCCATGATGTGATCCCAGTGCAAGAAAGTTGTGAGGAGTAATTTTGATGCCTGTGGCAACCAAAGGCCCCTCTAAAGTGGGACGTAATGAGAAGCGGATAGGAGATAGGACTATATATAGCAATTTAGCATTTGTGAGTGGTGACTAAACATCAGCATACACTGACATATGTACGTCTATATGTTAAAATGGATATTTACTGTAGTACACGTTGTTTTAAAAGACATGGGGGAAGAAAAGAACAGGATTTAAATCCACCCTGTGACCTTACAACATTTATATAACTGTGTGACATTTAAACAATACGCGTGGCAGTGAAAACCCTTTGCAAACATTGATATCTGAAAACCAACATGCAGAGAAATGTGTTTTGCAAACTGGAAAGAAAATATTATTTTTTTTTTGCGTGAGTTGCACTAATTACAGACGATGAGAGACAAAATGGGGAAGAATACACCAGCAACAATAACAAGCAGTGAAACCTGCCATTGTTAAGGAGCTAATTAGAGGGCGGGTAGTCAATTAAGCATCTGCATCTTACATGTACTTCTACTTCTGTATAGCTGTTCAGGGAATATAATGGGACGTTTAATCCACTGTCATAAAAATATGAAATGGTAATTAAATGGACGAAAAGGTAAAAATAAAGATGCATAGAACTATTTTCTGTACTGTACTGTAGGTTGTCACTGCTGAAGCACATTGAAATAACCTTAGGCTCCCGTGCATGTGTTCTGATCACAACTGTTAAACATATGTTCCAAAGACATTTCCAAACTCTATAACTGCTGCTGCATATTCATCCACAGGAATTATATGAGATGATACCTCTAATGAGTCATGTATCGCAAAAATTAGGACAATTTGAACGCGTCGTCTCGACTGAGTAAGAGTAGCAGACACGTCCAGTGAAACTCGGTGCCAGCAGCTTTGTCGCTCCTGTAGTACAGATGCCCGGCAATTGACTATTCAGGATAAACAAATACCAGGCTGTCACTCAGCCTGGCAGTCGTCCGACCACCTCAGACACAGACAGCCAATGAGGCCAGTGAGATGGTTGGATGCCAAAACAGTAGATGGATGTCACAGATCCTTTGACTTGAGCCCCACCGTGCAGTAAAAGACGTAGCCTAGTCTACCTGCGTGCATATACTTTAAGTCTATATCAAAGATGGGAGACGATGTTGAGGTTCTCAAACCCGTACATTCGTCATATCCGATTCCATCCAGGAGAAAGCAGTACCTTTGATCACAGAGTTTTTGTTGTTCGTGACAGACATCATCCTCCCTGCCACTTCTGTGTTCTCTTTTCATAAAGGGATGATTTATGCATATTTGCAGTTTAAACTCCCCTTAAACGCAGTTCCGCTGTATACAAGGAAGTAGACGTCTGTGTTTGTGTGTGCCGTCTGATACCTAAATCCCATTGTGTGCAGAGGAAGTAGCAGGGTAGAGTGGCTGGGGCCCCTGACCAAGCCTGTGGGTGGGTGGCATGGATTCATAAATCAGGGGGAAGTGTTAATCTCTCTCAGGTACTGGAAAGCCAGCCCTCAGTAAATATGTTGCCCCAGGATACAATGGGGTTTAGAGGATTTCTGTCTCCAAAGAGAAATTAGGCAGGAGCTTCAGAAGTGAGCTAAATGGAAACGCTTGCTGGAGCATACAGAGAGAGCAGGGTGCTGCTGTCAGCTAGTAAACATCGCCTCGGAGTAGCCTTAGTCATTATCGTGGCAGTCGCTGCCAACAGCTAGGGCGAACAGACGGGTGGGCTGATGAAGAGCATCTTCTTCGCTGATGATTAGTCACAATAGGGAGGAATCCGAGGACTGCTGGATTATATGGCAACGTGAACTCTTTGTGCTATAAGTAAAGTGGGTGATTACAGAGACCTACAGCCATACCCCACCCACTTCGTGTGAAACATTAACTCACTCTTATTCTTTACCTGTAGGCTCATGTTTTCAACTTATACAACTGAGAGTAGTTCTTTATTCATTCTAATGACAGCATGTGAGGAGTGTAGCAACAAGAAAGGAACAAATCATTTCCAATTCCAGTTGTGTTTTATTATGTAGACTTGGTTATTTATTTAAAAAGCCAATGTTGTCAAAGGGCATGAGATAGTGCTTTGACTTTTTCTTGCATTTTTTTGAACCACAATCAACGACTGCACTACAATTCTTTCCCGAGCATAGTGGATGGGGAAAAGGTAATAGGTGGTAAATGAGACATTTTTATTCATTTTCTATACCTGCTGATCCCTGTTAAGGATCACAGGAGCCGGGGTCTTAATTATCACAGCATGCGTTGGCCGAGAGGCAGGATACCGTGGTGGTATTTAAAAAAAAAAAGAATATGCCATTACGACAATGGCAGGAAACGTGAAATCATACATATTAAATGCATGTTTTTATAATTGATTGTGAACAAGAGAAATGAAGAAACAGAAAGGTAAGTCTTCTGAAGTGGTGAGGACCCGCTCCCGATGTAAATATAAAAGACTCATTCTAGGGGTTAGGAAAACAACATTTCGTACAATTTAGATGAAACACACTCGTAAACACATCACTAGGATTGTTTTATATTCAATTTCTGCCAATAGTCCCTTAATCGTACACACTGGACCTTTAAAACGAGGCTACCCAGTGTTTGTGGTGCTGTATACCTGCAGAGCTCTTTCTGGTAAGTCTCTCAGTGGAACATTGCTGCAGGTCTGCAAAGGGCATGTCACGATCAGTTTGAGAGATTGCAGCTTATAAGTTTCTTTTTTACCTTCAAATCGTTCATTTTGCATTCGCTATTATCTCTAGTACAGGGTCTGATATCGTGTTTCATATATATTTTAATTACATTTGTTAGTTTGAGATAAAATGTAACAGTTTTAACGATCATAGATGGATAATTTAAAAGATTAAAGAATTGAAATTCCAAACTAGGGCACCTGCTATGATTTCCTGTGATATTGTGATTAAGTGATAACAGAAGTTAAATATTGTTCACCTACCATTTCCTGATTGGTCTTTAGGCACATTCACCCATTCACACACATTCTATACCAAGCACTTTTTCTATCACACTTCATTCTTACAATGTCGACGCAGCTGTCAGGGGAAATTTGGGGCTCCCTATCTTGCCCAAGGACACTGACCGGCAGTGTCGGGGATCAAACCACCAACCCAATTGTTCGTGGACGACCCTGAGCCACAGCCTGTGCTCCTCCTGAACCATCAGTAATGTGATGTAAAAACGTATTTTGTTGTTTCAGGTATTTTTTCACTGGCTTTATGCCTTGAACAATCACAAATACACAGAACAACTTTAAAACTAGAACACGGTTCTAATGTTGTGCGTCATTGGTGGATACCTCTCTACTCTGATGGAGAAACGTTCATCATGCTTAGTTTATTGATTGTTCCTTTCAAAAATAAATACATAAATAAACATGGAACGTTTTGTTTGGGGCAACGCAACAAAAAGACACAGCTCCATAGACAATGGTATGGACTTTTTACTTCACTGACTCCTGTTAAAACCTCAACTAATTTTTACAGTCCTGTTTGAGTGCAGATTAAAACCAACAAGATTCGATGTGCTAATTAGAAAAGCTTTAGAGGTGTCAGCAAATGTATTTTAAGAGCCGGGCCAGCTGTCTCTCCCTGCCTCCACTTGATGTCAAGCTTGGCCACCCTTGTCTTGACTCCTGCTCTGTATCTAATGCGCAGACATGAGGTCGCTATAAACCTTTTTCATCCCGGCCTCAGCAGTAAAATGATTTCTTATTAATCTGTTTTTCTCTCATTAGTATTAGCTGTTAGTTTTAAATGCGGCATCTCAGAGTGTTTTTGTAAAAGGCGGATTCCGTCAACACGTCTAGCATCAATACAAACCTGCAGGTCTCTAAGAGACGGACGGAGAAACGGACACGGAGTCTGCAAGCGAGGAAGTATTTATACTGAGGCAGCAACTTAAACGGGTAATCATAGTATTTAAGTTCCACTGGGCTCCTTTAACGTGTCACCATGACAGTTCTCTTCACAAAGAAAACGGTATCTTCAGAGAAAGCTGCACCTTAACCCCGGTGAACTGATCTGGGGGTCGTGAGCGCTGTGATAGGGACTAATCCCCTGCTGTGTGCTTTGAGCAACACACCAGAGGAAACCAAGGAGAAACGAGCGCTGAGAAAGAGACTTCTGCCAAACAGAGAAATGTGTTGAAGTGGTGCTGTCACCGTGATGAATCCTCTCAGACCTCGTCTCGAAATGGGATGGAATCTTAACGCTTGTGAGGGTGAGTGGAAGGGGAGACTGTGTGTGTGTGTGTGTGTGTGTGTGTGGGTGTGTGTACAGTGAATTTCTGTGAGAAGCATATGGCGTTTAGCTCATGCAAAAAATCCACCAGGAACCAAGCTGATGCCTTCTGGTTAATTGCAGAAATTTACCAATTTAGAAGTCAGAGTGTGACACTGAGAACTCCAGCAGATGTTTGGAAGGTCTCTGTTAAATCCCCCCCCAAAAAATGGTGCTTCGTGGTTGCACACGAGACTAAGTGTCGACGTGTGTCTCAAACGGAGATCGGAAAAGATGTAGACAGACAAAAATCCATTTATAATCTGATTTCTTATAGTAAATATATGTTGTAATTTGTATTTGGAACATTTTATTTGAAATTCTCAATTAACTCACATTGTCAGACATCTGTTCAAACCTTTTTTATCGTATTTCTTTATGGTTCAAGACAGATATTAACGTGATTTATCCTATAAATACTTAAACCTATTGCGATCAAATGTGAAACAAACGTTCTGAAGCTCAATCAGGAACATAATGGGACAATAACATGTTTACAGGATTCCCAATAAGCACTTGATTTTCACTGTAAAGACACGTCAGTCGGTTACATATAGAGCCTCGTAAACATGCTCATGACTCAAGAAACCATAATTACACACTACCGCGTATATGAAGGCGCAATAAATAGACTGCAGGCCCCCTGCCGATGAGCCTCGCCACACTTTGACTTGCTAACACAAGGAGAGAACACAAGAGGCCCCGCGTTATTTGTTTGCTCATCCATGTGTCATGCACAGTATCCCGGAGACGGTTGATCTGATTTTGACACGGCTTGGTGGGATGATGCATCTCAACTGCAGCATTCAAGTATTTAAAATGACACTGAATCGCTGAAGGGAGATCAACAATTAAGGGTCAACAAAGGTGACACGTTCGCTGGTGACAGGCTGACAGGGACTTCGCCATCATCGCAGAGGACGACATGTTTTCCGTCCTCGTTCGGTGGACGGTGCTGCCGGGATAGATTTTGTTCATGTCCCAACCACAGAGAAAGTGAATGTCTAACGTTCTTACGGAAAACTGTTGTAAATTCAAGAGTTAATATTAAGAGACAAACTGCGACTCCGGGATGTTGCTTTAACGTATTGAAGCTGTAGGAAAATAGGAGTTGAATATATGATGCTTTTTCAGTGTTTCTTTCCCCTAGTGCATGAATAATAATAATATTATTGTTATTATTATCATTATTCTGTGTTTATGCAAATTTAAAATGCCCACGGTCCACAAAGGAAACTCCCCTCCTACGCAGAAAAGCTCCTGAAGCACCTGCAACTATTTGCGTCACTTCCTCACCAGTGGAATGTCACAATACCCCACATTTGCGTAATGCGAGTTGAGCGTGCCCCCCCTCCCAAAGCCCCTTAAAGGGAAAGCAGTGGCTGACATTTCCTACATGCACTGGGAGTGGTTGACCAATCACAACACAGAGAGACAGGAGCTAAAACAAAGCGTTTCAGACAGAGGCTGAAGAGAGGAGCTGCAGCGACGGACAGTTTGAGGATAGTGACGTGTTTTTTCAACATTGGACCGTCTACACCTTTTTAATTAATGACACAAATTAAATGTATTAACCTGATTATGAGCCTAAAAATGATTTAAAACCAAAACGATCCGCAGCCACTTTCTCATAAATACAACAGAGGACTAACTGGAAAATCTATTGAGATTATTAAGATGTTTGTTATAATAACCTGATTCCGTGTTGCACATACATGTATATTATTTATTTCTGATACAAAAGAATGAATTAACACCCATTGCCTGTGCGAGCGAATGTGTGTGTCCGTGACAGAGGAAAACAGAAAGACAGGCCATCAGCAGAGATTTCATATGGGAGCAACTAATAAGAGGCGAGAAAGAAAATATCACATTGAAAATAGATGGAGCGATGGCAGCTGGAGTCAAGGTTAGTTGACAGGGTGAGATGTAATCACTCCGCGAGTTGAATGCATACTGATCCTGCAACTGATAGAAGGGAAAAGGTCATAGAGGAAAAAAAAAATAAAGCAAGTTCGAGAAGAGAAAATGTGAAAAACATTGGTAGCTTCTCGGGCGAGGACGGCGGTACAGCGTGAATATAAGGACACACTTTCCCTCTGGCTGACAGCTTGATGGTGGTTGTTAGTGGCGTGAGAGAAGCTCTGATTTCACCGTATCGTGGCCCTGCCGAGGATCGAGGATTAATTATTCACCTTTACCTGCACTGAAGGCAAATCCAGTGGCGGAGAGGGATTAGAAATTCGCTTCGACGGGCTTTTTGCGTCACTGCACCAAAATATGATGACATGTTACTGTGTGAACTTTCTGTCTGCGCCCTCGACTAGGGAATGTGTAAACTTTATATTTTCCAAAAGAAAGGAATGGACGGAAGTCAGTCGTTAAATTACAATATGAAAACCAGTCACCAGGTTTAATATTGTGGCTGACTGATTTACGCAGGTCACTACAAAAAACGTTTTAAATTACATTACTGATGGAAAATAAGTCCAAATAATATAAACCAATCAGCTGAAATGATATTAGTTTTAATATTGTGACCAGTGTAAACTGTATTTATCTCCACTGAGGAGGTTATGTTTTCACCCCTGTGGGTTTGTTGGTTGGTTAATTTGTTTGTAAGCAACAGATGAATTCCACGAAAGTGGGTGGAAGGATGTGATATGGGTCAGGGAGGAACCCGTTTCATTTTGGTTAATTGCATGGTAACATTTTCACAGAAGACTCAGATAAAAATTCACGGCTCTTGATTAAAAATAATCAAACATGTTTAGGAGATCTAATATTTTTGAGTGTGTGGAATTTGGTGAAACTCTATCGAATTAAAATGTGGTTTCATAAAGGAAACGTAGGGCCGTGGCGGAGGTGTCATTCTACTGAGTTATTCTCCTTCATCACTTAATCACAGTAATATCGTTGCAAATCAAAGCACATTCCCTTATTTGCAATTTAAAAATTGTAATCACATTTTCTTCTGTTTCAGAGTTATGAAAATACAGAAAAAAATATTTCAAATTGAGAGTTCAACCCTTTCACTTTTATGTCAAATGAATAAAATGTCATCCGATTAGAGATAAGGTTATTTCCCCATATAATCCAGATAGTGGTTCTAATGTTGTGGCTGATTAGAACAGAAATGTCACGGAGACATGAAGTTGATATTTGGAAGGAATAACACATGACGTGAATGTAAACAAGACTTTAATAAAACCTTTAAAATCAAACTTATCTCTCCGCTCTGCTTTATGTAACATCGTCGATTCATTTATTGCACGATTTTACCTTGAGGATTGGAAAGCGTTGTTTGGTAATTGAATGAAGGCGCCACACACATAATGCAGATACTCTCATGGGTTTGATCTTGAGTGAATAGAATAACAGAACTTAGGTTATTAATATCACAGAACAAAAATACCTTGACAGGATCAAGGGTATTTTATTTTTTACTATGGACTTTCTTATGACAACTTTTAATTATAAACACAGAGACAGATGCAGTGAACTCTCGCACATTAGAGGTGTGGAGGAGAAACCGGTTGTTCACAAGCTGAACATCTATATGTCATCCGTCATTACTCAATTCCCCTGGTCCGACAGTAGACTGACAGCGCTCTGACTCAGCCGGCGTCAGCGCCGCTCCGCCAACGCGCCGACCTGAAGTATTCTGTAGGTGAGCTGCAGCATTCTTCCATAGGTCATCGTCTCTGTTCCATCCACACATTTCTTCTCCCTTTCATTTTCTCCTGTCACCTCTCACCACTCTCTCTCACTTACCTGCCCTCTTCCCTGCTTCATACAACCTCTCACTGCGCCCCATGCGTCTTACTACTTCTCCGCGAGCAGCGGTTAGATGTTTTCCACTTGATTTTTGTGCCGCATCTGTAACTTTTGGCTTTGCATAATGTTTATTTTTTCTCCCCATTCATTTCCCACTGCTGAGCTTAAAAGCAAAAAATATCAAATCAGAAAATGAGGTGAGTTAGATTCCAGTCAAGTCAGATCTTGCCTGAAGGAGCAAGAAATGAAAATAAAAAAGCTGAAATAAACAGATGCAAAGTCACAATTGCGATTAATTCCTCTTGAAAAACATGTACACACACATAGGGGATCAATTACTGACTGAAAGTTAAATCAGGGTATACACATCTTAGGTTTCAAAGCAAGATCTGGACATGCACATCTGTCCATTTTCACATCTGGGGCAGGGACTGACAGCCTCATCGACTCGTACCAGCTTCTATAATTTTTTGTTAAATTGAAGTTTGCTCTCTCTCCTAAAACCTGCTTTTTACAAAAAGAGGCTTTACACTTTCTTTTGCTGTCCTTTTTCTGTTTGAATAATTGGATTCCTTAAATTTCAGTCTTCATAGGTCTGTTTTTATTGTGACCAAAGTAGCAGACATAGCTGCAATATAAATAAATAACCCGTTGTGTGTGCATGTGTGTGTGTGTGTGAGGTGGAGGGCGTTTTGATACTCAGCCTCCGTCCCTCCCACTGGGTCCTGCCTGAACTCTAACATCATGAGCTAATCCCCAGAAATGTCACCCAGAGCTTGGCAAGCCATTTGTTGCTTACTGGTGTGGAATTTGCCACGAGGTGAGCGTGATTCCATTTAATCTGTCCTCCATTACAAGCTGCCATTTTGCACGGTAGACAGTATTACCCAGATAGAGAGTTTAATGCAGTTATGACATGATTTGCAGAAAACCATCCTTATGAATGCAAACTTTTTTTACTCCCAAAAAAACTCAGCATTTCACTTCGAAGTGGTGGAACAAATTCTAGATTCATTTTAAATGTAAAAAATGCTGAACAAGATTTTGATTTTCTTTTTCTTTAAGTTAATATGCTTTACATTTTAACTGGGTACACTTAACAAAATTTAACATTATTCCTTGCAGGATGTGAATTAGTTACTAATATAGATTCTAATGTCATCCACATAAAAAAAAACATCACCTGTTCCCAACTACCCATGAAATAAGCTTGCAATGAGAGCAGTAAGAAAGAACACATTTATTTATCTGTTGTTTATTTATTAATAATTTGTGTGTCTGTTCCCTTCCGTCCGTCCAGTCATTCCTAATTTATTTTTCTTTGTGTATTGGTTTGTTCTCTCCTTTGTTCCTTCATGCATTCCTTGGTTTGACAGAAACAAGCAACATAGCAGTGAAGTACACTAATCAGCATGGGCAAATTATATTTAATATTAGAAGTTTTTTATTTAAAGCCACTTCAACCTGTCACTTATTTTGTCCTTTACTGTCAATGTCAAGAATTGTGGCCTTACCTTCTTAAAACATCCTCCTCCACAATACATCCTTTATACTTAAAATAATGACATCAATTAAATAACTATTAATAATTGTAATTACAGACCCGTCAGTCAGTTATGAGTTCCTGTGCTGACCACACGATTTGCACCCGGACCGCTCTGTGCCGACCTGTAACCCTCATCATGAATTGTACGCAAAGAAAAAAAACATCAGCCATCTTCTCACCCTGCAGCAAACTGTGGAAGTATGGAGAGGGGCAATATAGACAGCTGGCATACAAATTCAGACCCATCTGTTTTTTCCTCTACCCTTACCGGAGATCAGAGAGCTCGTAGCGTGCGTCTGACTTCCTAATTCTCACACGGAGGAGCTAAGCTGAACGTGTACGCCGCTACACCTGTTCAGAGCCGACTCAATCGCTGCAGAAACTCCTGTAATGAGTGTCTTAGCCCCTCCACTGACAACAGTACATCACGTTGTAATATGGGATCGAAACTTGATCCCTCTGAGTAGTTAAGTTGGGGCTTACAGTATGTTGTTGCTGCATATAGTAAATTCAAATTAGTGCATGTGAGGAAAAGTGAGACGCAGATAGACAGCGGGGCTTTTCAAGGTCTTCGAAATAAAAAGTTGACAATTACAGTGTCGTGTCAACCCGACCGTGTCCTCTTTAATGTGTGAATGTTATCTGCAAAATCACAGTTTGGATTATTCCATCTCAATCTCCACATCACTGGCTGCGGGAAGCTGCAAAATGTAACACTATACCTACCGAGCGACATGCAGTATTACGACTTTTCCCCCTCCGACACGTTTGTGAGCAATAACACTGAGGAAGTGACAGTTGTTCAGTTGGCGAGTGCTGTCAGGGAGGAAGGAAATGGGCAATGTCAAGACTCAGCCCACCTCTCTCACCACTACCTGTCACACACTGCCCACTCTCCTACTTTTTACTATGAGGCGAGACAGTGTGGGAGTGCGGAGCAAACCTGTCACACCGTGGCACATTATTGATGCTCGCAGTCTCGGTGCCGGGGCGACTTCAGCAAGAGGAACCGTGTCCGGTGATTAGTTTACATAATGTCCTTAACATTTCGGCCGATGCTCTCTGAACGACCACGCGATCCGGTTTGCATCGATCAGGAGCGATTTGAGCCGGACCAGAAGCCGCGTTCAGATAATAAAGCTAAACAGACGAGATAAGCACTTTTTTTTATGAAGTTGTCAATAACTCCAACCATATGGGCCGTGCGAGAAAACCCACTGCTTTCTCAAAGAAGACCGTCTAATGTTTAGTTTGGTGCACTCGCAGCAAGTTAATTAATTTCCAACTTAAACCCTCAATATCAGTAAGAAGATGTTAACTTAAGAAGTTAATGTTTGAAGTTTCTAATGCATATTCCAAACCACATTAAAAAATCTGACCAGAGTTCCCTTTAATACGGCAGCAGCCAATAGGCAGAGAAGTTTTCGTGCATTACTTTGGTCCCCAGTGTGTTAATTAATATTTATATTTGTCCACTGCCTCAAACTCTGCCTTCAGGCATTTATAAAATTATCATGAGTTTGGGCAGAGGCATTACTGTGTGTGTTAGTGAGAGCCCAGCAGTGGTGTGCTGCTCTCTCTGTGTGTGTGTCTGTGTGTGTGTGTGTGTGTGTGTGTGCACAATCTGTGGCACCACTGTTCCCTGATCTACCAATCAAAAAGATCCACATAAATTACTCAGACGACCATTAATGACAACCCATGCAAACAATATCAACAGCCGCCGTAAGCCGGGGGAGGGGCGTGGAACACTTGTTTGTTTACTCATTTATTTAGATAAGTCAGTGATGCGGAGCGTTGCCTTTGGCAGCCTGAACCTAAACACCCATAGCTTTACACTCTCCACAATTAGAGCCGGTCCTGTGAGGTATCTGACAGCGTGACCAGGAGGTGCATGCTACCTAGTGCTGAACACAGTGCTACTAAATGCAAGGCAGCCATGATAATTAGTGTTTTTAGCCAGGAGCTCCTCACTGGCGTCTCACCCCTGCGCTGACCCAGGGAGATTGAAAAGAGGCCCACTGGCTCCCATGAGACCGAGCCTGTCAGGTCCGTCACTTCTCCCACAACATAGGAGTGAGCGGAGGTGTTTTAAATGCCAAACAGGACACACTTGCCAGGCCTATCGGCTCTGCCTGAATACAAGGCCTGTCTGTCTGTCTGCTGTCCCTTCTCTGTAGACCCTGAAGCAGAGCTGAGGCTCATTGTCTGGGGACAGTTAACCTGCTGGGAGGGGGGGAACAAATCCAGAAAAGATGAAGTGACAGTGTTGCTGGTTGGTATGTTGCAGAGTCCTCAAGCGTTCGCTAATGCACTGCTGAATCCCCCAGAAATGTTATTTGTATAGCTACATTTTTAGCTGTGCATGTGTATTTTGTCTCCTTTTTAATCGTGTAATGTGCGACCTTTTTTTTTGTGTGCATTTTTCATTGTTTGCACTTATTTGTATGGATTTTTCAAAACTGAAGTGTGTCAGGAAAAGTAACAGTAAGGGGGATAACACTGAGCAGGCATGGTGCCTGACTTGAGATCCCAATGAAGGCTGTGCTGAATGCGTGCTTAGCTGCATAATGATATTTGTTTGCCCTGTGTTTGTTCTCACACTGCCACAAAGCTCAAAGTGATGAGATGCAAATTTCACAGTTTTTACGGACAAGGGGGTTTTGCGCTTCAGGTTTCTCTCAAGTGAATAACTGGTAAAGGTCATGCGTGCTAAATAAAGAGAATAGAAAAAAGCACATGTAACCAACCTGTTGTCTGCACCTCACTGTAATAATTTAATTCCAAAGTGCAACTTTGACAGAAAAAACTGCTTTATGGTTACGTGCACACTGACACTGCTAAAATACTTCACTCATTACTTGCTGTCGAGGACACAATTCAGCTCATACTGTGATTCTCTGCCTCTGTTTCAATCTTCAGATGAAATGGATTTCACGTTGAAACATTTTGATTAAAAGGTAAAACAAAGACAAATATTGTGCTATAGAAATAGAAACAATTTGACAAATACTATGTCGGAAATTTACACATCCGATGGTAAATAGCTTTTCCTTCAAACCTCCAGTAAATATTCTCATTTCCTGCTTGAAATGTCCGGTTATCATAGCCTTATACGATGTATATATAAAATAGATTTGTATGTTCAAATGTGTAAATCTATGCATTAAACATAAAGACAAACTAGTTCTCACGATATAGTTTATCAGACGTATCCACATTGTACAGAGGTAGATATCAGCTACAAGCCAGTCTGAGCTGAAGAGGATTACAGAGAGGTCACTCTGTAGCTGTAATGTAGAAATTGTAAAGATACCATTGTTCAGAGTAGAAGGATCCTTAAGAGAGTGCATACCTCTGCCAAGGCTAATGCCATATCTCACCATATGAAAGATAGAGCACAAAACAATCCTAAACCGCCTGTTTATTCGGATCAGCTCCAAAATTCAATGTCTTCTTCCTCGGGTCACTCTCCACCCCTCCACCAAATTTAATGGAAATGGTGTTCAATAGTTTTTGCATTATTATATTACAAAAAGCATGTTTGATAAAGAGACCAGTCCACAGTACATTTGAAAGGTCCGGACTCTCATCTTTGTGACAATAAGTAATCCTGATTTGCTTCAGGACTTTATTTGCACTCAGTTTCTCCACATTCACACTGTGCCCCAGGATTTATATTTCAAAAGAAGTGCTTTATCGGAATCTGACAAAATAACAGTAATCACATGCAACCAGAAGTGCTTGTATATTTGAAAACTGAGAGTCAGACTGTGCCGGAATAACTATTTCAATAGTTTTGAACCTGAAGACCTGCAAAGAACAACAAAAAGGGCTTTAAGAGAAACACAGACAAAGCAACAGGAAATTACACCTTGTGTAATCAAAGCAAACAAACACTGGAAGGCAAAGTCGAGAGGGAGAGCGGATGAGTGCAACTGGTTTCCTGAGAGGATCGGTTCAGCACTGGCCTGGCGAGAGTCAACCCTGGACCTGTCTTCAATTAGCAGGACATTGATGTGCCTCAGGATGTCACAGGTCGAAGTTCAATCAAATTGAATTCGATTCTGATCAATACGAAGTAAGTAGAGAAGGTATCTCTTTGAAATGAATTGGTTTGACCCCCAGGCAAAAAATCTTTTTTAACTCAGTCCTCCACAGTACATTTGATATACAAGTCGTATAGATATTTAATTAGACAACAGAACAAAACATGCAGCTGTGATCATACAGGTTTAAAGTTTGGGGAAACCTCAGTTCAGGTACAATTTCTACTTTACAACCAAATAGTTCACAAACAAAGCAGATGCAGATTTGGTAGAACAGGAGTTAAACCACTGAACAACAGCCAAACACTCAGATCAACTTCCTGTGTCACTCACTCGCTGGCACGCGCCCACACAGCCCAACAAAATAAAGGATTTATTTAGTTCCTAATCACAGCTGAGGGCAACAAGAACACACCGGGCTCAAACTGCTTCACAGTGACTCCATTACAAAAGCAATTAACGCAACACCACATTAAAAGTGAAATATTAATAACAAAATAAACATAATGTGAGCACTTGTGTGGGGGGGGCAACGCTGAGACCAGGAGCTGGGCATCAAGGCCAACCTGGTCATTACCATCATTGTTGCTCTACATATTAGAGAGTAAGGTTGTCCACATCTGCCATGATCAATAAAAGCTGGATTTTAGAGTTACTGTTAATGAGTGGGACCGCAGTCCAAACAGTGGGCAGGGTCTTTGTAAAGCTTTGGCCACATACACAGTGATGCAGGACAAAAACTGACCAAGACCAAATGTACTGAGACAAAGAATTATAACAAAGCATTTCCCACCTATTGGTATTACTTTATATTTTTCACGGGTTGTACTGGCTCCAGAAACCCTGATCCATTTCCGAATCCTTTGTTTATTTGCTCTGGGGTCCTGCAGCTGTCAGAAACCTTCGATTGAGCTCTGTTAAAACACTGGAGCGTCTCATGACGCACAGCACTGAGAGCGAGTGAACCGAGAGCACACAGCATCCAACAGTTTCAGTTAATGATATGTCTGCGAGCGATGCAACAGAAGGGAAAAGAAGAGGGAAAAACAAGGTTAGTTTGCCTCGATTCCGTGCCTCTAAAGTGCTGCTGTTGGTTGACAATTGCGTTTTAAACCTTTGTATTTTATTCATGCTGATGGTGGAGGAAGGCTGTCGAAATGTGGCCAGACGGATCCACTTTGACACTCTCCCTCCCTGATTTACACCATATACCACATATTTACCACAGATATGTATACAAATTCACCCTTGCGATATAACATCTAATTTTTGAATGGTTCCATATGTGGATATATATATAACTCCACATATACCTCAAAAAAATTAAGCGAAACCTTTGATTTTCTATTTCAATTTTGTTAATTACTAATCAGATGAAACTTTAAATAATTGCTTTACTAATTTTAAAGTGACCCTGGTGAAGGCTAAGTGGGGAGTTTGAAATCATTGATGGAGACAAAAACATGTGGAAATAATATTAAACTCTTTTATTTATAAAAACTAATGATTGAAAGTCTGGGATGATCATGTGTGATCAAAATCATGTGCAAGGTTTCACCTTTCAGACGGATATTTGCAACGTTGATCTGAAACCAGTTATTAGCAAATGAGTACATTACAACCTCTTTACAACATGTGTCTTGAATGGCACATCTATTGCATCACATTTACCATTTTGGGTTTAAGAGCAGAATTTCACTCAACATTAACAGTGACACACACGCTCACAACCCTGATACAGTCGCAACCGCTAATGACCGTCGCTGGTTGCGATGGCGTCAGACATGATGTGGTTACTAATTTGCATATTTTAATTTTGAAACTAATTTGGAAGTAATGTAGTGTCACAGCGTATGCAAATGTCACATAATGAATGGAAGCACATGATCTCTCTCGTTTGTTGCCTGCTGCAGTGAATGATGTGTGTTACGCATCCGAAATTATACCAGGGCGCTGATTTAGAGACTTTGGAAAATAGAAAGTTTGGTAATTTGGACTAAAAAGTGCTTCAAATATTCAGTTTAAAATATGCAAATGCAGAGATCATTTTTATTCCTATATAATTTCTGTTTTCCGGCTGCATTTGCCTTAAATATCCCTTTCTTATTGTCCAACGTACGGATTCTGTGCTGGAACAAAATGGCTGCTCCGTGGTGAAATGAACTCTAAGTTGTACTCTGTGCGAAAAAGACATGATGTAACAACAACAGCAGCAGATGGGTTTACAGAAGAGACAAAGAGTAAACGTACCCTATCAGGGGGGCCATATGGGCCTTGGATAGCATCCCGACTCTTGGTGCATAAATGTGGCAGATGTTTGCTTTAAGATTGCTACACTTTAAAAAAAACAAACAACAGAAACTATAAAATGGAAGAAGTAGCGCAGTATGGTGCAGAGCAGGCCACATATTGTATCGTAAATCCACGACAAATCTGGCTCTATAAAACAAAGGTTGCATATTGTATTCATCACGTGTGTGTGTTATGGAATGAGAGGAACAGAAGAGGAGATCTTCCTCATCTTTTGATCCACAAATCAGTTTGGAGATGACGGTATTAATTGTAAGTAGCTTTTAAGGTCAAAACACGCGGCACTGGCACTTCACATGAATTCTTTATCACCTTTAATTCGTTAATGCGACTGCGCTTTTTAAGACTCTACTGAGATCACAGTGTTTCTAATTGAAGCCGTTTGAGCGTCAGCGCCCCAGACATCACACGGAGACACTTTGTTGATCCAGGCTAAGGGGACAGAGCTGGGACAGGCTGGAGATTGATGACAGGCATTCACTAATGTTGACAACTGCCAGTTAGTGCCGGGGGTGTCACATGATCAGTGATGATGGGCACTGATATGACTCACTCGGAGCGGAGGCCCTTAAAAATGGGCCGCTGTGACCTTTCCCTTGGGTACGGGAGCTGTCTGGGCGAGAACAGCTGATGCAGCTGTTTGCGCTGTAGCCACTTTTGCCATTTGCACAACGTCTTCAACTTTCATAACCTTTTCTGCCAAAAGCTCTGTTGTTCACAGTCTCCATGATAAGGGCTGATGGGATAAGCACGGCAGACGTTTAGGTCCAAATAACCTCTAGTGTCAACGTCTCCGCTTGGCCCCAATCAAATTGTGCGCATGAGGAATTTGTGCTTTTTTTGTCTCGACTATGGTTCACAAATCAGTTTATTAGTTTACACAAACTGGGTCTGGATGGTGTTAAATTGATGCAGCTTTTTTGTTACAGTGGCTTGTAAATTATTCACTCTCTTCAAACCCCCCCCTATACCCTATGCGAGTGTGTGTGTGTGTGTGTGTACGTGCAGCAAATTCGTTCCACACCGCTCTGTGTGCCCTGTTACTTAATGCATGCAATTGGTTCCCTGCATCCTGGCTGGTATTATATTAGTATGTGTGTGTGTGTGTCAGTGTGCACGTGTGTGTGAGAGAAAGCTATTTTAAATGTGATACCTGTGTCACTTCCACTTGCCCTAGAATGGAAATTATATTGATATTTCATAGTGTGAATGTAGATATATGTAAGATTACCCTTTGGGGACTTCTGCTCTCCTTTAAATTAGGACTCTGAATAGTCAAATACTATGAATTTTTATTCTCCTTCCTAATCATGAAACGGCTATGTGGAAACAGCAGAGCCAGAGTTGATTAAAGTGCGGCTGAGATTCATTGAATCTGGCTCAGAGCTCGAAGGAGTGTTTTAAATAGGAGTCCATTTTACCAAATGTTATGTTCTTAATGGGAAGGTAATAAGATGGTCTTTATCTTTTCTTGAAAAAAAAAAAAAGAGAAGAGGAGTCGTTTCGCAGCATGATTTATGCCTTTAAAGAGAAGTACTCCGAGCAAAGGAAGTGGAGAGGAGGGCTCGAAATATCATGAAAGGAAGTGACTTTTGATCATGCGTTTAGTGTAAGATGTATGACAAATTCCAAGCTGCGGTTACCTCCAGGGTTGGAGCATTAGAGGCAATAAGAAGAACCATATTACATTATCTCAGAAGTCTTCTTTCATGCAGGTTCAGGCCAAAAGATGAAGAAAGAGGTAGAAATGACAAGTGAGTTCTAAGCTCACAAATGTTCCTGCCGAGAGACGCGAAGTCACAAAAACTGCTTCGTGTCGGGGAAAGAAATGAAAACAGCGGAGATACAATTCCTCCCCTGTGGCTAATATGGCAAACAGCCCGTTTTAATTGGAGGGAATCATGATAATTATCACATTGAGATGATCTGTCAAGCTGCCAAAATGAAGCGAGAAGCTAATTAAATGTATCTCACAGTTTTGACATGTCAAGGGATCCGATGAATGTGTCATAGGAAGTTAAACACGGGTCAAAGACAATGAGATGTATCTACAATATATCTTTAGAAAATACGATTTCCTTAAAAAAAATCAGTTACATTACACTGGGTTGAGCAATAATCACTTTTGGTAACTAGTTCAACAGGTTATTCAACTAGACCCATTATTGTAATCACCTTTTCTTACAAACTTTACCTGGGACAATAGAAAATGATTGAAGCTCATTCTGTCTGAAAGAAAACTACAGCTTATAATGTACAAAGTTGTAATAATACACTTTGTCAAACCATTAAAGATAATAATGAACCTCAAAAGCTTCAATTAAGAAAGAAAAGGTTGTAAAGAAGTAAAAGGTTTAAAATTATAATACAATGATTATAGATCATGTGTGCAGCAGCTTATTGAACTACAACCTATAGTTACTTTTTATTGTTAAGGGAACAATGTTCATTTCCTGTGTGAAAAAGACTATGTTCCAGAACCCGAACCAAATTATGGATTAAATGATTTTAATCAAGATCCAGTGGATTTTCTACCCAACCCAAACAAACCTGTGAGTGTTCCATCGGCTTAACTTTCTTTATTATTGTATCTATGGAGGTTCTGGAGCAGGATTTCAGGAGGCGCTCCAACTGGAGGAAAAACCACCCATATGTTTGTAATTTAAGTTTCCCAGAGACAGAACATTAAGTCAAGCAGAAGTTTATCACAGCCTGATATCACAAAGATACTGTCTCATATTAGTCGCAGCACATGCAACTGGAATAACCTGTCCTCTGTCCTTTTGCCATTGTCTAAAGTGTCATGGATTTTAAAGGAGTAAAATGAATGTGGTGCATCATGGGAATAAGCTATATAATGTTTTTTTGTTGTTGTTTTGTTTTCATTGCCACATCACGCCTTCAGGTTTATCCCCAAAAAATTGTTAAGTGTCCCCATTCTGAGAGGAAATATATTCAAGACGCTTTCCCACAACAGCGGTACGACTTTGAAATTGAAAAAGCAGTATGAAAGCAGGTTATTGCATGGTGGAAACAAACCATGTCCAATGTCTTGGAGCTGAGTTAAAGGGCTGAAATGGCAGCAGGGTTCGGATGCGTTGCCATTTATATAGAGACCAGTAGGAAGAGCCTTAGGTCAAAATAGAGTGAAGGAAAGAAAGATGAAGGAGAGAAAAAACAGCGACTTGGGTTCATGCATGTGTCTGTAGAGGTTGTGACATCTTTACGTCCCCAGAAATGTTTGAACAATGTCAGACAAAGGCTACTTTAAACATTCAAAAGGGCCAGTTAAATAACTGCTGTGCCTGTTACAGTAATTAGTCAAAATCGTTGTGTGAGAATGTAAGTTTCAAAAAACTCAACCATTCAGGCTCATAACAGCAAACTACACGGCTTCCGCTGTGAGAGTGTGAGTCATGTGGCTCGGGAGTAGACCCACTAAGCTTTAAAGGTCATCACACACTCGAGTTGAAACAGAAAAAAAATAATTGGTGAAATGACTTTATTTAGCTGTGCACCAACTCAAAAATGATGCCGTGCTCGCGTCTTTAAAACCCTCCTCACGTGATCCACGCAGACACAAGATAGGCTTGATCTGATGTCACTGCTTAATCCTACTTAACATTTCCGTCACTGAGTTTAAGAGTTGGAGATAGTTTAACATTTTCTTCAGTCGACTGCGTTACATAAAACCGGAGCTGCACTCGGCAGGGCACACACCTTAGAAATCTGTTCCCTAAACGTGCCTGGTTTGTTTCAGCAAGATCCATGAATCATTCCCTGGGAAATGTCAAAAAAATGGCATCTCACAATGTGCAAGACAATCATTCCTGGAACCCCCCCAATCCAGATCCGCACTAAAATTGAATGGTTGCCTCCCTGATCCCTCACCACATCTTCCACCAGGTTTCATGCAAATCCATCAGGTAGTTTTTTGCATTATCCTTCTTGGAAACCAAACAAACGGGACAGGGGTGAAAACATAACCTCCTCAACACGTCTGCGGCAAAGAAGCTTATTTGCACTCGTGTCAAATTCATGTCATGTCTGTCTCCTAATGTCACCAGGCTCCTGGGAGCGTACAGTGGGATATCAAGCTTCCCCGCCGTCGTTAAAGACTAATAATCCTGCTTCAAATGTGTGTATCCCTCTGCTGCGCTGTCGTGTATCGACGGGCCCCGTTGGCGGAGGTGATGATACGCTCAGGTTAATCTAGCGGGGCCTTGTTGCGGTGGCACGAGATGAAGGGGGAGGATTTAGACGGGGACTCTCCTGATGCCCCCGTGCGTGTGCTAATTAACCGGTACAGATTGTTCCCCCTCACCCCGCTTGCCCCCCCCCCCCACACACACACACACAACCGCACCGAGCCAGCCCCCTCTGCCCCCCCACAAACACACAAAACCTCCTGTTCTTTACAAACTCCCTGACACTCATTGTGGGATATTCAGGCCGTTTCACCTTCTAATGAATTTCCCTGGGACCGAGAGGTCAAGTCTTTAAATAAGCACAATTAGAACTGTGAGGGGCCTTGACACAACCTCATGTTATAGTATTTACTCTTAATTACTCCCGCTCTCAGCCGGTCAGGACATTCTGCCCATGACACTTTTTATCCTGACTCATATTGTTCTACCTTTGACCCGTCGTGTATACGATTAAAAAAAAAAGCTTTTAAGACTGAAATTATTCCTTCGCTGCTGAGAAAGGGCCGGCGGAAGTAAAAGAAATACATTTTAATTATACTTTAAACAGTTTTTACTCCTGAATCACCGGCTTTTCAAGCACCACCAGGCAGAGCAAAGGTCACAGCTATGATGCCCTGGAAATACTTGGCATTGAAATACTCATGTGTCGCTGCAATACTGCGTACAGTACTGTGTTAAAGAGGAAGATCAATTTTTTTCATTTCCTTTATGCTTTCAGGTTTTGAGAGCAGCTGTAGGCAGGTTGAGGAGGAGGACATCACGCAGTCGTGTGTCATTCACGATGGTAAAACGTAGGGGGGGGGGGGGGGGGGCTGATGTGGAGTATCTTTTGAACGGACAAGTTTTTACTTGATGAGTAAAAACTGTCCTGAGTGGGAAGTTCACTCCACTTAAGAGGCAGGAGAGAAGAAGAATCAAGGCCGGGTGATGAAGTAATGACAAGGTTACCGCCAAGAACGGAGAGTGGTTGGTGGAGGCAGAGCGCAGGGCTTAAGGGTTTGTGTGTGTCTGTGTGTGTGTCTGTGTGTGTGTGTGTTTTCACTGATTGTTGTATTAATGTGCAGAAATCAGAACCACTGACATTTTTTTGCGAGGCGTGTATCCGAGACAAGTCCCTTTGCGCCGCCAAGTGCACTGCTGTTAAAGACGAGCATCCTCTCTCTCCCTATCACGTTTCCCTGTCGTTCACTCTCTCTCTCTCTCTCTTCCCCCCCTTCTTTTTTATGTGTATCCGTGAAAGATGAAGTCTTTAAGACCCCGAGCTAATCCTGTCATTATGCCGTCTCCTTCACTGACATATGTTATCTTCTCACTTTCTTGGTTATCCTGTGGACTAAAGCAATTATTTTCGCTGCAATTGAAACATCAAGTAATTAATTCATTTTCCGCGTCGAGCGTTCTTGGTTCGATGCCACGCTCCAAGTGCGAGCTGAGAGTGTTTGTGGGTCAGCTGTAGTGAAGGGTAAGAATAGCAGTCAGGATTTTATGCATCTCTTGGCACATGGGACACCCACCCAAGGCCATGAAGTAGGTATATAACATGCAGAGTAATGTCATTTAGACCTTGGCGAGCTCCTTGTGCCCCACTCAGGGGACTATCTCGCCTCCACTGTGCCATCGCTCTCATCCTCTCTCCTCCCTCCGTCTCCGCTGCCTCTCCTTCATTTAATCTGCTTTATTGCCGCATGCCACACGGTTGTATTCTCTTTCTTTCCTTTCCTCCCATTCTCCATTTGCACCCCTCGCCTCCTAGCCCATTCCTCTTCCTCCTCTCCTTGCTTTCATCCTAATCTCCTACCCCTCTCTGTCTGCACATCCTCTGCCTCCTGGTGCCTGCCCGTCATCTGCGACCAGCATGCCACAGAGCGCCGCGGCACACTGCAGTGCCATGATCCAGAAACCCCACATTAACACTGGGATTTCACCCAGAGATTATTTAAGTGTGGCATGCCTGCCAGGCAGGGTTCTTCGCTGTAATCTCTGTAGCCCCATGAATAGAGTAGAACTGGGAAAGAGGGGATTTGGGGGAGTTTGAAGGCTGATTGGGTTCTAGAATGCTACAGTATGGGCTTTTAGGCATTCTCAATATTTCAGTTCCATATGGAGTTGGATTTAGGAGGTGGGGGTGATAGCTCAATGTGTCACAGAGAAACCGAGGTTAAATCCCTGGCAGAATGATCCTCTTCTTCTCAGTTAGCTATGTATCCTTCTGAGGTTTGCAAAGTAATTTAATTTGAGGTAATTGTAGTGAGGATCCATAATTAAAAGGATTAAAATGCATGCCATTTATAGATGTGCTAAAGGAAATGAAATGATGAGGCCGCTGGCACTGTCTCTGCTCGTGCCCCATACATGTCTTTTGCTTTCATATCCACTCCTTTGTCAGTGAATTCAGCTTTGCATTATTTAATGTGTCACAGGATTCAAATGTAGGATAAAAATAACAAGCGCAGACATTCACAGCAATGACACCACCCGTCTGGCTGCTAGCTTAATATTACTATCTTGTGTACATTTCATTTATTTTATTTTTTAACGCGCTTGTCACCGGCTCATGCTGTTTTCTGCTGCGTCTCAGGAAATGTGTGTCTGGGCGTGCGCGCGTGATGACAGAGCGTGTCCTCGACTCAACATGGTCACCCTCTCTCAGCGGCAGAGGTCTTTGACCCCATCAGAGAGTCAGAGTGCCTGCTGATTTTTTGACATTGAGGGGGGACAGACAAAGCTACTCATCAAATGTCCGAGGACTGAGGAGGGCTGGACGAGGCACGGGCTTCGATTGTGCCATTTTACAATTTACTAGCTGTCCCTCGCTACCTCAACTGCGGAAGGCCGTCATTCATTTTACCAAAGTAACAAGACGCCAACATATCTTTTTTTTCACAGTTTGAAATAGTGTTCTTTAAAAAAAATCGGTTCTACGACAACACAGATGCTAAATGCAAAGAATAGTACAGAATAAAATGTAAAATTCAAACATACTCCAGTGTATTACTAATTTACCATAAAATGATCTATTGAATAAAATACTTATAACTAGATGATATTAGATTTTTAAACAAAGTTTGTCAATATTCCTTGAATGAGAAAAGGTCTGAAAGGGGATTTAATCTTAAGGATGCAAAAAAAATACAACCACAATCAATAAATAAATTCATTAAATATTGTAGAGGAAAGCAAAGTCAATATCAAGACAGAAACAAAGAATCTGTGTAAACACAGTTCCTCAGCCTCATCTCTTATACCTCATTGCTGAAGTCATTCCAAGTAATCATTAAATGTTAGAGAAGTTGGCCCGAAGGATGATGTGGGGTATTTACACAATATACAGCACACTCGTTATAATTAACCCACCTGATGGTGCAAACATCTGCCTCCATATTGTGTTCAGTTTGTGTTAGGTACAAAACCAAGTAAGCTGAAACTAAATGCATTTCTCCGCTAAAATGCAATTTTATCGCTCTCCACTTCCTGCCGCCAGCTGTCTTGGATTCGAGCAGGCAAAGGAGCAGCTTTGTACACAAACCGCGCCGGTTTGGTTAAAAACAAAGAAAAGACTGAAGCTCTGAGCTCCTGTTTTACCAATTTACCAGATCACTTTAACCCCCCTCGGCTCAATAGTGAGGTCTTCATTAGTGATGAAAGCTCATTATAATCTGCTTTGTAATTTCATGTTTCAGTGACATATGGTGGGGATGGGACATGTGCTCCGAAAGCACCTGAGCGAGGTACAAGTGTGCTTTCATCCTCGCGCTCCATGTTCTGCGGTTGTATGCTGGAGCGAGACATTAAAACAGGCAGTGACGAGGGAGAGTCACGAGGCCAAGCACAGATGTAGGAATTTACGAGCACCTCCGAGCTTAGCATTTACCCAAGGAAGCATAATAAAGAATATTGTCTTATCATCACGCCCCTCATAGAGCCAATGAGGGAACATAATCCTCCAGATTAGCTTGATTGATTTGTTCCTCCCGAACAGGGGGGGATTCAAAATAGCAAGGTTGTTACGATCTGTCTTCTTCTATCGAACCCGGTGAAATGGAAGGGAAGCAAATACAAAACACAATGAATTCAGCTGTTATTGTACGAGTGTCGTTACAACATAAATTACAGAATTGAGGATAAAAGGTTACGTTTTCAAGGGAGTCTAAACCTCTCCCATTTACATTATAGCGAAGGTCATATGATGATGAATTGAACTATTGTGCTCAACTAAATAAGACAATAACCAAGTATCTGTCTGGACTGTGTAGAGACGATGAGGGAAATAGAACCACAATAAGCTATTTAACATATCCAAGGCATCATATTTGCTTTTCTGTCTAGTGTCAGCCGCCTTCAGCCCTTTATCTGTTTGCACATCGGCTCAATCGAACATTACACAGACTCTGTGCGGGCGAGGCAGCGGGGTGAGGTGTGTTTAATGTCCGGTTCAACCGATCCAAACGTTCACACACACAAGGCTCTTACAGGTAATGTCCACCAAAAGTTCAGGGCTGCGGTGCATGTCTGGAGGCCGCCTCTGTCCATCACGGCCTCGGTCTGGAAAACAAACCACTGCTTCATCTTCTTGTCCCAGTAGACGCAGAGAAAGGGGCGTGGCTCTGGAATGCAGCACTGATGACTCCTCTGTAGAAAGTGACCGAGGTTCGTCCAAAAAAAGTCAAGACAAAAAAGTAGAAAAGACCAATGAAGAAACTCACTCAAGTGTTTGTTCCCAGAAGAAATCATTAAAAATAGCAAAAATCTCCTGTTGTCATGTGTGACAGACGACGACATATAATGTGGAATGAGATGCATGAAACATAAACTACTGAGAACTGAAAGAAAACAATTTAGTGAGGGATGGATTTTTCATTTTATTTTCATTTATCTAGATGGGATTTTTGTCAATCACCAGAAATTAAATACAATCAGCTATTTTGGGCTCATTCTGTTTACGGAAGTAAATCGTCGTCAGTTGATCAGATAATGAATCCAATGTTGGCGTATTTACCACTTGCAAACATTTAAGGGGTTTCCACAATTTTAATTTCACCGTTTCCCGAGTGAGGCATCCCTTAGACCGGATTTTGTCCGCGGCTGCTCGCTGTATGCTCTATCACCCTGAAAGCTGAGTGATTTGCCAAGGGAAGAGGGATGATTGCACGGGAGCCTCCCAATGTACACTGTAGGTAACAGTTTAAATGCCCTTGACAAGTGCACAGTTTGCAAAGGAGCAAATTTAATTTCCATGGTTTGAAATTTCAAAGGTATCACCTGCTGTAATTGCTTGACGAGGGAATCCATAAATCATTGTTCGCTAAGGTCATCTGGTAATTTCTTCCCTAATGCTGGCATTTATTTTCCTAGCATCCTCTCTTTCTTCTCGTTTAATCTAGCCGGGTCATTTGAGAGATTAATTGCTGCCATCTTCAAAAACAACAAATTAGTTTCACACATGTTCCGACATTAAGAGTGAGTAAGCACACATATCAACACCGATCCAGTCAGGAAACTGTTGTACAACACTGCGGCTTGATGTCATTCGACTTTATCACCTTTTTCACCTGTTTAAGAATAATTGTGATAAAAGCGGTAGAAGCCAAGATTGAGATGTGGTTTTTATGCAAGAGGGCACATTTTACGGTTTCACCAATACAACCTTTTCCTCTTGTTTACCTCTTTAGTTACAGTTAAACTTTCAACTACACTCTCTGTTCTCACCTGCAATGTACAAGGAACTACATTTTGACATTGAACCCTTAGTTAGACAATTGTAGTTCAAATTCCAGTTGCAATGGAATAAATCAGTCTATCATCACCAAGTCACTTTTTCAAACAGTTTTACCTTGGGAACATGGGAGTTTCTGACTCAAGGCTAAAACCTGATCAGATTCAAATGGTCCTCTGTGAAAAGAGTTTGTCAGAATGGTGCAAGTAAGTAACATTCCTCACTACTGTGTAATAAGCAAGGTATTGTGTTCATCTGTATGTGTGTGTATGTACAAAGTAACTCCACAATGCATGAATGGATTTTAACCAAATTTGTCAGGATTATAAATTGCCAGGTTATCTTCAGATGATTAACTTTTTCAGCTGATTGGTTAATTTCAACAACATTATGGTGCCTAAAAACCTGCTTTCAGAGATATCTCCACGAATAAGAGAGAAACAATCTAAAGCTCATATTGATCCAAATATTGTGACCAATCATACGACGTCATCTGAGAAATGATGTCATAGATAAGTTAGAAAATTACAATGATTCATCATCATTGGGTTTAAATGACGTTATGATGAGGTCAATTTGAAAGTTAGCATTGCCTTATTGGGTTATATGCAGTGTACAAACACATTTTTATTACAAAATAATTACACAAGAAAACCTATTGAAGATTGTGCTTTTATAAGCTACTGCTACAGGCTAATCAGCGTGCTTAAATTAGTTTGCCAACCGAGTTTATTATATTTTCCACGTGTATTTACCAACACATTTACAGAGCGATCACACTGATCATATGTGGGACCATATTGCAGCTCCAGTCCTGCACACAGATGGAGATTGGAACAGGCTTCTGGGCTGCACAGCCCTCCTGCTAGGATGTGATGGACACTTAATTACTTGGCTGACAGAGGATATTCGCCACCTGCACCCGACAGGGGTATCTGCCAGGCCCTGACCTCCACTTCCTCCCTGTGCACTCACCAGCTCACAAAGCAGATTTATGCATATGGCTATCACTCATGTATCATGTTATCATTATCAGGTTTTTATTTCCTTGGTGCTTTTGCTTTGCCGTTTTTTAAAAAAGCCAATAGATGCTCGTAAGGTTGAAAATATGTTACCAACACATTTTTCCAGTGATGTGATGAAGACGTTATCTCTATCGCACGCCCCTCATTAAATCTATATTAGTCAAGTGGATGTTTAGCATTCTCCCACTTGATGCTGTGTCTGTGAACGATGCACTAGAGGGGGGGTTTCTAAACTTTGAGACAAAGGTTTCAAATTAAACTGGCATTTATTTAACAGGGATTCAACCATTACTACATTTCTCAAATGTAGATATTCTGTAAGACACTGTTACTGTCCTACACTGTTTTCCAATCATCTCCGTGATCGTGAATTTATAATTGGGATTCTTTAGTTAACAACATCTCACCGCTGGAGCTGAGGCGGATAGATCCCAGTGTTAGCGAAGGTGCTAACTTTTTCCATCACTGTGAATTTATTGCCTGTGATCTTGTCAATTTTGACACATGTGCTGACTTAACATTCAGACAAAGTTTCAAACTACAGGTGTAGGCGCAAGAGACAAAAAAAACAAGGATCGGTGAACTGTTGCAAATATCCTGCAGCCCGTTTGAATCAGAGACAACTTATTCTAACAATCATGTAAATGTATGTTTGAACTATCAATTAATCATATTGATGACCTTGAAACATGGAGAGAGAGAAAAAAAAGGGAAATGAATAATCCCCGCTGTTACTTTTTGTATTTTTATATCAAATCAATACATTGCTGACCTTAATTCTTCAAGCATACCTCACATCCATTTAATTCAGTGCACTTTTAATAGAAACTACGGCACTGTCCTTTCCCCTCAGGTAATTATGAATAAATGTATATGTAGGCAGAGCGTGCTCTAAAATTACAGTTATTAACAGAAAGGAGATGTATCTCAACATTGCAATTACAGAGCTCTCGGGGGATGAACAAGATTCTGTTTTATTATCAAACACCTTCAGGCTCAAAGTGATGATCAACACAGAGAACTCCACGTCTCTGCGTCACCACTTCGCTGTAGGAGCTGTCTGTCTGTTTTCCACTGTCTCACCTCTCGCTCTTTCATTCCCCCCCCCCCCCCCCCCCCCCCATTACCCTTTTGCTGTACCTCTGCTCGTAAGCAGTTACTGTACCTGCTGTGTCCCCTTCCTCTTTATGCTAATGCCTCGTGCTTATGACTACGTGTGTGGGCTTTACTGGAGGAGCACATGCCTGCAAAGTGCTGCGAAATAATTTCATGAAAACCTGGCGCCGTATCTCTTACGCTGTTGTTGCTTTTGGCTGCAGGCCATTTACTCCTTCTGGTTGCTCGTTGTGACTCTAGTTCTTTGTCGAGTTGTGTCGAGTGACTCCAGGAGAAGGGAGTGACGTCAGAATGGCACATCACTTAAAATAAGCAAAAGATAAATACATCTTCGTAGGGAAGGACAGTGATATTAATACTATTACTACAACAAAAGCAACAAAAAACGATAATAAACTTTATTTAAAAAGTACATTTTGAAATACAAGGTGCTTTAAAAGTTACAACTAAGGAATTGAATGCAAAATAAATCAAATAATTTGAAGCAATTTGAAGATGACAAACAACATCTTACAACATTGGGGCGGGAATATAAGAACAATAATGTTTCAGATGAGGAAAGAGTAAAAACTAAGAAAAAGAATTTAGATCCCAAGTCCTGAGAAAGCACAGTGATACAAAATGTGTCTTTGAGAAAGATTTATAAGAAGATAAAGAGCTCAGCAGACAGATCTCCTGAGGGAAATCCATCCACAGAGTGAACGCCCTGATAGAAAAAGGTCTGGTCACCCTGTCCTCACTAATATTATCCTCAGTGATAATAATACCGGTCAACTACTTAAAAATAAATATACAGTATGCAAATTAAGGTATGTGCCTATTAGTTAAGGTGTAAGTTAATATATGAAGGTTTGCTTAAATAGCTAAATATACAATGTATCCTTTTATATCATGAAAGAACATTAGTGTTATTTCTCATGCAATCTCTGAATGGATCCATTAAACAGGAACAGAATCTATAATAATGCCCCACTGCATTCACTGTGGTAAACCACAAGGGTTGACCCTGTCTCCGACAAGCCGTGTTTGTATGCAGCTCACTCACACGGGCAATTTATTGTTTTTCTTTTTCTTTCTTCACTGGCACTTTTACTGGCAACATTCCACGCCATTGCAGAACGCAGTGCGATCATATACCACGGGGCAAGGTAAAGCTGTGAAGGTTGCAGAGGTCGGTGGGCGTGCAAAGTGTTTTACGGGGACACCGGAGACTTGTAATTATATCACATCTCGCACTGGACGCCACTGCTGATATTTGTAATATTTACTATTATGACAATGACCTTCAGTATTGCGCTTGCGGATGTCTTTTCTGAACCATGCTGCACTTTGTGACCCAAACTGTAAATTAATGTTTCAGTTGCCAATACCTTCACTTGTAGAATAATAGTCTGTGTATGACGACTGTGTTACTTCCTTCAACCTGATATTTTCTTTCACACAGCAATCTCCTCCCTTTCTTATTTTTGCCCTGCGTATCCTTTCACACGGGACACGACGACCTCCGAGCAAACGACCTTCACGACGAAAACGGAAAGTTTTGATGAAGAGTTGGATCAATTTGATGAAAACTTTATCAATTATTGCGTGAGCCAAAGTCTCCCAGCTGCTTGGCAACTGAAACCCCACGAATGTTTCGGGCAAACACACAAACCGCATCATACATTTGAAATGATTCTTTTTTCTTACAGTAATAAAAATGTAGTAAATGCTCATCTTGACACGTTGATAGCAAAGCACCACGGGCAATTTCTTATCTTCTCATTCCTTCCAGATTAAAATCAATACTCGGTGTACACCACAAAGAGCCCCCATCACAAATGAAAACATGAAGATGCAGTGTAATGCTGCACACCGTGAAACAATTGGACCAAACCAGTGAGCATCGCTGTGGTTATTTCTCTCCCATTTAGATACTTGGCGTCCCGGTGTCTCGGGGTGAAGTGAATTTCGGTCACGGTGCACTGTTCCGGACTTATGAGGCCAACGTGATCATTATCTGTACCTGTTAAATTACTTACACACCATCACAGCCACAGCAAGCTCACATTGATTAAAAGATTATGCTCGCGTATCTACGTGCTGTTTAACACTGTGGGTGATCTGGGTAAGGGTTTGTGGATAATTCATTTATTTGTGCCTGGGGGGGATTCAACCACAAAATGGCCTCTTTGCAGCACTTTGGCCAAGCCTTGAAATTTGGCATAAATATGTATTCATCGTCCCAAAAGGATGAATTAGATCCAATTAATATTTGCTCCTGTCCGACTCTTCACTTGTCCAAATAGAGTGTGAGTGGGAAAAAAAAACAATAATCTACCATATAACAATACCATTATTATTACAAACAGGAAAAATGGGGGCGAGTGTGAGGCGTGAATCAGTTATCACATATCTGTCTCATTGTTATTTTCAGTTCCACTAAGGATCTTTGACCAGAAATGTATTCGATCCACTGTCGAGATGAGCAGGCGTACTCACTGAATAAGAACAGAAATTAGATTACAAGGTCAGTGGCTAAGTCTAATGCACTGGAAGATTAGAGAGGGAGCAGAAATCATTTTACATGGCTATTGTTGTCATGGGGACCGAGCACTTGCACTGAGCTGTGTAAAACAGCAATTTAAAATGTGTTGTGAAAATCTGTGTGGCCATCTTTACTGTGCCACGCAGGGAGCATAGAAGACAAATGTGATTCAAGAACAGAGAGAAAATGCACTTTTTGTTACCCATTTAATTAATTTAATGATTATATCCATTATATCCCAAAATCATATTTTAATAAAGATGTGTACCACTGATCTAACTCCAGACATCAGGTTAAATAAGTTATAGTATAAGAATTATGCATTTCTCAATAGGAATGAGCCAAAGTCGGTTTCCAGACATGGAATCTGCAGCAGCGGTGGTTTCATTTATCTGTTAATGTCGTGGATTTGGACTTTCACACATATTCCACTATCATGGAAATGGTCACACAGTATTTGGTTTCTGCTTCCAATAGCAGGGCCTGCACTGGTTTTCTTTCTTCCTACACAAGCTGTGGTACCAGTTAAAGCCAAAGTCATCGGGAAATGTATTTGCGTCATGTATGGACGGTTAACTGGATGGATGGATGGATCAGCATAGACAGAGCTGTCTAAACAACCTTAACCCTCTTTTATATTTCAAACTGAAATGTTTCTGCATGTCCTTACATCAAATGACACACTGACATCTCAGTCTATAGAAGACCATGAACAGTTTGATGCAGTGTTAGCACAGACCTCTTCAGGGCATAAATGCATATTCCTAGCTGTTCCTGTTTTTGCTTCAGGACAATGCTATCAGAAGAACAGCAGTGTGCAAAAATGCATTCCACATTATTTTCCGTTCACAGCACCACTGTATTACCCGAATGTTAACCGAGCGACACAGCTGCTGTGAAATTGTAATACAGGAAGTGCGGACGCTTGTAGAGAAGCAGCAGGAATGTGCAGAATCACGTCTGGAAGAAAACATTACAGCAAAAGGCCAAAAAAAAAGTGCTTTTGGAACGTGGTGCATGCAAATGTAGCGAGCGGTCCATGGCGGCTTGTTTAGTCTCTGCAGTGCAGTACAGCAGGTTGCTTGGTCACAAGGCATCGCACTGCCTGGTGGCTATAAACACAAGTTTGGATGCTTCGTCTTCCCATAGAGGGGATGGAAGGTGTTTTCTAAAATTGAGTTTCTTTTTCGGCCTTATCGTCCCCTCGTACTGGTGCCTCCAGCCCAGACAGCAGTTTTTCACCGGTTTGTGAATCAAACTTTCTGCCTGCTTCTTCTCTTCCTACTACACTACCTCAAAGCGCAAATATTGTGGACTCCACTAATTGATATATATATATATATATATATATATATGTTGCCTGCACTTAAAGACCAGAGCCCCATGAGAAAAAGTCCAATCTGCCCTTCTTTGCCCTGTTCCCTCATGTGATCAGCGGATATGAAAATCTAAGCACACACAGAACTGCAGTATCACTACATTTTCAGTGTGTTTACTGACACTGTGAGTTGCTTGTTCCTCTTTGGAAAAACAAAACGAAAAGAAGGCATGTCAGTCGCTGATACCCTTAATTGGGATTGGGTCTGATCCAAGCATTCCTCATGGATTGGTGTGGGCAAAGTAAAAGCAGATCCATTTTGGATCCTCTCTTTGTTTGCTGTAGGTGGTCCAGCTCTCCAAATCTCCTGGTAAAGCAGAGTTACAACACTTCCCTATCTCGTAATGCACAGCAGCCATTGTTAGGAGCAGCACTCTTCTGAAACTGCATTTTAACTTCAGTATTTAGTCCGTCCGCAATCTCTCCAACCTTTCTTTCCAGAATAGCTTTGAGACCGTCACAGTAAAGATATGATTGAGGATATATAATCAAATCCTTGAACATTCTCGGAAATTGAAATAAATAAGAAACATTGCACATTGAAACAATTTATATTAATGCATGCATTTATTTGCATATGTCTCCCACCACAAGACATGTTCACACATTCAAGCTTCCCTCTAGTTTCCATCGTGTCCTGTGAGCTTCAGTAAAGTTTGCTATTTGTAACAGTAATGAATCCTGATCTCTCTATGCCATGTTAGGTCTTTGAAATTAACTGAAAATTCTTCGAACAGACTGCAAACTTGATATTTTAAGGTTTGGGAACCTTAATGCAAATGTAAAACGTAGAAAAATAAAGGAAATAAACTATAATGAAAGCTATTTTTGGCTCCATATGGGAAAAATACAATATTAGAGTAAATGACATATGATTGGTGCTGGAAAACCTTCCTGGTGCCTCTCGTATTAAAAGCTCCTTTGTCCTCCAGCTGTTGAGCTGATTGGTTCTCCATCAGTCGCCTCCACTCCTCACCGCTGGAGTGGAGGAGCAGACGTCATATCACTAGAGGTGCCCACTGGAGGTGGAGGGACGTGACGAAGAGCAGGAAATGAACTACAGTAGGTGATGAGCAGGAAAGGTCGGACTATTTGTGGGCACCCTGGTGCTGTTACTCTGCCAGTGATGCTGTGCTCTGCAGATTCTGTCCACAACGTCTGATTCAGGACATTCATTTATTTTTCCAAAGCACAGATTGTTTTGAAGGCACTGGAGAAATCAAAGAATATGATTCATACCACATGTTCATGCATCGTTATTAAATGTTAGTATATGAAGAGTTTCTATCGAGCCCATTTGACCTTGATGTCATTGATGGGCACAACATAACAGCAACAATAACAGTATAAATGACTAATCATAATAATTTGAAAATAGGATGAGTTGGATTTTAAATGAGGTTAGAAAGACGTATATATTGACTCCTGCAGCAATTTAATTTTGTATGGTTCTTTACCGAAATTCAACAACTTTGATAGAATATTCCACTTAAAGTAGATGAAGTTAACCTCCAGAGTGGAGCTGTGGAGTTTAGAGAGAAACACTGAGTGAAGAGAGCATTGGGGGTGAAAGGAGAGAAAGCAGAGGAAATGTGTCTTGTATTATTTGGGTTTGGGAAAAGTTAATAAAAAAAAGTTAATTAACATATTGACAACTAAATAAAATAAGTAAATCAATTATACCCAAGAATGTAATTGAGTGGAATTAAAGTAATAACATTTTTATATTTACAAGACTTGGCATTTGCTTCTACCAAGTACTGAGAAAGAAATGGTGTATATGCATATCTGTCTATAGAAGAAATAGAACGCGCGTTAAAGAAATTGATTGAAATTCATTGGCAAATAAAAAGAGGTGAAAATGCCAATCACATTCCAACCACGAATAACATAAACATCGATGGCACAGCTATTTCCTCGGATAACAAGCTGTAAACAGAAGCTGCAACCGACACAAAAGTACCTCTGGTGGAATATTTGAATTACAAATTGATCTGAGAATAGTTCAAAGTGAGATTTAAAACAGTAATATTTATCAGAGATCGTGAAGTTATGTAAATGTCGGTCAGTTTTTTGCAGGCTTTTTGCCTTTGTTTTCTCCAACTCTTCCTCACGTTGACTTTACTTTTCGACGCTTCAATCTTGCTTGCTCCCTTTTTTTCTATCCCTCCGACCACCCTTCACTTCCATTCTGGAGCTTTGTCTTCCTTTTCTATTTCGTCTCCCTCCTGCCCTTCATCTCCCCCATCACCCTCTCATGAGAAGCTGCTGGCCTCAAAGGGAGCACTAGAAAGGATCCATCAGCCAGACTAGTATTCTCTGGAGGATGCATCCAGCGTGTTGCTCTGTTCTGCTCCTCTCACTATCATATCTCTCCAACCCCAGATAGCCTTTAGTGTAGATCACAGGACCTGTTTTCAAATTTGCTGCAAAGCTGCGTGGAGCTGTAATTCTGTGGCTTGTTGGACACCAACCACCGTACGACTTCCGCACATTTCCCAGAGCTGTGTACAATGTATTTCCTCTCGGTGTAAGGCGGATCCTTACGAACACAGGCTGTTTATAATACTGAATATCATTGCATTAGTGGTGATGGATTGGTCATGTGCGACTTTTGTAGTGGAGGATGAAAGGGTCACAAAGAAAACCTACAGCACAGAGGATTAATCTGCCAGATGTATCTTGTGGGTTTTTGCGCAGCAGCTGGAGACAGCGGCACAGCACTTTGAGCCTCCATGTCCGACCAAAACAAAGCCTAATTCATCCCCAAATAACATCTGGGCATGCTTAACAGCATGGATAAATAAACAAGCCCCATGGACACTAAATCCCCCGCACTCAATCACTCTCACTCCCTCTCCAGCCGCTCCCCCTTGCCATTCTGAGGGCTGTAGGTTGTTGGTCGAGGGGCTGGCACGTCAGCACTGATAGTGTGCATCCAATTAATTAGCCAATCGTTATCTAATTTGTAATAGCCCGACGACTAGAACAAGAATACTCCCTCATAGTTGCAAACAACCTCTGGCCCCGAAAAAAAAGGAGGATGATTCTCTCCTCCTCTGTGACCTCTGCGATCTGTTCACGCTGAGTAGGACGATTTGAAGAGAGGAATGTGAACGGAGTTCGGTCAAAGTGTCCGTCGATAAACAACAATTGTTGCTCATGGCTGATATTTACTCACCAGATTCTGCAGAATTAAACAGACACCGGCTCCTGGCTCATCCTAATGACTTCGTATCAGGAGGCAATCTAATGGTGTCTTTGTCTTTAAGTTATCCGTCTTTGTGGACATCTGCAACATTTGCACAGTGCTGTAAGCAAAAGTCAGCACCATCTGACACAGTTCTGAATCCCTTGCATTCCTCAACACCTGTGCCTCAATGTTATTTAAAGCACTCAGGGGCGCTGCACCAAACATCAGCCACCGGCTATTTGCTTGTGTGTGTGTGTGTGTGTGTGTGTGTGGTGTGTCGGAGTGTGTGTGTTTGTGTGTGTGTGTGTGTGCATGTGTGTGTGCATGTGCAGGAAGAAACTTGTCTTCTTGACCATAGTAACCATGGGCAACGGGCTATGCTCAGACAAAGCACCACTTAACGATGAGGAAGCCATTTTGTGTGAAGAAATGGAAGATGGTGTGTGTTACATGTTACATGTCTTGCATGCAGGTTCTGACAAATACAGTTTTTGATGGTGGACATTAATACAAAGATACAGAGCCTCAACTTAGCTTCAACAGCATTTTAATTGAACTGGAATAATGTTATTTTTTGTCAGTACTGAAATTATCCATCTATCTATCTATCTATCTATCCATCTATCTATCTATCTATCCATCCATCTATCTATCTATCTATCTTCATCACGTCCACAAGATTTCAATTAAAGTATAAACCTATGTTCTCATCACACGTTGTGATACTTTAAATCCATATACGATAGAGCTACTTACTGGGCTCATATTCAGAAAGCCTATATGTGCCTAGTTAGAAAAATTACATTTAATTACTTTAAAAACATAATCAGGATGAGAGATGTCATATAAGAGTTACATTTCTATATTTCACTGGACCCAACAGGATCTATTTCAGATTCCTAACTTTGTTTTTCCAGCACAACACAGCACAATGGAGCACATGCCCAGTGGCCTCTTATCTACACATGTAGTGTCGTGGTGTGCTGGTGCTTATCATCTGTCCACGGCTCCTCAAGGTGTCAGCGGGAGTAGCAGTATGTTAGCTGACAGCTCCTGGGCTTTTCAAAGTCACGTGGATTTCGGCGATAACGGATCCATGATTGCGCTATTTGCATGAGCCAAAATAGAAATACGAATGTTTGAAGTAAAACCCAATTTAAATATATATTTATAATATCTTTCTTCCTATAATGTATTCTGTCTTGTTGTATTAACAACAACTACAGTTATTAATTGTAATCTTTTACAGTGTATGAGTGGTTTCTGAACTTATTAATCCTTTTTTAACATTTTGTCAATCGCTTGTAAAGCACTTTGAACCGCAATTGATTTTTTTTTTCAAAAGGTGCTATATAAATAAAGTCCAATCAATAAAGTGATTGATTGATTGATTGTATTGCAAGCAGGGGGAATAGACCAGGAAGGAAGTAGATCTCCATGGGAAGTATTCTATGAATTAGGTGCTTTCAATTTGAAGGAAACTTCCCCTGGGGCCGGGACCCTGGTGGAGATGAGGTAGACGAGGGAGGAAGCTTCAGATGAGAGGGTTTGATTGGACGGCCGGTGCATCCACAGCTGAGGAGGTTAAGGAGTTGGAGGTGGATCAGTAAACACCACGGTGCGGAAATGACAGCTGAATGCAAGTCATTGGCTAAAGGTGAGCGTGTCAGGTTGTGATTGGACGAGACGTGAAGGAGCAGGTGGAGCTTAGAGATAACAGGAGAACTGTGAGAAGGAAACACAAGGAGAAAATGTCCTGACTGAAGCTTTGCTAAGCTTCATGGAGGTTGGAGTTTAGGTTGGTTACCGACTGTGCTTCATAGGCAGGTACTGACTCTGGAAGTCTTTCTTCTTCAATGTCAGATAGGAGGGCTGACGGAAGAAGGTTCTACCTCTTACAGCCTCCTTCCCATTAAACAGGCCAAACGTATCCCTGCACTCTTTAATGGTTGGACTTCATCTACATGCAACAGGGTGCCAGTAAAGACACACGCAGAGACACAGCACCATTATTGTGTTGTGTTTTGGTTTACTTTGGAATACGCTTGGTCTGCTGAGCTTTACTTTCAAAGCAGAGTGGGTTTTTTTTTATGTGTGAAGTTGGACTCCTGGAGTGGGAGAAACATTATTATAAAGGCAACAACAGAATTGTGCTTTTTTTGTATTCTCAGTTGGCAAAAGAGAGGAGATATGCAAGTGATTTGGTCGAGTTTGTATTTGTACTGCTCTCAATTGAGGTGGCAGAAAGTGGAACCTTCCAACTGTTTTTTTTTGTATCTATTTTCACTACTCAACTACATACCCGCATTTGCATTGTGTTGTCAGCTTGAGGCAACCGACGTGCACAGCTGTCACTCCAGAGAGCAGCCTTCACATCCTCTGTTCTGACCTTGGTTGGGTCTAGGTAACAAAGGGCTCCGGTTAAGGTCAGGGATAGATTTTTCTCAACAAACTTCTAGCTGTATTAAAGCACGTCACAATCTTTTCCCTATCCTTCATCAAGTGTCTAAACAAAACCATAAAAAGTGAAGTAATGCAGTAGTTACAAGTGGGTGTACTGCAAACACAGATATCTGATGGATAAAATATTCATAACATATAAGATCATAAGAACCAGTATTATACAAACACACACACATACATATTTATATATATACATGAACAAATACATTGGCCATTTTACTGATGCGCTGTGCACCAGCAGATTTGCAATTTGTGAAATATGTAAACTAACACTTCCTCATTATATTAAGAGAAAAGAAAATTCAGTCAGTATTTCAATGTATTTCTAGAAGATAGAGTTGAATCACTCCTCTGTTGCTGATAGTTAATTGGTGATGTGACAGTTAAACCAAATATCAACCTCACACATTTTTATAATGCTATTTGGTTGTTATGTTCCTCTTGAACACATATATGTGGACTTATTCTATATCTAATATAAGAGTCACTGGCCAGTATTTTATACGTACTGCTGTAAAGGTATGGGTTCTTTAAAGTCTTTGACTCAGTCTTTGTCCCTTCATTGCTTCAAGCAGCAGGTATGCAGAGATTAACAGGGAAAATGGCTGATACAAATGATCCACTGCCGCCCACTGGGGCCACTGATTGGACCAATCTCCATGCAAATGGTCATATTTATTCCACCGGGGGAATAGCAAAGTACAAAGTGTCCTTGATTAATGACTGGCTCTGCTTTTGTTAAAAAAATAAATACAGACATCACAGTCTTATAATTATGCTATAATCAATGCACAAACTGCTAATATCCATACCGAGACACCAGTGGTGTGGTGACAGGACGAATGAGGCGAGCAGCCCTTAACCATTAAAAGCTAAAAATAGAGATCAGTTCGAATGATACTGAAGTGGGAGCGATATCTCTCCTTACATCTCACACCAGTCAGATTTCTGTCGCATTAAAGGATCTGATATTGTCCGTTTCCACTGATTACTCTGCCAAAGAGGCTATGTTTCTACCTTTGACTGCTTGTTGGTGTATTTGTTAAGAGGATAACACAGAAACTACACAATGATTATGGTGGAAGGATTGAGCCTGGGTCTGGGAAGGCCCCCCCAAAAAATGTAGATGTGGTTGAAGGGGCAGATCTAGACACATTATATAGCAACATACGGCATTTTTAACATGATCATTGATTTTTCAGGGAATAATCCACATATCTCGATTTTGAAAATAGCAATATTGTCTGTAGAGGATCTGCAGCGAGTTTGAAAGTTTGAGACAGCAAACAGGGAATCTGCATCGTCCCTGGAGTGTGTCATCGAAAGTTGATGGTAAAAAATTGTGAAGAATAGAGAAGAAGAGAAACATATTTATCCTCTTTACTGCACAATTGGCAGGTTTGATGTCACTTCAAAGGAATATAGCTAATACTTCTATAGCCATGGGGAAGTGCAGAAAGGTGAACATCATGAGACAGGATAGGCCGGGAATTTAAGAGATTTAATTTGCTCCTCCTACTGTTATGAATTTTAATGTTACGTTACACTTCGGTCTCTGTCTCTGTAAAAATCAGCCTTTGTTTATGTTATTTTTCAACCTCCATCACCATTATCTCGCCTTTCCAATCATCATTTACCGAACACAGAAATGTAAGTCCCGTGCACATTGCAGATGTGTTAATAGTTCATCTGCTCTGCTCTGCACACCATGCACATGTATGCAGTCCTTTCCCTTTTCTTCCATCTCGCTCCCCTAACAGCTCCCCAGATGTCTCCTCACTCGTCTACAATCTCATTTAAGGAATTCATCTTGCCTGTCTCCGGGGTACCATCTCTGTTGTTCTTCATGCAACTATGATAATGTGTGTCTTGGTTAGACTCCTCATATGCCAATTATGGATGCCTGTTATTGTGATGGACTCCACATTCGCGCAGCAGAGTGACTGACTCTCACTTCAGGCCCTGGTTTTTCTCGGCGTCTTACATCAGAATGTGTTTTCAAAGCCAGGAACAAAGGAGCGGGCAGCAGGGCTTAGAAGAACACGAGGCACGGTCTTATTAAACCAGAATTTAAATCAGTTCATATTCTCTTACATATCAAGGACTGAATCCCGGTCATTAAAAAAACACAGAAAACCAGCTAACACAATATTCTTGCCATCTTTATTTTCTCCAATACTCTCCATGTGAAAACACTTGTATTTGTGTTAAGGCTTTGCAATCCAAAACAAAATGTATATATTTGGTTTCTAAATTGTGTTCAATTCAATTATACTTCAAGTATAGTGTCAAATCATAATATACATTGTTGGATAATCCATTAACATTGGAGAAGATTTAAATTACCTAAGGATAGAATTCCATACTTCCATACTGAGTTGTATGAACATTGTGGCCTAAAGATTTTATATGGCGATAAAATGAAGAATTGTACAACACATTTCAATCCAATACAGAAGCCCTGCAGTTTATGCAATAGTTGGATTATTATATAGGTTTTAATTTGTTGAAACTGCATTTGAGGAGACTGATGTTTAATAATTAAGAGAAAAGGTGTTAACGATTGACACACATTTATAATCTTGCGATTGTGCCACTGCATATTGATGAATAGTGGATTTGTATTCACACAAATCCCAACAAAGAAATAAAAATCCACATTTTTCAGTTGAGCTTCAAATCTTCATTATTCAAACTTTGACATGAGGGAGCAGTTTGAACCTTTGGGAGTCAACCATAACTCTTGGCAAACCAAAAAGAGTTATTGTTCTCAGTGTTGGCACTGATCAGCCTTCACATTGCAGTAAGTATTTATCCAGTGTCAGAAATGATTTAAGTGGAGGTTAAGTAGCCATTTAAAAGAAGTTTTCTAAATAACACCATAATAAAATAAAAAATACTACTCAAGATTTAACCTGTAACCACTCAATTGTATTACGTTTAACACAATGACTCAATAGAAGCATGTTTCCTCCCATCTGTTCTTCTCCAGCTAAGTCTGTCAAAAAATATACCCTGGAATTGTCTAAGTAAGTTCAAATTAACAAGGAGAAAAACTTATTTCTGTGAAATATTGTACAACCTAACCACAAGCCAATTAGCTGCTTGTAAAGCAAAGGGACAAGATTAATTACAATTAATAGTTAACATTTTCTCTCTTAGGACAAAAACAGATGAATCCATTACCTTTTGAGGTTTGATATACAAACAGAGAGAAGTGCTTGCTCCTTTGAAAAGGGAAAGTGAAACTGACTCAAAGGACCAGATATCTTCAAATGGCAGAACAGCGTTACATTTCATGCATTATTCAGGTTTCTCTATCAAATGAGATTTAAACAAATGCTGCCTGCAACACTGAGGAGTGTGATTTTTTGGGGGGCTGAATAGTGATGCACAGTCATCATAGCAAAGAGCTAGAGAAGAAAGTCCTGCAGATGATTTGTTGTAGCACAAATTGACCCTTAACCTGTTGGAAAGGGGGTTAGAAGAATTAGTTTGAGTATGAAAGAGGGAGCTTGTGTTGTTGGTCCCAAGACTCAAGAAAGTATTTGTATTGACATTGGGTATGTGTCAGAAATATAGTATATAGAGAGTGAGGTGAGGAGATTGGGGGCTGGGATGAAGGTAACGAGAGAGAAAAAAGAGATAGAGGAAAGAGAACCCAGGGTTTAGTGGGGTTAGGGTTGATATCACTTTCAGGGGTCAGAGCTGAGTCGCTCCGGTTCTTAGTCGGAGCTGAGGGATTGTCTCCATTTAGATTCTGTCTTTGTTTTTCTCTCTGAACCTGGAGAGTCGTTAGTCTCACGTAGTTCATTCCTACGTTTTGCTCTCTCCTCTTCCTCGTCATCCTGAGTCTGCTTGGCAATCCCGAGGGACTCAGAGTCAGGACTTCTCCTTATTCCACTGGAGCCTTTCCTTGTCCAGGTCTTACTGCACCTGGATCAGAGCTGGAGGTTGACTGAATTTGTTCTGCCAGGAGACGGGACCTGTCCCCCCCCAACCTCACAGACACATTGCGACTTTTCCAGGTTATTTTCATCCTGGGTCAGTGCAATTTTGACTTTGGAGGTTGCTTCATCCTCTCTGGCCAGACACGTCTCTGCCTCCTTAATCCTTCCTCTCTTTTCTATGGCATTGGGCACCAGCCTTTTTCATTCATGTCAATTTGGAAAGCAGATCAACAACATAATTCTTATTCTCAGTATTTTGATTAATTTTTCTCGTTGATCAAGACTCACTAGTCTATTTGTAGCATGTGTATCTTCGTCTAGAGCCCATTTAGCTCTACCTCAGATATTATGAAGAGGACCTCTACCAGTATAGGACTGACCTCGGACTGGTTTTTCTTTGTCTCTGCAGACTGTTTTAGCTGAAACAGCAAATGACTCAGTTGAATTGATGATAAATAGAAAAGACGCGCTGAATGTAGATGCTTTCAAATAATCAGAAATCACAGATAGTTTTATCACATCTAATAGCGATTGTGAAGTATGGGATAGTAAGGCCACGAAATCTATATTGTACTACATTGCAAAACAAAACTAGATAAAGCCTATTCTAGTTTAATTCCTGGCCTTAACCTGGAATCATCGAATGAAGCTTCAACATCACGTCCATGAAAATTCAGCTTTCTACACTAAAATGTCTGACGGCACATTCTGCAGTGAGAGATGAAGGTTGACGACTCAGTCGGATGTTCAGAATTGAAATGATCAGAGTTGTTGAACCAGCTAAGTATGTATAAGGTGCTTGCAAATTGAAATAGTAGTTCCGACCGTGCCCAAGCAATTTAAAATAGAAAAACGCTGTGGACAATGGTATTCAATATAAGATGAGGTGCAAACTCAAGGCTCCGGACCAGAGAGTGAGGGGGAACATGCTGAGCAGGACGACAGGCGGTCACATATGAGCGTGGTGATGGTTGAATGTGAGAGAGTTACATTACAAGGGCCATGCCATACGGTGTTGTAAAAGGTAGACTATGAAATAATTGCACCAAAGAGTTGAAAAGAAGCACAGACATTATGTATGTACCTCCACTGAGGCCCAACAGGCCCTGAAGAAACCACGTTTAAAGCCATTAGATCCAGGTTTTTACTTGGACCCACACCCAATTGTGCAACAGCCCCTCCGAATCTCTGTGCATGTTTCTGGTTCAGACGGACAACTCTGTCCTCCTTCTCAAGATCGACGACTAACATTGGCCTGTTTTTCTTTTTCTTTTTCTTTCTCTCTCTTCTTTTTTAGATGGCCCCCTGGGACCCCGTGGCCTCGTGGAAGCTACAGAGATGTGCACGCAGGAGTGCCTAGTCCTGGGACATTCAGACAACTGCTGGATGCCCCCGACGTTGGGAACGTACCAGCAGCCCAAATCGCCCGTGTCCAGCTTTGGGTCTCAGAGGGAGTGGGGACCCAAGGACAAACTTCTCAATGGACATACTCTGACCAGAGCCTGGAAGAATGAGAGCGGGCGGTCAGAGCATTTTGGTGACAGGAAGCAGTTTGGGAGCGGAGAGGGACACTTCAACAGCAGTGGAATGGCTGATATTCCATTGGTGAGTCTGAAGTCCTGCCAGCCAGCCTCCTGCCCGGACAGCCCCAAGGACCAGCAGCTATAAGACGGACTTTGCTTCTTTGCTGTGAGACGCCTCACCATCTGGACACAGAGACGAAGCGACTCACCTGAGCACCTCTCCGGTTTTATTCTTTCCTTTCTTTGCTTCATCTCTTCCCACTTACGTTGATGCTTCTGCAGTGTGATAGCCACATGTACTATGTAGGCCACAGAACTATAGCGCTTATGCTGTGTACTCTACAATTCAACTTTACCATGGCTCTCGAAGAAACCTCTTTTTGTTTTTTTAATGAACTCCCATGGATTTTCTTCAACGACGTGCAGTAACATTTTCCGTCCACTTCACGTGGGATGTGGACAAGCGGAGGGGAGGACACGTGAAAAATGGAGAATAAGAAAACAAATCACAAGAAAAAAAACCCTACCATGGCTGACCAATATATACAAATATTTGTGGTGTGGTTGTTATTGAGTTGTTCAGGACTATATTAATCGACACAATCAAAGAAAATGGAATTACCTTTCAGAAAGTATCGTTCCAATGACACTGTTAGTGGACACTTGTTTATCCTGTCATTGTCTGTGTGTTTGTAAATAGGACTTATTAACCACTATCATGTATCTGTAATAACCACAGTGAATAGGACAGTACTTGGCTGTTGTCGCCGTAATGGCTTGTCATCAGGATTTGAGACTTCAACTGGGCAAAGATTTATAATGCGGCATTATGTACAACGAGAAAACATTTACATAATTTTTTAAAAACCTTATGGTTGATTTTGAAAACAAATTTCCATCCCGTATTATACTGAGTGTTGCCCATATTTCATAACTCTTTTCTTTAAGTACTGCAAAAACCACAGGCAGACCTTTTTTTAAAAATACGATTTTGTAAGAAGGATGTCAGTGCTCAATATGTGCATTATAAAAATGAAAAACTCTGAAAGCTCTCCTCTATAAACTGATTTTGAAAGTGTTCAGTACAATTAAATAGCAATATATTTGTAAATGGCTAAATGTTTTATCTAATGTTGATCTTATTAATGTATAGATTTTATTCAAATTGTGATTTAACTGAGTGCAATCCCTCAATTTATGGACATATGTATATATTATTTCCACACAGACTCTTATTTTCCATATACGTAAGAAAACACTGGATAAGATAACACTTTAATCAACGTGCCTTCATGAGGTTCCTTCAAACACTGAATTGCTCATATTTAAACGAAGAGGACATGTCGGCTTCAGAGAATTTCCAGTCGGATAATGAAATGCCTTATGCATAGAATGTTTGCCAAATTTAAAAAGACGTAATCACACAGATATTAAAAAGTACAAAAACCAAGTTGGTGGCACTGAGGCAAAGCAGAGAGGCATGTGCAGAAAATTGATCAACCGTGAAAAATCATCAGCCATTCCACTGTCTGAAAAGGTTTGTTTTTATTCCACAGCATGGAAGGCAAATTTACACAATGGAAAAAGCATGCTAAAAGATATAGCTTCTAAAACTAACTTGATCATTTTTTTGTGTCATTTGATTTTTTTTCGTTGGAATAGAGTTGATTTGTGCATTAAGGAGACATTCAGTTCGTGGAGCACTTTTCATATTTATGTCACAATATAAAGAAGTTAAGTGGGATGGAGTGATTTGCTTATCGCAGTATGTTTGTCAGTTGTGAGGGTGTTTGACATCACAAATACTGAAACAGTTAATCCTTGTTACTCTACAGGTATACAGCTACTGCAATAAATGTTTTAATTATGTGTATGCTTAATTTGTGTACAAGATGGTCGCCTCAGAAGTTTTTGTCTGTGTTTGTCCGCATTAAATAATCTTCTTAAAATGCCATTTAAAACAGCATTGATATATTTCTAGCGCAAGGTACCATTTAAAACAATACTACTACAATACTACAGTTCATAATACATTTTGCCTTGAAAATTGGGACTTACCGGGTCTTATATGTACACCAAGAATTGCACAAACACCCACAAGCGTATTTTATTCTGGCCGTTACTTCTAAAAGCTATAAAGAAAGATATATTAAAAATAAAATATATAAAAGAAATATTTGGAGTGTCAAAAACAGGGCAGTACAATAAAAGTACAAATCTAATGGATGTAGTTGTGATGGTTAAATGTCTGGAAGGGGTTTTCTTTGGAAAAGCGGAGAGTAGAGCCATTGAAAAGAAATCTCTCAATTTACTCTTTCAGAATGCATTTTATGGTCTTGATCTTTGGTTAAATGCTGAAATAAGATTTCAAATGGAAGGTGAAGAGCTCAGGGATCAGCTCTAAGGTGAACTGCTGCTGCCGCTGCTGCTGCTGCTACTGCTGCTGCTGCTCCTCTGAACTAGTCTAGAAGACAGCTGAGGTAAAGATATCTGGTGGAGCCACAGCAGGCGAGCTGACTGAGGGGAGGCTCTGAGACTCACTTTATCCTAGAGGGACATTTCGATATAACTCTTAAATTGTAGCTAACAGTAGAAAGTAACTTACTTGAAAAGGCAGTTCGACCAACACCCTCCACATTGAGGCCTAGTGTCTAAAATTACTCACTCTCCCATTCCTCCCAACATAATATACACTAAGTGTACATTGAGCTCTAAATTGAGATTTCAGACGCAGTATAATTTATCACCCTTTTGTGTCAGACACAGGTGGAGAGTTGCGTGACCTAATCTGAAAAATGTGCTTCCTTGCCTTGTGAGCAGAAAGCAGTGTGTGTCCTAACAACTTAAATACAATGGTAGACCATAAATAAACTGTGCCACAAAGTAAACTGCCTGATGTCAGACACATGGCCTGAATCTCTGGCTTCACCTATGAAATACTTCTCTCGTATTATCTAGAGTTTAACACTTCTGAACGTATTAGTCTTCTTTATCAGGACTGTCGTTGTGGTGCGGCGAGATCTGATTGGCACGTGCCCCACAGTCAAATCATGATTGATGTGTTAATGTGAGATCCCATTGCTCATAATAATAAGCTAATTGACAAAAAGTGTTTGGATGGCCTTTAATTTATGCACTTTATTATTTATTCTGGTAAACAAATATCTGCTAAGGTCATTCCCATATGCAGTGAAATGTCAATCATAACACGGTTTTATCTGCGAAGAACTTGTCTGCGTCGTTCTCCACAGATGTTTGGATATCATTGCAGCGTTGTGCTCGTCAACTCGCAGGCAATCAGAAATACATTTGCATGCTGCCACTGGCCACTAATGAAGGGCCAGGCACCCGGCATAACTGGTGTAGTAATTATATTTTCTTTATTCTTTTAGGTTTCTCTTTCTCACTATAACCTCATTTGATATATTTATCAGCCGTCGCCCAATAGACCTGCTTCAATTTTTTTATTTGCCATGCTAGCTATCGACTTTGGGCTAAAATAGTTCTAAGAAGCTTCAAAGCTAATTGCCTTGGAAGTGTTGGGGGGGAAGTAAATTAGTGTCACGCCACAACCAAGAAAAAAGGTTCTCAATCACATTTCCTTTTTCTACGGTTTTGAGAATATTTCTCAGACAGAGAAGCGGCCGTGCACAAAGTGGGACAGAGCGAATGTTCAGCGGGGGAATCAGTCAGAGAAGGCGAGCACTTCAGACGGAGGAAGACGAGACTCCACAAAGATACAGTCGGCAGAAACAGCATCATCTGCCTATTTCGACGGCAACATTTGAAGATAATAAGAGCACAAATTAATGTTAGTCTGCTCCACCAGTTCACTTAGTTTCATTTAATCTAATGAAAGCGTGAGAATTCAGTCTGGATCCCGACCAGCCGAGCGGACCCTGTGGCCTTGTGAGCGCTAAATATCTTCAGACAGGAGGGAATCCAGTTTGGCTCCCTGGAAGAGGAGCTCTGTGGGAAGCCAAGATCTAACGCTGGTTATACTGGAGCCTTAAAAGGACGGAGCTTCTCTGTAGATCGCAGTCAAAAGAAGGTAAGAGCGTTTCAGCCTGAAACTATGCAACCCGAGCAGTCTTCCTTGACCAGATAGTTCTAGCTTTCACTCATACAGTAGGTATCTATAAGGGACTGTTCCAAAGAGATTTGAAGGGGAGTGCAATGATGCAAGGCAACTTCAAAATATTTTTAAGAGATTGTAGAGCAAACTATAAGAATTGAACTAGCTAGATTAGTTAGTTAGGTTTCTAGCCAAAGCTGAGGATTTATCTAGCTTTGATTTGCTATGATTTGAAATGCATTACTTTTGACAGCAATGAAGTGAACATCATGCTGTCTCAGAATTTTTTTTACCTTAATTTCCACATCTAAAGTAGGATTGGACGATATGGTAAAAGATATATCAAGATAAAAAATAGTAGACATTGATAATTATGATGAAAGTCACGTTATTTATTTTATGCAACTTGACAAACCGAAAACATTTTACAAATCTGATTTAGATCAGTCATGTGTTATAACACATGTATAACAAGTATTATATTGATGTGTATTGCTATTGATGAAACTTATATACTGATAATTATTGATATTGGTTTATTGCGCAGCCCTAATCCACATGTATAAAATCTATAGGCTTGAGAACAGGTCCAGCAGATTTAGATTTTGAGATGTAGTCATCTACAAGCTTGAGGGTGTGTTAACAAACTTTGAACACATGGAACAAATATTAATAGTATTTTGGTAAAACGTGTACAGGTATGATAGATCCTCCAATTCTGTTTGCCCTCTCCGGGTGAACCAAATGTGAGTATATTCAAAAGTCTCATAAAGTCAAGAAAAACTGGAATGGGTCGTTCCGGCCTTTAACACCAGATGAATGTGCAGTAACGTGGAAATCTCTTCCAAATGGAAAATGAGAGTTGCAATAACGTTCTTGAGAAACGGGAACATTTTCTTCTCCTCGACAGAGCTGCGAGCGAAACCTTAACAGACGTCTGAGTCCACACAAAGAAAGCCTCCGAGTCACAGTCAGAGATAAAGCTGAGGCCTAGGCAATGCATCTTGTCCTAAACTCTCAACCTAATGGTCTTCATTTAAATAAACAGCAGAACCATATATTATTATACACCCCAAGCAAGAGCTTACTGACCGAATGAAACATTACGACCAGCGGAGGAGATGATGAGAAAATAAGAACCGTCATAATACCCACAGCAATAACTATGACAGATTCGGGAAGTCTGTCTGGAGACATAGTACTTTTACCAGCTCACCTTACTTTGTATTTAAACCACAAATCTGAATCATATGAGTTATTACATTCCCAGAGGTCACAGTGAAATACTGTAGGTTAGAAAAGCCGAGTGAATGCCGATGGCCTGCTCAGGAAAGCTTGAATCTGTCGGTATCAGAAAATAACGTGAACAAGATTAAGCATCTAAAGCCAAGCCAGCAGCTCTGTGAGGCTGCACTGAGGCCGCGCTGCTTTGAGCTGAATGCTAATGTCATTATGTGAACATGTCATCTTCCAATGACAAAGCTGACATACAGATTTGAAGCAGGTGTGGTGTTCACTCTTCTCACTATTTTATTTTAGCATGTCGAGTCTGTTGAAAAGGAACTGTTCTAAGTAACAAAGCTGTTTTTTGCTCAGCCACTGGTAGAGCTAACGTTGGGTTAGTTTTAGGCACATAGATGAATTGGATAGCTTGAGGAAAAAAGGGGTTTAGGTTAAAATAACTAAAACCAACTAGAATAACAATCAGTAGAGCTCATACCCCCCCCCCACAAGGCCCAACAATCTTGTTAAATTCAATCAAGCTTGTACCACAATCGCAAACGTTCCTGCTTGGCAGCCCATGTCCAATCCTCACATGGAGTTTCATGGAAATTTGTTGTGTGGGCTACTTTTTGTGGAATCCAAACAAACCAATCAACAGACACGGGCAAAAACAAGAGGTTGGGAGGTGAAGAAACCAAGAATCCAGTGTGGATTGTAGGAAAAAGCATGAATACACATGTACATCCCCCATCCAAAGGTTTGTAAACCCACATCATACATCTCTGACCTTTGTCTTGGGCCTTTTTAACAGCTTCACACTCCTTTCTCCGTTGCTCCTGATGTAAAACTGAAATAACTCCTCAGGCCTGTGGACTTTGAGCTGTTTAGCAGTAATGAAGTGCTGTGCTCCTCGCTGCCACATTTTGATAAATGTAAAGCTGGCAGGTAAAAAACGTTTTCATGACAAATACAAAAACAAGACAATTGATCAATCCGGGGGTTTTACTTTAATTATAGATGGTAAAACTTATAGATGGATTTTTGTTTTCCAGTTAAAAATCCAATAAAGCTGTACTCTACCTACTACAAGGACTCACTTTGAAAACAATCGGCTGACTGCTGGATCAGTCATGTTTTTTTTCCCGTAGAAAAACATTGTCAGAATGAAGCCTGCCCTGTCATTTCAAGACCCAGAGAAAACTATTAGAGTGGTTGTATTGTCACGCCTGGACTACTGCAATGCTTTGTTTGCTCCGCTCAGCCAAGGTTTTTATGGCCCATTGCCAGTTCATCTTTTAACACCAAGTACAGTATATGGATCCCACTGTGACACTGGCCTCTTTAAGTAGACGACCAGTGAAGTCATCAATCAGTTCTTTAAAATATTTATTAATTGCGCTGGTCACGATCCCAATTATACGGCATCCCAGAATGATTGTGCTCATTAAACACTGTCAGGAACCGTGGGTCACAAACACCAAAAACCCGACCATTACACAGGCCAGACTGAGGTTAAAGGGTAACTTTGCTTTAGGTTCATTATTACTGTCTGTGAATTTGAAAAAAAACCTACTTGATGTCATCTTAGCATAACATTACAGCCTTTGATTGTGTCAGATATTCAATTTTCTAAAGACTTAATTGTTTTACTGCTCTAATTTGCATGATAATGTTCTACTGGTGCCACAGTAAACTGGTACAGGGAAGATATTTTCTGCTGCTACACACACAGCTCTGAAAAGATAAAGGTTATTCAGCAAATTGGGCATTTAAAGCATAAACACTTTTTGACAGAAACAAATATAACTGTTTTTTTGTTTTTTTTATTCATTTTGACAGGCTCAGAATGCAGGATGTCATTTATTCCCATTCCTGCTCCATCGAGACAAAGTAAAATATTAAAACTGGAGAGTTCATGAAACTGTTGATAATAACCCTGACTTTTTCCATCAAGAGTCAATACCTCGGTGAGGATCAATGAACGCTCTACTACCAGGAAGCCATTCCCTGGACCCAAAGGCCATTTAAAGAGAGATCTGATGGCTTCAGACTGTCTTGGTCCTTCCAGAAATCTGATCCACATGGGCACAACAGACACATCTGTATGGATCGCTCCCCCAAAGCCAATCAGGGAACAAACACTGCCAATATTCCCTCCAGATGAGGCCTGAGCTGTGAACAGTGGGCTGAGATGAAAGAGAGAGAGCAGAGAGGGATTGTTGATTAACCTCTGTACTCGGTAGTAAATCTGTACACAAGATAGGAGAATCCCAGGCGCCGGCACTGGACTCGTACCTGTCCACCAAGGCAATCTCAAAAGGATTCTTGTCAACACCAGCTGTCTTTAAGCACAGTGTGTTGGAACAGGTTGTCGACCAGTTTGTTTCTCACCTGTTACTCCCTTCTCTGTGGTTCCTCGTATTGATCCAGACCCAATTGGTTCCAGACTAATGTGCTTCTGTTGTATCTCAGTTTGTCTAGTGATATCATGTTGAGACCCCCAAAAAACTATTTAATCCATTATTTTGTGTCTTGCAATGATTAAAAGCCTCAAACATATCCAATCAATCAATCAGACTTTATTTGTTCAGACTCTTTCATACAAAGAATAGCACGAACAGCATAAAAGCTAATAAAAACAAATGAACAATAAAACTGGTATATTACTATATAATATGATTGAAATTATTAATTTTACTCAGATGGCCTCTAGATACAAAGTCTGGTTAAGTGCTTGGTATTGCAGTTTTCTTTTGGACCGTCATCCCTTCTCTTTACACCAAAATCTACTGCAAGGGGAACAACCTCTTGATGAAACTGAACCCACAACCTTCAAAACAAGTAATTTACACCGTTGATTCAAATATTTTAGCCGTCGTTAAATTATATCGGTCAACTGTATTTTTCTCTCCAATCTTAAACAAGCCACCTTTCAAACATCCCTTTGCAGAAACACCCTCAGGACGACTCTATCTTAAGTAATTTTAGATGCATTTCTGAGCTTGCCCAAAAATCAATCTCACTGCACAGCACTGAGACTGCTCTGGTCAAGGCCACCAATGACTTATTGCCTGCCACTGATGCAGGGCTGCACTCCCTTTTAGTTCTCCTTGACCTCAGCTCAGCCTCTGACACAGAACACCGCAGTGTCTAAATCAGCCATCTGAGAAACCCGGGTTGGCTTCGGTGATGTGGCTCTGAATCGGTTCATTTCATATCCATCTGATAAGTCCCTCTCAGTTGTGCTCGAGTGGCCTCCCTGATTTTGTGGGGTCCCACAAGGGTCTATTTTAGGCCCACCTTTATTTACTATATACATGCTACCTCTGGAGCAAGTCAAGCATAGATACATTATTGATTTCCATTGCTATGCAGATGATATGCACTGTATGTTCCGATGAAGCCTGCACCTACTGATGTGCCATCTATTATGTCCTGAAATGAAATGAAGTAGCAGATGTCCAATAATTTTCTGCAGTTGAATGACTCCGAATCAGAAATAATTATAATTCCACCACCTGGCCTCAGCACTAGCAGCATTTACGATCTCTCGCATAGTCTGGGTGTCTAGTAATGTTTTTATTTTTGACTGTGTGTTTTCCTTTTACTGTCAGGTAAATAAAGTTTTACAATCCTGCTTTGTAGAAAGTTAAATATTTTATATTTATGCATTTTATCTCCTCCAGACTGAACTACTGCTTGACAAGTAAACTCAGTATACGCTCTGAAAAACTTGTCTTGAAAAATCACTTATCTTATGCATAATATTATTATCTGATATTTGTTATAATTGTTCAATTGTCTTTTTTTACATTTGTTTCCACTATAAAATACTTAGTGACTGTATTTAGAAAGGTGCTCCATAAACTTGTCATTTGAATTTATATACTATTACTATTGTTATTGTTAAGCTCAAACCAAATATATATTGAGCATTTTAGGGATTTTATTTGCATAAATACCTACTTATTTCCACAAATTCTCTTAGTTTACAGATAATAAATTATACCCATATGGATGCTTAGTATAATTGAGTCATAACAATTAACATCTTGATAAAGTAGTTAAAATAAAGTGTCATATTATCTTTCTAACACTGTCATCGGGCACTATGAACAATTGTCTATATATAACTATTTCTCCATGGTGTTATCTTAATGAGGTGTGGAAGTAAAAAGGGAATGGTGATTTTTGTATTGAGTTTGATGTAACAAGCACAAAGTGCATGATATTGAATTAAAGTCTCACCGTCTAACCTTGGTTGCACTCACGTTTTTTTTTTTTATATTTAATGTAAATCAGTTTTATTTTATTTATTGCATTTCATTTTTCTGTATAGCAGCTCCAGCATAATATGATCAAAGCATGAATTTTTGTATGATTTGGCCCAGGTTCATGAAAGGGAAATGTATCAAGATTACGTTAAAAGTGAATAGTGAGATAGATAATTCTCAATTAGTGATGAAGAGTAAAATGGTTTAATAATACATGAGCTAAAGTATGAATGTATGCAATGTTAGTGGAATGAAGAAAGTCTGGAAATAAAAATATTGTGTGTGTTTTAAATGGTGAAAAAGATTCCTCAATGTAACTACAAGTTATTTCTGAAAGAGCTAATTGAGATTTCATTTCTCTACTCTGATTTTGCACAGATAGCCTTTTATAAGCTATTGAGCTCAGGCTCACTCCTCATAATTGAAACAAAAATTTCATTTTTACCACCTGCCGACATTTGGAATGCTCCCTGTCACGTCACCTTTTGACGGAATTAAAATGGAATTAGCTGTAATTGTGCCGGCTTTCGGGATTATTTTACTTAACGCAAGGTCTTTTGAACACCTGAAAGACAGGACGGAGATAAGCCGTTCCCATTAAAATTCTAATGAAAAGACTGTGGTTGAGCATTACCAGAAATAAGAGCTTTTAGCCATTCACATGCTAATAATTGGACAAGGAATTTTCAGTGACTTCCTCGGTGACATTTGATTTGGAGAAGATTGATAAATTAAGATGCAGCACATGTGGAAGCCTGATTACTGTAAAATGTTCATTTATTAACACGCTCAGTCTGTATGTGCAAGTGTCGTTGCACTGATGTGTGTACGGTGTAAGTGTGTCTGTTCGTTACAAATCTGATCTTGTATTTTGTGTGCTACTTACGGTTAAACTATAATGAAATATAACTGGAGAGAAAGGTGAAGAAAACATCCATTAATGTCTCAACAGGCTAAATGAATGAGATGATGTGTCTCCCTTTTTTAGATGGCACAAAGTGATGTGCTTTCTCTGACATATTGATTCACAGCTCATTAAAATTGCTTGTGAAACAGAACCACAGATAAGAGAGAGAAATTAACTGAATTCCTTCATTTGGCACAGTTTATCCCGGATACTTGACTTCAGAGTTGTTTTCCTCGATAAGATACTTCCTTGCAGACATTTACCCGCAAGACTATACACATCACACTGTGTTTATGTTTCTTTATGATGATTTTGAATTTATCTTACAACATTAAGTCTCTCTATGATCAACTTTTGTTGAATAAAGAGGCAGGAAAAGCTGGTTTGAATCTTAATCATGTTCAGAACATGCAATTACAACCTAAAAAGAGAAGAAGAATTTAAGTCTATAGGATTAATCAAATATTTGCCGTGATTCAATCAGGATGTGTTATTATAGCCCACATTTCCATCCATCACACACCTTCTCACTCACACGTGCCCACAACCACCTACGTGTGTGTGGATGTACGAATAGAAACCTGTGAGGGAAGATATTAATTCCAAGTTTATGGTTAAATACATGAATTATAAGCGAACTGAATTAAAAACAGAAAACAAGATCTCATTTCTTCTGTACATCTCATTGACCCCTGTGCATCAACTTATTGATTTGTGGGTAGAATTACCTTAATAACGCTTTGCTCTCATGCTCCAAGGTTAAAACAATGATTGAATTAATTTTACCACCAACGCATGTGGTATTCGTCCAAGGCTTCCCACACTTCTCTACACATTTACACTTAAAAACTGTATTTGTGGTGCAGCCGGGACGCGTTACTCACAGATGCTTTGGAGGTGCGAATGCATTTTAGAGAAGATTACTCGAGCTCGAGGTATTAAGAGGAATCTACTTCTAACAAACAACCTTCAAATTTAAGGGCGACAGGGGGGAATTGCAAGGAAGCTATTTTATTGACGGATGGTCTATAGGTGACAGTGTTTTTATTGGTGGCCGTTAAGTGACCCGTTCAAAGTCTCCCAAAACTCAAAGGTGGATGACAACCCACATTTCCAAGCACGCGCTTTAGCCTGTAAATCTCCTGGTTTCACACACACACACACACACACCCACACACACACACACACACACAGCACAAGGTGGAACTTTCCAACACTTGATAAGGAACATGAGAGAATGTATATACACTACCGTTCAAAAGTTTGGGGTCACCCAGACAATTTCGTGTTTTCCATGAAAACTCACACTTTTATTTATCAAATGAGTTGCAAAATGAATAGAAAATATAGTCAAGACATTGACAAGGTTAGAAATAATGATTTTTATTGGAAATATTAATTTTGTTCTTCAAACTTTGCTTTCGTCAAAGAATGCTCCATTTGCAGCAATTACAGCATTGCAGACCTTTGGCATTCTAGCTGTTAATTTGTTGAGGTAATCTGTAGAAATTTCACCCCACGCTTCCTGAAGCCCCTCCCACAAGTTGGATTGGCTTGATGGGCACTTCTTGCGTACCATACGGTCAAGCTGCTCCCACAACAGCTCAATGGGGTTGAGATCTGGTGACTGCGCTGGCCACTCCATTACAGACAGCATACCAGCTGCCTGCTTCTTCCCTAAATAGTTCTTGCATAATTTGGAGGTGTGCTTTGGGTCATTGTCCTGTTGTAGGAGGAAATTGGCTCCAATCAAGCGCTGTCCACAGGGTATGGCATGGCGTTGCAAAATGGAGTGATAGACTTCCTTATTTAAAATCCCTTTTACCTTGTACAAATCTCCCACTTTACCAGCACCAAAGCAGCCCCAGACCATCACATTACCTCCACCACGCTTGACAGATGGCGTCAGGCACTCTTCCAGCATCTTTTCACCTGTTCTGCGTCTCACAAATGTTCTTCTGTGTGATCCAAACACCTCAAACTTTGATTCGTCTGTCCATAACACTTTTTTCCAATCTTCCTCTGTCCAATGTCTGTGTTCTTTTGCCCATATCAATCTTTTCTTTTTATTGGCCAGTCTCAGATATGGCTTTTTCTTTGCCACTCTGCCTAGAAGGCCAGCATCCCAGAGTCGCCTCTTCACTGTAGACGTTGACACTGGTGTTTTGCAGGTACCATTTAAAGAAGCTGCCAGTTGAGGACCTGTGAGGCGTCTATTTCTCAAACTAGAGACTCTAATATACTTGTCTTCTTGCTGAGTTGTGCACCGGGGCCTCCCACTTCTCTTTCTACTCTGGTTAGAGCCCGTTTGTGCTGTTCTCTGAAGGGAGTAGTACACACCGTTGTGGGAAATTTTCAGTTTCTTCGCAATTTCTCGCATGGAATAGCCTTCATTTCTAAGAACAAGAATAGACTGGCGAGTTTCACATGAAAGTTCTCTTTTTCCGGCCATTTTGAGAGTATAATCGAACCCACAAATGTGATGCTCCAGATACTCAACTAGCTCAAAGGAAGGAAGTTTTATAGCTTCTCTCACCAGCAAAACAGTTTTCAACTGTGCTAACATAATTGCACAAGGGTTTTCAAGGGTTTTCTAATCATCCATTAGTCTTCTAAGGCGATTAGCAAACACAATGTACTATTAGAACACTGGAGTGATAGTTGCTGGAAATGGGCCTCTATACACCTATGTAGATATTTCATTAAAAACCAGACGTTTCCACCTAGAATAGTCATTTACCACATTAACAATGTATAGAGTGTATTTCTGATTAATTTAATGTTATCTTCATTGAAAAAAACAGTGCTTTTCTTTGAAAAATAAGGACATTTCTAAGTGACCCCAAACTTTTGAACGGTAGTGTATATTTTTGGATTTTAACATTTTATGTAGGATTGAAACTTACAGGATTGCGAGAATCAAAAATTAGCCCATCCTGACTGTTTTCCAAAGCTGTGACATCGTTACGATTCAGACAAATCAAGGTTGCTCATCAGTCGCTGCCCAAACAATGTCCCTTCTTCTCACTGACGTTATTAAGGTGTAACTCATTAGTGCGTACTCCTCTTCCTTTTATCTAATCATTATACTTAGTCTCAAAAAAACATAATCTCTGAGGAGAACCAATGAGCATGAGTCATTTTCCGTGCAGCATCAGCATCATCATCCTAATGGTATGCGGAGAACAGAAAGGGCTTTTCCTGACCTTGTGCTTCGTTTGTAATCTCCTTTGTGGAAATTACACTCTCACTTTATGAATATATTATAATTAGGCATATGTATTCTAACGGGCAGTAAGATATAGTTTCTGCCTAATCTCTCATTTATATGCAAAGAAGTACAAGTTAAAGAGCTTAGACTTCCTCCCGTCTTACTGATTCCTTTCCCCCCTAATCAAGTTACTTTTTTTATTTCTCTTTTCTCAGCTTGCTGTTTCATTTGCCTTTTTCTGGTCAAAGAACAGTGCTCCATTATCAATTCTTTTGAGGTTGTGTAAGAAGAGTGTCGACGGTCTAATGTCACAGAAGCAAGTCTGGAGGCATGGAAGTAATTATGGCCTAATAAAGTTTTTTCTTGACGTTTTAAAGAAACCTGAAAGTGCAATACTAAGCGCTGAGGTAAATTAAATGAGGTGATACACCTCTAGTAATTTAAAATGTCGGTAATGTAAACATTCAAAGTGAGGTGAAATCATATCTTCATTTTAAATAATTGGTCATCTCTTGCAAATGGATAAAATGTTACATTAGGACAATTTAACATTTTGCTTGTTCAACATTTCTACAATGTGTCCTTTGATTGAAAAAAGATCGTATCAAGTTTAAATTCATCACAAGCGCTGAGTGTAACTAGTTTTTACATTTCCAGATTTATCAAAAGTCCCATGCACAAATAAATACATATGCATTTAAGTAAGACATTTTCTGAAAAGTAAAATAAAAGGTTTGAGCTGTTTAATATTTTAATACTAAAGTTTAAAATCAGAATTCACTGTGTGCCTCGAGGACGGCAGACCAGTGGACGTCTTGCTTTGATCACAAACCGTATCAAGGCTAAAACAAGCATTCACAAAAACCCAGACGAGTTAGGCTGTGGAAAACTAAGACAATTCAAAGCAATCTCAAAATTGCTTGGAGAGAAATATATGGAATATATACTTTCATTCATGAATTATTTTAAGAACCAGTCCGAAGCAGTTTGCTTGACTGACTGGTAACTTTAACAGCCCAGTGAGAAGGATTTCGGGGGTGGGGGGGCTATTGACACAAATTGAATATAATATCGATCATCATGGTTACATCAAAATCACCTGAAACAAAAAAAATACTACCTTAGAATGAGCAATTTATATCTACAGCTGAGGAGATCCTCCTGCACAGAGTCCGCCCTGTTGCTCCAACATATTTCTACAGGAGCCAACGTAGATTCTGCTACAGATTTGCAAGAGAAAGGTGAAGAAAGGGGGACTAGGTCGGTGGCAATCTGCAATTTCAATGCTAGATGGCCCCTAACGTAAACAGAAAGTAGCGGACACTTCGGACAGAGATAAACCAGTGAACCTCAGAATACTTTATATTCATATTCAAAGGGTTAAAGTAGCAACAAATTCAATAAGCTCATTGTGTAGCGTAAAAAAAAAAAAAGCTTTGTCTGTTCGCTGGAAAAATATTTTTATTGCGAGTTTGATTCGCAGCAGAAAATCTGGCCTGAAGAAAAGACAAACAGACACAGATTTGATTATTTGTTTAAAGATTCGGGAAGAAGCCGGGGAATTCATACAATGACCAGCCACGAAATACATATCCTCACAGTGAGGAGAGAGGAGAGGCCCCACCTGTTTTCATAAATAACTTGGTCGAAAGCGTCAGCCCTCGGAAATTAAGCTCCAAACAAGTGCATTTACTCCCAGATGTGCTGAATTGATTTTCCCCTTTAAACTTCAAAGAGGAAGCAGTCGGCTTCTTCGGGCCGCGGCAGCAGAGGCAGAGGCAGAGGCTCACTGGTTATGCAGAACCTGATCAAATTCCCACCTACTGGCCATAACAACTATCCGTCCAACCACAATTAGTATTCATGGAAATGCTATTGATTTATTATACTACCGTGTGGCTACTAGAGGCATTGAAAATGAAATAATTAAATTCAGCCTTTTATATCCTTCCACCACAAGTGCTAATGAAAAATGTGCAAAATGTCTAGCCTTAGGCGCTATTTACACTGGTAAAACATCAAGCAACGTATCAGCTCATTGCTGGATAGATCCCCGCAATTAGCATTTTAAAATCCCATTTAAGTTGCTGTTTACACTACTCCTCAGAATGTTAACAAGTTGTGGGTTCAGACACTTCTATTAGCCTCACTACCCGAGGGTAAACCCCTGTCAGAACACAGCATCTGCACGCGTTTCTTTGACAATGTTAATTTTGCGATATATCAGTGATCGGCTGACTTACAATGTGTCGGTTCTGCATTAAACCCCTCGATGTCTATGCAGAAGTTTGTGATGTCGTAAAGGCAACGTTTGAATTATTCAAACGTGTGAAAAACAGAAAGATCCGAGCGCTCATGCATAGACTTCTGATTAAAAAGCCTTGTGATTACTTGGACGGCTCGTTCGTGACAGTTTAAGAAAAAAAATAGCTGGTTTCAACCTTGGCAGGTTTTCTTCAGGGTTTCAAATGGTGGAAATAAAAACCCGGCCGAACACTTTGGTACATCCATTCAACAGAGTCTCCCAAATGGGTAATTATGCCAAAAATAAAGAGGGAGATAATGTGTGTCAGTGAGAGATTATATCTCCAAGACATTTAAAAGTCTGTGTACAGTCTCCACCCATCCAGTAATAGATGGTTTGACCAATTCCACACCACCAGCTCTTAATAGACACTAATTGCTAGCTTGTGCCGTGTGAAAATACTTTGCCATCAGTCCACATTTCACTTTCTTTTAGGCATATTTTGTGTTCAGCAAACCGTGTAACATGTAAAGGCCTTTTTTTTTTTTACTTAAAAAACTCCTGGTACTTTCTACTTGATTAACTGACCTTTGCTCTGTTGAACGTTTGGAGATTTCCACCTTTTCCAGCAGAAGGGTGTGTTTTACTGAGTCCATCTCTGTATTTAACCATTATCTTTTTGGGAAAAATGTATTAATTCTTAAGTGCATCTCAAATTTTTGGAAACGTGAAGGTGGTGATTGGTGATCAGCAGTGTTCCTTAATGCGAGCTAAAGAAAATCGTACAAACCTTACAAAGTTATATCGACAAATTGCAGAGGCTGGAGTTTATCTTGGGTAGATGGATGTTCTGACAAATAACAAAAGCAAACATGTCAGTGAATAATATATAAGGCAGGTTAAATATTGTCCCATTGAGTAAAGAAAATCAGCAACAAGAAGCCACAAATAAATACAAGAACATAAATGATGCTAAATAAACATAGTGAAAGGAGGGAATGTGAGGGCACGAGAAAGTTTTACTATAAATCTTTTAACGATTGTGGACAAGATGCCATCAGACGTGAGGGACAGGACCCATTAGTAAGAGATCAAACCATATGAAAAAGCCTTGGTTCAGTGTGACAACACTGATAAAGGTACAACTAGAATGGCACTCAGCGGTGTTGCAGTGAAAACACTAGAAGCGCACTCTGTCTCGCCATGTTAGAGAAAGTGGGAAAAATACGCTTTCATGGAAATCGGTCCTGTAGTTTTTCCGTTATCCGGCCAACTTGCAAACAAATGCTTAGTAATAAATAAAAATGTTACTTCTATCAGGCGGTTGATCAGAGTAGAGTGAGTTGCAAAAAGCCGTCCAGCTGAATCAAGTGTAAAGCTTGGTAACATTAGAGGGGACATGACAGAGAAGCAGCTTCTGGTGTCACGGCTACAAATCCGAGATGTGAAATCTGCATGTGGTACTAAAGTTTTTCTTATAATGACAGAATATTCTACAGCAGGAGTATAAATTTGTCAAGCTTATCACTATTTGTGGATGTTTGCTTTTTTTTTTTTTTTACCTTATAACAAATTTACGTCTAAATAAAACTATAAATGGTTTATAATGAATAATTAAATAAATGCTCCATGCGCTGACAGTTTAAAAGGATTTCAACATGCACGCCAAAGCAGCTTTTTCTGTGTCATGTGAGAGAAATGTGCGTTTCTAGGACCAGCTACATGACAGAAGACGACATTTCAGAGTAGCCTGGCTTGTCCTTACAAGATTCAAGACAAAAATACAAGAACAAACTTATATATAGAGGGTAAATGAAACTCTTGTATAAACTCGTATGCACAACATTTGTAATTAAAAACATTTAACAAAGCAGAGCACTCATTATAGATTTAGATTTATAGCTCAAGGTGATAAAGAAAGGCTTAGGCAAAACTAGATAATTAGGTAAAGAGGTTAGAAGTTTATATATATATTGATTTAAACTTGTATTTCTGGGGAAGTTTCCCTTCTAGGCTGTTTTTTAGTTCAAGGTCAGACCTGGAGCACAGTGGAGGTGAGATGCATGGGTGGTGAGAGATCCTCCAAATGATAAAACATGTCCTAATTATTGTAGTCTGTAATTTTCTCAAGGTTTTTTTTTTTTTTTGGCGTGCCCCACTCGTTTGACATAGATTCGGAAAATTAAGCACGAAACCGGTTGTGGGTAAGGTGATGAAGCTCTGAACTGTGGGATTTTTATCCGACAGCAAAATGACACACGGGCGGCAGGGGAAGTTGTTTTTGGTTTTTTTGTGATGTTTGTTTCTCCGTGTTATTTTCTTCGGCTGGGTCCTTGTGAAAGACAGAAAGCCAATTAAATACATGATATATTCAGAGATTTATTTTAATTGCGGTTGCAGTTGCTGTGAGGAATCCACGGTCTCTAACTAGTTTATACTTGTTTGCTCTCTTTGAATTAAATACACTTTGGATAACCATTTCTTTTTTTTTAAAACACTTAATATCTGGGGACGGCTCTCTAAATGAAACCTGCATTTTTCCTCACCTATAACTCGCTGCCGGCTCATCTTGCTGTTTGGTAAACCATATGGGAGGCAGAACCGGATTCTCACCCCCACCGAGTGTTTTGAAAAGCCCCAGATATAATGAAATTAGTAAGTTGGTAATAATATGAATTATTCATACACTTAAGCTGTGGCTCTCCTGCCACTCTGGATTCAGAGAATCAGCTCAAAAATATATATGAAGGAAAACAAACAAACAAATTGCTCCGGGAGAAGGGGACGGGGACGAGGGAGCATCGAGAGCCGGTCTCAGGAACATCCTCTTTGATCAGGAATAGTCGCTTCCCCTCCATTCAGCCACTTCAAACACCACCATGGAGGTTGTGGTCTAATGATTTGCTCGTGGGGAGAGCTTCCCATCCACTGTGGTGGTGACTGAAATCTCTGGAAGGCATTGAAATCGGGGCTGTGTGGAATACGGTGAAATTACCAGTGGCCCATTTCATGCAGGTCTTCTGTAGGTATGAATATTTGAGGTGTTCCACATGGACTACTCAGTGAGCAACTGTCGGTTCTTTATCTGTGATCACTTTGTTCTGAATCTGCACTTCTTTGTGCTTTGTTTGTTTTTGCTTCACTTTTAACGCTTGGATGCTAGATCCGTTATGAAACTTTGATTTTTTTTACCTGCTCATCAACGTGACATTGAGCAAGAACACCATCAAACATATTTTAAAGCTGCTACATTAAAGGAATGGCTGTTATCCTCCTCTAGGAGCCGTATGGAGGCATTTCATGTTTTATTTTCTGTTGTTTTTTTATACGTTTGAAGAAGTGCTCCCCATTTACTTCAGTTGTATTGGATTTGGCTGCAATGCTGTTAACCCCTGAAACTCCAAATGTGTTCTGTCAAACACTTTACCCAGTCCTACATCAGCATAGTGGTTAGTGAATTTCCATTTTTGGGTGAACTATCCCTTTAGGTTGCATAGTTTTTCTTTATCATAGATTGTTGTCACTGTTTTCTCCTGTCCTTATGGATTTAAGTTTGTTGAGGCAATTTATATTCATGTGTTGTGATTGTGCTTTAAAGAAAACACTCACCCTGGTGTAGAAGTCAAACCCTTTTACGATACCTGGACTCCATCCATACACTTATTCTTTGCCCTGTTATAAAGTGAGACCATGTGGGGGTGGGGGGTGTGGTGGCATCCAGCTGCAGCCCAGAGGTGCAGAGGTGGCTCAGGAGACCGGCGCCCGCTGAGTTGATGGCACAGCTGTCACCGGTTAACTAATCACTCCCTCTCTCTTTACCGCAGTGGCGTGCCGGACCGGGGGGAGCGGCCACCGACAGACGGCCACGCCGCGCCGACCTCCCCCGTGTTCTGTGCCGTTGAGAGTAACTGAACCTGTGTGCCAGGGAAGCCGAGCCGAGACAGCACTGGGACAAGTTGTTTCCTTTTTCTTTCTGTGTTTAATAAAAGAGCATTACCAGTGAGCGGCTGTCTGCTGGTTTCGTGTTGAGTAACCGACAGTGGCAGGAGAGCAGCTACAGCAATATTCATGACACACCGTAGTGGCCAGACCCTAATACCGTCCTGTTCTGTTAATGTCTGGGGACATTTTGAACATGAGGAGTATATTTACATTATGTAGGAAGCTTTTCCTGGCTGACATGACAGTTTGTAATAGGGTTCCTATAGCTTTTATGAATAATTAATACTGTGCTAAAGGTTAAAATGCACTCTTACACCGACGGTAAATTCCCTCCAATGTGGACATGGTGGGTTTTAGCTTTAATTGCAACCACCAGTGATTTTTTAACCTGCAATGTCACCTTGTGTTTATATCTATTTTTCATGCATGCACAAATATTCGGTGAGTTTTTCTCCAACTGAATTTAGATAAATACTTATTATTCTTTCTGTTTATTCATTATAAGGAATAACTAACAAAACTCTGAAGTTCAACTGGAGGATAAACAATATTTGTGCACAAATGTAAAAAAAAAAAAAATCCATCTGTGAGTGACTGGATTGTCTATGATTGTGTCCTGAATTTTGATTAGTCGAACTGTGGTTTCATTTTACTTTGACCTTTAACAGACTCTCTCGGCTTGAGCACTCTTTCACTGAGAGGCAGCACAGAGTCTGCAGTCATGTGCACAGCCAATCAGATGATTGCCCTGATCAGTTTGTAGAAGTTAGAGGAGGAAAAAAGTTGAGGTCAGCAACTTACTTGACCACAAGTTACCGCAGCGCCGAGAGAAATCAAATGTTACCTTTATAATGTGGATGTAGGAGGAGGAGAAACTGACCCCATAGATTGTCTGTGCAGTAGATTGTTACAATTCACTGTCAGGAGACGTCTAGGGGCCGTAGTTATTCTCAGAGTCGCAAAGGAGGAAGTTTGTGACAAATCAACATTAGGAAGAGGCTCATCACAGGTTCAACAATACATTGACTCATGCAGGAGATCGCTGATTGTTTCCCTTACATAGTTTATGTTGTTTCTTTAGTCTTTGACCTCAAACTTTACATCTAAACTACAATTGTTACCCAAACCTAACCAAGTAGAGTTTGTGCCTGAACATAACCAAGCCACGACCTTTCCAAAGGCATTCCAACAATGGTTTGGTAAGAGAGTAGAAAACAACCTTTTACAGTCGTTTAGGTTTGAAGACTCTTTTGTGAGAAGTAGAAATACCTGGAAATACATTGTAGCAAAACCTTTGTATGTATCAAAAATACTCTTGTTCTGGAATTTGAGTTGTATTCAGTGAAAGCGAGCTCAATCACATACCACTCACTGGAATTTGCCAGGGTGCACTAGAACCTGCGTCTGCTGGAAGATCGACTTGTTTTGCAGACGACAGAGAGAGAAGAGCAGCAATTCAGTGCTGATAAAAGCCTGCAGGTCATTTCTTATATGTTCTTCTCATGTGATTCATTCCTACATGATCCTCTTCATCTGCATCTCGGTGGCTGAGGTGGCTGCAGGGAAAGGCTCTCTGTGAAACAGTCGATAGAGAAGATTTGACCAGTTTTTTAATCAATTTTTAATATCACACTATATTTTGCACATTTTTTTTAAATGTCCTTATTACATTCATCAAAAATAAAATGGCATTAGAAGGGCAATCTGACAGTGTATACTTTCATCAAGGCCGAACACTCCCCTCATTAAACCACATTTAAATTCATAGGATCCAGACTTTTGTTTGGATCAGCACCAGATTGCACACAATCATAAATACCTTAATATGTCTGTTCCAACGAGATCCATAGATTATTCTCTGAGAAATTAATGAAAATGTTGAAAAATGCTCTATTTTATGTTAAACAAAAACAAAAAGAATCCTGGTTCTTCCCCCTGATCCTGATCCAGACCAAATTATAATGGTTTCTTCCCTGACCCATATACCACATCCTTCCACTGAGTTCCGCGATAATCTGTAGAGTAATTCTTTGCAAAATCCTGCCAACTAATAGACTGACACAAAAACTAAAGTCTATTTGACACTTAAAGGTCAGAGGTGAGCAACTTACAGACATTTGAGGGGTTTTCATGTTGTGGCGACAAGTAGATTTATGTTGCATTCACTGTTTAATCTCAAGAGTTATTTTTTCATTTCAAAACCTAAATACACGACTGTCTCAAAGCTGATTTGATCGTCAACCTTGGAAGCAGTGAAACGAATGGTACGAGGAGGTGAAGTGTCTGTGCGGCTCCGACAGACAACGGCGTTTTACGAACTGTTCAGAAAACTCCTGACACTTCTCTTTACAGCGCTGGCATCGGATCAAATCCTCTGAGTGGATACAAAATATTCAAAAGCAGATGGTCTGACGCTAATCTGGATTTCGCGCTAAAGCCTCGAGTCACTAAGCAAACGTATACAACCGAGAGTTTTCATGACAAGTTAAAGAAAATCTGCGGGCGTCAGTTACGGTGCTCTCGCTTATTTTCCCGCACCCTCTCTCTGTCTCTCCAGCTCCATCATTCTCTTCTTTTTTTTTTCCTCCTCCTCTGTAAATCAACTTCCACTCTGCTGAAATATGAGTTACCCTGAGGAGAAGGATAATTATTAACAATTAATATTCATAATGATGTCTCCGTCCCTGGACAGCCTTCACGGAGTCTCAGTCAAATGGATTTAGAATTCAATTTTTATTTTACATAATCCAATCAAAAAACGTGGACGCATCCTCAAACACATCAGTCCCCCTGGTGCTTTCAGATCCGGTATTCTTACAGTCTGACATCTTTGGGTTGCATTGTGTCACATCTCGCACTGTACGTTATAAGAAGGGAAGTAAAAGAGGAGCGTATTCAATCTGGAGGTGTATAAATTGGTGATTAAATAAATCATCGGGATTTTCATTTACCTCTGAGTAAGGGTGCTCACCTTTGCAAGATTTATTGTTCGTGGTTTAGTTAAAGAGGTGAAAGGTCAAGGTGCGGTGAGCTTAAGCGATGCCGTCACAGGCTTCGCTCTCAGAAACTCGCAGCGATATTTACATTTACGTTACATGTAAAGGTACGGTGCCGCTCGCACTGCGTGCTCCGTGCAATTTGCATCGGGATCTGCATAAAATTTACATAGACCCTAATGCTATAGGCTAATTCAACTGTCAGCTTACCAATCACTCTATGTAAAGGAGCCTTCATAAATGCAGATCAGCTCCAGGATCTGAGCGACGTGGAGCCACGGACGAGCTCGGGAATTAAAGTGGGAACTAAATATTGTGATTCTGCAATGGAGGTTCAATTAATGAGGCACCAGAACACATGGACAGCTTGGAGAGAGGCAATGCGAGTCCAACGATGAAAAGGAGACTAGCAAATGGCTTTTCTCATGAAGTAGGTTTCTGGGAATCATGAGACTGATTTCAAACGGGGTAAGAATTAGGTGATATTTAAATACAATCCACAGGAACCGATGGGGGGGGGGCACTGCAGGACAGTCGGCACGGTTCCTGCAGAAGATGGAGTTGGCGTCAGTACAGATGATTAAAATCCCAGGATAATAACAGAGTAAAGCTCAGGTGTAAACGTCTCCCCAGACGAATGCAGTCTAAATTAAATGTCCCCTTTTTGTTAGAAGTTGTAAATGGTCAGGTATGTTTCTTTTTACGTTACTTTCGGCTTCTTCCCCGTTTTTTCTTCCACCAAAAGCTGTATTTATTTTCATGTGTAATTAATGGTGTGTTCCCAGTGCACTTTTGGCTGCCGTGCCCGCCCCTTCCCCCCGCTGTCACAGAGACACGTCTGGAATAAAGCACAGATAAATAAAAGTTCTCTTTAGACCTTTTCAACCTGCTTTTAATACATCATACCTTATTTGTCCATGCTCCTTAACAACAATTTGTAATTTCCACGAAAAATCTGAAGAGCGAGTAACTAGTCCTTAACGTGACACACTCCTAAAAGTGATAAATAACATGCATATCTCTCCAAGTGCTTTGCAGACCTGACCCTGAGCGTCGACCTCTTATGCGGCACTCCTCCTAAGTCGTCACTTCTACGTCAACATCTTTAATTCACTGTCAGTCTGGAACCTTCTCCCGTGATTCCTGGTGAACCAGCGGCGTCAGATACATACCATTAAAATAGCTGCGTTTCCTGTTTCCGTGCAAAGCGGAGACCTTTGTCACATGTCATCTTCTCTCAGTCCTCGTGTTTACCGTCACTCTGTCACAACTGTCCGCTCGAGGCACGCGAGGGCACGGAAATGATAAAACACATCTCTCACAACATTTTCTCTGTAAATCCGAGCCTGACGTCTGGAGAGAGATTTTCTATTTTTCGCTGATGAGAAAGCATTTTTTCCTCACGGTTTGGACTTCCCGCATGAACAACATTGTAACGTTACAACAAAATATCAGTTGTAGTTTTTTTTCTTTCTGATGTAGAATCAACCTCTGCTATTTCAGCAGCCGAGCAAAATAAACAATAACAACGCATTTGAAGTAGCTGCCTCGTCTCCCAGTTTCATTGAGATATTCTTCGTCTTGAAATCTTTCTTCTCTTAACCTTACGACTTGTCTCATTTCCATTTTATGCTTAAATGTGCTGTACTTTTGAAACGGAGAATGTTATCATTTCATCAAAGTGCTATTTATTCCTCCTCTCTGTCTTTTCGCTTTCCTCCCTTGCTCCCCTCCTCTGGGTTGATTAGACAGGAGAGGGCAAAGTTTGAATATTCAGCATGCCTCTGCTGTGTTTTTGCATCAAACTTTTATCAAGACATAATTGTGATAAATGATGCATGTAATCAAGCATTAAATAATGCTAGAATATGCAACCTCCAAAGTTAAACTCTGACCAGCGTGTCTGTGTCCTCCGTCCCCAGCGGATAGGTACCATCTGGCTGCAGCCGTTACAACTAACCTGAGTGCCAGACTCCTTAGTGTGCAAGGAAGCTCAACATCGACCGGTCAAGCCCCGGCACACCTGACCACATGGATGCAACCTTGCCAGAAGTGTTGGGGGACAAATTACAGATTCAGGATGGCCACATCCTAAAGGTTACACTCAAGTATATGTAAGGCCTCGTCCATATTGCGCCCCGTGTCGTAACACTATATCACTCTCGTTTTTTTTTTTATAACATGGTGACCTATCGGATTGAAAGCTTTGCCTCGAGAGTCGTTTTGCTTTTGATGCAGTCACTAACCGTGCATGAGAGACGGTGTTTTAAAATTACTAATGCAGGGCCTGTTCTGAACATGCCTGTTTGGAATGGGCTGTTTGTCACTGCAGGTCGTATCTTTCTTTCTGAAACTGTAAAAAAGTGACCTGCAGTAATGGAGACCGACTCAGTCCACACAACCCTGAGGCTGCACAGCCACTGCTGCACAAAGAGCTGTTCACCTGTTTATTCAAAGTACGAAGAAGCTCGACTCAGGATGCAGAATTATTATCTTTTCTCCGAATGGAAGATGCTTCATTGACGTCGGAGCTAAAGGTCTAACTCACACCGTGTTGGCTGCTTGTTATTTAATCCTTGTGAAAGTTGATTCCATTATTTCTTAATGGATAAAGGGTTTTTTATGACAATCTGCAACCAGGCTAAACAACTTAAATAAGTCATTCCAGTTCAACTTGCTGTGTATCAGTAGCTGCACTTTCTGTAGAGAAAATCCACACGACTTAGCTGCAGAATACATCTTTAAACATTGTCAGTTTCAAGGCAAGATGCTATTAAATATTAGTCTTGTGTGTGGATGCAAACTCCCTGTTTTATACAAGGTTGTTTTGGATGATTCAGAGTAAAAAGATGATGCAAGATGGATGAGCATTCACGAGCATCATTTCTCAAAATGTAATTTATTTAATCACACATTTTCGTTTCTATTTGATGGTCAATAAAAAAACATTCCGCTCAGACTCTCTCTCCGGCTCCTTTTGGGTTTGACTGTCATGTCTCCCTCCCTTTGCAGCCCCTCCACCTGTCCCTTCTTCAAAGTGTGATTTTGATTACTGCACGGCAACACGAGTGCTGTTGCACATAGAGCATGTGTAGAGCCGAACTGATGGCAGGAGCAGATGCGTTCCTGCTGTGATTTTTCTTTTCCTCTTTTCGTCAGACTGTTTTCTCTTCTCTAAGCCTGTAGGACCCTTCCAGGCATCACTGCCTGAGTGTGTTATGGTCAAAGAAAGAAAAGAAAAAAAATTAACATGGTGGTCCATTGGTTGAATTGTGCACTTTCTTACCTCCTCTTCCGCCCCAAGGTAATAAATGTGCGTGATCAAATACATTTTTGAATTAAAAGGCCTTGAGTATATTTTATAGCATCAGCATTGATTAGTGTTAAGGTTACATCATTCCTTTGTTGAGACTGTGCTGTCGTAAAAAACTAAAACTAATCTAGTGAAGTACAAATCCGTAGCATGTGTGCACTATGTGCCTTTTCTAATGTTTCTGCTCAGTGGCCGACAATAATGAAGCTTTACAGCAGTCCAGGTGGAGATAGGGAGGCCACACCACCGCCACTCTTCACACTTAGAAGTTATTACTTCAAAACCAGGTATCAAATCTCTTTTGTTTAAATTATTCTCCCAAATAAATCATAACCTCTCTCTGTTGAATATTTTTACACTATAAATGGTCATTATAGTGTTTTTTCAGTGAGCCGCTGCTCTATCACACCTATTATCACCAAGCAGTCAGTACTTCAACTGCTTTTTCAAGATAGATTTCAGCAATTTATTCAAAAAGGCCAAAAAAAGGATAATGGGTGCAACACATTTCAAATTCAGGTGAGTTTCAGGTGAAGATGAGTTTTTGCACGTAAGAAATTGACTTTATGTTGGACTGCGACCTCTAAAATGTGTGTTGTGCTATGAGCTATTGGCTCTCCAAGCCCAACAAAAGAAAAAAAGCCACATTCTCTGAAGTGAGTTGATCAAAAGTCAAATAATAAATTCTAAAAAACGACGACAGCCATTGACAGGTTAAAAATATCCCAGGGCTCAAATCATTAAACTGCCTTTAGCACCGATTCATTTAAAATATTGTGTTTAACTGCAGTGGCAGCATCTAATGACACCCACTGTGCTTTATAACTAAATGCATTTAATGTATATCTTGATAAAATCACTTCACTAGGTCATTATGAACGGATTTCATTTTAATGGAGCACTAGAAAATACAGAATGAAGGAGGCAAATTAAATAGAATCACATGAACACCCACACGTCTTTAAAATACTTGTAATACTTTATTTGTATTTATTTATTTGATGAGTTTGTTGAGTATTGATTTGTGTTAGTTAAGCCATAGCTAAAATTAGATTCAAGCGTGGGTTACATATCCAACAGCCACAAGGCGTTTTAATGATTTTCTTTTTAAACACCTGATTGTTTTGATCTTCATCAACACGGCACAGCATGATGCCATTTTCTTGTTTTTAAAACTTTAAACTAAACTAAATTAAAAACAGTTTGTATTAAGACCAGAGTGGCATGAACATTCACTTTAATTCAATTAAAAGTGTATTTTTCATTAATTAATCTAATTTAATTTGGACAAATCGCCTGGGTATATATGAAAAAGAGCAATATCCCAAATTCTTCCTATTTCTTCAGCAAAGCATCGTCTATAAACCAAACTGATGAGCTTCAGTGATTTCTTCTCGGGGTTAATAATTAGTTTCCTTTCTCGGATGCGTGGTGTGTTCCAGTGTCAAGAGTGAGATATCTCTATTGAAAGCTGCCGTTTCCAGGTCAGTCAGCATGCAGCATCTTTCCACTTACTGAGGCTGAGAAAACCACACCGTGACACCCTGAACAACCAATCAGTGACGACTGGATATCCATCGACGGAAAGCCCATGGTTTTCCCTCACATGACCATTATGTTAATTTCACTCTAAGGGCTGTAGTGTAAATGACTGCTTTTGACAGGGAGGGAGATCTCCATTTCAGCAATTCGATGCTGAGCATGTGAGTGCTCAGACAATTTTCCACACGTGAGCGCAACACAGAGAACAATGAGACAAAGCTGCACAATGTGGTTCAGAGGAAATGAGACACGAGCTAATCTTGGAACTGGTTTGTGAAAAAAAAAAAAGATAATTTTGCTATGAATCTTTAACTCACATTAGCGACATGAACCTTTTTTAAAAGTCCTTTAAAGTGTGTGCGTCTGTATATTACAAACCAAATGCTCCCAGAAACTGAAAGGATGCACAGACACCAGGTACAATCCGAGAGAACATACATGTTTCAGATTTTGCTTGATAACAATAATAATGTGGTGTAGTTCTTATGTCTTGAGTCATTTGAAATCCAAATGTTGAAGAAAATTCACAGCCTATCTCCTGTAGTGCTGATCAATACACTCCTCCACTGGTTGTGTTCATTCATTATGTGTTGGTGCTCATGGGTTGAATAACAGCAGTGAGCAAGTCATTTCCTCCCGGGTTCCATTCTACTTATGAAGCCTGTAAGACGGAAGTTAGGGAACAACAGTCCTCTGTTCCCAGTAAATGCTTTGGAGTACTGCGCACACAAAAGGCCGTAACATGATTGCCTGCGAGATGTGCGCTAATGCATATCTGTGGCTATTTTTAGGGACCGTATTCAGTAAATCCCGCTGCCCATGTAGGTGAGTCAATGACTAACCCTCAATCCCCCATTCACACACATTCTGCAGAGCAGGAACTCCTGTTGAGGGAGAACTGTTTGAGGTCTAATGTCTCACTTCAGGACGTCTCAATATGCACTGTTTTTCTGCTGAAACTCTCGAGTTGCTCGGTCTGCCAAGGAGAGACCATCTCCTTTAAAGGATCTTTGGCACGAGCAGCAGAAATCTTTGAAGATGCTGGCTCATGTCCACAAACAGCCTTCACTGGCTCCCCGGGATTCAGAGTTACCGCTCATACAATGTGGATATTAAATGCAAACTAAAAATTACATCTTAAAAGAAAAATCTATATTTGTGTAGTGCCGTGCAACTGAAGTAATAATTTTAAAAAAAATCTTTAATATACGGCAACTTATTTCTGCTGCAACAAGGATCCTCGGCACAGCTCTGACTTTACAGTCATTTGGACTTGGCATATGTGTTAAAGACTAATTAATGAGGAAAACACTGTCAAGATGCCATATGGTGGGAAAGACAAAACAGCTTGCAGAGGTCTGGTGCCACCCAGTACACTTAAGAAATTTAAATGCTTGGAAGACAGTGTGTGTCTAGTATCAAGGTGCGCCATATGTAGATGAGGTCAAATTATATCAAAATTCTGACATTTTTGTTTCAGAATCACAGGGAGGGAGGGAGGGGAGAGGGGGATGCGATACATTATCGGGCTCGCTGTGAATCTCTCCATTATTGTCAGGTTTAAAAAAAATGTTTTTATAAAAACGAATTTATTTTCAGCACCATCTACCGTACGGCAGAGCGGGAAAAATACCAATTGACATGCTCAATAATCAGAACCGTCAAAGCCCACAGTCATATCTCAGAACCGCTCTGTAGACGAGAGGGCGCCGCACGGGGTCAGATGGATCCCGGGAGATTATGCTAATGCTGAGAGAAGGAGCATGGAGCTGTCTTCGCTCAGCTGAGACAAATCCATGTGAAATACCACATTATGTAACTATTCGGAACTTTTTGAGTTTCTCCATGATTGTCTTGTAAAAGCATTGACTAGAGAAAGGGAAAAAAATGAATCTAGAGATGCATAAAAACAAACATATACTTATATCGCGATGCCCAAAATCATTGACAGACTAGATATTCTCAATGGTTAATAAAACATCGAAATACAACCACCTCGAACATTAAGTGAGCACAGTGAGAATGAATTCTGACACACGTGGAGATCTGTTGCCTGATTTGTGACATTTCTGTCGACATGCAGCTCAAACCAAAGCTTCCTTTAAATTATCCCCTGACATTTCTCTGCAATAATTCCCAAATAGTCATACTTGGTTAAATATTTAAGTCATTACACTTAATGCTGAATCTAGACTGCACTCTATTTTGAGTGCAGGTTTAATTAAAAATTTAATTTTAGTGTAGGTCATTAGCGTTCGGAAATCATATTTATCAATTGTAATTCGTTTTTTTTTTTTTTTGTAATATATTTAGGACAAAGTCATTAGTTGTAAAGTTGGAAGTATGAGCTTAATTTCCTGCAAAATCCGGTTGCTCGCATTAGTTTCTAATCTTTGAGTTAAAACGAAAAACATAAAAAAATATTTATATTATGTGTAGAAACACAATAGACAATGGTTTTGTTGACCCGTCCATCCAATAAAATGCAGCTATTGGTCTAAATAATAAGCTGCACAGACGGGTTAATTCTTGACAAGAAGGCCGACTCTGTATGTTTAGTGTGTACATGTGATTAATAAGAATTTAACCACAATAAATCATCAGTGTTTCCGCCAAGATCGACTCTCTAATAGGAGACCTCTATACTGTGAGGTGAAACCAATGGTTGCCCCGTGGTTTGGGGAAATCATCATTATACAAGTTGGTGGTAATGTAACACAATGTGATTTCCACAGGTCGAAATAAAAAGTGTCTAATAGTAAAATGAATTAAAGAATAAATAAGGCAGAGGATGTGGACGATTTTAAAAGGAAGCAAAAGTTTTCTTTTGCTGGACAATGCCTTCAGTCAAATTCCTTCTTTTTCAGCGCAGATTTAATCTGTAGAAAAAGTACAACTTCACATTGATTTCAGACAAAAAGTAACTGATGAAAATAAGTTAAGAAGTTTAAAAAAAAGTTAATGTTGCACCAATAATTCTCCAAATCATTAAAATGAGATGCATTATTCAGCGATGTCACGGAGGGACCTGTCTCATGCTCAGTCTGCTCTCAGTCAGACAGTCTCATTCAGTCCATACGATTGAGAATATGGTTGAAAGTGAGCAGTTTCAATCGTGGGCTTAATGATTGTGCAATAAAAGTTATGATCTCTTTCAAATACAGATCCCTCATTGTGGCTTAACTAAACTTTGACATAATTTATGGCCTTTCAAAGTTGAATAAAAAAAAAAATTAAAGATATGGGAGTAGCACTATCTTTCAACTCCCCCCCCCCTCTCTCTCCATGTACCGCTGGTTAGAGAAAAAGGAAAGACGAGAGTTGAGAGTAGAAAAGCGTCATGCTGAGGGCTGAGCTAATGACATGGACATAGAGGGGACCCCCTGCCACTGTGGTCTACTGTGATGACAGGAGACATGAGAGAGGACCAGCAGGCCTTTCATGTTCTGAAGGGAGAGTTGATGCAGCTACTTGCTGTGGGCAGTTGTACCGTCTTGGAATCTCAGCTGCAGCACTCTCCCTCTTTCACATGCGGCGGAGAGAGAGGCCGCGCCCACGTCTGCGAGGACGGCTTAGTTCGCCTTTGGAAATCTACTGTACTCTTCGATTTGGCCTCTAAACCTCTCACTCACGCGTTTCCTAACCGTGGGGTCAATATCCCACATGGCGACCTTTTGATACGAGAGGGCGGTTTCTTCGTAAACAGCTACAAACATGTTCGAACAACGCGATAAATTCACTTTCTAATTCACGGTAGCCTTTCTCAAAGCAACATAGTATTGACAGCCCATGCATGGCCTACAGAATGTATTTCATCATGTTAAGGATTTAATGAGAATGCGTATTGTGTATTTTGATGCTTTGATGCTTGAAAGATGTTTCAGCAGCCAGAGGGACGAGGAACTCTCCACCACACAGACGATTCTTCAGTTGAAGTTTAACACCTGAAGAAGTCCTGAGGTTTTATTTTGACTGAAATATCACATTGTAATAAGAAAGTTTTGTACTCTGAACAGAAGTTTCTGTCTTTGTAGGCTACAGGTTGCAGTCGAGGTTATTTCAGCCTCAAGATTTTCCATATTTATGTGAATCGAAAATTCGTGTCACATAAAATTACAAATAAACACCGGCCTTGGCACAGGAAATACAAAACACACCTTTTTTTTATGCCGAGCAAAAAGCAACTGATCTGCAACAAACCCTCCCCATGATCTGCCACTTAGCTAAGAATACAATTCATCCAGTCAAGAGGCATCACTGTGACCCAACGGCCACGAGTTGAAGAGACATCATTACCACTTTGGCTTGAGTTTTTACCTGTAACTCTTCACGACAATCGGCTTTAGAGGAACACACACCTTCCACGTGAAAAGGATCTAACGCCCGTTGTGAAGTGGGAGCGTTTCAATGCAGGAATGTGTTCATACGCACTGGAAATAGGACGAAATGAACCACTTCACACATTTTTCTGCTGCCCCCTCTGTGCCCTGTGAATTACTAAATTCCTGTGCATGACTTGGGACGGTTCTACAGATGACCCTTTTCTTTCAAGTACAATATACAGTATTTGTAATTCAAACCATGCAGGGCCCTGCTCCCCTGCTGGAGCCGATACACGTGGGTTGTGTGAATAGTGCGCTTGGGAAAATTTCTGGTTACCAGCTGTCTAGCTTCAGTCTTGATCATTCTGTTAACTGTGAAGAGAAAACACGGTGCATCTCACACTCCGGCACAGACACACAAGCTGCATCAGCTATTTCCTCATCAGCTACGTTCACACCTTAATTGTGCATTGTTGTTAACAATTAGATAATCAAGTCAAAATGTTCTCTGCAATTAGTTTCTTTAAGAAATGTGTACATTTCTACAACTGCCTGCTGAAACAAATTGAAGAATATCCATTTAAAGGTAAATTAAAACCTGATCATCATATTCAGTTACAACAATAGCTTGTCAAATGAATAAAGACGCATTGTGCAAATGAGCTTTGAGATTTTATGGGTTGATGTGTGTGTTATATTCATAGAAATACCCCAACATTTTTTACATCTCTAGATTTAAATCTATTGTGACTAATGCAGATTGTGGATATTGACTGTTCACATTGGCCCTGAACATGGTCACAGCTAATTTTTGTCAATATAATTGCATTTAAATAATTAAATGTATCGCCTCATCTTCATTGTGCATGTGTACGAAGGCTGAGTAGGAGCCATGTTCTGTCATTGCTGTGTCTTTGATAAATTCGTTTTTTAAATTCATGATTTTTAACACCTTATAGCCAAATACTGTATCTCCCCATATACTTGTTTTAGTCCAGTCCATCTAGAGGCTGCGTCAATGTGAGAGATGGGAAACAGTGATGCTGGCAGTGGTCACCACAGGGAAAGAGGATATTCTCCACATTTGCAGGAGTGCTAAACACATGGCATTCATCAGAGTAGAGCAATACTGCAACTTTCACTTTAACACACTTGTGTAACCGCAAACCTGAGTGGAAGCATAATGGTATTTGTGCATCCAAGGGCAAATACAGTACGTTCTGTATTTTCTTTTCATGCTTAGGTTAGGAGATGCAGATGTTTTGGTATTTCAACATTGAATAAGCACAAAGCTTTATTCAAAGAGAAAATGTTGTTTTTATATATTTCAATGAAATACACTTATTTGCTTTCTTGTCTCAAGTTATATGAGAAGGTAAACAAAACCCTGTTATGTCTTTATGTTATATAAGCAGCAATATTTGAACCTTGCAGATAGCCTGGATAGCTGTTGCCACCCTGTTTTATGCTAAGCTAATCTTTACTTGGCTCTAACTCTACATTAAGCATCCAGACATGATTTTGTTGAATCATCTCATAAATTTTACTTCCCAAACAAGTTTTTCCTTCAAAAACACAGGAAACATAATTCAAATGTCCTCAGTTGATAATAATAATAGTTAAAGTAACTGAGACACAGCAGCGATGACATGAGGCTATTTTCCCCATGGAACCAACCTGTCTCCTCTCATTGTCCCCAACCTATCGTCTGCAAGAGCGTTAACATACAGTTAAAACAGTACTAGCTCATCAGCTCGCATTCATTTTTTATTATTATTTATTTATTCTGAACTCTAAGCCTTGAAAATGTTGTTTTATTCATTACTTGGTGAAGTACATTTGCATGACTTTTATGTTGTGGATATTATTTTCCAACTATGTATTTTCTGATCATCATCCCTGACCTATATTTAAGGGCCACGGCTGTATAGCTACATTGTAAACACAAGGATTTCATCTGTTCGTGCTTTACAGTACGCCTCTAGTTTCTGAAGGTGATAACCCTGAATCATAGAGTCCTGTACTGTCCCAAAGAGACTTAATCAAAGCATGGATAGTTAGAATTTATCATCAGATGGAAAAAAACAGACCCACAACAAATCCCACACATAATTGCCATGTATAAATTCATGTAGATATCGCTTGGGTTGGGGATGGAGATCGTCTGTAGCTGTATCTGAGGAGCAAAACCATCACTAAAAACTCACTGTTCCCACTCTAAAGGATACAAGCTGCTAAATTGAATATTCATTTTGGATATTGAGCACTGTTTCTCATTGCAATCATATGCATCTGTAAATATAATGCACGAAGCAGGGACCGGTAATAACAGAAATGTGTACATGGATTTCTTCCTTGCATAATGAGCAGCTGTTCTATGAGCTCCAGTGCTCCTGCAAGATCAGGGAAATCGCTGCTACCTGCTGAAACCTGCTGCATGTGTCAGTTTTCTGGAGTGAAATTAAGAAAAGCAAACGGAAAAACACAAAACCATCAAATACCTAAACGGCATTTATTCTTTAGAGTCTGATCGAGAATATAACAGACTTAAACTAGAATTGCACAGGGTAGAGCACACATCTTCTATCAAGGCCCATTGAAATACATCTAGCCTCACCAAATTACACACACTCGTATTTTTTCAGTCCCTCCAATATAAGTCTTTACATGACACAGCCAAATGTTGAAGAAAAACTCCTGGATCTGACTCTCTCTCCATATCCGTGCCAAAAAGGAATGTGCTTGTTCTTTCTTGTCATTGTCCCATTCCTTCCTCCAAGTTTTGTGGAAATCCATTCAGTAGTCATCAAACAATGATCAAACAAACAAACAAACAGACTGGGTGGGGGGGGGCACATAACCTCCTTGCTGCAGGTAAAAAGCTTTACAATTTTCAAACGGGGCCACATGGTGACTGAGGTCTTTCTGTGGGGATTTTGTATGTTCTCTCACAACTGCCACGCAAACATATGTGGAGTTCAAAGCCTTTTGGGGTGGGGCTTATTGAAGCCTGTAAAGTGATGACATGTCAATGGGGGTGTGAATGGTCTCTACATGTTGGACCCTGGGATCGACCGTCCAGGGTGTACGCCTCCTCTCGCACCAATGTCAACTGAAATTGGCTCCAGCTTCCCTCGTATAAGCGGCGTACATGATGGATGGATGTTTTTTTATGACTAGGATTTGACATGTACTGCATATTTAATGCAAGGACTTGTCAGTCAGTTTGGAAATATATATATTTTGTATAATGATTGTAACACTATCTAAAAAAAGACTGTGTGTGAATGTACAGGAACAGGAACTTTCCTCTTGAACCTGCAGAGTCAATACATCATTTTAAGAGAAAGTCTCAAAGGCTGCTTTTATTGTATGCCAGGGTGGCAGTTTTCAACAGTTCCAGTCTATTAAGAGAATATTAAGGCTTTGAGCAGGGTAGGTCTGGGGGGTGTTTTCCATGACTGACAGCACAGTGATGGTGGTCACAACTTCATCACCTCTCCTCAGAACTACACAGGCTCCATAATCTAACGCTGAATTCAGGAATATATGTCTGTCTTTCTTTCTGGCCTTTGATTCTCTTGACACAGCTCATCAAATAAACTTCACAGTCGACGCTGCACCTTCCTTGGGTCTTTTAGAAATGCGCCCGCCAAGTTTGAAGCCTGTGCAGAGGCCCTGCGCAGACCTACAGTCCTTGTAATACACCTGAACTCAGAGTTATCACTGATGTGGAGGGATCAGACGTTTCCTGTTTAATCTATTAATTAGGACTCGGCTTTATCTGCAGATAAAAGACGTGAAAGGCTGGTGAAATAATGAAAACAGAACGCAGGCAGAAGTACGCTTCAGCGTCGTGTTTCCAAAGAAACAGTTGCTGCTTGAAACTTGAACGTAGTCTCATCATCGTAAAGTTAAACACAAACCTCTCACTGATCATTTGTGTTTGAATTAAAGAGCTGTGATACCGTTTGATTAAAATGAAGTGGTTTTATTTTTTGCCGTTGCTATTAATCTGGTACGTTTTACGAGACAGAGTGGGAGCAGTTATGAAAAAAGGACCATGATTGGTTTTGTTCTCAATGCAAAGGTTCTGACTTTGGTGTAATTAGGTCATGCTGTTGTTATAATACATTTCTCATAAATGAATGAAGCTACTGGCAAACAGCGAGTTCAGACTGGGGTCAGAGCAGAGTGTAATTACCTGTCCGTTCCCATCTGAACCAGAGGGAAAATTAGATGCAAACTTAGTTTTTTGTGTCTGAATCCGACCCACGTCCATTGTTATCCCTTATTAGAGGCGCACGCAGCGTAAAGAAACAAGTAGAAAACATAATGAAACCCAACCCGAACCCAAACATCCCTTCAGGTTGTATTTGTTTGAACCCAGCCATGACTTGGTACCCGCGCTCTAGCCCTGAGTCACAAATTTATTGCAAACACAACAATGTCCTGACCTTAAAGCTCAGTACAAAGAAGATAAAATAAGTAAGGAGCAGAGAACATCCAATAATCTAATTTCGTTTTGCATTTTTATGCCATGAAACATCGGAAACTGACGAGTAGGAATAACCTAAATATACGGACCTGAAAAATACAAAGCACTCTGACTTGGGTTTTTTTTTTGGGCAGCACAGAGTCTAATCCTCTTTAATCTGAATGCGTTTGACCTGTTCTGATTCATTTGAGTTGTAATGCTTCCTATTAGCACATGAATATTAAAATATTCATACCCGAAGACGGAGCTGAAGTAGCGCTGGAAATAGCAGAGGAGAGAACATTTATATGTAGAAAGCAACACATTACAAAGACAAATTCCACAGCTGACTAATTGAGGCAATGTAATTCGTCAATTAAGGATAATTTATTTTCCAAGGCAGCGCTGTCTCCCCCTGATTCAAATATAGTTCTTTATGATCAAATTCAATCAAATGGTACTTTGCTGTTAAACACTAGATATAATGCGCTCATAAAAAATTTAAAAGACAAAAAAAGTGTCATTTAAACATTCATCTCAGTGACCAAATACGGTTACACAATTAAGTTAAGCTGTAAGTGATTAATGAGACTCAGCCGAGCTGCCGTTTCTTTATGCAGGAGATACTGTAGGTTTTACAGTGGTGCTTTAACACAAGTAGCCAACAGCACACAATCCTAAACACATCATTTGCTGGTCCAAATAACTGTTTGAGCGGCCATCTACTGCTTTCCCTGTGACAGTCACTAATGTGCCATGTATTTTACGAAGCAGGCCTGTCAGTGTGCGTGGAAAAAACACCAGTGCTTAACTTAAGAATTGGCGATCGAACAAAGGATCTCACGTTTTCTGGCAATGCAGAGCTTTCATATCGGAGATAAACACCAATGAGGCTTATAATATTTTTTAAAGCTGTGTCTCGCAGTGACATGTGCGGAGTGGAATCTTAGGCGCTGTGACCGACTGTCGGAGGCAGATATCAGATGTCAGAGGCAGATGGAGCACCAACAGTGATTTATATTAGCTGTTTGTCTTAGCTTAAAAAAAAATATTTACACAAGCGAATAAATAAACAGGAGGCTGCCATCATAAAGCTGTGGCACAACTTTAGCAAAAAAAAATAAAAATGATCAAGATAGACACATCCGAATGGAAAAATAGAACAACAGGGACGTAATTAATGTATTGAATAAAGTTTTCAGACCCTCACAGAATAAGCCTCTTATGAACTTATGTAAATGAACATGTCTATCCTGCAGAGGATAAAGACTGACATTCTTCATTTGTGTTAGGCGTTTTTTCTTGGTTTATGGACGTATTATATTCTAAGGGATTCTGCCTTTATAAGTAATATTAAGAAAATTCAAATATTCTCGAAAGTTTTACAGCTTATCTGCAAACGTTGAATAGCAGCTGCAAAAAAGTGTTTTTTTTTTTTTTAATTCTGAGTTTCCATTAAGGGGATACTAGTCAAAAGCAAAGTTGAGCTTTCGGTTGATTTTTATTACTCACTTTATATTTTCTTTGTATATTTCTTACAGTAAGGCATGAAAAATGTTGGTGGAGCAATACAGTGAAAACAAATTTGAGAACTGAGGAACTCAAAGGTCTGATAAGTGAAGGGGAGACTTGGGGACATGGCATCGGCCCAGAGATCCTGAATATTCCCAGCTGTGTATCAACTTCCAAACCAGATCCCATTGGACGGCAGCGATTCGACCGCAGAATGGTAACAAATCTCCTCGTGAGGGATTCTGTCATCGTGACCCGTGTGCCGGGTGACCCACAGAGTGCCTGGATCAAGGTCAAGAAGAAGACGAGGAGTGTGAGGAAAGGAAATAGGAGGAAAGTTGGAATCTGTGTGTGTGTCTGAGTGTGTGTGTGTGTGAGTGAGTGTAAGGGCATGTGGGTTGTGGAAAGCTACTGTACATAGAATTTCCCAACCATTATATACTGTATTTAAGATGATGGCAGACGTGACAGCCGTGTATTTCAAAAACAAAATATGAGTAACTGTATTTAATTACATATTGAACAGGTCGAGATTAGAATCCAATTACATTCTTAAAATCACAGATTACAAATGATTGTTTTTTCATGTCTGCATTATTCACTCCAAGTCTTTTAGTTAGTTGAACATTTAGGTTAGTGCTACCCACCGAGCTGTTCATGCAATACAATGGTCCGTGTGCAATCCATTCACTGTACATATTCTCACACTGTACATTTTTGTCTTGTTTTTACACTGTATACAGTATATATTAGATTTTATTCGATTCATATGTTTCTATATTTTTTATATTTCTTACACTTACTTAATCTTGCTGCTGTGATATTGCAAATGTCCCCATTGTGGGACTAGGATTATTAAGGATTATCTAATCTTATCTTTTCTCATTTTATCTTATCTTATTTTACTGCAGATCAGCCAATTAGCATAATCATTACAGTAGCTAGCCTTTTAGAAGTTCTACCTGTCAAACTGAATATACTGTATGTATCCAAAAATGTATAGACCTACCTAAATATCTGTGAAATTTAAAAACAATTTTTATTTTTTTATGTATTTCACTTTTTTATCCATTTGTTGCTGTGGGAAAACAGGGAAGGTAAAAGCTGCCTTTTCTGCTGCTATTTCAGTTTTAAGAGGATTAGTTGCGAGGCAACAACATGAAAACAAAGTGCTCAATGGAACTGTTTATTCACATGGTTTTATTTTCATGTTGTTCTTTTTTACTAGCTTTTCACTCATAACATAAAGCTGTGAAAAATAAAAGTTCCGGTCTTTATCCATTTTGCCAGACTAAACGTCACTATCACTGTGACGACTGGATTTAGTCTGAGTTGTAAAAGCCATGTGTGAAAGCCACGTCCATTCGATTGCAAGTACCTGCAACAATAATGTAAAAAGATGTTGAATTTGAAGATAGAGAATTTTAAACTATATTTAATGACATGTGTTCTACAATCTGTATGTAGACAAATATGATTTAAAGCAATTTTTCCCAACTTGTAACAGAAAGAAAGAAGTTCTATAACATGTACTCATTGTAATTATATATATTTTATATGTTGCCTAAAACTGAAGAGAAAATATGGCTATTTTTATGTATCTATTGATCTTCATTGTAAATCAATACTGTAATAAGCAATGACCTGTAAAAAATACTATGATGTGAGGGATTAAAAACATCTTGTATCATGTCTTTTTCTCTCTCTCGCACACACACACTCACAAACACACACACACACACACTCACAAACACACAGGAAAACTGAGCATCAGGACCTCGTGCTAGCTTGTCATTTGGAAACGCCCTTTGTCAAAGGGCATTACTGCACGGTTGCACCACTTTACCAATGTGCACTTTGACAATGCAATAATTATATGTGGTTTCCGTAACTGCAAAATATAAGGGCTTCATAACTCCGCTCCATCACTTGAGTGTGTGTTGCTGCATTGTCCAGTGGATGCTGCAGTTTTTTCGCTGGTCACTTCCCCCGACAGATGATGAATGGGATCTTGGGCCTTGATTCATTCAATGACAAGACCGATCGTTGAAGGCAACATCAAAATAAGTCAAACTGCTTGGGGCGAAGTCAGTCGGTGTAGTCAGGTACAGGAGAGCTTTGAATTAGTATTTGGATGATATATTAGAAGCTACAAGAGAGTCTTTTTTAACTTTTGTCAAACAGTTCCTTTCCTTCTTCACTTTTTGCTGCCGAAACTACAGAAAATGAAGCGGAGCCGCACGTCTACATATCTCCAACTCCCTCTCTCACTTCTGTGCACATCCTCAACTATACGACTGACATGTGTATGAGACTTCCCCCCATTTTTATCAGAGTCTGACATTTCCTATTGAACTGGTACAAATGGCATTTCCCCAGACAACTTGTTAACTTTTAAAGGTTGATAGATTCAATACACAGCCGCCTCAAATAAGCAGTGGATCACTCCGAAAAACAAAGCTGTGAGATTAGCTGCTGTCAACTTGAGGATGAGATGTGCAAGTCTGAGCAGCGAAATGTGAACAGTGTTTGAGGTGACATGGAAGGTATTGATATGGAAGCATTTATTGAAAAGAAGACCCTAATTTGTGGCTCTCCACGGCCGCTGCTTCTGTCTACGTCCCGTGACTGCAAACGGAAAGCTCTTTGATATTAATGTTTCCCCAAGTGACTTCGGTTCGAGCAGTGTAGCCGACGATAGATTCTTTATAATAGACTGTGTGGGGTCAGGAAAAAAAAGAAAAAGGACGCCCGCAAAAAAGTTACATACAGGGAGGCCACGTTCGCTTCCATTATATTGTGTCAATGAAATAATTTACTTTTCAAGAATACATTAACAATGATTACAATTTTATGGTCATACAGAGAGCTGAATCATCAGAGAGCCGTGTAGAAAAACTCAATCTCCCTGAGGTTTCAAGGTCATCTCATGGACATTACCAGGTGGGCGCGTGGGCGGATATGAGCTCGAGAGTAATTGAAAACCCCAAAAGGTCAAAGAGAGGTCAACTGAAGTTTCCTCAAGTAGATGAAGAGTGAGTGGATTCACAGGTTGCCCCATCCCTCTCAATGGTCACTTACCGGCGTGCACGACTTATCTGAACGTGAACTACTCTTAATTTTCCACTGCTGGTCTTCTGTGCAAGAATAAATTATCGATGTGCCATTGATAAAATAATTGATTGTGATGTTTATTAAAACCATGATATTGTAAGAACCTCATAGAGCCAGGTACAGGTTTGCCTCTCATGTGGGTAAGAGTGGAGTGAAAGTTTTAAGCACAATTGATTAGCTGAATCAAACCAGGCAGAGTTGGGATAGTTTATTTCAAATTAACTGAATAATAAAGAGGAAAGCAGATACATATTTAATGAGAAGGATTCCAAGACAAGAGGCAGAAGCTGTGTCTCTAGATACAAACGTTTGCTAAGCCCAATAAAACAAAACAGTAAATATTCTCAGGGAATGATGAAGTTAGTGTTCATCATTTTAAAACAAGTCCAATCAGACACATGTGAAAAGTACCATTAAAGTGCACATGTTCATCAGCAAGAGGTACAGCTGTCCATCAATCACATACCAGAGCTGAAAGGCAGCATCACGGAGATGTTCATCATTACCAAGATGGCGGCCCATCGCTGTCAGTTCCGTTTTGCACCCCCCCTACAGCGTGCTATGGTCTGTACTTATATGCTGTGGTACTTATATGTTGAGTGCGAGTATGTCTACTTATATGTTCACACCGGGGATTAGAGAGAAACTGCATTTAAATCCTGTCTATGTCCTGCACATATGGCAGCATTGACAATACAGTTTTTTAGACTTTGACCTCCATCACTCTATAAATCACTCAACTACCACCCCAACACTGGTACTCTAAATATATTTGAGTGGTTATTATGGTGTTTTAAATTCCAAGATTTAACAAAGGTAGTTTGAAACTTCTAGACAGTTTTTCCTCACTGACTGAATTAATCACCCTCCACCCTTGGTTTATACAGCGTAGCGGCAGTAACATAAAATATTTTCTTTGAGAATGTAACAAGTGCTTATTTTTTTTATTTTTTATTAAATTGGTTGTGTGAAATTGACAAGCGAAGTCAATTTAACTCCCTTCGCCTTTTCACTGAGGTAAAAGACAAACATCTGTTCAGCTTTTACTGAATGTTATTTTATCTTCCTTTCTTTTGGAACATTTTTAGTTAACAATCAAGATTGCCCTCTATTCTTGCTGTATTTTGAAATGAGAAAAATAGTGCAATACAGTATATCAGACCAATTAAAATGACTCTCTTGTAATAAAAGAGAGTTTTTTTTCCAATGCATTAGTTACTTTGGAAAAGCAAAACAACAAATCAGGAAAGGGAACATTCTTGACAGATTAGATTGACTGGATTCAAGGGCAAATGGACAAATAACGATAAAATGAAAGCACAGGGTGACACTGAAAGTCCAGTTAGTGGAAGTGCTGTGCACTCATCACTGTGATGGCTTTGCTTTGCATCCCTGCTGACTCGGCACTGGCACCCGTGTGAGAGGAGGAAGATGGATTGATTGATTGATTGATTGATGGATGAAAATCGTCAAAGAAGCATATTACCAGGACGATTTGTGGCCAATCTACAATTCCACTATAGAACATCACAATTCTCAATAGAGTCAGATCTCTGTGGTCTCTCTTCTTCAATGATCAATGATGATGATGATATACTGTACAAAAATACAGCATCAAATTTAAATCATGTCTAATCCAATATCACCTCAATTCAAGAGCTTTTCTGATCACTGCAAAACGTCTTGGTACATTTTGAATGCAGATGAAAAACACAGGAGTACGCAGGAGGAGATTTTTAAGGTGAAACACAACACATGACAAACTTGAAGGGCACTCGGAGAGTACATACCTCCAAGGCCCAATAATTCCCTTATAAAACCACATTTAATTCACTACATCCAGATTTTTATTTGGATCTGCAGCAAATTGCACACACTCACATAAAGCAGTCTTCCAAATGTGCCTGAGTCTTTCAAATCTACCACATCGTACTTAAAATGGTCAACACAACAACAGTATTCATCTGTTACATGAAAGATTTTAACTGTGGGAGAGATGATAGCCATGTTTGCTGGGTAACGTCCGCTTTATTATGTAGAGGCGACATTTTTACAAAGAAAGCAACAAATACACAACATGTATTTTCACAGACTTTGCTTTGAGTAATCATATCTAAATGTTAATATAGAGTTCTATAAAAATCTCTTATCAATGCTTTAGGAGCCTCCATAAGATAAATTTCTGGATATCCGAGCCATGAGATCGTTTGGTCAATTGGGTTTACATCCTATCTTCCTCTCAGAATGAGCATCAAAAGCATCAGATTGTATGACTTCCCTTTCTCTGCCTCTCATTACAGATTTCAAAAAGAGCTGTTTTATGCTTTCACAACGTTACTGGAAGGGCAATCAGAAGGTGTGCGTTCCCTGGGGATGAATAAGGAAGTTCTATTAACTTCTCAGTATGCACCACCACCCACACTAAGTGGAAAACCATGCTGGGATTTGCAATAATTCAACAGCAGGTAATCATACAACAGCAAAGATAACTTTCATGTTCCTTTTTTCAAGACAATGTGGCCTCATCATTTATCATTTAGGAGCAGCTCAAGATTTCATTAAAGCTCAACAAGTGATGTTTTAACCCCAAGCAAATTGTGTTTCCATCTATACAGGCTTTTGATGACGTGTTTTTTTTCCCAGTCTTCCATGCTGCACGGGCGATCGCCACTTAAGAATGAATACGTCTGCTCATAATTTTCACAGTTGTTGTTTTCAATATTTTTTGTAATTACAGCAACGGTGCACAACTGCAAAATTGAATGAAAAACAAAAACAGAGGCTCAAACCAGTGGAATAACAGAATTTGACCATAGCAACTCTTCTCACATAGTTTATTTAACACAAAGTGTCCATATACCATGTGGAGTGATGGCCCTTGGGGAGTCCCCTCCTGTTTGCTATGGGCCACAAGTAAGCCATAGTACTGCTTGTCATCCAAAGGTGCCTCGAATTTGTTTTGTGCTATTTGGGCCATATTCACCATTTACTACATGGGCCACTATAGGTCCACATCCTGCTGACACCTTGCCTATGGAGCACTGCATATTTGCCCAATAAGTTTGTTTGGGATATTTGGGACACATTTACTATGTGGGCCACTTTAGGCTCACGTCCAAGAAGGTCAGTAGTGCTATATCATTGCCTGAAGTGGCCCTAATCCGCATGCTATCTGGGAAGCCACCTATGGGTCTGTTCTCTAACCTGCTTGTGATTCTATTCATTATCGATGTGAACTGGAATTTTTAGCACTTTTGTTTGTCAGCCCAAGTTATACAGCAACTTGTCACATGCCAAAGGGCCGTTGAGCTAGTCCGCGAACCCGAAGTTTCTCACAGACGCAGGCAAACTCCTTGCGTGGCAGCTACGCCATTGGTCGTGAATGAATGAATGAATGAATGGGTGAACGAGAGGCAAAAACTGTAAAGCTCTTTCCAAACTCCTGGGGAACACAGGCTCTGTAACAGTTCAGTCCATTTACCATAAATACGTGCCTTTTATTGTCAGCCCACCGGTGCCGTTAGGGCTTGTCACACAGTAGGCTGCAACACACAGAGACATGAATTTTGTTAAGACTGTTAGACTAATTATTTTGATCGCCAATTTAGGATTCCTAAAGCCCGTTTTTTTTTATTTCATCCCAGCAGTTCTGATCCTCTGCTCTGCTGATTCACAGCTGGGAGTGAATTAAGAATCCATGTCCTCTGAGCATCTGTTTAGTACAGCAGATAATGTTTGTCCCCCTTAGGTCTACAGTATGGAGCTGTGCAGGAGCTATTCATTTTTACAAAATACAACTAAGACAGAAACAGAGAAGGAAGAAGATGTCTACCTTAAAACATGTAAGATGTTTTTAGTTTTTTCATAAATTTCTCGCAATTTTTTAACAAAATTAAAGACGAACAAGAGTAAATCTACAGGTATAGCTGCAATTTTAATTAACTTTATATTGAATTAACTATGCTATTAATCAATTAATTACATTCCTAATTATCGTATTGTGGTTTTCATCTCATGCCCATTAAACGTCACTGCTGGTTGGTCTGTCGGTTACACCTCCAGAAATGAAGACGGTGAAAATAAGCCACTTGATATAAGGCTCTAATACCTTTGTGGGTTTTTCAGGTCACTTGGTAGAACAGTGCGGTTTCATGCAGTGGCGCGCAGTGATCCTCTGGAGTATTGATCCCAGAACTCGATGTGACATTATCCTATTTGACAAGGTCAATTTAAAAGCTACAGTAAAGACACCACACACACACACGGGGGGGGGGGGGGGGGGGGGGGGGAATGTCTTTGCACATGTCAACCCATTAAGTATGAACTGTGAACCGCCTACATATTGAACCACCTGCATATTGAATAAACCTACGTATTGACATGTGAGCCCGTTCCAGTGTAATTGAGACACTGCAGTGGCGTGTCACTAAAATGACTATACAGTAACTTGTTATTGTTTTACTCTGAGGTCAACCCACCAGGGGCAATGCTAAGATCAGTCCTATAGGGGGACTCAGCCTTTAATGAGAGTGAAACATTGCAAAGGTGTTCACTACTGGGTTAATACAATAAATGCATCTATGACAGCACTGAAGCAATTAAACAATAGCTGTATCTATATCGACATCCAGTATTGTTGACGACATACACAGTTATGTGTCGTTAGAAAATAAGGAGTTCTTGTTTTGAAATTAAATTTAGCATTTTTTTTTTCAACTGACATAAGATCAAGATGTCCTTTTGATGGCTGCGCTGCACATTTCTCTTCTTGCACCACTCAATGCTCTTCCTGATTATGCCGCACGCCAGCAGCTCAACTATGAACACGCTGACAACAGTGCTAAATTGGACCCCATGCACTTAAAAGCTAGGGCTGTATGAGACCGAGGAACATACAGTGAAGGGGAAAGAACATGACGGCAACAAAACGGGTTGACATCTGGACCCAATTCAAATATAACGCAGCCGAGAGAAAAAAGTGAGTGTGTGGTATCGTCGAGGGAGAAGCCCCACGGCTCCAAACTCACTGGGAAGAAAACCACAAACCTGAAGAGACACTTTAAGCCACACCAACAGGAAGTGAGGTACCCTGATGTTAAGTTCTTAAATAAGGTTACTTTATGATTTTGAATGGGTCGGTGACATAAATGGTTTATTACAATGTAACGTAGTTGACTTTTTGGGACTTATTGAAGGTATCGTAGCTGTCTAGCTAGGGAGGTTCAAAATATTTACCTTACAAACATATTTTAAATGGTCGTTTACAACCTGTCACAAAGATTTAAAGTTTAACACAGGCCACTACAACACTTCCACTAAGGTCTTAAAAAATTAGAGAATAAAATCAACACCTTCCTGGCACCGACTTGATTAAACCATACATTACAGTGGACGGATTTATTGCAGGCCTGTTGTACGTGGTTATTTTTTAATGGGGAGGTTTTCTTTTTCTGGCTACTTTCTTATTGCCCCATGTTGCAGGATTAAGTTTGCATTGGATTCATTAATGTCGTTGCATATTTCCAGATTGGATGAAATTTAGAAGCAGTTTCCCAAAGTTTGACGTAAATGCTCATCGGCTAAAAGAACACTGAAATGTCAAGAGATTGAGTCGACTATGAACTGACAAAAAATGAAAAGGAAAATGATTTATATGATTAAAACTAACATGGACTAAGACTAAATCTAAAAATACTTATGAAAATTAATACTTCTTGGCTCCTTTTCCTTAAAAATACAAGAATATAATACTTCTTTTGAAGCAGTCCTTTAAATATTGTACATATTTTATTCACAATTAATTATCTGTAATAACTGAGTAAGAATGTAAAATAGAACATGTTTAGTTTGGCACGTGCTGCTGTTAGCTGGGCTGAAGCGACCTCGAGTCAACGGATCTTTTCTTCGTCGACTGTATTTGTGTCTCTTTACGCTTCAGATCCCAAACTTAACAACTAATAATTCTGTAATGAAGTCTTGTAATGAATTAGCATTATATTAACATCTAAGCTTTCACTCAGCTGTGAAAATGTCCCCTAGACAGCCCGCCTTTGTTTAGTATTAACCATGGATTACACTTTTAGCCTCCCATCTGGTCTTTTACTAAGGCTTTGTAATGAGAAACTGTGTTTCTTGATAGTGTCGGGTGCCTGTGCCCGGTGCCCCCTGATGTATTTCTGTCCCACAATCTTGAATCACTCTTGTTTTAAAGCACAGTGTGATGGTACTGTAATGGCCGCTGTACCTTTCCAAGCCTCATTTTATCCCGCGGATGTAATCTCTAGCATGAAATGAGAGTGCAGTGGCTACCTATAGGTAGGACTCCTTTTGTGTCTCCTCTAATCTGTCTTTCTCTCTGCTTTACAACACTCTGGGTAAATTAAAACTGCTGCACATAAGTGGGCTGCCTGCTGTCCTATAGAAAAGTGTTCCGAACAAAAGGGATTTATTTTCACAGGAACAAGCCGACACCCTACTGGTGCTGTGTTTTGCAGATTTGATGTGTTGAGTTTTGCGAGTATTTTTGCATTTTGTGTCTGTTCTCACAACGTCTAAAAATGATGAGGGGAACAAGGCAAGTGAATAAACAGAATTGAGGATGAGGGGCTAATTTAGAGGGAATCTGTTGATAATGAATTCCAAAAAAGTCTCCATAATTTTACTGCTCAATTGGCCTTGCAGCAGCTTGGGTTGTAGCATTTACTGGATCCACCAGATGGAGACCTAATGAGCCTTTTTTTTCCCAGAAACAATACACAGATGGAGACAATATACTGTATGTATTCACACTAGCATGTACCCATCTCGACAGAGGGAAAACGAGACTTCTCTGAATGTATCGCCCACCTGCAAAACGCACACAGACACACACGGACGAATGCCTACGCGACAACAGTAGTTTGGCAGAATTGATATTTGCTTAATGTCGTGGTTGGCCATGTTGTTTGTAATGAACTCAAGGAAAAGCCACGATGTGATCTGTACCCCATATGCGATACTACTCAACAAATGTGATTTTCCCTAAAGATGGACCTAAAAAACGTGTACACTTGGCAGAGATGTTGTGCACTAGGTATATTTATATAGTTAAAGGGGAATCTCTCGCAAAATTTGCATCATCTAGATATGATCTATCTTCTTGGTTCAGGGTATTGTTGTTACCACTGAGCATCAACATTAGCACCAGGAAAATGCGTGAGCGGCGCTAGAGGGCGAGATTGACGTTAACACATTCCAATGCTGACCTCAAAACATTTCTGCTAGCTGCTAAGCTAAGGTGTTTTGTTAGTAAGTGGTTGATTGCTGCATCAGTCAGTCAGATAAACTTCAACCTTGAAGTTGGTCTAAACTGTTGAAAGTGTTTCTGAATCACCTTGGACCAATGCGACCATCATGAATGGGTATTGGGTTTGGTAACACGTGTGTTTTACTATACCACACCCAACAGGCATGGTACTGTGACACACACCATTTAGTAGCATGTAGTTTACTGTACATTCACTACATACCTACCGCAGGGTAATGAGTTAAAGCCCAGCAAAAACAAATTTTGTCCGTTTATGTTTAACTGCTCTTCACTATTCGCCAAATAATCCGTTGGGATCTGTCTGCCCCCTGTTGTTGCAATAATAATATTGCAGGTTAAGTATGTTGACAAAGTTTGGAAGTAAACTGAATCTGTGACCAACAATTATTAACATTTACCTTTTTATAATTTCTGTGATTGATCAATGAATGTATCATTATAGTTGTATAATGAGTTGGAAAACGATAAAAATGGGCCAACGTTCCAGAGCCCAATCTTCAAATTGCTTATTTAATTGGAAACCAGTTCAAAACCAAACAGTTAAAGAGAAGGATCAAACCAAATGTGTTTATTTCTGTGGCCAATTTCAAAAGGTGGATCCAGCAAATGTTTGGAATCTGGTTGTTTCCCTTTCTGTCGATGAATAGATTATAGATTTCTTTAAAGCATTTACTGCATGATCATTTCAGCATTATACGAGAAATTAACATAGACTAAGCACAAATTGACAGGAAAAATAGTTTCATGCAAAACTGCCGTCGCTGCAAAAGTAATCTTATCCGTCTTCCTTTAAAAATCTGGGCAGTAATCCTGTCAAACTGATAATGCTGTTCTATATATTAGCATGTTTGTTTTTTTGTCCTTTTGTAAATAAAAGTAAATCTTTAAATGTGAGTATTTATCAAACCTGTAAGGCGTTTGTGCTCTTTTTGATAGAACATTTCTATATTTTTCAGTTTGTTATCAACTTAACTTCTCACTAATACTGCCTATGTTAACGTGGCTGTTCTTTAAATCCTGCACAGTTAGCAGCCTCGAACATGGCTAACCTCCCCACACAGCGTGATGTGGCTCGGGTAAGTGACACGTGAAAAAAGCTTTTCCTGACTGCAATGCACTGACAAGAAATACCACTGCTGACAGGAAGTCAGATGCACACAATGCTGGTTCTACGGCTTAGTGAAATTGATACACACTTTTTAAAACCTCCCCTGACACGGGATAATCCAGGGTCGAGTAAGAGCCTCGACATTAAGTAAGTGCACATATCCCAACGGGTTTGATAGCTGCATTTTGAAGAGGAGCTTGGGTAAACTTTCTCTGAAAAGCTGCTTGCTAGTTACGTGTGTGTGGTGATCGGTTATAACTGGGTCAGTGTGGTTGATCATGCAATGATATGTAATCAGTAAATTATTCTTTACTAACTCAGTAAGTTACTGTTAATCATAATCATTGTCATATTTAAATTCCCCTTGATTTTCTGAATAAGAACAATCTAATAATGACATTATTAATAATCTATCAGATTTAAGAGTAGGCTTGAAACTTTTCCTTTTTGATCAAATTACAAGTCTGTAAGTGAGTCCATCTCCTCCTGTTGCTTTCTGCAGCCATTGTCGAGTCTGGATCTGTGACTGCAGGACACCTACTGATTCTACCACTTCAGTTATTATTTGTAGTATTATTATTAATCAAACTCTTATTGTTATTAGCTTTAATACCAACAGTGAGGACATGTGGCTGATACTGGTTTCACTTGACATGTGTCCTCATTGCAGTTGTGGTCCTGGAGATAGTAAGAGCTACACCTGAGGCAGGTTTTTAGTTCTTTGGCAGATGTTTATATGTCTCTCTTTCTGTCGCTAATTACTATTAACACTATTATTGATGTTATTATAAGTATTATTCTTCTTGTCATCATTATTTTACCACACATCACTATGTGGAGCTAATAAAGTGTCATTACAATATGTTCTTTTTACTCCTACCCTGCTCCCTCTCCATTTCTCTCCTAGTCCAACTGGTTGGGCAAATGGCCGCCCACCCAGAGTCCGGTTCTGCTCGGGGTTCTATCTGTTAAAAGGAAGTTTTTCTTCGCCACTGTCGCCAATGTCTTGCTCATGGGATTCTGCTGGGTCCCTGTGAAACGTTTTAGAAAGAAAACCTTCTAGACCTGCTCTATATGAAAAGTGCCCTAAGGTGAACGCATGTTATGACTGGGCTTGACTTTGACTTTTTTATATGTTCTACAAATGCAACATTTTCTCATAGTATTTATTTTATGAAGTAAAACAATAGACAATTCCATCTACATCTTCAGTAGTGCATGCGACAAACAAAGCAAATAGCTGAGAGTAATCCATTTTCATTTACTTTGACAATGTACACAAAAGCCCATTATTGTCCCTATGCCTCAGCAGTGCACCCATCGGATTGTGCAGTTCTGCCAATGGTAATATCTTCAGCTCCATATGCATGTAGCACAGCCATATAAAAGGGCATTTCCCTTTGAATAAAGGAATTTAAAGAGGTCTACCTGTCAGTTATCCAGATAGGCAAGGAAGGTGTTCACTATGTCTAACAGTGCACCATCCAATGTCTAATATAACGTTTTTAAAGACTGGCATTAACTGGACTTATATATGAAAATGTTGGACAAGGTGGAGTTTGAAGAATATAATGACGAAGAGCCGACTGGTGCTTTCTCTTTATTTGGTGAGGTCACACGCATAAAGTGAGATAAAATGTGGACATTTAGAGATGGAAGCATGGGCTGTTTCTTCATTATTCAACAGCTTTTCAGGCTGAATAATTACTGTCTACATATGGTAGCAGTCCAGTTATTATATGCTACGGACCTATGTCTGAAAGTGTGTGCTGTTCTTCTATTATAACATTTTCCTTTCACCTCCTGGACTCTTCAGTTTCATGTTCAGTTGGACTGATGCAGTGTCTCCTGGTGGATTGTGAGTGGGTGAGTTTGTTCTAAGAATATAATCCCAGTGGCTGATTTGATCAAGCAGCACAGGATCAAATCTGTGTGGTTAGGAACATTTCTATAACAACCTTCAAATTGCATGAAGAAGAGATCTGAAGGGGGATTGAAGAAGAGGGCAACTGTTTGCCTGAAAATAATAAAACAAATCTAAGTTCTTGTCATCATTTTGAAATAAGGCTGATGCACAAGTACTCTTTCAATATACGACATTCAATCGAAATTGTAAAAGTCTTATTCCATGCAATCAAAACCGTTTCTGTGGAAGGGCCTTCATCTACTGTAACATAAGTGTTATGTTCATCCAATATTTCTGCGGGACTCTTCCTATGATCACGATGCAGTAAGAACAAAAATAACCTTAAAATCCCTGTGACACAGAGAACTGTCTCTACCCATATGTTATGGAACAGAACTAACAATGAGCAACTTCATTGCTGATTTTATTTTGAAATTTGGTTGCCATGAGTGTCTTCACACTTTAATATTAATGCAATATAATCGAGCTTTGTGTGCAGCTCAACTTTTTAAACAACTAATTTAATATTTCAGTAGCTGCAGGGACAAAAGATTTGTTCGTCAAACACTTTGGAAAAGCTGTAAAGTGTGCGGAGAGGTGGCCTGTTTCTTATTATACATTTCCTGTTATACACACAATCTGTGCGTTACACTGTGTGTGTGTGTGTGTGTGTGTGTGTCTAAGCAAGTGGGACATTTTATTTGGAATTTTTTAAATAATGGAAATGTATGAACAAGGCAAACCAGCATAGGAACAAAAAGGTATTTGCTTTTTCTTTTGGTCAAACATGACTTGAGAAAAATGAAGGGCCAATCTGCACATCTGCAAACGGGTCTCAAACCTCTCAGTTCATTTTTGATTTCCAATGGGAGATGTCCCACCAATACAGGTCTGGATGCAATTGGAAAAACCTTCACCCGATGAGATTAACTAAAAACGTGACATCGCAATGATCGGCAGAAAAAAATGAGGTTCTTTACCTGCTGGTGTTATTTTGGGGGAGAAAATACCATCTAGTTTGTTCAACACTATTGTGATGCCACAGATTTAGGCCACCATCAATATGGATTATCATAAACTGACCCTCACTAAACTCTCACCACATCGCATCATCAATGAATTTAAGGGTGTTATGAAACTTTTTTTTTTTGGGTTGAAATTGAAGGCACCGTGGCTGAGGTCTTTGATCACTTCCCAGGTTAAAAAGAAATGTGTTGACTGGACTTTGGAAGGGATTGACCCACTGAGGTGATGATGTGGTTGCTGATCTTATTGCTGCTGTGTCACTCACCTGTGATAGTGGCGTCACTGCTGCCACCAGCCGTTGAGCCGTTCCAAAGAGCCGCTCTAGTAGAGGTGAGGTGTGAAGTCGCAGGTGTTCTTGCCCTTTGTTACCAGAGAAGAATCTATGCTCGCCACCAAATGTGGTCTCTTTTAATTACATCGGTGACAAACTGCTGACATTTCACATCATGTTGGGCTTAGATCTCAGGGGATTTAATGGTGTAAGATGGATTCAAATTTAAGTTCCCCTATAGATGACATTTAAAGAGTCAGGTTACCAAGATAATTTACTGTTCCGATGAATCATTTTTAAAACAGCTAGCAGATGGTGAGGCTGACATATGAGATGTGCAGAATACAACAAGTACACATATCCATCATGCCAGGTTTCAGGGATGCAGATGACGGCTGTGCAGGGCGTCCATTGGCCTTTATTTGTACCGTTCGGAGGCGGCAGTTCAATCCTTTCTCTATGGGTCTTTTTCACAGTTGACATTCTGACATGTCACAGCGGGAAAAGCACTGGTGTAAATACTGAAGTTAATTACCGGGACTCTTGACTATAACAGAGGCGGTGTTAATGCTATCAGGAGCACATGGGCCTTTCCTGCTGTGACGAGTCAAAGTGTCTGCTGTGAAAAAGGCCTATTTGCTTTTTGTCTATTTTCCTGCCAACAGAGAGATCTGCCACACAGCGCAAGAAAATGGCTGCTCAGACCCCAGATCTCCAGAGCCCAGTGGAGTTGTGGCAATGAGGATGAAGTGGTTTCTTTTTATTTTATGTCCTTCAATTGAACATCTGATAGCAACAAACACGAATAATTAAGAAATAGCTAAAAACCACTAAAGGCTCTCACACCTACCCACATGCACACCATCCCACGCACACAGCAACACCACAACTACATGAAAGCAACAGTGCAAACAGCAGGCATGGCAATGATCCTATGCTGTTTTAACTTTGCCCCCTCACAAACTGCTCCATACATTCTGTAAAGATACATTAAATCAGACTGGTGATAACCAAAGTACTCCATCCATCAATATGCACGTTTGCTTCCATTTGACTGTGTATCTAAATAGAAAATAGTTACCAATGAAACGTCTAAATAATTTAATAATCTGAGTTTTAGGCCTTAAAAGGTTAAACAGGTTATGTATGTGATATATTACATTCAAGCAAGTTTAATTATGTTAATGTTCATGTAATGCTACTTCCATTGATTTTAAAATATATTTGTTTGGGGTGGCATGTGCAGTTTGTGATTTATTCAGATATTATCCCACTGCAATTAAACGCAAACACCACCAGCGTGAAACCGACTGCTAATAATCTACCGACGCTTTGTTATATCACTTTGTTAATTGTATTAAAAAGTGCTATTACAGCAAACAGTATGAAAGTCCCAGAGTAAAACAAATAATAAGATACAGATAATAACACTCACAGAAATCGTGTGATAAAAGCTTCTTTATAGAGATGTGTCTAATAAGAGAGATATAACAGGAAACCCATTCTTCTTCTTCTCCGAATCGAGGGGCCCTCACAGCAAAGGCTCCATCTCGTTTGTTTTTTAGCCTTAGATTTTGGAATGGCTAGCAACGTCTTACCAGAGGATCTCAGACTGCGCCCTGGCTCGTCGGGAGATAAACCCTAAAACAGGGATGATAAGGTAACATTTTTTGGATTGTGTTAAAAGCCGAGCGGCCGCATTCTGGACTAACTGTAGACGGTGGATTGATTTCTGAGTAAGACCTCTAAAAGGGGAGTTACAGTAATCGAGGCGAGAGGAAATAAGGTAGTGAATAATTTTTCCAGGTCTGTATGTGAGATAAAAGATTTATCCATGGCTATGTTTCTTAAATGATAAAAAGACGATTGCACAACCTTCTTGATGTGGTTTTCGAATCTCAAGACCACACCCAGATTTCTGGCTGGGGATTTAGTAAATGGTGCTAGTTCACCAAGGTTTGCTGTGATATCATCTGTGCTGGAGGTGGAATCAAAGACAATAACATCAGATTTGGAGAGGTTCAGTTGGAGGAAGGTGTCAGCCGTTCAGTGATTAATTTCAGAGAGGCACAACTATATCTGCTAAATGCTCCATTTTGTTCACCAGCTAGTTGTTAACTTTGTTTGTCAGTCATCTGGTACTGGGTGGACATGCAGTTGGTTTATCTGACTGTTTTTTTTGTGGGAAAACAGCTGTCTGCTGCAGACTTGATAAGAGTCATAAACCTGACCCAAACAGTAGAGTTGTGGGCTGAACACCCCCCAAAAAAATGGTGCAGAAGACAATAAAATGTTTTACAGAGCGGTGGGAAAGTGAAGAGTCACATGATAATTCTCTGAGGGCATGTTTCTACAAGCAACACCTTTCACAATGCATGGACCCATTCTTTTCCCTGTTAATATAAAATATTGATGGGTGCAGCTTTACATTGCAGCTAGTCCAGGCTCAGTCTGTGAGACTATACGAGCTCCACAAACAGCACATCTCTGTCCTTCTCACTCCTCACCTAAAACTGGCCATCAGAGGCCTCTGTGACAAGCACTCACCTTGAGTGCTGAATCACACATCCCTGGGGCTGGCCGACTCTGCCTGATGAATTTTCTTGGGAAAGAAAGGAGGGGTTATCTCGGAGGTCACCCTAATGTGAGCGACATTCATCAAACCTCGCTCCAGAGGAAGCGGCTGAAATTGGAAAACGGAAAAGGTAGTGATTCTTGGAGGGTTGCAGGCGAGCAGGGGCACAGAACGAGGGTGGAGGGAGCAAAACAAACAAAGAGCTCCAACACAGAGTCGGGTGATAGCTAACGGATCGGAGATATGGCAAGTGGGCAGTGCATGTTTACATGTTGTGAACTGCAGTCAGCTCATTCATCACACTTGCCTTAATATTTCCCTCCAGCAGCTTTTGCCTTCAATTTGCTGGCACTGGCTGCACCTTCATCCGCTGAGAAACACACACATCAAACACAAAGAAGTGAATTAGCCTGTTCATTTAGAATTATGCATGTATGCATGCGTGTAAGTGTACAAATGTATTCATACATTATATATATATATACAGTAAACACATTTCAACTTGTAAAGCATTTTCACATTGGACTTTTTTTTTCATTCAGTCTAGGCATGATCATTTCTTTTAGCTTTTCAAACGAAAATGGTCTCCTCACCTTCAGCACAGTGGATGGATGGATTTGACTGTTGGGCTAAAGCTGTGCTCTACATGTAAATCACTAATGAATTTCCCTGCAGTGGCACAGCACCGTGGCTCAGTGTTTGCACTGTTGCACGAGAGATTCTATTTGATTCCTCGCCATAACTATTCCATTTTTCCCTAAATATTTTGTTGTGTTTTATTTTGTTCTCACATTTATGAAACATGCAATTTGAGGAGACCAGAGACTGAAAAATTGCCCATAGGTATGAATGCGAGTGTGAATGATCGTTTATCTGTTGTCTTCATGATGGACAATCTGTTCCGTGGCTTCAATCCAAGCTGTGCTAGATCATCTACGTGACCCTTGGACCCTGCGAGGAAAAAAAAGCAAAGACAGATACAAAACAGGATGTACAACAGATGCTGTTTATTCCTCCTGTTCACACCTGTGAGTGTCTGCTTACACATGTGCACCTGTGTGTTCAGTTGGCATCTGAGCCTCGTTTTCTCACATCACTAACATATGAGACCTTTTACCCCATTCTCAAGCTGTACCGCAGTTCTGAGCCAATTAACCAATCTTCCGGCGAGCATCATTACAACCAAATTACTGCAAATTAATGTGATACTCACGATCCCGCAGACCGGTAAAGTACGTCAGGGGTAAAATCAACCATGCAAAATATCTGGAATGATTGCTGTACAGAGGATTCACAAAGTCTGAGCCAATTCTCTTTCATTTTCACTCCAAATTCTCTAAACTTGTATTTGGTATAACAGACTCGACTTTTGCAGACTTTGAGTTTTGTCTTGTTGACCTTTCTCCTCTGATTCATGTCAGAAAACTGCAACTAAAGTGTTATCAAAACTAGCAACAACCTTTTTTTACACTTTGAGAAAAGAGTGTAATTTGGGGAAGGTGCATAATATTGTTCTTTCGTGTGAAATGTTGCAATGACCATGTTGCCTCCAGAAAGGAAGTGCTAATAAGTGCCTAAACTTACAAGAGCACAGACTGGGGTTGAGAGTTGAAACATCGCCTGCAGGAGTTTAGGTTGAGCTTCAGCTGTGTTCACATTGAGGACGATCCCAGGGGCAGAGGGTTCACTTCTTTGTTGGTGGGGTTAAGTATCGTGGTTCAGTACAAAATACCCAGAATATCTACCGAGGCCATTTCAGCAGCATATTTATAAATGATTGATCGGCTAGCCCTTTGAGATGACGGTACTGGTAATCCTTCCGTGTGTTGTGTTTATATTCACTCCCAGAACATTGAGGAGTCATAAACTGTGGTTGAAATATTTCAGATTTCGACTGTTGAATCAATGCATCACGCAAATACGCGTGGTGTTTCACATTAGGGCTCGGTGTGATTTATTCAGGATTAAATGGATGAATAACTCCCTGCGTCAGTGTTTTCATGGACATCAACAACTGAAGGCAGCCTGTTAAACTGCAGACAGTCGCTGCTAAACTTCAGACGTGTTCTCGCTGCAGGGGTCTGAATTTAAACCCTTTTCCTTTTCACCATGTGGATAATATATCTCTCAACTGATGTTTATTGTCCGCCAATGGCCACCTGCACTCCAGCCTTCAAAATATCTGCTCTTTGTACATTGTCATCCTTTTTTCTCTTCCAACTGCCCTGTGCATTGCAGTTACTCTGTTATTTAAATTTTGGCAGCTTTCCCATAATTCCTAGCGTGTGGGTCCCACTTTGATCATGTACAGCAAAACCTTTGAATATGGGGTTTGTCCATATGGCATCCTCCATGGTTTTGTATCTGCCATGAATTAGTTATTCAGTAGGAGTGCATCATACATATTTCCCTTCTCCATATTTTTCCATATTTCTGGTCTACACAGGGGACAGAACCACATTACTTTGAGTTGGACTGTATGGAAACTCAATTTAAAGGTGGACGATGCATCTCCACTTCCTCCTTGTGCATAAATGAAACAAAAATGTCCAGGAGGCGTGTGCAGCCATCTTGAGCTTTTGATGTCATTTGGAGTCACACTTAGGTGTGGAGCTTCAGAATCGAGGTCTCACATGTACGCACACTCAACCAATCACAGGAGAGTCTCAGCTGTCAATCCTGACGTTTTGCATCAAATGACTAATTAAAACCAAACTTAAACAACGAACTGCCAAAAATGTAAGGAATAATCTGAGAAAAAAATGTTTAGCGCGTACTTTCACGTTTTAGTTTGGTCCATACACTAACAGGAGGAGGCGGGGTTTATGACCTATACTGCAGCCGGCCACCAGGGGGGAATCAAGATGATTTGGCTTCACTTTTGGAGAGCTGTCATTTCATGTAACTTTTTTATGCAGTCCAAACAAAAGGGTCAGACACTGATGTGGAGAGCGGAGAAGTGAAGAAGAGAGGAAGAGCCATGCTGGACGCTGAGAGGTTTATATCCTGGTGGAGCTCCAGATGTGGGCGGAGCCCAACCAATCAGCTGTTTACCTTGGAAAAGCAGACACTAGCAGTGATGTCACTCACAACCAAACTAGCAGGGGCCATCACCGTCTTCACACATGTTAAAGATAGTTCAAACACTTTGCAAATGGAATCAGCTTTTCACATCTTATCAAATTCTTAGACACGTCCCTCCACATTTGGGATTTGGCCCCAAAAATGTAAATGACTAGAATAAGTTTTTGAATCCTGCTTCTGAACCTGGTTGTGTTTTAAGTAAGTCAATGTCCCGTCCTGTCTCCTGAATGTCTGGTGGACTGCAAGAGGAAAAAAAACGGAGACAGAACCAGGGTGCGATTAAAAAACCATGTTCATCTGAGGCTTGTAAGAGCAGCCTGTTGGCTAAACATCCTTCCTCATGTTTTTCCAAAGACAGTTCCTTTGGGGCTAAATGTGGGAAGTAGGTCATCCCTTTTTTGGAGCGGCCATTTCAGTTGGTACAACATTAATATTTGATGTACATAAAGTCCCATATGAGTAGAGGGAAATATCAACTAGAGGGAGGGGTTTGTAACGGCTGTGTAAACACAGAAAAGAACAGCACCCGTCAACACTATGACAATGCAAGTACTATCTATATATATATACACACATGCAGGTTTCATAATAGTCTGTGTATGTCACTGCACAGATGCACCATCATACACCACTGGTGGTAGTCAATGCAAATGATGAAAACACTTGATTTAATTCAGTTGAGAAAAGCCCGTGTTTGATATGCCACGGAAAATAATTAGAGGAAGGGAAATAGTCACCAAAAGTTTTCGTTTTTTTTTTCCTACTTGGGTTTATACATTTTTCAATGTGGGTCATGTCGTGTTCCCAATTTTAGAATTTGGAAGTACAAGCTTACTAGGATGTAAAGGCAGCTATAGGCGCCTCTGCCAAATCAATGTAGGGCAAGCACATAGTGGGCATTTTTTGAGTGCAGTGCTGCAAATGTTTGTGAAATCAGGACTTCTCTGAAGAAAATACTTGTGACATTTTATGTTGCTTGGCTCTCATATTCCTATTTTGAGCCAAAATCCAAGAACAGATTCAAACGGAGTCTCCATCAGTCTTGGATGCAAGATGGATGCAAATTAGACATAATGTTCTCTGTGTGATTTACTTGGAGATTACTTTGTTTTTCAAGTTTCGAACAAGAAATGAATGATCACACTCTCCTCATTATATCCCAAAATACACGAGGACACTGAAGGAAATTTATCTTCTCAAACGCGGCACAGGGCAGAACCAGTGAAAGTGCACCTGTGTTTTGATAAACGCAACCGTATTAGCATAGTTTCGATGTTAGGGTGTAATATTCCCATGCGCATATGAATGGTTTGCAGAAATTAAGAGAAACTTTGAAGACACAGCTTTAGGTAACTGTTAGCCTTTAATAGTATTGGTATTATTTGATATTTTACATAGAACAGACTCAGATCAGAGCATGTAGATTCTCCAACCATGTGTAGATCCCGTTCACCATTGCATCCATGAGGAGAGCAGCATTAAAACGTCTTGCATTTAGTCTTCGTCACCGTATTCAATCAGGTTTTGGGGCCTGAAGAATTTAATCTGATGCAACACTTGGGCGAGTTCTTCATCAATCTGTTGGCGACGGTAGTTTTCCCGCGACTCTGCCAATTATGCCCAACGAACCTTGTTAAGAAAAGTCCCCTAGAGTTCAGAACGCCATATTATGTTAGGGCCCACATTTCCTCCTAATACACTCATGAATGGCATCAGTAAATGTAAAACCAATTCCACAGTGTTACAGGTGGTAATGGTCTATCTGGAAGGCATCTAACATTCTGTGGCCAACATATCCTCAATCAAGGTTATAGCCTTTATCCTCTAATGGTCAAAAAATATATTTTTTAAATGCACGTCACATCATTTTAAAAATGTTAATGTCCTGAGTTGCTGCTCACACTCGGGCAAACAAATTAAAAAACAATGCAGGTGTTTTTCTTTTTTCTTTCACTCATTATTTTTTCTAAGCATTTATTACATTTGACATGTATTTATTAATTTAGACGGACAGGATACAGTTCACACAGTTCAGATTTAAATACATGAGCGAAATGTCATTAAAACTGAAAACTGGAAAAACTGGGTTACACCTCACCTGTTGTTTTGTGATTTTATGTTTAGAGTTTAATTTAATAGTCTGTATAGCACTGTTTTACAGATTTCTCATTAAAACCTGGGGCATTTGCCAAGTCACACAAAATAATTAAAAAAAAATAGTGCCACTAATAGGAAATACAAGTTGTGAATAAATTGTCAAATTCATTTTCAGGGTCACAAAAGGAGGCTCTATTAGTTTAGGTACAACATTTCCTGTGTGCTGAGCAAACTTAAGTTTAAGATAAACTGACTAAAAACTTACCTGCAGATAAAACTCATGCATAGAAAGAACTGGCTGTGTTATCTGTGCGTTTGTGTGTTTGTGTTTTTCTCCCAAAATAAACAACAAAGACAATAGATCAGTGTGGCAGTGTTCTTATGCAGCTGTACCTTGCAGGGATGAGCTCACCACCATGGGCCAGATGGTCCAATGTTGCATAATGGAAGTGAAAGAGGAAAGTTTGAGTAACGTAATTTGGACCGTGGGGGGAAAGTGTTGATATCAACATCACAGTGTAATAAGATAATTGGGAAATAATGTATGGGAGGTTATGAAGACCCGCTCATACGCAGCCGATATACTTGCCGAGCACGGCGGTGTCTAATGTTGTGTATAATGATGCCGCGGTCGCTTCAAAGTAACTTCCACACATAAACTGAGCTTGCTACAAGCGGCGACTTCCTTTGCGAGTCACAGCTACTGCAAAGCGAGTTTACATACAGCACGTCGCCCTCTCCCCACCTGCTGGGATGACACTCGGCGACATCTCACTGAATATTCATCGAGTGCTCAGCCTGCCTCCACAGCATCCCACGGGCAGGAAGCCTAACGGGACATTTCAGGATATATATGTTCCAGAAAGCATATTTGCTTGTTTGATGTTATTTGCAACATGGCTAAGCTGTGTGCATACATGCAGAATGTTTGTCCAACCCTATAGAATTGAATCATCACCTTTCAGACACATGGCGGCAAAACAAAGAAATCCACAAATTTTTGTCCGCGCAGGTCTTCATTACTAGATTACATTATAATGTACAATCCTTGAAGCTATTATGTCGACCCCCTGTAGCTCCCAATTAAACTGTTCAAGGGAGATTATGTAGATCATCGTCACCGACTTCATGTTTTGTGAAAGGAAACCGTTGAGCTGTTCAAAGGTAAAGTTCAGTGCTTTGAGTGCCTCACATAAAATGCCACTGAGAATCAGTGCAGTGCTGTGATGGCAGTGATTGATATACAGCACTCCAGGTAAAATAATGCATGTTCCGGCTCGGAGGAGGAAAGCGCATTTTCTTGAATTTTGGTTACACTGACATTTTTGATAAAAGTTGAGCTTTTGCATTAAAAAGCTCTGAAGTGCTTTCAACGAGTTCAAGAGAAGAAAACGTGACAGAGGAGGTAACTCACTCAGCTGTGCAGCAGCAGCAGACCGGCCTGGAGAGTACAGGTCTTTGTTGGAATCTGAAAATGAATCCTTAACTGCTGTATTTCTAAAACATGTAATAATAATAATTTAGATAGCACCTCTCCAATACCAATAGGAAACAGTTAAACAGCAAACAGAAGTAAGCCATTTCCTTTCATTTCATTTAAAATAATGAATCCTCTATTTGAAAATCACACAGCTACAGAAATAAAACATGTTACAGATGAAAGAAGAGTATCAAATTTAAATAAATGTATCAACTATATATAAAAAGAGTAGAAACTACATATATAACTTATTGTAACATCATATACCAACACGGATGCATGTGATTATGTGTACAATAAAAAAAAGGAATGTATAATGCCTTTTTTAATTTGATCTCTTCTCTGAAATCGATAATATAATCTGCATGTCACTATATCTGCAACGCAACATCTGCAGCGACAACAGAACATCAGAGTGGTTTAGTATGACGCAGATAACTAGTGCAGGCTCAAAGTTCCAAGTATTTAGTTTTCTTTTCTAAAAAGCGAAAAAAACTGCAATATGTGGACCACTGTTTCCCATCTTCCACCTCCTGAGAATTGAACCTCGTGAAGCTAGCATGTTGAGACGAGCAGCTGCAGGAGAGAGATAGCGTGACCTCAGGCTCACGCCCGTGGCATAAATCTTGACCCCCTCATTCAGCGCCATGGGCGGCGGGTCACCATGTGCCCAGGTCATCGTCACAGGAGGATGTCAAGGGGGCCAACAGGGACACTTACCCTCGCATCCTCCCACTTCCCTTCCACCCTCTAGGTGCTCTCCAAATCTATTTTTTTCTTCTTAAAAAAAAACAAGGCCCGTCAGCATTCTGGGCCGTTTTAATGCGACAATTTGTAGAGGGTGTTTAGCACGCGCTCATTGTGCCTGCAGAGCCGTCCAGGTGTGCTGCACTTATTTTAAATTTGAATTTCAAATTAGAATAGAAAAAAATATGAGCATAACTGTACAGCAGATAAAGTAAGTAGATTATTTCAGCTTTGAAAGCTTTTTGAATCCGACCCACAGAAAGAGTAAAAAACGTAGAGTGAGAGCAGCTGACCGTGAGCTCTGTGTGAGACTATTATCTGTCCCAGGAAGCCAGTTTAATGCTCATCAAAATAACAATTTCCACACTGTAAGAGGGACGTACTGTATTCTGCTGGTTAATGGGATGGAGATGAAGATTTCTTTTTTTGGAATACAAGCTTTATAAACGCTGATTTAAGGCTATAGAGGGGTTTATGAAAAGGAAAGAATGTCATAATACTATAGATTTTCTATAATGATATTTAATAAAAAGGGGCTGAAGGTGTAAGAAGGAGTCTAAACTGTTGTGCATTACAGAAGTATATATAGAAATAGATATATTGTATCTGGTAAACAATGTTTGTATTAGTTTTATTCACCGGAGCAATATATTTACTATTTGCATATGATGCATTGAAGCCAACAGTATAATAGAGAAGGCCCATTAAAACAATCTTTCACAATACAGCCTGTGTTGAATGATAATGAAGAACCCTCCTGTATGCAACGATTGTGTGAGCCTCCATGGAAATAACACTCTACTGTACTGTGTCTCACGTGTTGCCCTCATTGCATCAGCTGCCAAAACTGGAATTGGACCTTTCACTTTGTAGATTGATTCATCTTCCGACTTCCTCTTAACACCCTCGGTGCAATGTGTTGAAACTTGCTAAATTTTCCGATTTGTGTTTTCTGAGGTTTTCTGCCACTGGTGATTATAAGTTATATTGGACATCTGATCAAAGCATTGTTTTGCCTTTTATTCAGAGCACTCCAGAGGTATGAGGATTTCTCCAGAAGCCCATTTGATTGTAGTCCAGCCCTGGCCTGGTCAACAGCTAAGTGACTTTAATGTGCCTAGCTGGCTAATTAGCTGGCAATGTGTTTCCATCAGCTCCATTAGACTCATGTCTGTGTGATGAAACTATTAGTTTTCTTCATGATCATTGATCACATGCTCATATACTCATATGCTTTCATAATACTATATCCAGTGACTTATGAATGAATGGGCAACATACATAAGCATAGCACCATTTGAAGATAGGTCCAAAATTCTTTCCGAGTGACGTTTTGATTGGTCACAGAACAGACCTGCATCCAATCAGAGCAACAAGGGATTGGATATTTTTCACTGTAATACTTTTCACTTTGATTAATACTGTGGCTGTCGCAGATTCAACAGACCTCTCTGAAGCTGCAGCCATCTTGATTGCTAACGAAAATGCTTCTGCGGCAAATTGGGTGCTCCACTTTGTCAGTCGTCATATCAACATTTTTAGATGAACTGCTGTGACTGGCAGACCCAGTCTAACGACGCATGGAAATCAGTCTGAAAGGGAGGGACTGCAAAAAAACACGAGCTCCGGGTTCCAGGCTACCATTAGTACTGAAGTAATTGTCAGCATAGTGCGTGGAGTCAGTGTGAGATTCCCTGAGAACATTACAAATGGCACCACTCACACTGCTGAAACTCAAGCTCCATGTCGTGCTGCCATTTCTGTTTCAATCAGTTGTGGTGTACATTTACACTGATCATGTACAGAAGCCATGAGTGGCAGTGTGTACTACTGACCTTTTGTGTATTCACCGAATAGTCAGAATTGGTAGAGGTTGTTTTCATGCGCACCCCACATGACAGGCACGGAGAGGGTCAGGAAAGACACCGACAGGGCCGGTAAAATCTGATGGATGTTTGATCCCCCAGCCCAATGTGACCTCTTGACAGTTCAATGACTCACTGGTGAAGAAACTCACCGAGATTTGTCCCAGAAGTCCTGAAACAAAAAGGCATAGAGACATTGTTCTGTTTCTGCTTAACAATTGAGTAACATTAGCTTTAAAACTGGGGGGGGAGCTGCAAGTATGAGTTGTGATTACTGCTGGCCATGGGAAATGTCAATGCCTCTCTGCATGATAGCTTCCATCAGCTCGCAGCAGCAACTGTAGCAACAGACGTTAGGTAAACTTAAATAGCTCACGTTACCTAGGTTATGCTTATGTTACCTAGATTGTGAAAAATCCATTCAGGCCTTTCAATATCCATTGAAACCACTTTGTCACACTCATATCATTATGTTATAACAGCTAGCACAGCTAAGAGCATTTGTTGGATTTGACAATGGCAATAATACTGTTGAATAGCAATGCGCTACATTCTTCATGGGAAAATGTGATTTTAGAAACATTATCAAGTGTTGATCACTCTGAAAAATATTGAATAGGTTAACAAAGGGGCCTACTTCCTGTAAAGACTGTTTCATAAAGCCACAATTCCATAGTTGCACCAGAATTTAGGTTGTGAGACAAACAAATTGGTTACACAACAAACAGAGGTTTGCAAAGGCTTAGATGAAAAAAATGTAAAAAGCCACACGCTGAAACCTAATTAGATTTGAAATTCATATTTTCCTTGTTTTCATATGAACTATCAACTAATTATGCCCAGTTAAATACAAAAATACCACAAATAACAATAACAAATTGGTGAAATTGTAATGAAAAAATACTTGATACAATATTTTTCTTTTAACTTAATGTTCAATTTCTGAACCTCTTGCTCCCGTCCAAAGAAACGGGGAAAGAGCAGTCCTTAATAATTCAGTAGAAGAGCTGCTCCAGGCGTATTGCAGCCCAGTAACCCTGAATACATCTCTGGGCTATACACCCATTTATCATTACTGTGGAGCTTTTCAGGAGTCTAACATTAACCTCTAAGAATAATTGCGCTCATCCATGAGAAGCCTTGGTTACTCATTTAGAACATTGAAACCGGCCCATCCACTTTGGGCCCTTTGGAAATTGTAGCAGAAAAGCTACTTAGCAACATTAATATAATGAAAAACGGCCTTAGTATCAGATAAGATACTTTTTGATTAGTAGGGATGCACACACTGGAACCAGTGTGTACAGTGTGTTTAGACTGTGTAATGTTGATGACATGTATTAATAATAATATCCACAAGCCTACATGAGAGGGGTATAGACAGAGGAGACCAAAGGGCTTTGGTGTGAACTTATAAAGTGAAATGCTCGGAAAATCTTTGATACGCTTACTGTCATAAGTGGACGCTAATCCCCCATCTTCTTGCTGAATTAATATTTTGATTTAAATAACAGAACTGGTAATATTGTTGAAAATGGCCGACAATTTATTTAAAATGTTAGACACCAAACTACAAACATAGGAAATACTACGAGCCCGTGCCCAGGGAAGACAAAAAAGGTTACACATCAATCTGTTGAATTCTACATAATAACATACAGCATACAATTCTAAATTCAGTCCACCCACATAACCCTGAAATATGTCAAATAAAACGCCCGATGATGTGAATGATAGGAATCTCTTTGTAAGATGAATATTGTACTTTCAGAATACATCGGGGGGGGGGGGGGGGGGGGGGGGGGGGGGGGGGGGGGGGGGGGGGGGGGGGGGGGGGGGGGGGGGGGGGGGGGGGGGGGGGGGGGGGGGGGGGGGGGGGGGGGGGGGGGGGGGGGGGGGGGGGGGGGGGGGGGGGGGGGGGGGGGGGACTTCCCATCCTTCAAAGTGTATTTGAATGAATGATGAATGAGGGTGTTTGGGAAATGGCCAAAGAATGAAGGGAGGAAAAGCCAAAATGTCTTTCTGCATTGACAGCAACATTTTCCCTGAGAGGGTTTCGAGTGTGTTAACACTGACATCTCATTGGAGCTTGAAATTCAATTTAAGTTAAAAATCCAGCGCAGGAAGTTTGGTGGTTGGACAAAACGGTCGTTTATCAATCAGCTTTGTCAGTGACATCCTTTGAGTGTGCGTGAGTAGCACAGTAAAACCAAAAACGTTGCACCAGCGTTCGCAACAGAGTGACGATTTAAAGTCTGTGCTGTGGTGTTTTTACTTATGTATGCGCCTGTCTCCTCACCCGAGCCCTACATAGTGTGCGCTTTGTTAACCTCTGTGCGTCTTATGCCCCCCCGGTGAAGATGTTCTTGGAAACGCAAGGAGCACAAATAAGCAGCTGGTGACTCCATGTGTTTTAGAAGAGACGCTTAGTAGTCCTAACCCATCCCAAGCTGCCGGCACAAGACGGCAGCACACAGGCAACGGGAGCATGTATTATTTTAATTAGTTCACAAGTTTGTAAAATTGGGTTGATGTGAACACCGTGACTCCACAGCACATGTGACACGTTTCAAATATTTGAATCACCACTGATAAACCTTTATTTCCTGTTCCGACCCAAAAACGCAGCCGTGATTAATTGAGACTCAACACTTTTGATGAGACTGATGCTAACAACATTTATTCCTGCCATAAACCAGCAAAAGTGGATTTGGATGTGTCCTAAATACACTTCTATCATGTGCTTCAGACCATGTGCTTGGATCTGAAAACGGAGCCCAGCGACTCGTACCAGCGCCAGTATCCCAAGTTGGCAGACTGAACAGCTGAACACATCAAATCCAGTGTTTAAACACCGCTAGAGCGACATTAATTTTAACATATCACAGCCACAACCACTTCTAATGCTGCAGCGATACATATGTAGTGTATCACTTTAGATCAGTGTGATCATGGTGCAGTTGGCTTTTTTTCCGAGTCGTTCTGCATCTTAAAACACCGGGTGGTCAATCATCTACCATTTTGTAATTATAACAATTTGGCAGGTATGAAATGATGTACAGAGAAATACGTTCACTGACGGTTTATCGTTGCATCAGTGTCACATCAAATATGGGAAAGAAAGTGTGTGATTCTGTCGTGCATGATTCCGGATGGTGAAGAGTAACCTCAGACAGTCTGCAGCGGAGCCAGGGGGAAAGCAGGTTTACCTAATTTCTTAAACTGTGCGTATTAAAGTCGGGCAATGAATGTTAACAATGCACCGCACCAGACATGGCCAAGATTTATAGTAATGAACCCAAAAGTGCTGTGCTACTCTCCAAGGGCAAAGCAAAGACATCGCTGCACTTTGGGAGATTAATGTGAAGTTCTGTTGACCTTCGCTGCCGAGCAAGGACACAGCCCCGCGTGATGGGCCAAATTTTTTTTTGAAACACTGCCGATATTCCTCTGTGTAATCCTGCTCACAGATCAATTTGTACAGAGCCTATTATTCATGATCTACCCATGTTGTACTGACAGCAAGGGGACTAATAGTGACTAATAATGCAGAACGATGTTTTGATCTACATGATATTAATACTTAACCAAGCGTGTCTCAATGAGACAAATTAGATGAGCTTTGTTTTGTCAAAGACAGATCCATGAAAGTCTGTCAGGAAATCAATCAATGACTTCAGCCCAGGTTTGACTTTAAAGGAGATACGCAGCAAACATATTCATGCTGGTGTGAATGAGTTTGAGAATTTAGGAAAACAGAATTTATTTATATTCACTATTAGGAGTCTATTCTTCACAATCTCCAAAAAGGAAAACATTCATTAGCTTGTTCATTTTTTAATTTGTAGTTTCATGACTAACAGCTTTGATGATATTCTTAATTTTAATTAACGTCCACAAAACCCATGAACCGACCAAAACAAATAATGAGTTGATAACTTACAAATATTCCCTTAGTAGCCAAAAGCCTGATAAAGCTTAATCGTCAGTGCCGTGGAAATTATTTTTCCAAAAACTATTAAAAGAAAAAACGTCATGGAGCCTCATCACCGCACCGACTGACATATTCTTTTATTTTCATGAACATGGCCACAAATCGGCCCCTGATATGTTGCATTAAAGGCATAATTGATTCCTGCTTGCAAAAAAGAAAATCACCCTGAAAATTAAAGGGATTGTTGTTGTTTGTTTTTTTACTTATTGATTTTTTTAACCATTTCAATACAATAGGACTTGTTGATTCAAATATAGACCCTCAACTTATACTTTTGTATTTTTGTGCTTTTTGTGTAGCTCTTATTAAAGAATTACACCCACTGTTGATATTTTAAGAACCGACACATTTACAGAAAAGTGTTACTTATGCATATGTGAAACACAATAATTAAAAAGTCTCCTCTGACTCCATTAAACTAATCCACAAAACAAAGTGTCTCCTGTGCATTCAAATAACTCAACATAGCAAAAAAGAGAAAAGTGTGGCAGAGAGACTGAATCATATTTGGTCAATTTAAAATATTACTTTCAAGGCTCATTGTGCGTTAGTGTTTGTGTAGGAGTGACACTATCGACTGCCTAATCCATCCTTTAGGTGTACAATATAACAAAGGCTGTTTTGGAGGTGTGACCTTCTCAAATGGTGGAGGACAGTCCGAGATTTATGTCACAGATGAGCGCTTCTGTTGGAAGCCCTGACAGACAGATAATCCTGTGGTTTAAACTTGGCAAATATTGATCTCATGGCCCCTCAGTGGCAAGCCTCAAGACCTGAAATTGAGGGAAATGGATTACTCTGCAGAGTCAGAAAAGAAGACGGATGAGGAGGAGCAAAAAATATACTATCCTTAGCATCAGGCCAGATAACACACAGGGAGGAAACGTAGACATTAATTCTCAGCCGTGCCATTCGGAGCCATTGCATGCTCTTCTTTCACTGAAGGATTGTCTTGTCGGTCTTAACATTCACAGTTTAAATGCCGCTTCTCCTCATCCATCAAAGCAACTGCCCCTATTGACATTAACCTCAATAACATTGCCAGGCATAACAAGGCTGTGTGGAGAGCGATGCGGCGGAGGATGGAGGAGGGTCACTGCTGGGACTTTATCTTTTTTGTAAGTTAGAAATCTTCTCTGTGTCCGGCCTTAAGGTAATCTGGACTTCAGACACTTTATCCTACAGCAGTTAAATCCGGTGGATCATTACACCAAACAGCTATTACGGCGTGGCCTTGCCATGCCTCACTTTATGGAATAAAATTAGCCCGAGGATGGTGGCCGGGTCACATAAATGTTTGCTGCTAAGCCAAGAAACTGTTGGCTCGTAACAGATCTGTTATTTACTGCTATGAGTTGAATGGAGGATTCTCAGCTCAAGCATCCATCGGCCTGAGATGCTTGCAAAAGGTTTTACACTTGATCTGATCAACATATTGAACCTAGTTGAGACTGTTTTGCTCCTGTCCCCTTCCAATGCTTGTTCTGCAGCTGTCACATGATGCCGACGGCCACATTACGTTTGCTCAGTTGCCATGGAAATGTAGACATTCAAACCTCTCACCATTTTGTTCACAAATTGCTTGATAGTTTATTCTTGACCTTGAAAGCAGCTGTTGACAAAAAAAATCAACTCAAAGTTCTTTTACTATTTAGATTTATATTTTGTGCTGCTGATGAATGCAGTATTATATAACAGTAACATACAAGTTGCTTTTAGATAGACAGCTTTATGTCATGCAACTGCATAGCGGAGGTATGTGCTCGACTGTCACACGACTGTTGGGAGATGGAGCAAAACCAACCAACCAACCAGTATCCTGCTATTTTGTGGAGGATTGTAACTATTTTTAGTAAAACAATAATAATGTTTTTTTTATATTTTGATAATGGATCAATCTGCTGGTTATTTTATTCATTAATCAGTTGAATGGTTAGTTTCTTAAAATTGAGAAAGTACTGAGAAACACATGATGTGATATAGTGAGACGCATTTAAAGTGTCTATTTATATGTGCAAGCACTTTAAATTTCTGAACCATAATTGTAAAGAATTCAATGTCTTCTTCTCTGTGTGATACAAACACAAGTGGCAGCCAGACATCATTTCCCCTCAAAGGTCAGAATCACCTGCAGAGCGAACTTTGAGCAGTTAGGGTTCACTTCCTTGTTGAAGGGCACTTCAGTGTGTTGATGAAAACCATATTGCAAAACCCTCCGGGGAGTCGTACACTAGTCACAATACTTTTGTGTGGGAAGACGTTGTGCGGCAGCTGGATGGTGCAGAGGGGGGGGGGGGGGGGGCGGGGGTTCTTTTGGCATTGCCACTTGGCACATCTGTCCACGGATCAGGTTAATTGGCTTTGAACAAGGTAAAAGTCTTTTATTCACCGGTGAAGAGGAAGAGGCACCTGAGGAAGAAGAGAGAGATAAATGTCTTCAGAACAGGGACGTGACAGTGAAAGTTTTCTGAAGGCTACTGTTAATGGACTGTTTGAGCAACCGTGACTTTGGTCCCTGATTTGCTGTTAAAAGCAAGTTAAGGTCATTGTGACATATTGTATATAAAATATTAAGTGGCCAAATTCAAAGAGATGTACATAGTTCTCCTCCAGACTTATTGACTGCTCACAGCACTTTACAGTACAAGTCACATTCACCCGTTCACACAGCTTTTCTGTCATGCAATGCACTGCTGGTGCAGCCGTCAGGGGGCATGTGCGGTTCAGCATCTTGCCTGAGGACACTTCTGAATCCCGACTGGAGGTGCCGGGGATCAAACTCCCGAACTTCTGGCTGGTGGATGACCCTCTCTTCCTCCTAAACCACAGCTGCCTTCATCTCCATGCTTGGGCAAGGATTAGCCACTATGCATTTATAAAGCAAAACATTTTTTGAAAAATAAATCATACTTATTTATTCATATTGTTGCTGTCTCAAGAAAATAAAAGGTTATGAGGTTAGGGGAGAATCATCTCAGGGTCCTGGGGCCTGTATTCCACTAAGGTAAGATTGGGTTAGCCGGCTATCTTCGGGTTTAACTCTGGTTTGCATTATTGTGAAGCTGGTTTAATTTTACCAAGACAAGGGCACCATGCTTTACGTTCACAGGATGAAATCAATACCTGTCAACATCCCAACTGATCAATTATTATTATTATTAGAAACATGGAGTCTTGCTGCAGGATCCTGACGAGGACATAAGAGTTAACAGCAACGTTAAATAAAAAGCAATAGATTTTTATAGATCAGTCATATTCAGTCACTCTGGTTTTAAAAACACAGCTTCTAACAATGAGTGTAACACACTCAATAACAACACAATGACAATTATAGCTGCATTTTAATTGCAAAGTCTATTTGATCCCCAACAGGATCCATGACAGTGTTGATGCTTTTATTCTCCTACTCCATCACTGTAGCTCAAAATAACATGATGGGACTTTGTGGTGGTAATGGGAAGTAAAAACGATGCCCTCTGTTGTCTTTTATTAGAAAGAATAATCCACACTGTTAAATATTCCTCATGATTATTAATCACCATTCCTCTCGGATAGAATTTATCAGGCTTGTGATTTTTTTAACTCCTCTCCTCCTCCTCTGCTTCGACTGCAGAAACAGTACAACAGTCATTTTTAACTGTTTTATCTAAAGCACTTATTGATCTCCTTAGCCTAGATATCATGTTTTAGAGATTTTCTAATGTTTCTGTAGCTTATTTGATTCTGGTCAAGCGATTATATTCTTTGCGTTTGACATTATTGAATATCCCTTTTTTCCTTTTGTCATATTTGCATTCAGCCGATGTAATCATCTTTTCTCTCAACCAGACTTCAACTTGCTTTGTGATACAAGCCTTCAGTGTCACATATTTACAGAACAACAATCCATTTTGAGATTTCATTACATGCACATTCATGTTGCAGATGCATTTGTCAAAAATGCAACTCAGAGTGAATGCAAGACTCCATCAACAACGATGAGTGTGTCTGCGACAGCTCTTCAGAGTTTGTGTTGTTGCCTCTTTGTTTGTTATATTTTTGTTTAAGGCCGTTTTTGTAAAGGAAACGAAGCGTCAGTGTGTGTTTACATGGTTTGTCTGGTTGGGGAGTTTTCAGCCTGTGGCAGAATATAGACAGTGACTCTGCCGTCCTGATTTCAACGGGGGATATATTTCACCAGCCTTATCATGAGTGACCACATTCATTCCGTTTTTTTTTGCAGCACTACAAGAACATTTTACACTCTATTTACGTGTTGACGCACAGCGTGAAACTCAGCGGGACACGAGGGTTATTTCTCCCACTGGGGAAGTTTAGTATCTGGGTGACTCGCTGTGATCCCAGTGGGAAGGGGATGCACAGCAGAGGATGTGGTGAGACCAGTGGTGCAAAGCAATGCGTTGCAGGCTGGGTGGCAAAAAAATAATGGATTTAGCTTTTTACCGCCACTTGATTACGCGAAATAAGACGACAGCCTCGTCACACTTCTTTTCCGTGGCTTTGATAGTTACTTAGTTCAGTGAAATCTCAGAGCTTCTGCTCATTCTTTCACTTCCACAAAATGACGGATATTCTATTAATGCTCGCTATGCTAAATTATAATTTAGTTATTTGTACTTATGTGATCCATAACATTTAGTAGTTTATATAACTAACCTTTCCCTTCACTTCTATCTGTTTTCACAACCATCTGAATGCAGCAGGAATTTGTTTCATCTGTAACCGGAATTATTCACACTGAAATATTGCATAATATTTAACTGGGATGCCCAACAGCGTCACCATGTACGGAGGCTTGAGTCCTTCTGTTGCGGCCCCAGGTTTGGTTCCGACCAGGCCTTTTGCTATATGTCTCTGTCCCCCCCCCCCCCCCCCAATACTTTCATTCTGTCCTTTCAGATAAAAGCTTACTGCCTAGAAAATATCTAATATCTTAATCTTTTTTCTACACCGTTACTGTTGGAGCAGATTATGACGATAAAATCATTCAACATGTCATCGTCTTCTCTTGGTAGAATATTTGAGCTGCTGTTTGTATTTTTTTCTATAAATGTCTGAAGGATATTAAGTATCAATATTGCCAACTTGAAACTGCGATAGATACATTTCCGCTCTGAGCTACTGACATTTGCCATTTTTTAAAAAGCTAAATGGGCTGTAACGTGAATTTACAGCAGCTGAAAGTGAAACCTAGTCTGACATTTTCCCTTAAAAGCACAACTGTAAATTTGCTGCTCGTCTCCTGTGTTCAAAATATACTCTGCAGTTGATTATGTTGTATTTTGTTGAATTTGTGAAATCCTTTATCCTGGAAACACACACTGAGCCACTCACGGTTCGGTTGCAGCCAAGCTCATCTTGGCAAAGCCGGAGCAAATACGAGACAACACTTCTGGGCAGTGTTCCTATCGACTCAGTAGCCTCATCCAACTGCAAGGAACCAATGATTAGACAAGTGAGCTCAAATTGACTAAAACCGCACAACAATACACTAACAGTGCGAACAAAAGGGACAGAATGCCCCAAATAATTAAATCAGAAATGTGCCATAAACAAATATTGTTCCCACGGTTGGAGCCACAGTTTAACTTTGTTTCTACGTTCTGGCAACTGTACAAATATACTATTAAAGTAATTAAGATTTGAGTTTGTTTCAAGGTTGCTGTGTTTTTTTGGGGATAATCTTGAATTTATTGCACCTCTGTTCATAGATACATCATCGCTACGACAAATTCTGACATTTCACATGCGGCCGGAAAACAAATGTTTTCAACATGGCTGCACTGAACCCAATGTGTCACCTCATTAGTCACTGTGTTCATACCCAGAGTTTTAAAACCAGGGAGTTTAAAGATGTGAATTAACTTTTTAATGATTACTCTTATTATTGGATGGACAATCTGTTGAGTATCTGCTACCGCTATTGTGTTTTTTATCCTTGCGCTCGACGTGCACGTTACATTTAACAGGCGAGAGGGAGAAGAATCGTACTCGCATACAACAGTATTCATTTCACTGAGTGCTTTAAAACTCTCTTAGCAGCACTCTTCCTCACTCCTGCATCTTTTATTATGATTTATAACAATTTTACCGGTGTTTGTTCGCGCCTCATTTACCACACTTGATGTAGAGATTTCCCTGCGTGTTCATCCCTGGTCGGAAAACTTGTTGAACAGTGGCGCTGCTGTCTAAGTGCAGTCGGTGACATTTATCCTTTATTTATTGTGGACTCGACTGTATATAGAGTTACACTGTCTACAAACGAGTCATTTGTAATAAATTAAACCGTTCTCCGGGGAGGAATGTTAACAGTACTCTGAACGAACCCGTCTCAGAGGAGAAGAAGAAGTGGAAGTAGAGGGCAATTTTTGTTACGTCAAACTCTCAATGCACGACCGATATTAGCTTTTTTTTTTTGCGTTGCGCACTGACGGACTCTTAGTTTGAACCAAAATACACATTAAAGAGGAGAGAACACTGGAAGGCACATTCAGGACAGTTAGAGAAAACTATGTACAAAGGATTTGCTGACGAAGCATCCAACTCTTGTTGCGTCATACAGACCCAAAAAAAAAATAACACTGTGCATCTCTAGGGACCCCCTGAAGCACTTTCTCCATGATTTTTTTTTCTTTCTCCCACAAATGTCTATTTTAGTTGCCAACCTGTGTGTGGAGCAGTTCCTATGTATTGCTTTTATAGCCACCTCATGTACACATGGTACTGTTTGGTGTGTGTTTATTGACTTGAGGAGACAGTTAGCGAAATCTTTAATTAACGGTATCTCCTGATTACGGCCGTCACAGATTCTAAAGTCAGATTCTGTTAAATGTAGGAATGTAAAAGGGAGGATCAATGATAAAAAACGATTCTCTGTCTATTAATTTCCCGCTGTTTCTCTGGGGATCGATGGCAAGAGGCTGAACAAAGTCTAATAGACATTATCTCCCCAAGCAACAACCCCCAGCTCCTTGTGGGGGGTCACCGGGGTGTTATCAGGTCAGGTGGTCCATGTAATTCCTCCAGCGTGCCCTGGGTACGGGCTGGTGCTCCCAGTCGGACGGAGCGGAGGTGTCGGGGAGGTGGCGTCTCGAGCTGAGGCCTGAAACACCTCAGCTGACTCCTTTCAACGTGAAGTACCAGCGATTCATCTGAGCTCTGAGCCTCGAGCTCACGGTGCAGCCAAACACTCAGTGTGTACCCAGGCTTTATTCAGCTGTCGTGTCCACAGCCTCATTCTACCGAGTGCACGTGACCTTATGTGATGGTTTTACCAAGCACATTAGAATCAAATAGAAAAATGGCCTTCGTCGATGTCTTCGCCGTGACAGTCAAGTACAAAACCACACAGTCGTATCACCTTCATGTTGAGTTTGAATTAAATCTGAAAAACTGTGTTTTTATTGAACATTGACAAATAAAGAATGAATTATGAATCGCTTATTTACAGGTTATTATAAATAACTATTGGAAATTTTGCATGTACATGGGTCAACGTTCACAAATCACACATATGTATAATATCCTGAATGTTCAATAGTGTATATACACATTTGAAATAAAGCATGTATTAATATGCTGCAAGTTATTTAATTAGCACTTTCACTGTCTCGGACAACAATGAGCAACTCTGAATTACAAATGAATAATGAATAAACCGTTAACACCATTTACTTACAAGCATTTCATTAATGTTTATTAAAAGAAACATATTAAGGTTGTTCAAGGACAAGCTGCTGTTTGATGAAATACAGGGACCGTTACCTGTGACCTGTTATTTACAAGACACTCTCTCTAACCAGCATCTTACTGTTGTGTGAGCAGAATTAATTTCCAGCGCCACAAATGCTATTAGTCAGCAGGAGTGTCCACTTCAAAGACAAAAAAAAAGACTTTCTTTTCCTCTCGAATTTCAAAGGAAGTGGACGCAGCGACCACTTCCTCTCCTTAAATTGTATTATGATCGACAAACGAACCCCCCAAAAGATTAAATGTGTTGCCACCACCAAAGAAGATGGTCTATTTACTTAGACCGTGTTATTATAATAGCCTGTTGCGAAACTAGAGGAGATTAGTGGGAGACAGATATTCCAAAGCCCTTGTGTGTTGATATCTACAAATAAGCAAAGAAAGAAGCTGTCTGAGCAACGCAATACAAGTATTAGTCAGACCCGGCAAATACCCAAATGCTTGGCCCTCGGCAGAGCAGCATCACTGGTTGTTGTCTGCTTAATTTTCTTCTGAGAGATTATTTGCACTCGCTTTGAGACCCAAACAAACGCTGGAATGCTCCGAGAGAGTATGTCACTGAGAGGGTAAATAAATAAATTGTGGAAAATCTTGACAGGTTATTACACCATGTGGGTTAAGAAGGAGAAAGTTCCAGTAATCCATTATTTACAGTTTGTTTTGGACTTCAAATTAAGTGCTTTGAAAAGAAAGTCATTGCTTACGAGATTAAAAGGCTACAAGCAAAGCAGGCCATTTTTAAACCAAAGCATCTTAAGAATACATCATGAATTTTACATGCAGTGATTTTTCTTCTTCTCTTTTCTTTTTTGCAGTACTTTTGCTTGTAGTTTTGCAGCAGTGCTGTTTGTTAAGCGGCTTCTCCTCCACTCTATCCCACGAAGTGCGTTTCTAAAGAATGTTTAATCTACAGCACAATGTCACGTTATTGTGAGGAAGATCAAACGCAATGCAAAGACACAAACAAGAGGAAATGAGCAAATAGGGAGAAATGAAAGGAGAGGAGAGAAATGGTCAAGGAGGAGAGTGAGAGGAGCAGAAAAACAGAGAAAAGGAGTTTTCCAAGGCCTAAATGACAAATGACCTGCAGATCTAATTTGAGGGAGCGAGCGCCGCTGAGAGCTCTAGCGATCCATTCACTGAAATCTCCCATCATTCTTGTGCAGAAAAACTCTGAATGCTTGACAAAGCACAAAGTAATGTTTGTCTGCATAGTTGAAATCACTGAAAAAAAATGCTTGAATGCTGATGTGGTTATTTTCATCACTGTGAAACCCATGAATTATGAATAAAAGTGATGAAACCCAAAGTAACTGTCTGCTCCCCTGAGTCCCAATCTGTAAACGGGGGAAAATAATGTGAGGGGATGGGATTTGGCCTATGGGTGGACAAGGGTGTTGTGTATTGTAGCACACTTTCACACCTGTGCTGGTTAGAAACAGAGGGTGAGCAAAACACAAACACTGTTGTGTCTCCAGTTTACTCCTCAGAAGAACACGGAGTCAAGAACATTTGACATCATTTTGCAGACAACTGATTTTTTTCCAGCTCTGCAAATCCAAGCTGCAGGATGTGTTTACTATTCTTCCCAGTACACAAGTACCAATCACATTCAAACAGACGCAAAGCAGCTACACTGGTGTTTAACCTGTAGTAAAAGCCTGCCATGCAAACTAGTTTTTAAGAGTCATACACTTTACTAGAAATGTGTGAAAGCATCTCTGTGTTTAGGTTGTCTGAGCATTAATAAATAATCCTGTAGAGGAACCCTTATGATACAGCCACAGTTATCTTTCTTTTCATATTTTTGACAATATCCTTACTTTTCTGGACTTTGTTTAAAGGTTCAATGTGTAGAATGTAGTGACACCTAGTGGTGAAGTTTCATGTTACAGCTGAATACCCCTCACCTCACCCTCCCCTTCTAGACATGAAAGAGAACCTGTGGTAGCCTTCAATTGTCATTAAAACTCAAAAGATGTTTAGTTTGTCCAGTCTGGGCTACTGTAAAAAACATGGCGGCCTCCGTAGAGAGGACCTGCTCCCGATGTAAATATAAAGTATTTAAATATAAAGGGCCCATTCTAGGCTAAAGGAAACAATTATTTGTCCAATTTAGATGAAACACAATAGTGAAAACATCACTAGGATTATTTTATATTCAATTTCTGACAGTAGATCGTTTTCACCTAAATCTTATACACTGAATCTTCAAAAAAAATCTAATTAGATATTATAACAAATATCTATAAAATATATTTATTTATGATTGTCATTCAATAAAAAAAAAACTTTCTGGTGTCTGCAATCACGCTCATGTCTCTGGTGTTATTCGGTCCAATATGTTAATATACAATTTCAGGGTTGAATGTTTAATTGTCTGGTCATGTAGCCAATGTTGTGTCGAAAACAAGATACCAAACACTAGCAAGGTAAACATTGTTTTGATGTGGTACAAAGGCAAAGTCAAAAACAGACCAAAAAAGCCCAGAGCTTCTCAGGGCTAGTGAGATGCAGCATCTCTGTGAGACAGCATCAGTCGTCTCAAGCCCAGAAAATTCAAGTGACAAATCCCGCTGGTGGCTTTAGTGTTGTAGACGAGAGTAAAGTTAACGAGGAGTAAGTCGGGTTATATCGCCATGAAGTCTGCTCTGAAATGAGGTTGGGTCGGTGAAGTTGTTCCGAACTATTTCTTTGCAGCTCTCTAAACCTTAAGCACGTGTTTATCTATGTACCTATTCCATCCTCAAAAAAATGATCTTGTCCTACCCAAATTTGTTTTGGTGCCTAAACCTAAACAAAACATATATGTGGAGTTGCTGCTGCTGTAAGTGTGTCAATGCAGGAAAGCTCCTGTTGGTTCCATCAGAGGGGAAGTGCAGGCCGGCTAAACCACATTGTTTGGGTGGCATGATTGTTTGGTTTCTCTCCCGTGCACGTTTTTTATCAGTAGCCTACAGCAAGTGATAAAAACAAGGAGCTATGTGCAGTATCACTTTACCTTCACTGGAGGTGACGAGTTTCAATGCAGAAAGAATAAGTGTTGATGTGGTGGCTGCACTTCACTTGACTTTTATGGAGTGAGTAAATCATTAGGAGTTTGTTAAGGCAACGTATTGTGCATTTGCATGATTTTAAATTCAGTTATTAAACACATAATATATTTATACCCCCAAAACAATGGTGTTCAAAATAGAATTCATTTTGAGAAATCATTTTACAGTTAAAGAACAGCAAAGTTGTTTAAGATCAAATCAAACATTACTTTAAAAGTTATGTGCAGTTAAGCATAAATATAACATAAAAGCATTTGCTTTCAATGTCCCCATGTTTAAGTTTTGCTTCCGCCACATTGTGAGCCAGGAGAATGCCTGTTATTATTTCCATTATGTGATGTTGTACATGTGCATGTGGGCTATTTGAAAAAAAAACCACATCACACACTCTTGTGGCCAATTATTTTGAATAATATAATTTTAGATGCAGAGCTGTTCGCTGCAGGTGGACATGTATTCTTGACCATTCTTCTTAGAGCAAATCATTTACAGGAGCACATTTGCCTGCCGGCTGTAGCATTTTTCATGGAGTGTTATACTTTACAAGGTAGGTACACTTCAACACACAAGCATGTGGGTTTTACCAAAAGCAGAAAAGGCAGAATAGTCCAACATCCGAGGAAAAATAAAAATGTGTCAATATTAGAAAAGCTTTATAAAACACAAACAAGCTACTTTCCCTCCTGACTAAATCGACCGCGATCATGTCTTCAATGTTGCAATAACATTGAAGACACAGACTCACTTCCATCCAAGACCGAAAAAAAACCCTTCCGTCATTTAATGTTTAATAAATTGTGACCAAAGGCTGCAGAAAAATAATTATTTCCTTGCTCTTTTTGCTAGTTTTTATTCCGTTCAGCTATGGCTTATTTGTAAAACACCCAATGTAACTGGACGACAATTAGTCTTACAGCAAGATAAAATAAGTTCCTACCTATATGAATGAATAAGAGCCATAAAGCATCATGTTTTATATCGGCCTCTGTTGTGGGAATAGTAACCGTGCCTTGTTTGTACAGTGTAACCTTATAACTTAACCGATATGCAGTTATTATGGTGTAATGTATTTGAATGGACAGTTTCAACAGTTTCTCTGAAAGAGATATATCAGGATAGGTGTTGCCAAAAAGACACGTAGCTCATATTTTTATTGTTGTTGTTGTTGTTGTTGTTGTTGTTGTTGTTCCAGCCGGGCTTCCCCAGAAATAATTGTGTCAAATATGAAAACACATGAAAATTCAGCTGACTAGTGTTTAGTTGTCTTTGTGCATTTTTTTAGCAGTGAGATATTAAAAATGATGATTCAGCCGGAAAATCACAACTGAGATGATTAAAAACTGTTGAACTGGCAAAGTACAGTGTGTATATAGGGTTCACTCTATTTTAAACAGTAGTTCCACTATGCCCAAGCAATTTTGAATGGAAGAAGCTGTGGACAATGGCAATTCTTAATTCTCATTCTAATAATTCAATTTAAAACGAGGCTGCGGAGCAGAGAGTGAGGGAGAACTCGCCGAGCGTCAGGACACACGTAAGACAAGCACATATGAGGATGGTAATGGCCAAGTGTGAGACAGTTACTTTATAAAAAGGGTCATGGTATGCATTATGCATTGGGTACATTATGGCAAATATGCAGAATTATACTAAAGAGGGGGGGAAACATATAAAGTAACCATATATAGAGTAAAAACCATACTTTACCCCAGTCAGGTATCCATACATCTAAACACCCTGACATACTGTCAGGAGAGTAGAGGCCTGAAGGCAGCTCTGTGGTTTTTCATTCATCAGGAAGATTGAGATTAGATACAAATGTACAAAACTAATGAACGCAAGGGGAATTTGAATATATAAAGAAGTAGTGACCATGAATTCTAGTGCGACCTTTTTTAGTTTTTCAGTGGAACAACACAAAAGTTGAGCTGCTTGCTTTCACGCAGTCTAACGCAGGGTCGGCGACGTCCATCCTCCCAGGCCGTACATCTCATAACAGCTATTACTTGATAAAATAGTGGGCTAACATGCCCTTTGTGGCGTTTCATTCTGCCGGTAACACCTGTCCGGGTCACAGTGTCATCGCTGTAACGCGTCATGGTGATTGTGAAGGAAAGACAAGTAGACGTGTAATGCTCCAGCCAAGTTAGCAGAAAACACATTTGCAGTACTACGCCTGTAATAACCAATTTAGTTCCTCCATTAAATACACTCCTCTCATGGCTGTTCTACTTGTTTCTGCGTGAACGTCGAGTCTACATCAAACATGAGTCAGTATTAAATGTTTTGCCCCAGTGAATACAAGCACAATGCACCATGCCGAAGAAAAAGCCCTGTCATGTGCTCAAAAGTATGAACATTTGATTGAATGCTACTCCAGTGGAGATTGTGCAAGCTATTGATCATTACTTTGCCTCTAATAATACACATAACAACCGCAGTCAGACGCCTCGGTCTCTATGGAAACCGATTAATGACACGTTGCGAGCTAGAGATGGCTGAGGAGGACACGAAGACGTAACGTGCTAAATGCAACCGTTTAGGTTTCATTATGAAGTGAGACAATGAGCAGATCACACCTTTTCTTTTTTCCACAGTGAAGGGGCCCCAACAATCCCACCCCCGTTGTAGGAAAAAACGACCAAAGCCAGTTTCTGAGTGTGCCGGCGTATTGGCTCCTCAATGTTGTTTTTCAATTTCACCAGTATGCAAATCTCCCCCCCCACACACATTTCGTTGGGAAGTAATGAGGAAAATAAGAAAGCTCTAACCCCAGACGAAAAGGATATGGCTTTTGAAATGACACGCACAGTTTCTCGGTAGCACGGCAAAAAAACCCCCAAAGAGGCACAAACACTGTCACACAATATTAGACGCAAACGCAACAAAGTAAATATTAGAACTTTTAGGTAATCAATTTGTGCAACCATGACAAATTGCACGCCATGGTCCAACATCATTTCATAAAGTCGTGGGGATGTCACTAGGTAAAATGGGTCAGCAGACAGGGATTTTTCTATGTGCTGTCTAGACCGTGTTAATTTATCTGCAGCCTTGATGCCAGCGTTACAATGCATCACTCATGATGTACATCCACAACATCACATCACTGTGGCTGAAGTTTACACCAGTGCAAAGAGAATAAGGACATTGAAATGGGGACAAAACCCCCTGGATCATGTCGAAGGATTGAATCTACACTATTTCTTTTACATATCAAAAGGCAAATGGAGCAGAACGTAGCACAGAAAGACAAAACACTCATTTTCCTTTCATCTTTAACAAAATGCACGTGCAACACATTTGCTAATTCTAAAAAAGTAAACTGCAACTAAAATAATGTAGCATCACAGAATAACGGGTGAAGTGAGAATCGTATTTATGTAGTTGGCAAATGGACGAGGATCACAGTAATGCACGGAGGCAGATCTGATACTGCCTCACTTGAGTGTCAAAACATATTGATTTGTAATGTGAACCTGGCAGAGAGTAAAAACCACAAGCCATGGTCTCTAAGAGGATTTACTCGCGTTCCATAACAATCTATGAAGACTGCCTCTCTTATTAACCTTTATTTACACAGAGAAGAGGTCGTCCCGAGCGACTGCCGCTGCAGACTCGTACTGCACACAACCTTTAGGCTCCCACGTGATTGTATCTGGGATTGTAAATACGCATACTTTTTTTATTTCTAACCTGCTCAAACACATTTAACGCGGGGCACGGCTAATGTTTTGTTCATTGACTTATGTACAATGAGGTTTATAGGGAGTAAGTAAAACCAGTGAGTCGCTGTGGAGCAAAGCCAAGAAATCATTTCTATGTCAGAAATTTTGTTCGCACATTTACCGCGTGCCAAAAAAAAAAAAATCGACGGGCGAAAGCGGAAGCCGCGAGGAGCATGTTGTCTCGCTCACCGCGCCTCACCGCAGTTCGGCTGCCGGGTTTGATGTGGACGGTTATTAGAGTGAGTGTGAGTCTTACGCCAGCCAGGAGGTAGACTGCAAATCTGCAGTAATCAATTATAGAAAAACACAAATCCATTTTTATGGGTTATTAAAACAGAATGCCCTCTCGGCGACTTGTAAGGTGAAAAGTTTTGATTGTGTTTTTAATTTGCTTTGATGCAACAGGCAGCTGGAAGCGCGGGATCTATATTCGTACAGACAGCTCTACCGTGTTCAGTTGAATGAAAATGCAGTAGCAGTGGAAAGGTAAACAGTTATTTCAATTTTTGGAAACAAATTCAATACATTTATATGGCTCTTACGCTTTCTCTGTGCTTGGTGCGGCTTCGGGTTGGAGCTTAGTTTGAAACCGTCTAACAAGAATTAATTTCATTCTCTCCGTGTCCCACCTGTCTTGCAAAGGCCCATCTGCTGCCGAGAGACTTGTTTAATTGTTTTTGCTAAGCCTCAGTCACATGCAGATATATTTGTGTCCATGCCTACGCTCGTGTGTGAACCTTGTTGAAGGCCATGCACTCTGGGGAAAATGACAACAGACAAATGGCGCTGCTCAAGGTGGAAAGGGGGAGAATCACTTATCACCTCATGTGACCCTTCAGTAATCCCGTGAAACAAAAACCACAGGTTATTATATGGAGAATAGGTGATGCTGTGTGTTATTGTAGTTGTTTATTCCTTTTAATGGGGATACAGGGTGTCATATACAATATAGATTAATAAATAGCTCATTAATTTTCATAAAAATCATTAGAAATGTCTCAAGTGTTATTAAAAAATCACAGAACTAGCAGGCTCGCCACCAAGGCCCTAAAGTGCCCTTAAGAAACCACATTTGTATTTGGATCTTCGCCAAATTGAACACACTCATGAGTAATGCCTGATTATTTTTTTCATGAAGATCCAATGATCATTATTATTATAATTATAAAATCAAGGAAACTATTGAAAAACACCCTTTTCTGCAATGTTAAAGAAAGCTAAAACAAATCCAGATCCAAACCCAAATGCAGTGTTTTCTTCCCTCATTTGTAGTTTTTGTGTTTTCTTGCTTATAAACAAACCAGCCAACCAACAAAGACCGGACTGGATGAGACTTTACCTAAATATGAAAATATGCAATACTCAGTGTTCATTAATTCATTCATCGATTAAAAAACCATCGATTAAAAAACCTAAAAAAACTCAGAAACAGGAAAAAAGATAATTTTAATCACTTGCTCTTCATATAATATCCATCTTCCGTGAACTCCAATCCTACACTACCTGGAGTGTTAATAAGTATTATTATATACCTATATGACACTGGAGCTCCACTGTGTGTTAGAGCGGTGAACCTCTGGTGCACGTACCTGTGGTTGTCTGGCAAAAGCAGCACCGGCATAACCACACATCATTTCAATGGGGGTATATCCACACTGGCAGCTTGTGATACACAGACCAGGCAGCATCGCGGATCAATGACGAAATGCCAAAAAGAATTCGGTGCTGCTCAAGCAAAAGCTACTTTATTAAACAAACATCACACGGCAATGACCAGAAAACTCCCCAGGCAGCCATCGTGCTGCTCACAGAGAGAAGACAATTAACTGCGAGCACAACTCTCCACGAATGTTACATCAAAAGAGTGGACCGGCTTTTAACTACAAACTTTTGATATGGGCTATCTCTTACAACACATAATGAATAATGAATGGAAGGCTGCTGTCGGGCCCATTGTTGTTAAGATGCAAGGATTCATCTGACGTGTTAGAGTGGGCCATGGATGACCAGCATTTTATTATTTACATTATTACATTATGAGAAAAGTGTGTATGCAGGTGGTGTAAAACTTCCATGCTCTATCTCACACTCTATTTTTTCTCATATAACTCTATTTATTTGTTTCGGGGCAGAAAAACAAGGCCCCTCATCATATGAAATGCATTGTGCAGCCTACGAGGTACATTTTCATTCCGTAACATCTGTTGCAGGGCAGAGTGCACCGTCCGTGCACCTTGTTCCCCTAAATCTAACTGCCTTCCTGAAAAAGAGGAATTATTTTATGGAACTCTGTGAAAACAGGGTCCAGTGTCATTTATGAACAGAAATTCATGGGCCAAAGGTTTCAGTTTGTGAAAATTCCCTGCAGGCTCCCTGTGTGCTCTGACTGAACGAGGCTTGCTGCCTCGCCTGCTCTGAAGAGAGATTGTTATGGAGGGCTCAGCGAGTGTGGATGTTGTTTTGTGAACTATTAAATATATAATTAAATAAGGCATGTTGAAACCTGATGAGCTATTAAAAAAAGACCATTATTGCATTTCCTTTGTACTGTATATATTGACATGCACAAACACTGTGATGCAACTTACCCATTTTCAAAACAGGATATAGTTAATCACCTTCTTGAACCAGAAATGCCGTGACTGTGCCACAGTCTATGTTCGACACACGGTGCGGCACGACTACGCTAACGATGCTCGCCATGCTAACTGGCTAACAACTAAAAGTACCACCTTGGTCCAAGCAGAAAGGCAACCTAGTCTAATAGTGAAAGTCAAATGAAATATTTCCATGGCACTTCTTAAGTAGGTGTAATCCTACAAAAACTGTATATGCAGATGGTAGACATGACAGATTCTCAAAATTAAAGCAAAAATAATCTCGATCGCCCCCTGGTGTCTAGCTTCAGTATAGGTCTTTAACCCTGCCTCCTTCATGTCAACAACACTGAAAAGTCAAAGTAGACGTTAAAGTTTTCCCTAAGCTGTTTTTTAGTAAGTTTGGTTTGAATAAAAAATGTGGTGAAATGTCATGATTGACAGCTGAGACTGGCCTGGGATTGGTTGAGAGCGTGTATGAACCGGACTCATGACCCCAAATCGTCAAAAGGCACAAGATGGCTGCACCCATCTGTGATGTTTGACCTTCATTTTGTAAATCAGGATGGAGAGGGAGACACATCATCCATCTTTATATACATATATGGTTTTGCCATGTTTTACAAACCTGCATATATGAGCATATGGTGTTAAAACTAAGAACTATACTTGCTGCTACAAAAATGTCAGGTTTCTACTTTCCTCTGAATTGTGCATATTCTGACCTTTCTAACAAATTCATCCACTCAACTTCAGGAAAAAGGCAAAGAGTGGCCGATCAGGACGAGGACCTCTCTCATCACAGCTTCCATACAGTAGCACAGGATGACTATTATTTTGAAATCAAGCAGGTTTTGCACTTTTTCAAGTGCTCTTGTAAAAAACCGTCCTGGCCCTCACTCAAGTAAATTGTGTAGATACTGCTGTTTGTATGTTTACTTATTTTATTGTGTTCTCTCGACTACAAGGACGCCGCAGGAAACTTTACTCATTTAAACCTTGGAAATGAAGAATATTGTCATTTCTTCTGATGCCTTAGCTTGTGTAGACTTAACTATATAGTAATAACTAAAGGTCTAGTTATCCTACCACAATATTTTTGAATTTGTAATAAATCATAAGTGGTTCTCTTCTTCATTCTTCATTCTATTATTTACTATTTGAATAAAGGCAGCGAGCAATGAGAAATGTTTCTAATTAATACCACTTATCTTGGGGGTTAGCATCACTAATGACACTTTATTGATGTCGCAGTATTAGTCACATTAGATTACAGGTAAAGCATTTGTCTGGTTAAGCCGCACCTTAGGATAAGATTGAAGCCAAACACTGCGACGCTGATCAATAAAACAAGCTGTAAGAAATACTTTTTACCCCTCAGACAGAAGTGGCCAGACTTGATGGCAGATACACACACTCATCCATCACCTTGACCATCACAGTAATTCAGTGTCAGACCACTGTGCTTCTGGCTAGGTCGACCTCACATCACCCCCCTTTGCTCGGAAAACATATATATTTTTAGCTAAAAGCTTGTGTCGACATGTTTATGTGCGTCCATACGTTAACATGCAAGGTTTACTTTAATATTACCAATAAAACATTCACATATATTTTTATATCTTTCATATAATAATCATTAATCAGTTTGTCCTGTGTACACTTAGCAATAAAGGCTGTTTACTATTTGAAGCATTCATTAAAAACTGCTTGCATACAAAAAAACACACATTGCTGCCTTAAATATTGCAATCCATCACGTAGAACAGCACATGCGTTGCAGTTTTCCTAATATGACTATCATGTAGCTAATCATTGTGTTTAATGGGGACTGTAATCACGTTTTCCATTACTGCACACTGTTACTTCTGTTGGCGGCGAAGGAGGCCAAACAAAATTCCGAGCCGAGCGGAGAATCGATACACGCAACGATCTTTTCACATTTAATTCCAGCAGAATGGGATTACTTCTGATGTGATCGCGGCGTTTTATAGAAAATAAATCATAAAATGAAATGCTAGAAAAAGCATTTGGTTACTGTGGGAGTTGCGGTTGTGAACACAGGGCTTTTTGTATGGGTTTATTGTCACGCTGTTGGCAAGTTTTATAAATCAGACCCCCGAAAAAACAAGTCGTGTGTGTGTGTGCATGGCTACATTTTAAGTGGCGAGCGTTCACACAGAGAAAATACAAGAAGCTTCAGCTTTTTTTTGTCGTCTTCCTCCAAATCCAGGCAGCAGTATGTTTCCTCAGGCATCCAAAGCTGTGGCGGTCTCCATACACAAGGTGTTAAACCACATCTGCGCTGCGGCCAAACCTGCCTGAGCCTGACTGGAGCTGAAAGTGAACCCCTTCCTCTATCCCCCTTTCTATCCCATTGCCCCTTCCCTCATAACATAATTATATCTGCCCTTTCTCCCTCTTTGCTCACACCCTCCTGCACATTTGTCTCAGATTAAAACAGAGAATTTCGGCCCGCTCTGCCAACAAGTCTGGCTGGAGATGTGACAATCTGAGGTTTGAACATCCTGTTTGTCATGTTCATGCTACAGTGCTGAAACCACACTGGGTATCCGTCCAAATTGTATCGCGCCTGGTGCTCACAGGGCCTCCACATTACAGAACTTATTCAGAGGGATAATGCTTGACTCATAGACGCCTCCAACTATACAATCCGTGGCAGAAACACAGAGGCGCCATTGCTAAGCGGATTTAAAGGTGATTTTCTCACATTATTTGTGGTATTGTCAACGTGGCGTTTTCACAATATCAGAAGTGGTGTTTTCGATTAATTTGATGATCAACAAGCAAATGCAAATATTACTGTATCTATTCAGGCCACCCTCTATTTCTACATATTTCCACTCACTTCTAATCAAATACCTGCAAGCGCACGTTCCTGGTAGATTCATTTTAAAACATGAATGCTGCATTTCTGGGTTTTTTACTTCATAACTGTCGAGACAAAAACGATTAAGCAAATGTCACTCTGATAAAATCTTGTCTCAGAATATTATAAATGGGTGTTTAGTGTTTTGGCATCTGATAAGGCTTCACACTCGTGGCTCTACTGTACCACTCTGAATGAACTTTGCAGCATTATGACAGAATTTGATATGCACACGTTAAATTGGCGCAAATTTTCGACAGTTTAATTAAACGTATCCGTCTCGTATAAGAAGCCGTGACTTCTGAGTCGATGGATCTGCTTTGATGGAACACGCGTGCAACAACTGGGTCCAGATAAAGGTGATTTATAAACTGTTCTCCGCCAACAGGAGAAAAATGCATCGGCTTACGACTATGCAAAGACGCACAATGTGACAAATGAGCACTCTCCGCTAATAATGATGAACTGACCAATGTATTGAGTCGATTACTGATGGCAGATAATATTTTACGGCGGGATTGTGCGGTTCTAACTGATACTGAGGTCTGTTAAAGTTTTAAGGATGATGCTTCTTGTAACAACATCAACACAGTCATCAATAGCTGCATGAAAAACAAATGGGCTTTGCCTGCCTTAATTAGTGCAGATAGAATGGAGAGACCTCCTTGGCAAAAACCCAAAGCACTAGTTGGCGGGCTTGTAACCTCGTGTTGAATCTGGGAATATCCCAGAAGCGTCGTTGGTTGCCTGGCGACAGCAGCCTCCATTTAGGAAACTGTTGATTTCTTGTTTAAGCGTTGTGGAGTAGGAGTTTGGCTTGTGTACTACTGACAGGTTGGCATGGGAACAGGCACTCACTAACGAAGGACTGTTCTTGACATGGCTGGGATGCATTTTGAAGAAATTGGCATTGGCCGGATGACCTCCACAAATCTTCAAAACTGAGCTGTGGTAATAGTTGCAATAGTAAAAATGAAAACAAAAGGAAATTCTGAGTTGCTGTTCTTCAACTTCATATTCTTGTTAATTCTGTTTTGTGAAGGAATTAAGAAAAGTCACACGCGGAGCACGTGATGAAAGGACAAAGGACAAAGTAAAGAGCGCTAAACATAAGAAAAAGGAAGCAAGAGGGCAAGATTCCCAGAGAGCAGCTGACCTCTGTTTTTAATCTAAGGGAGCCTGGACAGGTCTCTGAGGGCGGTTACAACCTGTCATCTTCGACTAGGAGGGTCGAAGGACAATGATTTATAACTTCTAAATTATTCAATCTGGAGTTTAAGTGTAAAGTCGCATACTCTTCTTTCACCAGGCTCTATTAAATATTAAATGGATTGACACAATATGTACCAAGACTACTTATAACAGAGGATAAGCTGCACAAGCATGTATTATATTAAACATGATGTAGCTAATTGACTAAATAGGATAATCAAGGAGTTCTAACACAACAAAATGTATTTGATGTCTATATTTACTTTTATGAATTTAGTATTGTCACTTCCAGGACATATTTTTTACTTTCCTGAGGCCATAACAATTGAGAATTTCACCAAAACAGTTGAGGAATAATACAAACCAAGCAACAGACTAGTGCAGTGTTATTCTGACAATGTTTCAGACCTGGGTTGAAAAGAAGGATGGCTAGTTTTCGGTCCAGATTGGAATGTGGTCAGTCTTTGAACGCTTCATCTGGTAATCTTTGAGGCGTGAGGGAGAGGGAGACAGGGGGAGGAACGCAGGGTTGGTGTGAGGAATAGAGATTTCACACCTTTGAGTCTTTTCACATTTCTTCCACCGAGGAGAGAAACAGTCAAACATTGATCAGAGATGATTCTTTATTATTCCAGAGCTTCATTTGAAATTTTGCTTGTTAGCGGCCACTTGCCTCGTGTCCAGTTTTAACACTACAAGGCTTTTTATGGTACATTTCTCTGACGTCTTAAAAGCATCTAAAAAAAAAAGCAATCCTCTTTGTTTCTGTCACAAATGATATTTAGTCCTCATTTTGGGCTCTTTGATACCTCGTTACTGATGTCACCTGACATACTTTCATTACAATACCATTATTTATTTATTTATTATGGTAGTAATCAATATAAGCTTGCTACAAACCAGTGCATTATATTATATGGCCTTTAGCCTCAGTTCAAGACAAATTTATTGATTTGCTGTCGACATGTTTGTATTACCTGATAACTGTCAGTTAATTAATGACAGCATCGATGCAATGAAGACAAATAAGATGGTCTGAATAATTGATCAAAGGGTTATAGACTAAGACCATGAAGGTGGTTTCCATTTACTTTTATCAAAACTATGTAGTAATAATAATAATAATAATTCTACATTTTATTTATAGGCACCTTTCAGAGCACTCAAGGTCACCTTGAAAGGCAGAGATAAAAACAATGTATCAAAAAGATCAACAGTAATAACAGTAATAATGATTTAATAGTATAAATTCATATATATATTATATTTTATTGGATGTTGCAGGATTTAGTGGGGGTATTTATTGACTTGCAGGGAGATGTAAAAAATATATAAAATATAGAATAAAATGGTAAAAATTGTTGTGTTGCAAGATGCCAAATATTTATTGTCAGGGATCTTCATCGGTTCAGTGTTGTCCCTTTGGCAACGCTTCTCTCTCACATCATATTCACAATTCAAAAGCCAACACATGAAATGTGGCCACAGTCCTCATTTTTCTGATTTATCCAGCAGATCTGCCCACAGTGTCAGGACGTCAGACTCGCACTCTGATTATAGATTACCCTTTTGTAACATGCTTGAATAAACCTTGTCTCATTGCTCCTCTTCATTTCCACGCAGCGGCGATGCCACGTTCTTTGTGTGCTTGTCCGTGGACAACACGGAGGGGGCTCCTCCTCGGATGAATATGGTGGACCATTAAAAGGTTACAGTCATCAATTATAGTTAAGAGAAGGATGGTACACGGGAGGACGGAGTGTGAAATTCTGTTTTAAAGGGAAAGACTGTACAGCAGGAGATGTCGAGGATTTAGGTCACCCCAGATTAAGATAAATGGTTGCCTCGGAGAGCCGAATCAGTTTCTCAGTCCTTGCCAGGGTGCCATTACAACATCTGAGTGCACACACACACACACACACACACACACACACACACACACACACACACACACACACACACACACACACAAGACCGGCCTGTAGTAAACAAACATGTTTCGCCATCACCATGTTGAGATTAATCTCTTAATTTTGTCTAGTCGTTTAAAAAATACAGTTGTGTGTGTTTCTGTACGTCTCGCTCTCTCTGCAAAGGTTACTGAAATGTCGTAGCAGCCTGCTGCCTCACTTGAAGGAATTAGAGTTGGCTGTTTCCATATTTAACCCATGCTCCATTTCCAGCGTAATCAGTATTTTACTGTTTAACAAGTAATCACTTAATCATGTATTACTAATAAGCCTCTTAGTTTACTGTCATGGGTAGGATGGAGCATGAGTCTCCGGGGAGATGTCAGAGGCACGTATCAAGGCTGTTCGGTACAGTTCCTGAACTGACCCTCTGGAAACCAAAGGACTGTCAACAAGGCCCTCCGAGGCCCATTAAAAGCATGCAAACATGGATCACTCTCTATGGTATTTTTGCCGGAGCATCAGTGGATGAAGGTCAGCGGATCAAAAGCTTTTGGCTGACATTCCTTGGTGCCTGATGAGCCCTCTTGGGTTTCATTGATTAGCCAATGAGAGGCCGGGGCAACGACATTGAACAGATAAAAACAAAGTGACTTGTCTTGCTTCAGATGTAGAAAACTTATTTTTCCCCCTCATCCGTCCCGCGAGACACGAATGATCTTGGATTCTCTGCAGCCACAAGACACTTTATCTGACTCTGAGTACTGTCAGTGATCCTCGCATTCCTAAACGTGGTGACGAGTCCTCCGACACACACCGATGCACACTGTACGCTGCACATTATACTATCTACTCTGCAATTTCCCCTCCATTATCACTTGTAAAATATTATGATTGAGGTCCGCTTCAAAACACAGCAGCTGTGATTACTGCGATGTTTGCCTTCTACCCCCGCTCTGCTATGATGTACCCAAATATATCATGGCTGATTGAATAGGGACAAATATGACCCCGTTCATAATCCCACAAGTGCTTTTAATTCAGTCATTAATTAGGGAGATGTACTCCAGAGCTGGGAGAGGATTTCTGATTATTGTGGAGGAAATTAGTGAGGTTTTTTCTTGTGTGTGTGTTTGACAAAGGAAGTGAGATCATCCGATTCTAGGAGGCAAACTGTACAATCGCTTCTTTGGGGGCAGAGCGTGTTCTCTTCACTTACCTCCGACGAAGAGGTTGTTTTTTCATCTGCGTTTGTTTGGTTGTTAGCAGGATTACGCAAAAAAATACTTAACGGATTATGACAAACAAGGTGGAAGGATGTGGTTTGCGTAGAAACAATACAAATTTGTGAAATTGTGAATTTGACTTTCACAACAAGACTGTTGGGCCTTGTGTTCAAATAAAAGGCTATTTTACACAAACAAGGCAAAACATACTTTACTCTCATTTATATTAGTATTAGTAGTAGTAGTATTAGTGGAAGTATTATTAAGGGGTACTGATACAGTTGCTGCTGCGGATAACACTGTGGCCTGTGCTCATAGACTGCATGAAATAGATGGACGACGTAGCAGCTCCCCAAGTGAAGCCGGAGCTGCTTGATTGATCTGGTGGCTGGCTGCAGTACAGGTTATAAATAATGACCCCTCCATGTTAGTAGGTGGGACATGGACCACATTTACAAGACAAAGTAGACTTCTGGTTTTCTGTCGTGCAAGGTAGTTCTTCTCACACTGTTGTATGCTGTGTTGTGCTAATAAGTAATAAGTAAGTACGTGCTAATTTTCCTGGTTTAAGCTTGGTTTTAATCAGTTATTGGAAATTTAAAAAACTACTGCTTCTAACTACAGCAGTAACAGTCTTCCTCTTTCTTTTACTTCTCTATCTTCCCCTGTTGCTCTCCTCTCTCTCCTCTCTGCCCCCTTCTCTCCATTCAACCCAACATATTGAGACAGATGGTCGTCCACCCTGAGACTGGTTTTGCTTGAAGTTTTTTTTTTTCCTGTCTTGAGCTTTTCCTGTCCACTGTCGCCAAGTGCTTGCTCACAGTGGGAACTCTTGGGTTTAACCTTTAGAATATTGGAAGGTCTTGACTGCAAATTGCCTTGAGATAATTTACCATATGTTGCCTCTTTACCCATAAAATTGATTTCGATTGAAATTGAAAGCTTAATGTTAGTGTCACATCTGATTCCAGTATGATGAGCATGCTCTAAAATTGGCACGCAACAATAAAAAAGGAAAATATCGTTAAACTTTCGTATGCAGCGTGGTTGCGAGGCTTGTCAAAGGTGTGTGTGTGTGTGTTGTGTCCTTACCACAGGACAGACAGGAGTACACAATAGATGGCATGAGAGAAATGGGAAGGCAGGAAAGACTCGTGGAAGAGGGGGGGGAGAGACAACGAGTGGAAGCATTGCATTGCAACAGAGCGGCATGATAATGACTATGTTCCCAAGACTGCTGGCTTCTGCACTGAAACATGAAAATAAGCACTGACTCTGACATCTGGGAATCACTGTTCTCAGAATGTATAATCCCCAAGTGAGATTAGCATCAAGGAATGGATGCAAAACATTTTCACTGAGTGTGTGTGTGTGTGTGTGTGTGTGTGATGTATTTTGGGGCCGTGTTCACATCAACATTGGTCAAAATGAGGCCCTTGGGCATTGTTTGAGATACATAATGAGGATGAGGCACCAAGCATCACTCGAGACTGAAGCCTGTCCTCAAAGTTTCCCATGTCTTTTAACTGGTTTATGCATATTTAAAGTTGTAAAGATTAAATCTGGGGAGTTCTCAGAATTTTTCCGTTACCATATAAAGTAAGAGGCAGGATTTCAAGAGACTTGCTTATAACTATGAGAAAATGGAGGTTTAACAAATGCTTCCCAGTAAGTGATATACAACATCTATTTCAAGGTGGATACAGAGGCTCTCTGCGTATTTTTTTACTTGTAAGTTTGAATCTTCGTGACAGATATGGAGTGTAAGTGTAATTTTACTTCCCCTGAAAGCTAGAAATTCTAGAGATATCTTAGTGAAAAGAATATCTACAGATATTGTAGACGGTGGGTAAAACACAATTTCAAATAGCCTTCAACCAAAAATAAAGTATAACAGCAGTTTTTTCTAAATCTCATAAAATCCATCCTTTGGGGTTACGGTTGTGTTAATAGATTTTTTGGGCCATTCACGTCTTTTATCAGCACCTTACACAGTCATTATGGCGAAATAATTAGCTGCCGAATACCTAAATATCCAGCAGGAGTAACATTTATGAAATAAATTGTGTCTATGTCCATTATTGATTCTCCTTTTAGCTCTGTTTTGGTCTCTGGCAAGCCCCTCGTCCATTCCTGTGCGTGTGCAGTTCAAGGGCAGAAACTTGTAATCAACTAATAACAAATAACTATTAAGCAAAGTGTTCTGTCTGGGTTTGACAATGGCACTTGTACATTCACTAAAGTGCTATCCTGTAAACTCTGTGTATGATTATGTGGAGGTTTGACTGATGCGTCTCTAAAAGTGACAGTGACATATCCGCCTTGCCAAGAAATCTTTCCCCTGCATACGGGGAGTGTCTCAATAGGACTCAGACTGAGAGCAGAATGATAAATCCTGATAAAACGACAAGGAGATAGGCCACTAAACAAGTCAGTCTCGGAATATAGTATTATACTGATATCATTAAAGAGACAAGGCATTGAGGAGTGGGTCCTAAAACTGCTAATTTAATACTACATCACAGGATACAAAGGGGTGGATAGATAACGGATGTATGTGTAATATCATATATAGAATAATGCCAAGAATATTCTAAACTGTGTTCAACAATGTGGATACACGTATGTACTCTCGATACACATACTCTTGACAAAATGAATTTCACTCCACTGACACACCGCACACATTTTCAGTCAATCTAATGGCTGTTGAGTTTTAATAGGTGTTGAAACCTAACAGCTAACATGCTGTACGAATAATAATGGAGGAGGGGGGGTGGAAGGAAAAGGAGGTGAAGGATAATCTCAGTTTGTAGAAGAAACTTCAATGTGGCATGAGGGTCAATTTAATGAGCTGAAGCATGAACTCGCTGCTTGCCAGCTTCCTCCTTAAAACTAACATAGCTGTTGCTGCCACATGCGGGTGGCAGATCTGGAAGGAACCTGATTTCTCCCCTCACTATTACTGTCAATGGAAACGAGGCACTGCCAACCTGATAATATCTCCTGGAGTGATTTGAAACTTTTGTCACTGGTCAACAACGGCAGGGACAGAGCTGCCATGCTTCACCTGGAGCCCCCGGCCATCCACACTGACACCACTGTGACAAAGGTTAGTTTCTCAAAATCATGAGTGAATGCAAACCCACACATTATCCTTCACTTTTCCCTCAAATTATCATAATTATGTCTTTATCCAAACAAGGTAACATACAAAAAGGTTGATCTAAAATTGACATCTTTTGATAAAGTGGAAACCACATGTAGTCATCGTGGATATAGTGATCAACTGTTTATATGGATCAAAAAGCTTGGGACAGAATCCCTCGTTACATTGTCTAAGTTTACAAATTCAGTGTCCGATCACACTGTGTGTGTGATAGAGTGCGTGTGTCAGTGTGTGTGTCAGTGTCTGTGAGCACGAAAGACGAACTGAATTATGAATGAACGCGCAGCTATGAAGAAAGATTACACTCATTTAAGAAAAGAAGGGATCATTTTGTGGTGATCAGTGTTGATATTGTGGCGTCAGCTGAGTCGGTGTCAGTGTGGGTGTTTGTGTGTGTGAGAGAGAGAGAGAGAGAGAAGTGAGCAGCAGAGTCAAGTGTGCAATGTTACCTTTCCCTTAAGTTCTGGGACTATCATACAGAAGCTACGCAATTGGTTATTGTGATCAATTTGGCCAAACATTATCACGATAAGCAGTATTACGTTCCTAAGAGCCAAGGAATCCCCCAAAAGTAAAGAAACCAAATCAGAACCTGAAAACCCTCCTCACACATATTGCACATGTTTATGTTTCGACTGGTTGTGAAGAGATGTGAAGATTAATCCAATTAAACTAATAATGGGCTAATGTGTTTGATCGAGAATTAAAGAAAACGTGCAGAGATGAAAAGGGAGATTGAAAAACACCACAGAGGCAAGAAATGTATCTACAAGGTACAGTTTTTTTTTATTTTGACCATATTGAAACAATTAGATTCCTTTGCTTAATCTCATTTCTCTCTATCTCTCTCTCTCTTCTCGCTGTAGGGAATTCAGCATCAACTGTTATTAAAATTCCAATATCATTAAGAGAAACTCCCATAGCGAGGTCTGGTAATGATACTAATGATTGCCAGTGCTTGCTAATGGTCATGAGGTTTGTGTTTGAGGGGCCAGTTGCAGTCAGAGCCGCGACCACCACTTCAGTGGTCCTGGGGAAGTACAAGGAATCACGAGTCCATTACATTATTACTTTTCTTTGAGACAGCAGAATGAATGGATCTGTTTGTCCTGCGAGAAAGAGCCGTCTGTTAACCTTGCTGTCTGCTCCTATTCCAACTGCGAAGGTCTACATAAGCATATCAACACCTAACAATGCTTTGTTATCTCTTAAATATCTTTATTGTTTAATCATGCAGTCGGTCACTTCATTTGGAGAGAGAGAGGATTCCAGAGCCTCCGTGCCCCTCGCCGACCGGAAATTTCTCCGAGGCGAATAGACCTCAATTGATTTCCGGGTCACATGCCGGACGACAGCAGATGATGAGATGGGGAGACGTGGAGTAATTAACAAATTGGAAAGAACCCGCGGTGAACACTTGTGCCACGGTACACCTGAGAGACCCCGGCTGACTGGTTACTTGAGTGGTTCTAATTAGCTGATAGTTTTTAGCTGACACAAGTGTCCAAGCTATATATATATGTGCTGCTCAGTCGAGCTTACCCAGCAGTGTTGATGATTATTTAGTTTGAAATGTCTGCTGCCTTTTAACTTTGAGCAATTACTCACCGTGTCAACTTCTCGTGAGAAGAGCAGACTTTTTTTTTTTACACGTTCACTTTTGACAGTCGACAATGAAGCCTCATGTAAGACAAAAGAAAGAAAACAAATGGTTGGATGGTTTTCACGTTACTGTACAGCATCCCTAACACCTCTGTATGTGATATAGGCCACCACCTTTACTACCAACGCTGAAGGAGCTATAGCCGACAGTTCTGTTGCTCGTGTCTCCTTTCTGTATTCCTTCTCATTAACGTACACCAAAGCTGTGGCCTTGTTCTTCTATGTTGGTTTTAATTCCAGCGAAACACAGGATCTCATACATTATACCGCTTTTACTCACTGTTGGTTCTGTCCTCGAAGCAAGTTGGGTTCAATCCAAGTTTTTCTTTCAGTAGACGAAGACGGTCACAGTAAAAAAGAATATGTATATTGAGTGTTGACACATGCAGAGACAGCATTGGACAACCTGCAGGAGGTGGAAGGCACCGTACTATTGTGACGTCTATATATAAAAAAAGGTATTTAATACAGTATGCACCTAAACAGTTAAGCTGATGTCTATTACCAGTGGTTACTTCTGCCAAGGAGGAAACATTTTCACCCTCGTACGTTTGTTCGTCAGCAAGATTATACAAAAATTCCATTCCAGTATTGGTACAGTTCACACATCTTCAGCGCTCTTTCATTCAAACACTGTGCACCATTATCGCATCAAAGTTGTACTTCATATAAAACGTAAAAGCCGTGAAGCTGCGGCGGTCCTATTGTGCGGTTGGAGCACAGGCTTGTAAGAGTCAGTGCAATTATTCCTCAATTACAGATGCAAATGTGTTCAACAGTTCAAACAAACACCATCGAGTCATTGCAGTGATTCCAGTGGCCAAGGGAAATATGTTGGCTCAGTCCAAACTGTTATACCAAATAGTTTCAGCACCATCGTGAAATTAAGAAGTGTGTGTAGAGCCCCTGAGGGACCCATGCCGAGCTCATGTCTCTGCCACAGGTTATTTTACACCAAAGGTTCCCTCAATGACAATTATTATTGCTCACTCTCTCTCTCTCTCTGTCTCTTTCTCCTGTCACTATCTCTCTGTCCCTTGCTCTCTCCTGCCACCTACACTCCTCCTATCTTTTGCAGTCGACCCTACAATCCTTTTTGTAAAAGTGCCAGTGAACTGTGGCTGTCGGGCCTAAAAATACCTGCCCCTTGACAATGTTCTGTGACGTGTCTCTCTGCCAGCTACCTGATCCATTTGAGCCTACTTTCCTGGCTCATCTTCCCCTGTCCCATTACTTTCTCCTTGAGCTATGTCATACTAACCTGGCTGTGCCAAAACCCTAATATGACACCATGGTCCCCCACACTAAGTCAGTCAATATGGCTTTAATTTACAGGCTATTCAGAGGTGGATCCAAACTAATTTGGGTTAATCGTTCCCGGGTAATGTGTGGCCAACGTTGTCTCTGTTTTATTTTTTCATATTTTCAGCATCTGTCAGGGTCTCACTCAGAAGATGTAGAAACAAGAGATCAAACCGATCCCACGCGATGTCGGGAGGCCCCAAAACCAGGAGACAATTTCCTCTTAAACAAATGTCATTGGCAGGGTATTCCTGTCTTGTTATGGTCTCAGGTTTCACGACACAAGTAATTTCCTGGATCGACAAATAGCATTGATTTGAGTTGCACTGAAGTCACCATTCAATAGCATTTCTCGCAGAATGCAATCAGGCATCACTGGCACTATTGATTCAAATGGAGTAGTTGGAATGAAAAAAAATCAAGCCCTTGTGTCTCGAATCCACTGAGTGTGTGTGCGTGTGTTCTCCCCTGCAACGCACTTCACTTGACAGACGCTCTGGATGAGATGTGTCAAGAAGCTGTTGCTGCAACATAATGCGGAAATGTACGAAAACCCTCTTTAAAGCATCAATTTAACAGTGAACGTGGTCCATACTTATTCCTGCATAGTGAAGTACTTAAAGTTAACATGAAGCCTCTGGTTATTGTTTTTTTGTTTTGTTTTCATTTTCTTGCTATCCGATTCTTTTACAAGAAGTGGACAGTGCAACATATAAAAAAAACATTTTATTGGTACGCAGATGTTTGACATTGGTTTTAAATGAAAACAAACAATCGTACACATGCAGAGTTAAATCCTGAGGAGCCTCTGTTTAACTATACAAATTGAGGATGTGTCATTGGGTGGGTGTGCATGTGTGATGGTGGTACTCTGCGTGTGTGTGTGTGTGTGTGTGTGTGTGCGTGGGGGGGGGGGGGGGGGGGGGGGGGGTAAGAGAGAAGCGGTGGTGGTCTTCAGAGGGCTTCTTAATGAGCCAAGGTAATCAATGCCAAAGGAGATGGCTTTGATGGATGCCTTTGAGAAAACAATGTGTCGTGACGACCTCTGTCTAAAGAAACCACAAAGCAAAGACGCCAAACAAGAACACTGACCTTCAGCAGATTGCAGCCAGAACGCTGTTGCTCCCCCCCCCCCCCGCCCTTCAAATCATTATTTGTGCACACAAGTGGTGTTTTAAATTCACCTTGGTGATAAGAAAGGGAGATTGGCGATGGTTTATCTTTGTGACTGTTTACAAATAAACGCCTTTGTGGTTCAGCCACACCGACTTCTATAGCGTGACATGACCTACGTTAAGCTGAAGGAAAATTAAGAAAAAACTAATATACATATATATATAATTGTTGAACCTACCACTATTAGAACAATGTCAACTCACTGAGAGGAAAGCGTGTTTGTGGCTGTTTGCTCGGGTTTGAAACACAAATGATGTAAATGGTCCTGACTACACACATTTTACAACAGCACTGCTTGTTATGTTGCTGCCCCTGTACAGGACATTTGTATAACCTTTTTGACCTTGAAACATTTGTTTGGACATGTACTTGATGTCTGGACATGGAATTTACATTTCTGTACTTTGGAATTGTTATTTCTTTGTGTTTGGTTTTTGTGTTTGTATAATTGTCTTTGTATACCCGTTGTTTGGAATTTTTTCTGTCTTTGTGTTTCTATATTTGTATAATTGTCTTTGTATTTCTGTAGTTTTAAGATCCTGTTTTACTTTGTAATAATTTTCCTTATGTGTCTTGACTGGCTTTTTTTTTTCCGGTTCCCCATTCCTGCGATTGTCTGCTCCACCCTGGTGTGTTTCACCTGTGCCAAGTTCTAGTTACCTCTGTCTCTCTGTTGTCGGTTTGTCTGTTTAGTTTGTACTTTCAGTCGCGTTTAGTTTCCCTGTTCTGTTCCTACGTGTTCCTGTTTTGTTCCTCGATGTTGTCTCTTTCCTTGTTTAGTTATTTTTCATCATTCCTGAGTTTTACATCGCCGCCTTAGTTGGAACTTGTTTGGATGTTCTACGTGTGTTTTTGTCTGCATGTCAACCGACTAGCCCAAGTATTACTGCCTTTCTTTAGTTTAGCACTAGCTTTAACCCTGGAAATTGTTTTTCCCTTGAATTTAAAAGATGTCTGGAAGTGAGATTTCGGTACCAGTTAAAATTCAAGTTAGTATACTCTGCAAGTAAGTGTATTCCTTCCCCTCCAGCTAGGAAAGTACGATGCCGGCTTCTGGCATGTCACAATGGTTCAGTGTTTGAGTGAATTATCTACTATGCATGCATGCAACATCCAGACACTCTGAGTTTGGACTGTGTCGTATTCTCACTCATGCATGGTGATTTTGGCAGATGTGTGGCCAGCCTCCCTCAAAGTCTGGCATTTCTGCCTTTATAATGATGTATGACACAAAGTCATTCCATATTTGGCAGTGAAGTGAAGCCATTACATTACAGTGCTTGACATGCTACCCATCTCACCATTATGCAAGTTTAATGGGAAGCTTACCGCAAGTTAATGGACTGCATGCTGTGTCTAAGCAATTATTTTACAGTGAGCGATATGTGCATAATGGAAAGAATTTGACAAGAAACAGGGGATATACAGAGTCACAAGAGTGTAGATTCATTTATTTTGAGAGGCTCGACAGTGAGGGAGCGCTGTAAAATGATTACAAAAGGGCTCTGACAAGGTAAAGAGTGACAAAGGTGTAAACGCTGAGAAAATGAAACCAGCTCACACTATATAAATGTGAGGCTTCAACTTCTCGGCTCCAGGAAACTCAAATAAAACCTTTTCTATTTACACCCCTCGTGGCAATGTCTTTAAAATGATATTGCACAACCTGCGTATGGCAACTAGTGCACTAATTGTAATCAACAAGTCTTTCTCCTCACTGCAAGTTTGTGTGTTTCTCTAATTCTTGTATTGCTTTGTATGAAGTACTTTGACTTTCATACTTCTTTGAAATGTTCTGTACAAATAAACTGGCCTTGTTTTCCCCACATAAGCAAGGTCAACTATCTGAAAACATTTATTATTGCAAAAGAATAAGATTTTGTTGTCTTCAATTTAATTGTATCATCCATTCAAATTTTAATGAATTTTATTTGTAATTATTTGTAATTTGTAATTATTTGTAATTTGTGAATGTGTAGAGCTGTACATGCTTGAAAGGGTTTTAGACAATACCTTTCTCTGTTTAGAGCAATAGAGTTTAATTTTCAATTTATCTGTGATTAAATAAATAAAGGATGAAACAAAAGGAGAGATGTGTACTTGGAACCTTTCATTACAACTTCCACGATTTATAAATGTGTATATTGTTTTATAATCTCCGACAATGTCACCTATTTTTTAATGGTTGGTTGGTTTGACTGTCAGCAGGTTTACACTGAAAGGATTTCCACAAAACTTGGTGGACGGATGGTGACGTGACAAGAGCAAATTCAATTTTGCCGTGGACTTTGGCAAAGGGGCATTTTCATATTTATTTTCTCTCACATTACAAGACACAGCATATTTTTATTAAACATTTTGCTGACTTTCAAGGGAATAATTAATGGCAGTTTGATTTGAAAAATGCTGAATTAGGGGTCGAATATCCAATGTGTGCCATTTGGTGTGGCTTGATTGAATTTAAGAGGACGGTTGGCCGTTGGCAGACGTATGCACTCCACTGAGTGCCATTCAAGTTCTACATGTTATGATTTATACTTCAATGCTCTTACTCACTTCATATTACAGTTATTCATTGTACCTCTTGTGCTCCCTACACCCTTACATCATGCAGTGCTATTCCATCCTCCCCACCTCTCCTTAACAACCACATCAGTTTTGCCATGGAGACACTCTACACAGTTAAATAGCAGAAATGTCAGAGTGACTAAATGGCTGAAGGGCAGGGATGAGAACGATTGTCACGAGGTTTTAACACATATCAAGTGAAATATCTTGACAGTGTCCTCACTGAGCTCTCCAACACACACAGTTGAGTTCACAGAGAGAACACTGCAATGTGCGCAGAGATTTCAAAATTGAATTATCCTAAATTGCAATTACAGTGCGGTCCTTATACTGAACAAATTCTGTAAAATATTCTGCATGTAAATTTCTACAGAACTAAACACCAGGAAAAAAAATAAAAAAAGCAATTACAGACGGTTATGACATTTTTCTCTACTCAAAATACCCCATTAGTGCCACAGTAATGGGCTGCAGGGCATTACTCTGCTACCAAAACAAAAATATTTCTGCCTTTCCTTCTAAAGCTATGCAACATTTGTACAGTCGGGGCATTTTTACACACCCACCTACTGTCTGTAATTCACATATTACTTACTTGTCTCAAGAATAATGGTGTCATTTAGATAATTGAAACTTCACTTCACACAAGAAAATAGGCCATTAGATGAACAATAGCCGAGTTGAACAACAGAGATGTGTCTGTCCTTGTGGCAGAAAAGCCTTTGTGAACCATATTTTCCAGTACATATTATATCTGCGATGTAATTTTACCTACGCCAACAAATACAGTTGTTATTTTTTAAGATGGTATATTTACGCTTTTGCAACAGAGGGCTTTCCCGAGAAGGTCGTTTTGGGATGCGCTCACAGACAGGTGGCAGGAAACAGATGGTGAGAGAACTTTTAAAGACTGTGCACAGTTAACTGTGTGAATCACAAAACTCAATTAAATATCACAAGAGAGAAGCATTGTCTCCAGCACCGACTCAATTATCATATACATTTAATGATTTAAAAACATTGTGAGGGACTTTTCATATAAGTTTCTTTGTGAGATACTGTAGTTGTAACATTAGGAAGCTTTGCCACATGATATTTTTTGTTCTCTATATGAATTATGAGCCAGTCGGATCCGGCTGCTGCTCATTGGCTTATAGCTGCAACCAACCAATATAGCAAAGCAACCAGATAAGAAAAAAAAATCCAGTGACTCATCTCATTGTCCTGCTGTATTTATACATATATATACATATAAATAATGAAACCATACTTTACTATTAGCTACTCTACTTAGAGAAAATGATATGTTGGTAATTCTCCTTTTATAAATTGAACAATGAGGGAATTTAAATAGTTGTTCTCCATTGAACTAATTGTATAATATATTGTAAAGCATATAGCCCATATCTTTATCTTCATTAAATAAATAAATAAATATCTGTACATTTACAACATTGACTTGATATTCTTGGATGTGATTGTCACCCGAGATGTTTGCTCTTATGGGAAAGACCTCGCTTGATAAACCTATTAGGGGTTACATCCGATAAAAGGCAGAGGAGGATGGAAATACACTTCCAGTCATTGTCAGTTATTTTCTCTTTGTGTTGAAGAGAAAAACACATTACTCCATTGTGTTGTGTTATTGTGTTTTTGTGTGTCCTCAGTGACATTCACCTATAGACGTATAGCTGTGTCGATATAGTTTTGGTGTAGGAACCCTGAGTGGTTGCAGTGTTCAGGAACAAGCGATCCCTGACAACCTTCCTGCCTCACAGGGCCAATGTCCTCACGCCCTGCAGGCCTGAGTTGACAAGATATTCATCTATTACTCGTGTTCAGCAAAATTGTCTTTGACTTGAAAATGTAAAGTAAGTATTGACTGGACAAATCCCCTGATGTGAAAATCATTTCAAGCCACAATGCGAGGGGAAATATTGCTGTGTGCATATATTGCATGAGTCAGCCTTCACGGTCCCTAATTACTGGGAAATCCTCCATGAGTATCAACAATATATCGCCAATATCTATCACAATCAACACACTGGTTGTGATGTACCCAAAAAAGCCACAATGATTGGTCGGTTTGAGTGACCTGCAGGAAGTTCACTCGCTTGCTTTGGCCTCCCTTGTCAGTTATCCTGCATAATCATGGAGGATTCATGATAGATGATGGGAGATTAGCTGTCAGAAGGTGAAAACTGACTTTTCTGAATCTTTCAATTAAAGTCCAGCTACTGACATGAGCTGTATCAGACATCCCTGTCATTTGAATTTAGTTGAGGCTCCAGTAAACAGTAATGAACCATCTCAGCCCAGTGGATGTGAGAACGGGCATCAGGTAACACCAGCATGCAAATTGAGTCCATTTGAATGTCCATTATACAAGATTGCTTGTGATCTCTGTTAAAGGAAATGCCACATCCTTTGAATAGATCCAAATTACAGGGTACAATATAATACAGGGCAGACAGTGATTTGTTTTCTCTGAAGCTATAGCACGGAAGGGGGGGGGTCAGTAGGGTTGTCAATATCCACGGGGAAGAATGTATATTTGTGAAATGTCATAGTACTGCACTTTAAAACTGCTGATTTTAAGATATGGTAAATTATAACGTCCACCAAGGAGATTATGTTTTGGTGTTTTGTTCTGTTTGTTAGTAGGACATTTCCGAGACCTGATAAAAAATCTAGTACATAGATAATGTATTGAAAAACGAATCAATCAAAGGAGGCCAGCATCCATTCAAATGAAGGTGATCAATTTCTTTCAGTTGTAAACAAACATTACAATCCAATGTGTGGGCGGATCAATCAACAGATGGACCGAGCCAAAAAAGCCTCCCCTGGACTGATGCCATCTTATAACACGGGTGCACACACACACACACACACAGGGAAACAAGGTAAAGTGATTAGAACTGTATCTAAGTCTGTGTAGATTTTTAAAAAGCCAAACACAAATGTTTCTTTGACAGTTGAGTTACATATAGATGGAAGAAAGCAAATATTGATTTGAATAGTTTCCTTTATCGCTCTCACTGCTTTGATCTCGTAATATTGAATATCTGACATAAAATACACGATTGGTAAACATCAATGTGACAAGATGGCTTGAAGCCGAACAGTAAATAATCATTAAGTCAACCACAGGTGAACCATCATTTCATTAAACCTTCATTGTTGTTCCAAATTCCTAAACTTTCATCAGCAGCAACCTCGAAAGCCACAGATGAGAATTCCATTCTTCAAAGAGAGAAAGGGCTTCTGTATTGAATTGGTCATCCATTGTGTTCACCAATAAATAAAATGACGCAAGTGTTTGCAATGTGTATTTTATTATGCCTTTTGATCTGGTGCAGAATTAAATTGCTCAGACTCTTGCACGGTTTGATCAATACGGTGGCCCTGAGAGCTGAACGCACAGCAACTTAAGAAAACACACGTTAATAGACAAAACACAAGCAAATTCAGAAAACATCTTCATCAATCTGATAACACGTGCGCCCACAGTCTAAAAGGAAAAACACTCACATCAAGATAGGCAAAGAAACAACACAACCAAATAAAGAAAGAAGATTTGTGTAACTCACAACACAACCAAACAGACCAATAGGCTGATGACACAGGGAATATTTTCAGGGTACAGAAAAAATGGATGAACATTGCTTTGTGGGCTAGATGTAATGTTGTTGTGTTTATTATTAATAACACTGGAAACAAATACCCAGAAAAAAGAGTGTTTTACATCATTTTTTTAAAGATGTTTGATGTAAACTGTTCAGATGTGTCTGCCTAAATTTAAAATATGGATAACCAACGACACAACAAATATAATACATTGAATATTGATATGTTTTATCTTTTTAATGCACAAAAAAGAACAGAAATTGCAAAAAATAACAATGCAATTCCTCATAATCTTATCTAAAACAAGCTGTATTATTATGCATAAATACCAAGTTTAGTATTCTGTATGAATCGTAGAAATCCCTAGTTACATAAAAGCAATAGTTTTGTATTGAGTGTGATAACAAAGTATTTCGTTTGTTACTTCCGTTAAGTCCATGGACTAATGTACTTTGAGTTAACATTGCCCATGAGTTATGCTGTACAAATTGCATTAGGTTGACAGCCATTAGATTGATGCACGCTTGACTCTCTGAAGAGTTTCTATCAGAGGACATAAGTTAAACTGGCGACAAAGGCAGAGATAAATGTCTCGGTTTGAAATTACCATTCCAAGGTCAAAGCAGTGGGACACTTCAATTAGGGTCCTTTCAGAGAGAGGAAATTTAAGTGGAAGAGGGAGAAGTACTTAACATAAAAATGATAGTTTAATGAAACTGTCATCCCCTGATTGAAATTTAAAATGGAGGAAGGGAACCCAAAATCACATTTTAGGGACTGAATTAAAATTTTTATGATACTGTGATCTGAAAACCAAGCAAAGTTCAGACAGAATGAAATGAAATAAAAATGAAAATCTGAATGAAAAGCACATACATGTTGCACATACATGGTGCCGTGTACACATGTGTCATCATGTGCATTACAGGGGGAGTAAGTCATTCTGGAGGGAAAACTATTGATATTTGAACTCAACAGCAAAACAAATACACCAGTGCTCCGTCAGAGGCTCCGCCCTCCAAATCAATGGACGAGTATTGCCTGGCAACGACAATAACATGCGCTAGCTGATTGAAAGGAAAAGATATCCTTTGTTACCTTGATAACAAGGAAAGCAACATGACCTTTACATTCATTTAGAATCATGCATCAATCTAAATAAGATCCATAGTGCTAGCATGCTTTTTTTTTGGTTTTTAGGTCTTTGTGGCGATAAAAGCCTACGAATGTAATCCATGGTATTTGTACAGGCAATGATAAGGAGCAAACAATGAGACATTGGGTAATGTAACTTACTAAGCATTGCAAGGTTCTGTTCTGGTCGGTCGAGGGAGAGAAATAGTCTGAGATGACTTATGTATAGTGACTGTTGAGTTGTGGAACATGCACGGTCTCACCCTGAATGACAGACACACAGAGAGCGCCGGTCAAATTGACCATAATTTGTCCCGGTGCTCCCGATGTCCAATGAGTGATGTGAGCACATTGGACACAACGCCACTGGTCTTTGCTGTTAAAACGAAACAAAACTGTCATCACGAAGGGATCGTTATTTATTTCCATTCAATAATGTGATCAATCGCAATAATCAGTCAAAATCAGCAGGGGGGAGTTTTTTTTTTGGAAACAGCTTTTTCACGGCTTACATCTCTCTTTCATTGACTGTCTCTGCACTTCCCTGTTGTTTCCCCTTCTGGCTGAGGGGAACGACGATGTGGGTGGGACGGGATTAGGGCCGATTTACAACCATGAAAGCAAGCGGGCTAAGAAACAAAACTAAGTGACGTGTTCTGCCTGTCTACTGATCCCTTACGGTCTGAGCTGCACTGTCCCATCACAGTGTGGCAGCGACAAATAGTGCTTCACTCCGTGTGCTTCAAGCAACGCTGCGTGGAGTGATAGACGTCTGTTGCTTTCCAAAAATAAATACGATAAAATTCAAAATAAAATCCAAAGAAGGGATTTTGAGTAACTTAAATAAGAAATAAAAGAATGAGAGAGTAAATAACAGGAAAAATTACCAAGAGAAATGTTCATTGCAGCTTATGTGCCGGATCCAATCCAATAGGTGCCTGTTTCGATCCAGCGTAAATGAAGCCCTGGTTGTGGATTGTCAAACTGTCATTACACCCACTGTTGCAAAGCTGACATGCAAAGAGAAAGATGCGGTTTCCCATATCCAACATATCAACCAGCAGAAAGCAAGACTCGACAAACACACCAACAGAACATCAGGGGCTAACTAGAAAGTCGGCTGAATGTCCATAGGCCTCTTATTTAAAGTTACCAGATATAGAAATGTGAAATACGTTCCTGATTGTGGACTAACCAAGTCGGGATAAGCTGCTGTGCTGTTGGACAATTGCGGATGTAAATGTGTCCCTCGGCCTTTGCACGATCACAACACTTTCTTTGACCTTCTCCCCTTTGGACTGTTTCTTATCCAAAGGCGATTGCGTTGCGGAGTTCAGAAAGTTGGCATGTGCCAGGTTTACCGTCGCTTGCTCCCACTGCCCCTTTTTCTCCCATCTCCCTTTTTCCTCTGTTCTTTGTCCTATGCACAAAGCACAAACACCCGCTGTTGCTGTTGGCTGGAATAGTGTTGTGTGCATCTTTTGTGTAGCTCATTCCGAACCACTTTGTCTGTTTCTCATTTACACAGCCAGGACTTTGTGTAGGAACGCTGGACAATGGGTTATAATCACTGACGGTACCTTTTCAAGTGTCGGTGCATTTAGTTGTGTTTTAGTGGTTAAATTCCTGAAAAAATATTCAATAAATGCCGATGGCCCTCTAGTTAGAAAAGATCCTCTCTGTGTTTGGCCTTTGTTGGAGTGTGCTTTGTATGTACGTGGGAGTTTTAGATTCATTATTATTCCTCCTGTCACTTCTGCAAACACAACTGACATCTTTGATTTGTTGATGTTATCACAGCACATTCTGGTCAGTTTCACCCCTGCAGTGCTTTGATATGAGCGAAATGCAACCAATCAGCGACAAAACGGGGAAGAAGACCAATCACAACACAGATGCCTTGTTAAATATATTTACAGGGATGAAGTCGCCACACTGACAAACAAGGGAAGCAACTCCCCCAGTTTGTCTTCGGCCCATTAGCAACATTCCCCAGTTCTGATAAACAGTGTTGCGGCTGTGTGGAGGTGGGATTTCACCAACTTACTTACATTTTCACCAGACACAGTTTCTAATGTATAATACAATAAACTATAATCTGCAACTCGTGTGTGTCCACAATGTTTCTGTTACACAATGTGTAATCTTGCAAGAACTGTGGCATTTCCACAAATACCCTGCGACCCACTTTCAGTTACTGAAAACTACAATATTGGCAGTTTTCCTGAAGTTCACTGAATTAAATCTAGATTTGCATGATTTGCAACACGTTTTCACCGAAAAAAACAATCTTAGCATTTAGCGGATTGTTCATCTTGATCCCAAGCACAGATATAAACATTATTGAAAAACCAATCTCCCCATTTACAGCTTTAAATTGAAAAATTGGACCTGTTACATTTACACCTCAGCTGTTGCTAATGGAAGGAGGCAGAAACGTACAGCGAGCCAACTATGTGTGATTTTTAAGAGATCTCATTCTGTCTGTATAATATATATCACTGTTTGCTGTAGTTGTTTAGAAGGAATACTGTTCATCTGACTCTGCACTCAAACGCAGTGCTTGATGTAAATATGTCGTTTGAACGATGGCTTTCATTGAATTGGTCACTGTGCGCAGTTCTACTGGTGAATTTTCTAATCTTAAAAAGGAAAAGTTCCGAGAAAAATCACTTCTGGAGTTTCAGGGGTAAACAGCGTTGCAGCCAAATCCAATACAATTGAAGTAAATGGTGACCGATTCTTCAAACGTTAAAAAAAACATGTATTTCCATCGGCATAGTGGTGAGTAGACAATTTTTCTGTGAACTACTCTCCTAACACATCTCTTACACATCAACATTCTGGTCTAGGTTCTAGGACGGTGTAAGTGCCAAAGGAAAAACTATTATTATTACGTGTAATCTTTTTTATCCATAAGCCACTTGCAGCCTATGCCTGCTTATGTAAAGTGTTTTTACATGTCAGAGGTGGAGGGTTTGCATTAGAGCTCTGTTTATTTGTAATGTACAGTGTGAAGCATGGTGGGTTGCACGTTGCCTCACCAGCTGCACGGCTAGGCAAATGATTTAAAGACTGCATGCTCTGCAGCTGCTACTTGCAAGATTATCCGTATCTATAGGTAGTAAGGACATTAGTGCAGTGATGGTATCAGTGACTCCAGTATACAGTTGTTAGATGTAGTTTCTACATGACGGCACACAGTCTATGTTATGGAGTTAGGGGGTGAAAATAAATGGCCTCAGTATTTTTATCTGGCTGAATGCATTGCCGGAGTTTGTTAAACAGGATACATCAAACCATCTCTACCATGTGCACATTGGAAATAACCTCTGAGCATCACTGGATATGTACAGAGGAAGAACTCCCACAACAGCTGTTGGAGGAGATGAAAAACAAAGAAAGTAATAAAAGACCTTTTCAATTTTGTACTTAAAATATACGGGTCAGTAAAAATGATCACAGTAATTCTGTAGTTTCACACGTTTGTTTGATATGAAAATGTATCTTAATTATCTGTACCAAGAAACATTAAGTACATGTGAAACACTTCTACCCTCGTCTTTACCTGTGTTTCCTCACCTTGGCTCATGCTTTTGGACTTTGAATACACTGCTAGGACAGCTACCAGGACTGAGCCTTAAATTACAGCACACGAAGGCAACAACCCTGGTGAAAACTTACAAATTAGTGTTGCCAGCATGAATTAAGTATTGAGGGCAAACGAAAATAAAGTAAGTTGAAGCCAATACTTTGCTAAGTTTACAAAGCCATTAAATCTCCTTTGTTCACTTTAATTAAAAAATCGTAGTGAGCTGAGCAATTTCAAGTTTTTTCCATTTTTGGCAGCGCGTTGCATACGTCAGCACAACAACCGCTGGAAAACTATTTCCGAGCGAATGGTGCCGAGCTCTGAGGTGTAAGATCAGAGTGGATGTGATGAACAGTGTAAAAGCTCACACACCAGGTGAGGCGCACGATGAAGGTCTGTGCAACAGATGTGATGACATTATGTCGAGAGCCCGGGTGAGAATCACAACGAGAGTCGGGGTGATGATCCGTGCCGGCGTCGGGGGGTGAGAGCCTGTGATAGGTCCCTTCACTCTGCTGTGTGGCCCAGATAAATATCTGACAGGTCCATCAAGAGTGATGTAATGCTTTCCATATCCCCCATAATGTTTCCAAGAAGCAATGATGGAGCGCTGGGTGGTGAAATGACCCATTTGCCACGTGCATCCACACTGACGGACACACAACCACATTCTGACTCTGAATACACTGTGGGCCTCTTTGGTGATTTATGTAACATTTATGAATCATACACAAAAGAGTTAATTATTTAAACTGTAAATTAAAAAATGGTGCCATCAATCACACTTATTAAAAAAAGGGATGTCATTTTAATCAAAGTAAATAGGCAAAATACTTTAAATAAGGTTTATCCATAATATCAAGTAGAGCAGTAATATGGGCTTTTTTTTCTTTTTTTTAGATGTATGCATTTATACACTGTAACGTACACACAGCACTTACTCTACAGCACAAACTTTTCTTAGCTGTTTTAAAAAATCTAATGTCCTCAGTCTTCAAACAATACATTCTCAGACTTAGCAGCAGGTTGTATAATAATAATCATATTAAAATTATACTATTGGCCTTTTTTTCCACGAGACATTTTGACATAACATTGGAGGAAAAGCACAGTGAGTCATGACAGTGTCGGTGAGCCACCATGCACGGTACTGGGTTTCCACACTGAAGCAGCCAAAGCAAGTTTAGTCATCACAAATTTGATCATTTACAAACCCCTGCTTCTCCTATTGTGAAATGTAAAAAAAAAAACATCTGTGAAAAACACCTATTCCACTAACCTGCAATTGATTCTCTCCATTACAGCGGCAACAATGTTTTGGTATTGCTTGTTATTACAGTCTTGATCAATCAAATTTCAAACAGTTAATAATCACTCGTGAATTAATCAATACCCTTAATGTAATGCCTGACAAAGAGGAACGCTGATTAAAATATTAGGTCAATAAAAAATAGCTAAATAATCAGTTTTTAATCCCAGGTCATAAAAGCTGTTCTGAAAACACTCTTTTTTTTTTTAGATTCTTCATGGAAACCTGAAGGGCTTTTTCATTTGCTTCTGTCACCCTCTAAAAATGAGATGTCTCTTTTGGCCCCAGGACAGTGGTAATTGCAAAAAATTCCATTTGTATACCCAGGGCTTGCTCCAAAGCTGCCACACTGGAGCTTCAGAAAAACAAATATCCTCTGGAGTCGTGCTAACCAGCCACCGGCCTCTGATGAGAGGTGGAAAGGTCTCTTTCATCTGTGCCACCGGTGGAAAAATTAGTCCATGGGAGGATTATTAATTTCCATCCTACATCCAGTGCCCTTGTTTATTCGAGAAAGACAAAGACCGCCTGCGTACACGCCGTCTCCGGCTCCTCGTCCTTGTGTTGTGCCCCCCCCGCCCCCACCCGTTTCACTCTGCCCTCTCCAATATCACCCACCCCTCACTCTCCAGGCCGCCATCCAATCCCCATTACTGAGATGTTGCGGTGTCTGTGACACCATCAGCCGCGTGCGAAGGGTCATTAGCACAGCCGCCATTAAATAATGAAATCAATCCCAAAAACAGCTGGCTCCTGGGGAGGGAGGGGGATCTGGGAATATACCGGGAGGTTCAAGCAGAAAATATTGATGGCAACGCTTCTGTGATGCGAGCACGTGTGTGTGTGTGTGTGGCTGGTTGATGGTGAAAGGCCTCATATCACGAGCTTTAGATTGTTCTCGATCTTCGCCACAGTAATTATGATGTAAGTGGAACAACAGCGTGAGGTGTGTGTGTGGTAATTAACCCCAGGCAGCTGAGAAATGAGTCTAATGAGGAGAGCGGGACGCGGAATCTGTTCAATCAATCCTTTCTCTCTCCGTCTGTCCTCTGGAGCATTTAAATGTATCAGTGACCTTGTAATGGTTAACTGCGACACACATTTGAACCCATTTAGCACATCATCATCCCTCCATTTATTTTTGCCTCCACTTTTTGCCAGTTTTAAAGGCGACTCAAGGAGTCTTGTTTGACTTTGTGCGTTTAGGTTTTTACTCTTGTTTTGTCCCGCAGTGTATGAAGAGTTCATCAATGCGGTCCGTCACTGGAGCTCCTCTTTATGTCAAATTAGTACAACAAACTAATGAAGCCTTGAAAATGTTATCAGATGATTAACATGAAAATGGAATATTAATTTAAGAACCAAATTTCAAAAAAGACGAGGGTAATAGAGTGAATCATACATTAGGGCCCATTGAATGGATGTCATTAGACCAATAGTCTTACTATCTCAACTACACAGTAATAACAATTTGGTCACTTTTATCACTGACAATCTTCAATACAATTAACAAAAGTTATATTAATTAAAGGGCGATTTGACCACGTGTCTATTTAGCCTTTTTTTGTGGCTGCAGAGAGAAGTTAATTTTTTATTTTTTATTATATTGAGAGAATTTTCAGGCAACCAATCAGATGTGGCCTGGAATCATCACCCTTATGACCAAGAAAATAGAGACGCTGGCCCTGTGTATTGATCCCAAAACCTAAGCTGTCAGACAGGAACTAGTTTTTGGAATGTTGTGTTTGTATCACTGTGTGTATTGTTAGCCTGTTGTCCGCGGTGTAGTCAAGCAACACAACGTAACTCCTTCAGTGTTGGTGTTCATGATGAAAAAACAATGACAAAGTCAAACAAGTAGTTATAAAAAACAAATTGTTGCTAGTTTACAACACTGGTGATATGTTGTCATAAAAGCAATTAACCACAGGAACCAGGTTTTTTTGCTACGAAAAAAATGACCCCCTGGTGGGTGAACAGCTTCATGCTACCACTGTTCTGCCAGAGATAAACCCAACATGCTCACAGGCCCCTTTACAATTAAATGTGGCTTGTACATAAAAATAGGATGGAAATGTGTTCAAGTTTGCTAGATTTGACATGTAAAAGTTTTCAAATTCAAAAATCAAATCAAAACAGCATCACTCAGACCATGTGTTTAGCCTAAATGCCCGCTACCGGAACTAGCGATGCTACCGCGCACCATTGGGCTCCAGAGGAGGATATCAGAGGACATTCAGGCTTAAAACACAGAGTAAATGACACCGTTTCGAGTCAAATTTGAATATCTGGGTTTACGGACACTTGGATGACACCAAGAAGAAATGGTTGCCAGTTACTTCAATTGTATTGGATTTGGCTGCAACGCTGTTTACCCCTGAATCTCCAAAAGTATTCTGTGGACTCAAACACTTTCACCCAGCCCTCCATCGGCATAGTGGTGAGTAGATAATGAGTGAACTTTCATTTTTCGGTGAACTATCCCTTCAAACCACTCAATAATACATATTTTGTAGAAAACTGACACACCGTCATTATTTATGAGACATTACTCTGATAGACAATTTATAAATGAGAGAACATTTCAGTCTGTATCCTGTTTGCTTCAAATGCTAAACTTTCCCCAATTTTGCAGCCTATTACCAAAGTGACAAAATATAATTTCTGCACCAGAACAATATGAGACATGGCTCGGTTGATTAGCTTTTACAGTGGGAGCGTAATTTAATATTCCCCACTGTGTTATTAGATGTTTAAGAAGATTGTGTTAATGGAGTTCTGAAAGGGCTTTTTGCATTCGAACAAATTGTTTTGTGTTTCATTTTCCTGCTTTTTTTTCCTGTTTTGTAAAATAACTCAGAGGCATGATTAAGCAAAGTGATGAATATTGATAACAGCTATTTTCCTCTGTCAGGAGGGGAACAGGTGTTGGGGAGGTTTCATTTTTGAGTCCAGTAAATGCACTGGGAGAGTTGTGGATTTCTTTGCCTTGTGATTTATTCCAGAATTGGAGAGTTTGGGGGCTAGACTGGGGTTTGGCTGTGTTTCATACGGAGCAGAGGTCACGGGGGCGAGTCTTATGATCCAACGCCCCGTGGAGGTGATGGCACACTCATCAGTTCGGAAACATAATCTGTCACAAACGGGGGTGTGTTCCACAGCCAAACTCATGACTAAAGGCGCTATTAGTGATGCCAATCAAAGCAGCACTCACTCGTAGAATCAGGCCAACCTGCCAAATTGCACGGCTCATTCACACAGACAGAACACTTCAATATTATTGCACATTCTGACTGGAAGCCTGTTATTTCCAGTCAGGGTAATGCTGTGAGACATACTGAGATTTAACAGATTGACTTGATGTGAAACATTGGATCAGAACTAGAGCAGTTCCTTCGTGTCAGGGCGGTTCGGCTGTGGCTCGGTACGACAGCACATTAGAAGTGAAACAATGTCTATCAGGTTAAAATGACAATTTCCTGAGGAACTTCAATGATTTCCAGATCCAAATGCAGACATACACAAACCTACAAAGACAGATAAATGTACATTAATACCAACAGAGAATGTCCAAACTTACTGGCAGGCTACAGCAACGGAGAAAACTCACAAAGAGGAACGAGAACAAAAGCAGAAACCCTAAATAAAACATTTCAAGCTGGTTGCAAAACAAAACTTTTGGGAACAAACAACACAAATAGACAATTGGACAAAGAGCGAGCGCAGCACAACCTCCTCTCCAGACCGCGGCACAGTTTCCCTGCACAAAACATAGTCACACCTCCTAATGCTGGGGTCAGACTGAACAAACCTTCCATCTGAAGAGCGGTGAATGACACTGGCTGTCTTCTTTCCTTTGTGTCACGGTCCTCTGCTGAAACACCAAAAAACATCAATCCTCTTTTTTGCTTTTCCATGTTGACGTCTGTAAATGTAAACAGGCTCTTATTTGTCAATGTCACGGTGGTGGTGAGACATGCGGTAGAAAGGTCCATTATGACGCACAACACATGATCGATTGCTGTGCCCGGTGCACGTTAATCGTTTCTGAACCCACCCAAAGACCTTTGTCTTGTGGGTCTGGCTACAATCAGGCTGATTATCCTGTTTTCCTATCCTGATGTTTTTAATTGGGCCCGTTTAACCATGAATTACTCATAGGAAGCAACAGCCAAATACACATTGTTAAAGATATCTCTATAAAAGATTCAACTGGCACTTGAACAAGATTCTTATTTGGATTCACACCTATAGATGTCAGTCCCTAAAATTTTTTTAAACACAACATCTCGTAGTGACTATGTTTACCAAAAGGTCCGATATTTACCCGGTTAAAAGAATTGTGTAAATAAGACACTGTAACCCGAATACAGTCATTGTCAGAATAAGCAATAATCTGATTATGTCTGTGTAGTAGTCGCATTATGTAGACATGCGTCTTAATCGCATTGTAACAACCTATTGAAGATTTTGCAACTGCTTGACATCATGATCAGAAAATGCCATTTAACATATCAATAGTAAAATAAAGGGAATATTCCATAACAACGCATGTAAACGTCATAATATAAATAATGTGCATTAATTTCCAAACAAATTTCCAGACAGACGTTTCAGTTCGGTGTGTAAAGAACGATGATAACCAGTGATACACAAATACTTAATTGTCCGTTGAAAAATATCTTTGTGTCTTTCAATTGATCAAACTCACATTTTACCACAAAGGACAAACAAGCTGCAGTTTGTGGTCTCCGGCTCATGTGTCCTTGTTTCTGTTCAATATGGCAAAGAGTGTTTCAGTCACCTCTGCCCAAAAGGTCTGAGCTGCCGGGTGAAGCAACGCCGCCGACTTCTCCACAGCCACGCCTGCATTGATCTGAGGGGTTCAGATCCATTCTTGAGGGGGCAATTCATTCCTTGTGTAGAATTTCGAAAAATGTGCGACTCGGAATCGAACCGAGTCAGATATTATTGATATCCCTGTCTGCAAGCGTTACTGATAATCTGTCCCTCTCCTTCCCACCAGAGTTGAGTTTGTACATTGTAATTATTGTGGATGCAGTTTATATTGTCCAGAAAGATGCTTAATCTTAAATTGACAACTCCCGCTGTATTATTTTGGGATATAAAAACTATGACATAGACAATGGGAATAAAGCTGTGTACTGTGCAGGTTCAGCTTCTTTTTGATTTCCAGCAGAACACGCTGTGTTTTAGAGTTTGTGAAATATCTGGGGTTGTGAATCAGTCACAGGGTTCTCTACTCGGCACTGTACCAAGAAAATTCCAGTCGAATCATCGCTCAGTTTTTACAAATATATTTATCTATTTCTTTCTTAAACCACAATCATTTGATACTTTTTTCTCCACTAACCTCAATTTCAACTTGTTCCTGTTTCCCTTACACTCAGTGTGTCCTGATGTCCCGGGCTCTGATACCTGTTGGCAGAAATCATTTTTTAACAATCAATTCGAGGACATATTTCATTCCACAAAAATGAAAAAACAAAAAAAATATGTCAAACCAGAATACATTAACAAATGTTTCAGAGCCTCAATTCTACTTCTCAGTTGTTCTTTTGTCTGCCTCTCATTTAGAGTCTGTGTCCGTTTCCTCTACATCTGTTTCTTCCTCAGTGTGTGAGCCAGTTCTCATTGTCACAACCAGACCTGGAACCTGCATGCTGGTCTGAGCCTGTTGTTTCTCAGCCCATGTCTGTGCCTCAGCGGTTACCCGTCTCGCTGTCAGACCAAACTTCTGTCTGTTCCTTTGCTGGATTTTCGTTAGCCTCTGCTTAAACCTGCTCCCCTCAGATCATCAGCTCCTGTCAGTTTATCTTCATCCTCAGCCTGAGCACCCTGTACGGCAGGGCCGGCCCTGGCAATGTTGGAGCCCTAGGCAAGATTTCAGACACACACACACACACACACACACACACACAAAAACACAAATTCCTTCCTTTTCTCTGCGCCGGTTCGGGGGTAAATGATGCTGGTCTTCACAGGTGACTGACCTACGCAAGCCTATAGCCGCCACCCCCTATGCCAGGAGCCGCCCCTGTGTCATGTGTCTCTACTTTACTTGAGTAGAACAAGTAGAAAGACTGGATTTAACAACTGTGTTGTGTATTTAAAACTTCAGCTTCGTCACACATTTGATATGATTTTTATTTGTTGAAGAAATACAAAATTATATACGTATATATCAGCATCAATACAGTTTATAAAACATCAGAGAACCTTATTTCTGCATTGATTTAGAAAACAACAGCAACATTAGTTCTTTCAAACACATTCATGTCAGTGTCATTACAGATCTCTGTCTTTACAAAGTGAGAACTAAATATGTGTGATAAAGGAAGGTCAGTGTTTGATTGACAGCTGATCTCTGTGCGGAGCAGAAACGTCACCACGACGAACTTTGATCAACAAACATGGAGACAAAAGAAGTTCAAGATTTAAACACAGAATCTAAATCACTGCTTTTAATGACTCGAGTCTATTTGAGTTTACAGAACTCAGCTGTGGCTCCATAACAATAAACCCTAACTCCAGCATAGAGAGGCTGAGTGAATGTGGTCTGGACTCTGTGGAGGAGAGTCATGGTGTCAGAGACTCTGTAGAAGGACAGAACACCTGCACTGTGATCCAGGTACACTCCTACTCTGGAGGACAGAGGACCTGACACTGGAGTCCTGATGCTGTTGTAATAAAAGAAATAACTGTTTCCATGACAATATAATGACCAAGATTTATCATTTAATCCAAATTCACATTCATGCGAGTCTCCTGCTCCCCTGATATTCTTGTATGTGACTGCTACACCAACTCCTCCTTTCACCCCCACCTCCACCTCCACCTCCCAGTAACAACGTCCAGTCAGACTCTTTCTACTCAGGACCTGAGGCCAATCAGTGAATCTGTCTGGGTGATTAGAATAAGACTGTTTTTTACTCATATGTGTTACTTTTCTGTTTCTCTCAGATAATAACAGATGTTTGTTTACTGTGTCTGGATCCAGCGTGATTTCCTGTGAATATTTTAAGAAGTCAGCTCTGGTCTCTGGCTCTGGTTGTGGCAGTAAAACATCCACTTGAGACACAATCTGTAAAATCTCTGTCTCTGTCTCACTCAGAATGTCCTCTAGTCGACCTCTGACCTGTGACACAGCTGCTGTCACGTCCTCAAAGTACCTCAGAGGACGGATCCTGATGCTGGACGAGTGTGTAGATTCACTGAGTGGTGACAGTGAGGGGTAGTTGTGTAGAAACTGGTTGTGATCCTCTGTGTCTGAGAGCTGCTTCAGTTCATCATCTTTCCTCTTCAGCTCAGTGATCTCCTGCTCCAGTCTCTCCTGAAGCTCTCTGACTCGACTCACTTCAGTTTGCTGCTGGGATCTGATCTGCTTCTTCACATCAGAGCTTCTTTCCTCCAGCAGACGGCTCAGCTCAGTGAAGATCTTCTCACTGTCCTTCACTGCTTTATCAGCAGAGCCATTAACGGCCTCCTCCTCCTGTGGAAGCAGCTTCACATATTTCTCTCTGTCCTGGAGTCTCTGCTGGATTGTTTGTCTCCTCAGCCCGAGCTCGCTCTGCCTCTCAGTCCTTTCTGCTGCAGCTGTAACTGTGTCGTGGTCTTTATGTTCATCCACAGAGCAGAGATAACAGATACACTGCTGATCAGTGCGGCAGAACATCTTCATCACCTCATCGTGACGAGAGCAGATGTTCTCCTGGAGCTTCTCCGAGGGCTCCACCAGCTTGTGCTTCTTAAATGGAGCTGACTGAAGATGAGGCTGGAAGTGCTTTTCACAATAAGAGGCCAAACAAACCAAACAGGACTTGAGAGCTTTCAGTTTTCTCCCAGTGCAGACATCACAGGCCACATCTTCAGGTCCAGCATAGCAGTGATCAGCAGGAGCAGCTTGGAGTCCAGTCTTCTTCAGCTCCTCCACTAAATCAGCTAACATGGTGTTTTTTCTCCAGGACAGGCCTCGGTGTGAAGGTCTGTCTACACTGAGGGCAGCTGTAGCTTCCTCTCTCATCCCCATTGTCCCAGTGGGTGTTAATACAGCTCATACAGTAGCTGTGTCCACAGCCAGTAGTCACCGGATCCTTCAGTAGATCCCGACAGATCGAACAGCAGAATCTTTCTCTGTCCAGTTGATTGTCTTGCTGCGCCATTTCAGCTGGTGCCAGTGACCGTAGAATAGTTTCACTTCCTCTGAACAGAAACAGATCTCTGCTGCTCCCTCTCTCCTTCACTCCCTGCAGTGACTCATCTCCCACAGGTCACTGCTTGTTGTTCACTGGTCCTTACACTTACACACCTGTGAAGGGAGGAGACCCAGAAATATCCTGACTGGGAGGAGCTGGTTGTGTTTGAGGAAGAAATTGTTGGTTTTTCAGGATTTACTGCATTTCACTACGATGAGCTGTTTGTGAGTTTTTATCTGTGTTATCACATTTCAAAGTGAGTAGTTGCACTGGGAACTGTCACATTCAGCTCACAACAGCACAGGTTGTAAGATTCAAATTCTTCAAAGTTTCCAGAAAAGTTAACGAATCTTTTCAATGGAATAAAAACCAACTTACAAAGTACTTCACAAATGAAAAACACAAGTAAAATACATTAAAACACACGTATGAAAGAGTCAAAGTATAAAAACACTACAGGGGACAGAAATGTAATCATGACCACAACTGACAAATGTGTGGAATTAAAGATGGGGAAATTTCATCACGTGGGGGCAAAAATCGGGGAAATTGAAACTCCAGGAGAACAGCGGGGAAATCGAAAGTATGGGATGCATATTTAATCATTTATATAAAATATAATATATCACTTATATCGTTTAAAATCGATTTTCTGTGTGTTGTCTGGCCCGATACATTGCATGTATCACATCATGATAAATCAGCCTCTTGTGGCGCCCTCTCGGCAACCGCCTATGTCGCCTATGCCAGGAGCCGCCCCTGCTGTACGGTATTCCCTCCTCCAAGAGCTGGTCCACCAGCATCCAGCCCCTCAGAGTCTAATAGTCCTGTTCTCAGCCTGCCCATTGATTTTGGGTTGGCTGTGAGATTGGATTCATTGACTTTTGTGGTCCTGTCTGTTTTCCCCAAGCCATCATCCTAAGTGTCTCTGCCTGTCTCTCCAGCATCTGGGCCACGCTCCTCTGTCCCCTGGCTGCCTTACCAACCTGTCCCATCACTGTTCCCTCTGCCTGAGTAGTTCTGCCCTTCCAATTGCCGGTGCCCAGGCAAACCGCTCGAGCAGCCCAGTCTGTTGCTCCAGTCCAATGATCATCCTCCTGGCTACTGTCCCTGCTGCCTGTTACCACATCTGGCAATGGTTGTGGTTGTCAACCGGGGATCTGCCTCTCTCCAACCCTAATCTCCAGCCCACACAGCACTGATTGGGTGGGTTTCTCCTGACCGAACAGAAAGGATTTCAACATGTAACTGATATTATGGTTATACTGGGATCAATTCCTGCTTCTCCATTATGACTGAAATCAGTTTAAGTGTAATTTAACGGCCTATTTGAGAAATTTCCAGTATCCAGTGCAATTTATTTGTAATTCTTTTGAGATACTTCACTTAAATCATTGTTGTGGTCGGACCTTTCTTTTAAAAACATCTTTACTTTAATTATTGTTAGATACATGTCAGTAAATGATCAACAACCACAAGCCTGTATTTGCTAAGACACTGAACAAATGTCCTAAACCTTTGTAATGCTTGTTTGAATTATAGAGAACCCAATGCTTTTGTGTATCTTAAATGGATTGGATATAACTTTGTTTGATCATTTTTGCATCTTGCAAAGTTTTGTCATGACTTTTAAACCTAACACGAGCTTGAGGATTTCTGGTTTTTGGCCCTCTGAGGCAAAATGCAAACACAGTTACATTTGAAGTTGATATGATGAACTTCTATGGAAATACTTTCCTATTTAGATGTTTAGAGGATGTGGAGTAACATTATCATTTGTTTGCATTTGTACTTTGTACCCCTGAGGGAATATTTGACTGTTTAGTTGAGAATTTCTCCAATTTGTTCACCAACTTGTTGCCTTCTTTGTTTTTCTCCTATTTGCTGAGGAGCATGTAGCATTTGTCACTATGAAAGACCCTTTTACGTACATGTGATCATGTGATCAGAAGAATGTTGGTAATAACTCTTTAAAGTGATATTGTGTAAATCCTTGAGCCGTCCTCTTTTCTGCTGAGTGAAGGTACAGAGGGAAAGTGGAGCACAGAATGTCTTCAAGAATGTATAAATGCAAATTGGGTTTTCCCCCAAATGAAAACAGGAAAAACAAACATCTTAATATCACGAGCGTTTACAACAGGTCTTTCATCTATTAATTACCCAAGGAGGTGGGCTTAGCATTGGTAAATGACACCACCGGTTCCCCCCTAAGGGTGGAGCTGACAGATGAAGGAGCGATTAAGACGGAAAAATCTTGATGTCGCCATTCTCTGGCGCTGAGGCTCATTGCCGGTGACAGGCAGGGTTGTTCCACACTCACACAACCTGAAACAGTTGCCACAGGCGATACACCCCTCATCAGTCTTCACCTGTCCAAGTCAGTTTCAGCGTCAAACTACTTGAGAGCAGACGTCTCAGCAAATGCTCGACTCAAAACAGGGAAATTCTGTCGTGGCTTTGGAGAGTGATGTAAGAATCTCAGAAAAAATGCCAATGTGTTTGTTTTGGGGAAAATGTGGCAGGAGAGTTGACGTCTTCCAGATATATTTGTAAAAAAAAACAAACAAAAGAAACCAATTCAACTATTTGTTCTGTAATTTGTTTTCCACATAAACGCACTTGTAAGAAAGCACCAAGGTTTTATCTGAGACTTGCATTGTCCTTCATGAGGGTCACTGACTATTAGAAAAAACACAATTCCAGAAGCCACTGACTTTGCTTTTGTGTTTGTATAAAGACTTTTATTTGAAGCTGACCAATCAGACGGTTGCACAACGTGCTTGTTACACACAGGGACACAGCAGTAATGACAAATATTTGGCTACTTGTTTCACAAATTGCAGCAATTTCTCAACATAGATGTATTCTTCCCTAATACCTGGGAAATTCACCATTAGAATAGAATTCCGACAACATGCTGGTGAACCTGGCTCATGGCGAGACGGCGCTCTGACAGGCAAGTATATCTGTGAGTCATCTGCATAGAAACAAAACAAAACACCAGGTCTATTTGAAATATTTCCGAGGGCAAGCATGCACATAGATGAGAACTTCGGTGAATGAATGAGTAAAAAAAGCCTCACGATACAAAAACAATGAACTCAAACACTGTCTGAGATTGTAAAGTGCGAGAATGCAAGCAACAGAAGCAAGGATATCTCTGGTTGCATCTACGGGGAATTCAAAGTGGATTCATAATTTCCTTTGTAACCTTTATTTCCTTTCGCCTGCCCGACTCTCTGTCTGCCACACTTACCACACAGCTCACTTCTCCATAACCAGCTCATCTCCGCAAGTCTCCAGCTTCACTCAACCCCGTATTCCTCGTCAGTCTGCTCCCCCAGCTCATTCCCCTGCTGGCTGGCCAGTCATCCAACCCTCCTCGCAGCTCAGCCTCCTTTTGGCTCCGACCTACTCCGTCTTTGCCTTCAGCCTTCGCCTGCCAGAATCCTCATCTCACCAATAAATCTTCACTTTATCTCTTGAACCTGTGTTCTATATTTAGGTTCACCCTTTCAAACGTAACACATCCTGCCTTAAAATCTCATTATTACCTTATAATAAAAGGTTTTTTTTCTTTATGGCATACCCTGATTGTTAACTATCCTACTTTGATTACCACAAATGGTTATTTGACAAAGAGAAACATACTTTTATTGATATTTTTTATAAAACTGATAGATAAACCCCTCAGACCCCTTGAGCAGCAGTCAAGAAACACCCAACACAACTATACAAACAGTGCATTACACAACAAGTGACCATGCAGAATTCAAACAAATGGTAATTCAACGTCCCTTTCATCCAACCACAGGCAACTTCTCATTCTGTGTCTCACTTATACAAAGTTCTTGGTTCTTGGTTTGCACAGCAACTCTGCAGCATTAAGAGTTCCTCAAATTAAGTCAGAGTGAAACCTCTCGTCAGTGTTGCAGATGTTTAATCTGCTCCGGGAACCCCCAGCGTTAACTCCTGTTTTCTGGGTCATATGGACTCCTGGGAATACTTGGCCAGGGCATTAACCAGAGGGTTGGTGAGTTCACGGCGTGATGAGTAAAGAGAAGTTGAATCCGGTCCGTAAAGACGGCAGCCGCGGAATTATCATCGCACTGGCCAAGGTTGGCAGGCTTGCAACGGACAGACCAGACAGACCTCCTGTGAGTTTGTGCCATATTGCGTTTTTTTAAAAGCAGCCATTCATCTGTGTGTCGCTTTAAAGGCTAACACTGTATTATTTGTATTACATCAACTGGACTGGACTTTTAAATTTGAGATGCTATCACTAAATCCTCAGACATGGACATGAAATCACGTTACAGTTTTTGCAATGAGAGATATTATGTAAGGCTCCATATTGTCCCTGTGGTACAGCGGTGCATGTTTGTCAGGCTCAAGTCCATTTCTCTGCAGCCTTTTTATATTCTGTGATCATAACTGTGAAATTCACAAGCTGAGTCACAGTCAAATTCTTTTTTCAAAATGTTGATATTATTTTATTTAAAAACAAGAAGTCAACATCTCTTCACAATAACACTGTTCCAGTTGTTTTAATCCTCAGACGAGCCAGTATCAACGAGGGGAATAGCATTGTCTCTGACCCCAGCTTCAGTTCAGTGTATCTCAACCACTGGAAAGAATACATTCTGTTTCACTCACAGCTTTGCTTTTACCAGTCCTATTATTGTGCGTTTTTATGAATTCATGCATGTTTATATTTAGCAGGATATGTGCGGAGAACAATAAAGGATTAACACTAATGTTCAAACAAAAATCATCCCAGATGGCCACTAAGTACAACAGTACAACAATTAGATCCAACACATTTTACATCTCAAAACAACCCTGCACAGTTATGTTTGAATGTTTTTAGTGCAGCGATGGGAGGATTAAATGTACCATCATTTTTAATTCAGCCTTAACAGCTGCCACTTTCCTACAGCATTTGATCTTCAGCTGATCGTTTAACCTTGATTACAGTCAAGCAATCGTGTCTGATAATGTAAGTGTGTCTCGATAGCCACACAATGAAAATCAGAAATTGTTCATAGCGGGAGTGCTCAGTCAGTGTGAGCCCGGGCTTAGCTTCCTGTTTTTTAATGACTACAACAATGGAATGAGTCTGATGAGATTTCTTCTCACTTTCTGTGGATTTTGTGAAGATGCGTCCAATTATTTTGGACTAATAAGGGTTAGGGTTACACCATAGCATATTGTCTGAATGCTGTAATTAGACAATTAGGAGACACTAACGCAGTGTGTTTGTGGACAGCGGCTTAACCTCCAGCATCGGATTTCCTGCAGAAATCAACAGGAAAGGAAAAGGGTGAGAAGTCAAACCGGGGTTTCTTGCATTTCAATGAGCGTTGTGAGGATTTTTTAGTTTGGGGATTAGAGAACATCAGAGCCACTGTTCAGCCTCATGTGAGGTTTTATTTAGCACAGTGAGTACCAGGTGCCCCCTCGACAACACAGACACATCTTCCTTCAGAACAGCCTGGACTCCTCGAGGAGTGGTTTCTGCAGAGAGCTGGAAACCCCTTTCAAGGGATCGGAGTCCGTGATGACTCGGTAGGTGTCTGGTTGCACCTTCACAGGCGAACAGTAGATGAATGCTACTCGAGATTTAGAGGAGGATTCACCAGTTTTAGAAAAGTGGCAGAGAAAGTGGTTTGGGGAAAGTGCTATAATGTCAAATTACCAATTAACAACACATTTATATGAGAAATGTCACAAATATCATCATTATCATCATCAAATGTCACACACCAGCACAAGGGCCACCAGTCCCCCTTAAATCCAACAAGCCGCATCTCACACTCGTAGATATCAGACCCTACATATACCCACACACATCACCAGACTTTCTCTGTGACAGTTTCTGCCGTCAGGTTCCTAAACTTGCAGTCAACTCATGACTAACAACCCTCTGCACATCTTTATTTCCTGCATGTTTTGCACTTTATTTGGAAAAAATGTGAAACAACTGATACACACACGTGCAAAAACTATTCACACACACTCCACAAAGTTGTAACTTCATTTGCAACGAATGTCACACATCACCTTTGAATGTATAAAGTCTTGTATTGTATTTGACTTTTTTTATATTAAGATCTTTCTACCTTGCTTTTTTAAAATTTAACTTGTGCACTGCTGAGCTGACCTGTTTCTTCTTGTCCAAACCCTTTCATTGTACTGTTGGACCTGTATTAACTTGCATATGACAAATACAACTTGTAACTTTAACTACCTGATTTTTAACATTTCGGACGATCTGCACCACAATTTAATAGTTTCCAAGTTTTGTGGAAATCCACTCTGTAGTTTTTGTGTTGACAAACAAACCGACAGACAGACCTCCTTAGCAGAGATGATCATAAATTAAAAAATTATCAGGGCATGCTCATCACAGGCAAAGGAATTAGTGTGACATCTTGAGAAGGACATTGAGGGGGGTTGTCTGGACAACAGTCTGGGGAAACAGCAAATCATAGCTTATATCACATCTGGTCAGTCACACTAATGGAACTGTATTACTGCTGGGATTGCAAATGCTACCTTCCTTTAGAATCAGAGTCATATTTATTGCCACGTAGGTTTTTCAACAAACACGAAATTGGCTTTAGTGTTTGGTGCATAACAATCATTATGTCGATCAAGCAAATTTAAAAGCAAGTATGCTTTAAAACTATACAATACAATGTATATCAATAAATGCCAAGTGGATTAACACATATGTACATTATGATTTATGATAACCAATGAGAAAGAAAATGCATTAACACACCCAGACAGGAAAGTCACAGCTACAGTTCAAGTCCTTGTTTACCTCCTCTCGTATGTGTGATATGTAGTCAGCACGAGTAATATGTGAGTCAGTCTCTTTGAACCTGATCTTCATGACCCACTTTAAGAACCAAAATGAGCCTCTGTTAACATCCCAGAAGGTTTAAGTTACTACGCGAGCACAAAGCAAATCAGGTTTTTCTCCAACTCGGTGTAATTTCACTCAAAAAGCATGTATGTGTGTATAATTATAAAGACGAAACAATGGTCTGTAGAAATCATTATAAGTACTTGTTCCATGTGTTACATAATTACCATTGTATACAGTGTAGTTTTATGCTTGGTATGAATATTGAAGTGTTGATTGTCGACGGAGACATTCCACTGTAAGAAAACTGCACTTTTCTGTCGAAGTTTATTTATGTGCATCGCCCGAAGACAGCGAGAGTAACCGACTACTACACTGTCAAAATATGTCACGAATTATCCCCAAATCCGAAAAAGAGTCCTGTTTAAAAGACACATTGACACCTGTGTGTGTGTGTGTTTGTTTGCTCTCCCTCTCAAGAGGAGTGACGTCTCACACACAGACAGGCACACACACGTTGATTTTTAAAGGATGTCACAGCAACTTACAGTGAGCACACACAACACGACGCCTGTGTAAGTGCAATCCCATGCAATATCGACGCAATGCATACTACATTTGTATTTCTATAAAGTATTTTTTTTGTGTTGTACGAGGCTGTGGTGGCGGTGGAGTATTGCAAGTCAAACTTTTATTTAAAACACACGCTGAACGGGGGGGGTGCTGCTACGACACGCACTTCGGATTGTCCCAGACAAAGATTTAGTTTGACGTAAAAAATAGAATAAACACTCTTAAGGTACATTAGATCTCTAATTAGTTATTCTGATGAGGTGTGTGTGTGTGTGGGGGGGGGGGGGGGGTGGAGTGACAAATGAACAAGGTATGAGCTCAATGACAAAAATGTCCCAAGTGTTCATTAAAAGCTCATTTACTCGCAAAAAAAAAGAGAACGAGCCGGGGCGTTCATGGTCCGCCAGGTAATTCGGTGACAGAGAGATGAGGATGGAACGTACAGGCCGTACAGCAGCCGTCTGCTTTAAATGCCTCAATAAGAGGGACAAAAATACACCCTCGGACAGATCTTGCACTCTGAGATATCGTCTCTTTGTTCAGTGCCTTCCAGGAGTTCTTGCTGTTGAATGGTGTAAATAGCGACTTTGACGCACCCACTTAAACGCGACCTTGGTCGTAAAAACAAAGACCTGGGAACAATCACGGGAGAAGTGTGATTTTTTTTATAAGAGCTGAATACATTTGTGAAAATATTACCAGCTGAACATATCACATATCACGCTGGGAACCACCTCGATATTGATTGTAATGGCCACTTTACCGAGGCTGATTTAAACATCTGCAGAAAATCCAGTGGGCAGCGTCTTGACCTCCCCACCACAATCATGAACTAATGCTTTGCTACAGAAACCCAAAGCCAAGGCTGCGAGCAGGCAGGCGGCTCTTTAAATTCAATGACCCAAGTATCAGTTGTAATTGGATTTGGATCTTTTATTCGCACCATTAAACCATTATAGTCGGAGCGATTATGCTGCTTTCGTGTGCCAGGGTGAAAAGTCAGACATTTAGGACTTCTGAGATGACTGTAAACAATAAAACATTCAAATGTGATTTTCTCAGTAAATGGAATATAAACAAACCGGTCTAGCTGCAGATTTGCAAGTGACAGAGTTGTTAGTGAAAAATTACACGAGTGTCAAGAAGAGCTTAACTCTGATGGATGGATTTAGACCAAAACTTTGTATTTACTGTTAATAGTTAAAATGTGTTTAACTATTAAAAGTCTGTTGCTGCTGTAATTTATTTATTTTGAATTTAATTTAATTTTTTATTTTTCCTTTATTTTACCAGGAAGGCTCCCAAAATGTGCATTAATGATAAAGTTTCAATATAAATACATGCAGTGACAAATAACACACACAAACATCATTATATATACAAACTGCAAAAATTGACAAATAGTATCAATAATGACAAAGCAGCTTTACACTATATCACTTCAGTGCTTGATAACACTATTCTTTTAATCATTCTTAATTGTTTTCTATTCTTTTATTTCTATCGCTAATATATTAAATACAGTTTGGCAGCACATGTGCACCGTCACCCGAGATATTAAGACTTCATGCAGCTCCCCTGCAATTCCAGCTGAACCCATTGAAAAACATTGTCAATATGCTGTCAACACAGAGAGCAGCCTTCTCCTATTGATTTGAATGAATCACAGGAGAATAATTATGTACCGTGAACAATGAACAAGATCAGCAGCACATGTCCGACAATAGACGTTGATGAAAACCCCCCACAATTTAGTCTGCTCATTGACGGAAAGAAATTAAAACGTGGGTGGCGTACGAGTTCCCCGAAAGTGAATACAGATTTTTGAGGTGCTTAATGTTACAGAGCGGTTTCACCGTCGCAGTATTGATGAGATGGTTTTGAACATATTATTGAATATGCTCAAGTACAACTAGTAATTTCCCCTTTTCATAAAGCAGTTACTGCAGGAAATTGCATTTGATCTCCGCTTCTGACCCCTTAGCAAGAACCACTCAGTGGAATGTACAAATGATTCAGAATTCTTTTTTTTTCACTTTTGTCTACTTTATTACAAAGGGATAAAACTGTTATTTACTCGAAATCATAGATAAATCTGAACGAATGTGGAGTTCAGATACGATACCAGATATTTATGTTATTTATTTATTTATAAACCAGATCATTATCATCATAATATCTCTCTTTCTCTGCGTCTATTCAGTTCTCTCTCCATGATTATCCTCTATTGCACCTGTAGATGCCAACAAATGCAAAAGTCTTGAGCCCAATATTCTCTTTTGAAATACTTCCATGGGTTTCTTTCACAGTGGCCATTTAAGAAATTGTTCAAAGACATTTTTAGCATCTAAAACTTTGTATCAGAGCATCAAGTCTTCTTTTCTGAGACAATCCAAGACTGCTCTGATGACATTTATCATATTTTCTCATACTTTTGAGTCCCATACTTTGTTTTGTCTGCTGATTTCTGATCACAGCACCTGAAGCTGCCAAAACTTTACTTTCTCTGTGACAGTTGTTGGATGAAACCCGTCCTCCAAAGAGGGCAGAACAGGAAGCCTTATATGGCGACTAGAGGGGCCTCCATTATGCTAATGAGGAAGTCTCACAAACCCACACGCCCTCATGAACAGGTGGTGCTCATCCGACAGAAACGTGTCGACAGGCTTGTGCAGTGAGAAGTTTGCAGAAAGTCCTCTCAGCAAAAATGAGAGATTCTTAGGACAAGAATACAAACACACGAGGCTCGTTCACCTGGCGAGCATCAACACAGCCTCCAACATACCTGCTTTTCATATTCGCTTTTATAGAAAGAAAATAGAGCCACATGGGAAATAGTATGTGTTGTTTGTTTTTGTGTGGGTGGCTGTTATTCTATCGCATTTTATTACCCTTGCACTGCCACAGAATAAAAAGAGAAAATGGATAACGTTGTTAAATTTGAAAGAAAAGTATAAATATGTTCGTGTGGCAAGACAAAAAAACTCTAATTATCTTTTGGATTGAGATGAGTGAGAAGGCCGGGAGAAGGAAATATTCTGCCCCATTCATCACCGTGCTACCTTCTTACATTTTATTCAGACATGCACCCATACACCATCAAATGAATTTTGCAGCTTTTCCTTTCCTGGAACATAGATTTGATTGTTCTCTGTGCCAGGATGCTTTGGAGAAGAGAAATGGAAGGTTGCCACCTCATCCCAGCTCTGAACTGAATTTCACAGCAATTTTGAAAAATGCTTAAAAAAACTAAACAAAACCCCTCTTTTCTAATATTTTGAGTGTGATGAGTGCAGTGACCATCCGGCGTCGCTCCGCTCTTCAGAGGAATGGGTGTGTTGTTATGTAAGTACGGATAAAGCACAGCTCAAGAGGCAAAGTGCGAGGAGCTCAAACACGAACCACTTGGAGCTCGTCCAAACTGGCCACTTATTTCAACTCCCCGAGCGATTGACCTGACATTTCGGTAATAGTAATGTTTTTTTGGATGTTTTCAGATTCTGTTGTGCACATAACACCAACAATCTGAATCTGCCGTATCGAGCTCAAAGAAGCCAGGCGATGAAGCTCAGATATTATCTGAACACTGTGGAGAAACAGTCCAGTTTACAATATGTATCTTAATTGGCACTTTGATAATCACCGTCACAGATGTGTAATTATTCTTTGCCTTTTTTAACCACGATCATTCGCTGAGTGTTTTTTTTGTCTATATGTAACCATATCTTACTTTGTTTGGTTTGTGGTTTTTGTTTTTGGAGTTAAGCCCTGATTCTGATGACTGACTTCACATGTTATAGTTGCCTTTAATACATTCTTGTTTATTTAAACTGTGTGGACTTTCCTCTTTGTTATAGGCTGGGAATAAAATGTCGCAGTAACATGCAAGCAAGAACCAACTGGAAGCCACTATCTTTGTTAACAAGACACTGCCACGCCCACAATAACGACAGACATGATAGATGCTGCGACTGGTCGATAAATTACCGCCCAGAGACAATTCTCTGTTGCGGCTACAAGAGGGCAGTAAATTACAAGACTTACTTGACTTAACTGGTCAAGCAGGGTTTGCTTTGCTTATCCTGACGACTTCGAACCGCTGAATAGTCAATAAAGACGATATTTGTGGAGTTTAGAGAGAATCACGACGAGACACCAAGGAATAATGGAACTTTAACGATAAAGACAAGACTCAAAAGATGGTAAATCCGACCTCTGCCTTGTTGTATACTCTTTGTATAAATAAGACAAGTCTCACTGCACAGTCCTAAAGATTTTTCAGATGGCATTAAGAAAAGGGGGACATGTGTTGTCTCAGCCAGAAACAAACCAGAAAACTCATCCGGTTGAAGCCCAAATTAAACAGTCTGGGGTTTTTAGGACTGTTCCAGTCCTTTCAAGATAAGCTGGCGACTCATGAAGGCCACACTTTGAAGCAGTTTAGCCCACAGGCTTTAATCTTCACCTGACTGGTGATTTATCATTGCCTCACAGACCAGAAAGCAGAACCCCTCCCTCAAGGTACCAAAGAAAACACACATAGATTCTCACCACTGTAGGTTAGCAGGCTCTATATATACTACAGGGCTTCAGGGAGGTTAGGTAGAAATTTTATAGATTCATTTTTTATTGGAGCTTTCCTTTGCAAAGTTGTCAGTATTTCCCCCAATCTTGCCGTCTCATGGCCCATCAGGGTGAATCCGAGCGCCAGTTACATTCATTCAGGTGCATACAGTATGAGCACAAGGTCTGCTTGAAGTGGAATATATACATAAAGGAAGTGGTGCTTAATCATTATCATATCACTAAGTAAACTCACTTGTTTCAAAACTTTTAATGGCACTGATGCTTGAGGAAAATCCCCCTGACGAATGGAAAGAACAGCACATGCATGTAGGCCTTAACAACCACTGCTGAGATTGAAACCAAATGCAAATGCACCCTGCTTTTCAATATCGCCTGTGGCCACAGCTGCATGGGTCTGCCGTAGCTTCTGTGTCTCTGCCGCAGAAATTCCTCCAATAACTACAGTAGAGCGTGTGAAAAAAAGTCATAGCGACGCACCGGGTGACATATTGTGATCAGCGTGGCAGGTGTAGTATATTCCCCTTGCCTCACCAAGCAAGCAGTGTAAATAGAGTTACATGCCCAAGCATGACATCTGCTCAGTGCGAAAGTTGCTCTCTGAGAACAGAAGTGCAGTCATGAAGTTGTTTTTCGGAATAAACTACACTGGGCATTCCGATCGCAGCGAAAGAAACGTGTCATCCGGTGCAACTAATAATGGGATCAGGTGACAGAAGAACACAGACACCATGTGGGACTACTCCTGTGTCGACCAGAGGTAACAGGGGAGGAGGAGGGGAAGAAGATGGCCGCATCACACCATGCAAATCATAATGTAGAGGCTTGTCAAGGGGAATTATGATGTCACTCATCAACGCGCTTTATTTGATGGTAAAATGGTAAATATAGAGGTTTCAGCCAGATGGAGTGAGATATAGTTTCATTTCGATAAGGAAAAAAATTCAAAACATGAAGAAAAACAATATAAGCTCACCTTGTCTTCAGAAAAAAAAATCTACATCCGCTTCATACATAGTGCATGTAAACTCTGACCTCATGAAGAAGGGTGTAGGCAAAGATCAAAGGGAACAGAGAGGTCGGGTCAAAAGTTGGAATCTATCCATAAATCAGAGCCTCACCTCTAATCTCCCGACATGCAACACCCAGCTCGGTACGATACGCTTCCCTTGAATCGCTTTGTTACCGACGACGAGAAGAATCAAAGTGCACAGAAAACAAGAAACTTCAACTTCACATCCTCAAAAATCAATTTATCTCCCAGAGTGATTTTTGTTTCTATCGGATTCCAGCATAAAAAGAGAGTGATCTTTATTTATGAAGAAATGTGTATGCACATTACACTAACATCTGAAAAAATAAAACAACACTTTGAACAAGAGGATATTTTGTTGGTGATTTCAAATCATTCATGTGTTAAAAACTGTTTAATGGAACTTGACTTGACAATGTTCTTTTTATATGTTAAACACAGCGCAGTTCTTTTGATGGGACTTAACTTCAAGAATAAATACATTTTGGTGAAAGGTTATACTTCTATTAGCTTAATGAGGATATTGTTGTTTTTAACGGCAACACACAAATCTGTTGATTCTGAAAACATCAAAAATATTTTTTTACAATATGGAGCGAACCTTGCAAGCTCCTTCAGGCAGCCGACTCTATCTGCGCTGCTCGAGTCACGTAATAAGCCTCATTCACAACAAACACAACACACACCCTCCCAATTTGGCGGCTTGTTCTCTCTGTTGTTCTGAATTTCAGTTGCTGCATTTTCTGCTTCAAACTTCCCCCTAATGTACAAAATCCATGCACTAAATTCAGCCGTCTGTTGGGTTTACTAATCTGGATGTTTGGTTTATTATTCCGTGTTTATTAAACCATGTGTCGGCTTTAGCAGTCCTTGTACTCACTGATATATATGTCTCTACCATGAAGCTTGTAGCAGCAGTTTTCCTTGAATATGTTAAATTCTGAATGGCAATATTGATCGCAGGCAAAACCCTACGAATTCCAACTCATGCACAACATGTGAAATGTCAATCACACACACCCACACACCCCCTACTCGCATTTCAGATTACATTAACCTCTCTTCCTCTCTCTTTTCTCACATTTGAGGAGGCATTTCGCTTCCTCTCTCCTCCCCGTCGCCTAATTAATATCCAATAAACTCTGTGATGACTGGGACTGGTCACTACGTGGTTGAAACCGCTCATTTAAATGCCACTCAGTGCGATCATTTGTCTCGAGAGTGATACACTACCCAAAATCAAAAACATCAATTAAAAAGCCATTTTCCCTCTCTGCTCGCAGCTGCTCCTCGACCACACAACTCAACCGATGCGGTGAACGGGCTGAGGAAGAGACACAAAAGAGTCAGTAGGAGGAGGAAGAGGACGGGGGGGGGGGAGGACGAAGAGCGCTACGAGCCTCGTGTGCACGGGTGTATGTGCAACAAGCTGGTATCCAGGTGAGCACGGAATGAGCCTGTGTGGAATGTTACTGCCCACTAGTGTTGGAGATGGAGATATTTGAGGAATGTGGGTACAGGACCCTGCAGCATCAGGCACTGATAATCACAACTGTAATCAGATCCCAGTTATACCTTGAGATATGTTTGAAACAAAAATACAACCTAACACTTCTCTTGTTTGCATGAATTATTTCTAAAAAGTTATTTTCTCACAGAGGACACAGCTGGAATGCAATGCGGCACTTGCACGTCGTGTGAGGGGAAAAAAAAGTTCCCGGCACCAAACTGCGGATGGTGATTAGTTGGTTTTGTTGTCTAAGATTTTGCTGTGGCGGTTACAGAAAACAGGCTAAATTTGGCCTTTTCGCTCTGCACTTCCCATCACTTCCCCAGCTATCTCTCTCTATCTCGCAAAAAAAACAACAAATGTGCGTCTGAATTTTCATGGGATCCCTGATTATTTCCATTCCACTGTGAAAGCGCATTCGCTCATCATTATAAGGAGAAAAATGGCAACACAAGCCGCCAAGTTCTGATAAACACATGAATACATGAATATGTGAGTGGGAGCCATGGCGAGCAAATGTGCTGTTGAGTGGAGAGGTTTGGGCCTGAGCTGTTTACATTGTGGAGAGCCGCACTTCGGGTTTGGGTTGAAAAACTGTGTGTCTAGACAAAGAATCTCTCCGTGGATGCCATTAAACCCCTCTTCTTCCCCAACCTTTGTTTGTACGTACACATTTTTTTATGACATAAAGATGGAAATCTCCTCATTGAGGTGAAAAGCAATCAATATGATAATTTGTGTGTTTTCCATTCACCTGCGAGTGCAGCGGCAGTGCACCGTGTTTACGTTCCCCCACAAGAGTAATTCATTTTAATGTGCCCACTGAAAATACTTCTCATTGTTTCTCCATTCTGACTGACACAGGACAACACAGACATCCTTTCATTATTCTGAGCTATATTGAATTTCAGTGCTCAGTCTATTGCAGACAGTATTTGTAATAGGCTTTGTTATGGCAGTGCACATTTGCCTTGTCAATCCGGCTGCACATTGTAAAACAGCATTTTTTTTTTTTTTTTATTTGTTGAAAAAGAAAAAAAAAAAAAAAAGTCCTGATGATTTATATCCTCTCATAAAAGCACAGTAAAACCTACAAGGTTAGTCAAGGTTACTGAGCCTTCCTGCCTCGCTCAGTGTTCGAGGTGAGAACGCTCCTGTCCCTAAACACACACACACACACACACACACACACACACACACTCCCCCCCCCCCCCCCAACCCCCTTCATATCACATTTTACAAATATCCCATGATGGGAAGACTCCATGACCCTGATGTGCAACGCGCTGGCGTCTGTGAGTGCGATGGCAGGTGGACGGTGGCGGCGGGTTGAATGCACTTGCGATACCGCCGTGAGAGCGCTCTCACGCAGTGTGTGGTCGGACGCGCACGCATGTAAACACGTGTCTGTCCCGGGAAACTTCAGAGGACGTTTTTAGGATAAAGAGTATAGCATTAAACATTGAAACATGCTCTGCCCATATTCGCACGTCAACTCTGCAGTGCAAGTGCCTCCCGGTGACTATGATGTATTACATATCACAGAAATACCTCCCCGCAGAATACTAATGCAAGCATCTGTGGAAACCGTGGCGCTGTTTGTGCGCTGGCGAGTTCCTATCAAGTTATGAAAAAAGGAAAGAAAGGAGGGAGAGAAAGAGAGAGAGAGAGAGAGAGAAACAGGTTTCCAGAGGAGAACATAACTCTGTGGGGTCCTCGTGTATTTTACTTGAGCGATTTAGGTTTCATGCTATCTGAGAAGTTAGATTGGTTGGGTTACATTCATTTCACCATGCTTTGGAGTAAGTGTGGTGATTGTGAAAGTAAAGCTGGGGTTTAGGGTTTTTGTGTAAGAAAGGAGAAAGCTACGAAATACAGGGAGCCTATGTTTCTGCTCAGCCTGTAATTTATTCCGTCTCCGCCCTGAGCAGCCTCAGAAGGACACAGAGGATTTGTGGTGATGGGAGGTCTTAAACGCCGCCTGACCCTCAAACCCACCTGAGAAGGCTCATTGAGTGTCTTAACATTAGATATGCAACTTGTGGTGTATGTTTTCCACGGTGCTGGGGCATTAATCATGGTGGAGTACTGGAAAGAAGTGGGAGTGCAGTGAAGGATAAGGGGGGGGGACTGAGATCTGCCAGTCTGGTGATTTGCTGCGCGAGTTCGCTGATGTCAGAACGAGTCAGAATTTACGGGCATCACAAGTATACCTTATTGTCTGCTGCCATCAGCTGAGTGGCCATTAGAGGACTTACAGGGGCCATTCAAATTGTAATGATAAACAGCGGAAGCCGTTCGTCATTCACAAAAGGGAGAAGGAAATCAATCGAAAGTGTGTTTGGAAAAGAACACGCTATTGTTAGATATCAAATGTGGAATAACGCAGCATAGCTGAAGAGTCAATGTGCTAAACAGAGCTGTTTGGGGTAAATGGTTCCCAAGTGTGAATGTGTAACTTTTTACACACAACAAAAGATAATTTCTGTTAATAAACAGTCCGAAATAAGCAAATCAATGTTCGTTTATTAGACTGTATCCAGAAATCAAGTATCCTGGATTTTTCACATTTGCACATTTGGGGTCTGCACAGTTGCGATCAGGGGGCGGGGCCACGGTATCGAGGTCCCTGCCGATAAACACACGATCAACCAATCGTTGGTCAGTCTCAGCCGTCAATACTGGATTGTGATGGTGATGGTGGATCGAGGAGGCAGCTGATGGTGGATTATGATAACAACTAGATTGCTGAGATATACAATCCACCTGCCCAACAAAGATTATTATAGGCAATACCTCTATCATTACAATTTCCTTTACTGCTGCCTTCTACTCTTTCAGATTTAATCTTTTGAATAAATACGATTTTAACATTGATACACCTCTCCATTTATGTCTTATGTCTTTTTCATGATTGTTATAAACATTGCTATTCTGTTAATGTGCTCTGCTAAATGCGGCAGTTATTGCACTTTTTACACTGTTTCTATGTTTTTTTGTTTTCCCAGCTATAAGGTTGTTGTTTTTTCTCACCCTTGCTGAGGGTAAGAACAGAGGATGTCGCACCCTGTTAAGCTGTAGGAGACAAATCCTGATGTGTCAATACAGGTGATACCTTCCCCTTAAATAACTAATTAAAACCAAACTTATCGAAATAAACATATACAGTAAATGACAGAACCCATCCTTGAGAAAAAAATATTTTACATGTTGTTATTTGGCCGATGTCCCATCCAACAGGTAGTGATCAAGATGCTTTGGCTTCATTTTTTGGAAGCAGCCATATCATCAATCTTTATATACAGTCCATGCTTAATTTTATATTTAAATATATATATATATATATATATTTTGTAAGATTTCCAGTATTGCAGGTATTGGCTTTACTCTCATACATTACCCATTTACTAATTACAGGCTGATGTTCATTTTTTGTGTCCCCCAGTAGCATGGGAACTGTGAAGTTGTGGTGTTGCCACATACTTGTGACCTCGTGCGCCTCAGTGCAATCAAACAGACGTGACACCTCTCGTACAACTTCTCCAAAGTGTTTCAAAACTCCAGCAGGTGCCTCCAATTGAATACATTCGTGCATCCCTACGGAAGCAATTAAAATAATTTAACTGTGTTGTTTTTTTCTCACCAAAATGTCATAAATAACGGTTCACTCCTTCTTTGCTTTTTCATTTCTTTAATTCGTACCATCTTCGCTTGAATGTTCGGTTCTAAACAGTTGTCAATTGTTTTGGCACAGAGCTGGGAAGCTGCTCTCCTCTGGGCACCTTGGGGGTGTAATTAACGGACGGTTAGGCAGCTACCTTGAGCCGGCCTCGTGGTTTCCACATGTAACGACTCTTACAGGGGCATCCTGTAAATGCGGTTGGATTTTGGGTTTTTCACCGTATTATTCCAACAGGAAGAAAAGGGGATATTTGTATTCAGTGCACATTTCAGCCTGGACTCAATATTAAAACTAACTGGTCTAGGTAAACAAGATTTAGTTTAGGTTGTGATGGCTCCCGTGTTTTCCTAAAGCCCAGCAACAGATTTCCAAGCTAATCTTTACTCAGCAGTGATACTGTCGTTGTTACATATTTCACCATTACAGCTACAGCTTTGTGCAGACGTGAGAAACTAAACAGCCTGTTGGTGATGCTCTTCTTTTGGGATTCTGCAGGAAATATCAACAAATACTGTGGGTTTTTATTTTATTTTGATGTCTTGTGTAGATCCAGATATTCTGCAGTACAGCACATAACCGTTTTACCCACAATATTCTGTTTATATCATAAGAAAGAAACATCAATGAAGTTTGCCTCGAGTTTAACCCATTGCAAGCGACTTGTTTTCTCAGAGTCTGGCTGCCACTCAGGAGGGAAGCTCACCATCAGTAGTGATTTGGCATTAGAATAATCAGTGTGGATTAGAATTTGCTAATTGACCTGGCTCAGATGTCGTCTTTACAGTCTAATTCAGGTCGGCTTGCAACTTGCCTCACTCCTGGGCCTCCGGGGCATCTGTGGCTAATCAATGCCATGACCTCTGAGAAATGAGCCGCTCTCTGCAGCAGTTGGCACCGAACGGGAGACGGTAGTTCCCCCTTAAGTCATGGATGAAGCATTGAGTCAATTAAACACAGGGAGTTGTTTAACTTTCTTTCTTGTGAGGTACTAAAATAAAGAAAAACATTTGCTTTGGCTTTTTTTTGTTTTTTTAAGGGAACCTTTCCCATTTTAAAAGCATTCAAGGCACATATAGAGAATCAGAAAAACTGACATTGGTGCAGGAATCAGTGGAAAAGTGTGATATTTGAATTTTCTTTAACAATATGAAGTAAAGCGGCTTGAGGACTTTGATTTATAATAAAATCCGGGCTGCAATGTATGATGTGCTACAATATCCATAGAAGGAATGGTAAATCAGCAGAGTCAGCAGGAACCCTGGTGAGCTGCTGAGAACGTGGGCCGGTCGAATGTGTCAAAAGCAAAAAGTCTCATAAACTGACTGGTTTGGTTAGTGAATCTATTGTGATTATAAGGTTATATTAGGCCAATTTCTCCCACTCTGGGTTACACTAGTACCATGAGGATACAAGTTCATGTGATTGAAAAAAGAGATCAAATAAAAGCACTTAAACAGTCCGGACTACATTTCATTTCTGGATGAATCATCAAATTTAAAACCAAGTAAAAAATAAAACAAATGTGAGATCTCTGATTAGAGTTTCATGTTATAATCATGATCTGAGACTGAACCTTTGTCATTTAGCAGAGTGTTCCAGCGAGTGGTAAAATCTGTGCAAATGTTTGACTTTCTTCGGCAGCCACTCGTTTACATTACGGGAGCCTCCAACATATTGCACTGGCAGAGCACAGTCAGCTTGTATGAGTGTGTGGGTTGAGAGCATCTGCTCGTGGTTTGATATCAACTGGTATTATTTTTCGCTTTTACTTTGCTTTCTGGACCATTGGACTGAAACTCCAATGGGCTTATTAGATATTTGCTTTATGGGGTGTTTGTGTTTTGTGTATATTTGTATTTGCATATTTTAATTTACATATGGCGATCATGTCTCTTCTGTAGATTTTGATCTGAGCTCAAATATGCGCGCAAAGGAAGTTTACTTTTATTTTACTTAAATAAAATTCAGATCTGTTTTTAGAGAACAAATTAAATCATAATTTTGCGTTCACACTTGTGTAACAGCACTGCTCTCTCACAGGGTTCGGTGTAGTGTATTTGGCTTCTGCACCTCTTACTAATTGTGCAATAGAAGCATAATTTACTTGTAAAGTGTGTAATTTTAATCAAAGTTTTGTGACTTCATAATTACAAGTATACAATTTATCTCTCTGAGATTAAATTACAGTCAAAGTAAACTAAGAATAAAAACGCTAACTGCTATTAAATGCTTTTTGGATGATAGCACAAACAACTTTTACAGCAACTTCTGGCAGTAAAAAATAATTACTATCAACCAGGCAAACTTAATTAAAGGAAAATATGCAAATTTTAAGAAAGACGATAGTTGCATGAAATTTTTCAATAAATATTCAAGAATTCGAAAGTTATAACCCGTCCCTAGAAATTGCACACAGCACCACAAGGCTCAAATTCACATGAAAGATAAACAACGTCAGCGTTTCGGGGCAGGAAAGTGGAGAAGTGACCCCCTGGCAAGGTGACATCCCGACTCCTACCCTCCCTCGATAGCCGGGGATGAGGAGGGAGCGGGACACAACAAGCCTTTCAGCCCCAGCCAAGGTTTTGATGTACCGAGCCAAACACTGCTGCTTACTAAAGATAGAAGGCTCTTATCAATTAGTGGCTGAAGACACCCCCGCTCTCAGCACCTTGGTCAGATAATTTGCCCTTGCACTGGGCGATTGGATTCCCACCTCCCAGCTCGTCTGCCCCTCCTACTGTCCTTCACAGTTTGGCATAAACACAGCGCTGTGTCTCTCCATGCTCCTCTTTGATAGAAGAGGTAACCTTAGAAGTACAGTACACGGATGAAACAGAGAAACCGTGGAAACCCAGACATCCTGCATGGGCGTATTTTTCCTCACACAGTTGTTAGTGGAGGGTGAACATTCACGGCAAAATAAATGTGCTTAGGCCAATATGTGGAACATCCTTGTAACGTGAAATAGACATGAGTACGACTAGTTGTTTTTTAACATTTTATCAGTCTGTTGAACTCGTCTCTCTTTTTCTTTTTTCATTCTAACCATAATAGCTGTAGAGAGAAAAAAAAAATCGTGTCCTTCTGCCATGCAAATCAAAATGTGACATGTAAATAATTTAGAAGATACAATGGGTAGATTCCTTTCTCTGCTAAAGATCCATCCATTGAAGAGGCTTTTCGCAGTGTTTGAATAACAAATCCGTGGAGAATGAAGTTTTCATGTACTCTTACTGCTTTAATAAACATCAGAGCTGGTACTGTTGGCATCTTGACTCTGTTCATCCAAGAACCTATCCTTTATCGGGAGCACAAATTCAATCCGCTGCGTTTAAAGATTTATAGATTCATGCAAGTTTTACGCCACTGGGAGCGCTAATGGCTTTTAGTGCTGGGGCCCCAAGGAGTCATTGTGCATGAAAACCAGAAAACGCAGAGCAGCACTTAAGCTGCCCGCAATGTCAGGTTTCTGTCGGAAAAAGATGCCATTGACTTAGAATACTGGTTCCAACCGGTGGGTTTTTGAATGAGAAGAGACAGGGTGTTCAGCTGCAGGCACATACTTAGTCTCCAAATGCTTGCTATCGCTCCCTTTTGTACAGTTCTGTAGCTGTATATTTCTGAAGGAAATGTTCCCTTTCCTGAAATTTCATATTTTTTTCAATGAATTTAATATATACTTTAAAAAATAAGTGTTTAATGTATAAATTGTTAATGCTTATAACATTCCATACTATCAAAAATAAGAGATATATGCCTTTTCTTTCCTTGATAAGCATACGTGCGTCCCTGAGATTGAGAGAAAGAGCTGCGTGCCTTTCTTACATGATGCAAGGCAGACATGCACCACTAGAACCCGGAGCACCCAATAAATCAAGCAGCATCTTCTGCCACAAACCTGTCAGCCTATTAGGGAGAGACAACTGTGAAGACAGAAGGTGTGTATCGTCGAGACGTGGCTGGGGAGCTTAGAGAGAAAATATCATCAAGAGGACACTGGAAGGGTTGGACACACATGACAAGACAATGAAGACAGGAAAAAAAAAAAAAAGCCAAGACTCTCTTTTAGCCAGATGCTACCTGAGTGCTGAGTGAAGCCTACAGGAAGCATGGACATTGAATAAAAAATGCCACTGCTTTCTATTAATAATTCAACAGAATGCAATGGCACAAAAATAATGGTCGGAAAAAAGCACTAACGTCGGACCTGACATCAGAGAGTAGTTGTGTTTCGTCGTGTTTGAATGTTGTTGGCTTGTAGTTTGTGCGTCAGAGTGGCTCCAAGGACAATTTTCCAGAGAAGTGTTTTCCCCTCTTCCCCGGCCTCACCTTTATTATTAAAGTGTACTCATACGCCGCCATGCTTATTTTAGAGGGATATGTCGGCATTATTACCTTCCCCCAAGGAGGTCGTGTTTTCGCCGCTGTCAGTTTGTTCTGTCTGTTTGTCGGTTGGTTGGTTGGTTTGTCGGGATGACACAAAAAACTACTGAACAGATTCCCCAGGAAACTTGGTGGAAAGATGGGACACGGGCCAAGAAGGAAGCCATTAAATGTTGGCATAGATCCAGACAAAGGCACCTTTTTTTTTTTAGCACTTTCTTCAACATTGCAAGTTTGTTTTTTTTACATTTTCAATAATTTCCCAGAGAATAATTCATTTATCTTGATGTAACAAAGAAAATCGGGCATATTGAAGGGACAGATATCAGTGAGTGCAATCTTATGCAGCCGGGCCTTGGCGATTGTTTGGGCTCGACTGAGGGACGCTCTTGTTTGATGTTCCAGACAGACACACCTCTGACCGGCGGTTTCAAATAGCGCTGACTCATCATGTCTGCAATTACAAAATAGATTTTACGAATGTATTTATCTTCCAGCAAAGATTAACACTCCTGATGAGTAAAAAGTTACGACCTTGTCCTTCTGAGGCCTGATAAAATCCTGACATTTTGAGGGTTTCATAGAAACCAAGAGCTTATAAAAATGCTGAAACCTTTATGTTATATTTCTTGATGGAGAGTGATAGATTTTCATCCTTCCTCACTTTTTTTTTCCATTTGTAAATGGACTACTTTGGTTGTCAGTTGACACACACACACACACACACACAAAAGGGAGGTTTAACCCAGGTCATATGCACCTAAAGGATTTGAAGATCATCAGTAACACCATCTAATCTTCGAACCCCTTCCCACTGCAGCACAAGTCGTTCCATCTGACGTCTGTACATACAAGCACTATTATCCAGCCTGTAATTACGGAAATCAGTTGAGGAAAATTGCCTGCTACCTTCTCAACCTACTGAAACTCTTTTCCAGAGGGGGCTCAAACACTGACCTGCAGCTTTTCTCTCCACCTTCCTCATCTGCTGCCTCCATTACCTCCGTCTCCCTGTTATTTACTTTACTTATAAAGAGCTGACATAAAATAACAGCACCACCGCACGTCAGCTCTCTAGACCAGAACATTTGTGAGATGATGTAGAGGATCAGCCGGCATTGGATTGGTTGGGCAATTCAATTTGATGAGTGGTGGAAAAGAAGAAGTGCTCTTTTAAAAAAAAGAATATCTTAAAATGATAGTTTACGGAAACAAACCTATATTTATGTGCTTTTTGAGTTTGAGTGAAGTCACCTGGCAGTGATGAGATTATAGTATAAGACCAAAGTGAGAGTTGTGCATCAAGGGCCATGAGATGTACAGTCGGTAGTTTTAGTGGAGCAGTTAATGAAGCAATTTAGAAGGATTAGGTCAGAGTCAATGGGTTTTATGGAAAACTATTGGGAGATAAAGTCCATTTTGGAGGTGGATGGACTTGTGTTTTTATTTGTCAAGGCTTTTTCCATCCTCAGGAACCAGCTGCACCAGTATATTAACATACTCAAGACGATTTGAGATTTATTCATAATTCTATAAAAGGTCTCAATGAAAATGTTTTCTTACCATGTAAAATGTTCCTTTTGACGCAAGTGATTTGTTTTGTTTTTTGCTCTTGTAATTCAGCTTGCAGAGACTTGCTTGGAGTAAGTGATCCATCACAATGAACAATGCGTTGCCTTTGTTTGTGGTCACGTAAGGTTATAGAGTCCCAAGAACTCTGAAGAATAGCAAAGCATCAAGAAGATGATAACAAATGTCAGCAACTGCTCATTTTGTAAAACAAAGTCTGTTGTCGGCTGCTTCTTTACTCATTCTATTATTTACCCAAATGAATTATATCTTATTTGCCGCTGCAATGATCCATGAACTGTTTATTCATATCAAAGTACTTTGAGCTTTGCTAGTTCTCTGAATTTTGTCTCTGTTATTAACATCTTCCTTCTCCTCCCAGGACCTGGCCGGATCAGAAATCTCCTGTGTCATTACTCAGATGTGAAAAAAATTTGCAAGTTGTACTTATGTGAACCTGCTGTGTGAGGCAGCCCAGTAACATACATCGACAGTTCACTTCATTTAACTGCATCACCGGAGCCGTTTTCAGACATGACCTACGGGTAAAATCCAGAGAATTGGCTCCAGAGTTTTACCTGGAGTTTGCGTTTCACACATGCACAACACAGCGGGAGGTTCTCTGCACGGACGCGTTCGCAACAGCATCGAATCCTCCGCGTTATTCAGACGAGAGGTGGAGCAGCCGGGTGGTAGCAGGCAGAGACAGGAAGTGACGTGTTAACTCTGCTGCTGCTCTTATCGCCACAAACTCTCTTGACAACATTTCTGTGTGTGTTTCATCGCTTTTTCCCTGGGAGATAATTGTTTTGGGTTTTTTAATTATTATAATTTGTTTGCATCTGTCGCATGTTAGAAGCGTCACCCCCCCACCCCCCAGCCCCAAGCGTCCGTCCGAAAAAAAACTGCCCTGTTTTATCACTAATTGCACTTATACAAGCTTGAATGGATCTCAATTGCAAGTTTCAGGTCTTCTTCAATACAGCATGATGTTCATTTAATAAATTATGGTCTCATTTAAAGTATAATAGACAATAAAGCACGGTAGGCATTAGGACATGGATATGGATGCTGGGTCCTCAAGCTCTCAATCAGGGTCCACCCACCCCCCCACACCTCCAAATACGGTTACTTCTGGTTTGCAGTAGTGACGCCTTGCTGGGTTAACACTTGAGTTCAGCATGAAAACAGACACCGGTCACTTAAATGCAGTGTTCTCTGTAGGAGCCAGGTTTTCACACAGCTCCTCTCCCCAAAGTTTGAGATAAAGTCATTGTTCAGGCTGAATAATTTCCAACCAAGTGTTTACAAAGACTGAGTTGATGAATCATTGCTTTCACATGGAGAATAATCCATTCCCGAATTGCAGACACGTCGCATGACTCAACACACTGAGCTGCTTAACTAGACTAACATGATATAAACGTTGAATGAATAACTGAATTACTGTCCCATGTGACGTTCAAGTGCTCGGGAAAGCAGATGGTGTTTAACTCGGTAAAGGAGCAGCCTCATTATAAAAAACAACACTTACAGCAGTGTCATTATAACTGATACTCACAGCAGCAACCGAGACAAGATGGATTCTTTTGAAATGTAACTGTACTTTTCAAACTTTTTCGGCGAGTTGCCACATTCTGCAGCATCAGGTAAAAGGAAACTGTTGCCAAATCATTGGGAAAAAAACTAAGCTGGATACACTGAGTTTTCTGGGAAGAACACAACAACAAATTCATAGAAATTTTTTAAAGTGAGACACCTTTCATAGTGTTTGTATTCAAATAAATATGTTAGTGGTGTACCACTATGATTTAACACAAATGCTCAGTACCAGTGATGTGCCATGAGCAAATATTTAAAAGGAGACATATTATACGTTTAATAATTTGTGTATGTAAAAGGTCTTCAAAGTAAAAATAAAAAATAAATGAAGTGAGAGTGGAGGCCAGTATTTCCTCTACACGCTGGTAGTGGTTAACCAATCAGAGCAGACTGGGCTTTAGTGGGCGGGGGTTTATAAAAGAGACAGGAGCTTAAACCAAGTTTTTCACACAGAGGCTGAAAAGAGGTGTTTGGAGCATGAAAACCTTTTAGAGTAATAACCAAAATTAAAATTGTGAACCTGAATATGAGCAGAATAATCACTGATACAGAAAAACTAACAAAAGAAAATCACCCAATTAAGTCATTTTAGGCACCAAAGCTCATTACGTGAGTCAGACTAGTTTAATTAAAAGTTGAACTGAAGCAGGTCACTGTTATTCTTAGTAAGTGGTGGGTGATTGGGCAGAAATTACTGTTGGATGTGGGGCTAAAATACAAAATACAACGAAACAATGGATTGTACATTAAAACATAGAACTCTTATCTGTAATATGTGAATGTGGTGCTCTCCCGAAATATTGACATTGATAGGAGTAGATTTCCTGGTTTGATAGAAGGTAGTCCACAGCACTCGGAGCGTGATGGGAAGGAGACAGGTGCAGTTTGGACGAGATGTAGTTTGGATAAAAATGAAGAGGAGGCTGAGGTGGTGGATGTGCATGTGGGGTTTTAACAAGTAGAGAAACAGAAGTGAAGAACATTGTGATTTGAGTGTCACATTTGGAAATTATTTTGACCAACAACCTCTCGCAGTGCCTGCCGGGTTTTTCCACAATGCGATGGTGAATTAAACAGCTAAATCTGTTCCGGTGATGGCAAAATAAAACATCCATGAGTCTTTTTTGGAGGGGGGGAAAATCATCTTTTTTGGAGCTAGGCTAACAGTTCCTCATTGTTTCCCAATAGTGCTAAGCTAAGCACACGGCCTATCTCTGACAAACAGATGAAATTGATTTGGATCTCCTCATTTCCAGACTGGGTAAATCAGCAAACAAGCATTTTCCCAAATTCCTGGAGTGTTCCCTTAAGAGGTGGGATTGATTTTGAAGCGGTTTCGAAAGGATGGCCGGTGAACATTTCAATCATATTTTCTATTATGCTATTTTCAAGTCCCCACCCCCTCTGCTCGGCTCCATTTTCTGCCTCCCCCTCTCTCCATTTATGTCCATTACAGACAGAAACAAACTCAACTGGGAGTCTGCGAGTGAGGAACCTCTGATTCATTCCACATGGCTGCCTCCCTGATTGCACTGTTTACAGCCAAAGACAACTGCAGCATGGTGCAGTGGAGGATAATTAGGCTCATGCTTTGCTGTACTTGTGCTATATGAGTAATATGCTTGGCAGAGAAGACGACGGCCCCACAGTTATTTACCTGTGGTGCGTCAAAAGCGTTGCACTGACATAAGGGGATTGGAGAGAATTGCATGAGGCCTTTACTTCAGCCGAGGCAATTCCGGGTTATTTTCTGGCCTAGTTTTATGATTGAGGTTATGTTCAGGTTATGTAGAATGGTGCGATCTAAACAGGGAAATACTTCAGCCGTGATTTTGCTATGTAATGGCTCACATTTAACTCGCGTTAGCTGCATGCGAATGCAACTTAAAGCATTTCTATACATATTAATTATAGCAGCAGTGATTGTGTTTTGAACTCTGAGCACTGCCGAGACGTGTGTGGTTTACTGAAAGTGTTGCACCTGAACGCACCCTGCGCCGTCACAGATGGAGCGCTGAGGCGGCTGCTCTGTTAATGCACTCAGGTCTATAAAAGGTTTATACTATTCGTCAAGGTTTAAATTTGGATTATTTGGGGGATTCTGAGTTTAAGGTTTGCTTTAAGGTCATGTGACAGATTATGTTTAAAATAATTGGGTAATTTCATTGAAGTGAAAATAAAAGCACACGTAGTTTTATTAACATCCTAACAACAAGACACTGGATTTTCATGCACGTAACATGATCAGAGAACCACCTGGGCTGTGCAGGGCCATTTCAAATTTGGCACAGTTTTAATGCTGTTTCAAATTAATCAAATCACAAACTGTGCACCATTAATTCACCTATTACCATTAATGGCTTCTCAGTAACAGCCATGCTATCCTGCTCCTTCTGTTCCAAAATAAAAGGACCATGTGTGTGTAAACAGAAATTATCACTTAACTGCTAAAGAAAAACCTTTACAAAATGACGTGCATGTCCTGGTTGAGGCTCTGTGCACGTTACACCACCATCAATCCAGCCTTTCTTGATTGTTGATGAGTTAAACATCCAAACAGCAGACATGAAGTGATACAGCAGGAGGTGTTTGATGTCCCGGCTGAATTGAAGATTATTTTTGACTGACTCATTCAGAAGTTAAGATAGAAATTGGTCACAGCTTTATAACATTGTCTAATCAGGATGAGAAGCTGCTACAGTCAAACACATCAATCAAACACTATAGTAACATTGTAATTACTGTATAATAATATAATTAATGTATAACCCCAACATAAATAAATGCCACACCATGTTTGGAATGTAATCAGTAGTGTCAAATAAGTTTTTACAGTGCAAACGTGTACAGTATGGAAACTCCCAGCTATTAGCAGATAGCTGCGTTGAAGAGCAGCATCTCTGAATACTAATGTAATGTATTCCGCACCTTGCGTTCTGCAACATCAGCTGCTGAGCGTTCCTTTGATGTTTCTGTTGTAAAAGCACTACAGTCTCAAGACCCCTTTGATTGTGTGAAATGTGCTGTGTGTTCGCTACTAAACATCTGTTAGCAGTTTTAGTCTTCCAGATGAAGGTTGGGGCAACACGGTTGACCTCTGGTGTCTGTCTTACTCTGGCGGACTGTCTTTGAGGGGGTTTTAGTATTTTTGTTTGTTTTTCACCTGCAAAGCAAAAGTCTTATTTGTTTCCTGGTGTATTTCTGAAACGTACAACTCAGCATTATACCTTTTGTACTATACAAATATTATGATATTAACTTTGTATCCTAAACATTTTCCTTAATTTGTACCAAAATCTGGTTTGAAATGAACTCTAAATGTGTATATATAGTACATTTTTACGTCTTTAGAATGTTTTCTAACAAATCTTTTGTATATTTAACCGTAACTTCATTCAGTTCATTGTGTTGAGCATTAGGTGCCTTTATAATAAATAAGGTTCGAGGTATGTTATTTAATTTTGGAACAAGTGATTCAGAAATTCTTAATCTGCTTCTCCTGCGTTCTCTCTCAGGAGGTTTTGACAACCACCGAAGGAGAACGTCCTCAGCTGTGTTTGTGCATAAGCAGCACATTACTGAAACTTTTAACAGGCTCTGCCTGCAGCCAAAGTGATGACCTCCCCTGCTGTGCGCGTATCACCCGCACATCTGCCACCTTTGCAAATGACGACAAAAGTCTGTTTGATCAGCGACAGCGGTCTGATGGAGCCCGCAATCTCAGAAAAGATGGCTCCTTCCTCATTAGAGTCAACGACCTGGCTCGTCCAACTTGAGCCACGACCTGCTGCATCCACTGCCAAGGCACGTCCGTCCAAAACAACAGAAGGGTAGCAAGCACACGTTTCCCACATAAAGTTTGAACCCAAAGCTTATTTTATTTTAGCGGATTGATTTTTTTTTCTTTCTTTCCTTTGGAAACTTCTGTGTGTTTCTCCCACCATTTCATTGATTCCATTTCTACCATCCATTGATCCAGTTCCTTAATCTTCTGTTGCTGATGAAAAATATACCTGTGAATTTGAGATTGACTAATTTGTGAGGACATGTTTATAAACCTGCTGCCCCGACAATCAAATGCATTGTCTGTTTTGGATAGAATGGATTTTATTTAACTTTCTGCTCCAGAAACACATCTTGTTACTTTGAAAAGTTCATTTTTCTTTTTGTGTAAATTGGCTGCAATGTGTTTGCAATACTCAAAAGAAAATAACTTTTGTTCTTTCTGCTGTTCAAAGAGAATCAAGGTGTTTGTGGGCAAAGCTCAGTAGCAAAGCTGAACAGGGGAAATGCCAGGATGATAAAAAAATAAATAAGTAAGTATGGAAATCAATAAAATGCTCTTTGGCCTGACAGTTTTCAATGATGATAACTAGGACTCAGGATGTACCAGACAGCTTTTTGTTTTGGCCCTGGATTTGATTGACAAATAATGGCCCCACAGTTGTTGTTTTTCTAAGCTCGGCACACAGCGTGTAACGGACACCCATCTCACCAGTTTGTGGCATTGGGGAATAATTAGAGGGGGCCGCCTGAGGTAAGGCCTGGCAGAGAGAGTTCGTTAGTGATGAGGGAGAAGGGTGGAGGAGAGAGGAGAGAGGCCTGGGAGGGGAGCTAGCCTCACACTGCACAACAGGAAAAAAAGGAGCAAGCTCTTCCTATAGCTGAGCTCAGTGCACACCTTCCTGCAGCAGAGCCTCTCTCCCCTGCTTCGTTCAGCTGTCTGCAGACATCTCTGTGGCGATTACAAGATGGGAAAAGAAAAGGAGTGCCGGGACGCTCGTGGGCCTCCTGTGACTGTTTGGTATTTAACTCGTTTGTATGGAGGTTTATGTAAAAAGAAAAAAAAATGCCACAAGGGTGTGACTGCATGAGTGCACACAAACTTCTTCTTGTTATGTAAATCAACAAAACCACAGTGGAAAGGTGCAGATGCAGATTCGAAAAAGAAAGTGCACAAATGAATTAATCATGCAAATAAATAAAGTACAAATATGACAAAAAACTGAATAGATAATATTCATTCACAAAGTATAACCGCTAAATAGACATTGCATGCTAATAAAAGAAGAGTTGCAATATTTGAATTATACAATCTGGACCTTGGAGTTAACTGGACAGTAAATCACATTAATTCTACTGATGATTTGATATAAAACGAGAAGGGACAGAAACTGGCTTTAAGGTGAAAAACACATCTCTTTTTAGGTCGAATACTCCAACTGGGAAAAACTCCCACGATACTTTGATGATCAGCTGTGGATGACAGATTTAACTCAATGATGTTCGACCTATTGCCTTGTTTCTTTTCAATGCTCTTTAATATTAAACGTCAGTGTGAGGGAGAGTGAGAAGGAAGGGGCAGCATGTTCAAGGTTAGATCCCTGGGCAAGGCTGGTACAATGCAGGGCTAAATGATCCTATCTGCCTCGTGCTGCTCCGGGTTAGCTGCAGCGCCTGTGGTTGAGAATAACCATTGCATGGACCCCCCCGAATGTTGGACAGCTGAGGTTAAAATGCTTTTGACTTGTTTTGTTGTGAAGACATTCTGCTGGCAGAAGGAGAGGAGGCAGGTAACCACGAGCGGGCGAAGCAAACTCGGAGGCATGAACACCGAGAGCAAGAAAGCAACCCGGACAATCTGACAAATGACACACTGTACACACTCCAACACCAATCAGCTGAGTCAAGACAGGAAACTCACTGAGGATGTCCACAGGGAGGTGGGGGAGCACAGGGTCTGAAAGATAAATACGCAACCAACAATAACAACTCACAGGCTGTAACACAACTGATACATTTTTGCGAGACAGATCAAAATATGAAACACTCTTCTTCAGCAGCCAGGTAGAACATGGCATAACACCCAGTGATAGTTCAGCAGATTATTAAGACCCCGAAGACCCCTTGTGCTTAGACCTAAAACCATGATGGTTCTACAGCTTGCATGAATGGTTATGATGGTAAAGACTTCAATGGAGGTCAAATAGATCACTGTCAGTTCATTCTACATGTTTATTAATGTAAACATGATGACAAAGGTTGGTTTCTCCTCCTGCAAGTGTCGTGCCGCACTTTTAGGAAACTCTTATATGCTTCATATGACAAAGAGACAAATGACCAACATGTTCATTGGAGGTTGCATGACTCATTAACACAGAGGGATGATGCAAGTTGATGATATGTCTCTACCTGTGTTTGTTTGGTGTTTTTCTATTTGCATTTTGTCTCTACAAATATTAGAGGATTGTGATAAGCCTTATATTCAGGCTGGCATAGATGGCGTCAGTATGACAGGCTACTTGTAAAGCTGCTGTAGCTACACCAGATGGATTTGCTTTTGTTGTTAGACAAGGTTTATGTGCTCCAATTTTTACCTTAATGTAATTCAAATATATTTTTTGTACTTCATTTCCTTTGCTTTCCAAAATAGAGACACTGCTTTTTTTCTCAGAATTCTTATGTTTTTTTTTTTAAGTTCACTAAGTTACTTATGGCCATTTTTCACCTCGTTGTCATAGTAAACTAATTGTGCCCTCTGATGTACAGTGGTGTATACTTCCAGGTTGGCCTTTTGGATGAAAGGGTAATCGTACTGTTACTGTTTACCAGTGGTTCTCAAACTTCTTTCTGGCACGCAAACATTTCAGAAGCCCAAAAAGATTCAATCAGAGTCTTTGATTTAACGGTTGAACAAAACAAAACTTACCATCACTTCCATTGTTGTGCATTGTAATAAATGGCGTTTAGACCCCTATGTGGTTTCACTGGGATTAGCAGGGGGTGAAGCAGACCCCCCAGGGTCTAGACACTGGTGGTGGTTAAGGATCCTGATGATAATGAAAAGACTCTGCTGGACTGGACCAGGCCTTTGGATAAAGACTGGAGGAGAATGGGGCGGAGGCGGGTTACAGCGGATCACTGAAAGGATGGCTGACTGCGAAAGAGAGGGGAATGGATTTAAAATTTGACAGTGATTGCATGATTGGCTGAAAGAAATTGTGGCAGCAACTGATTGGCCATTAAAGACACCTAAAATCAGAGAAATTATAATCAGGGAGTGAATTGTGATTGATTGAGGGTAGAAAACTTCCTGATTGAAATGTTAACACAATAGCATCAGCAAACTCTTATTTGTTTATTTTCCTAAGTTAGTTGCACCCCATATCTCCCCCCTGCAGTGCCTCCATGATCCCCCAGGGGGGTTAGGGTTAGCAGTTTGAGAACCCCTGCCCTACACACATTATCCATGTACTCTCAACGGAGGGCTGTCACTTTCTGAATTCAATTCATGAAATCATTTCTCGTTCTGGAAAGTAATTGTCCATTTGTGTTCAGCAACAATGTAACCACATACTCACATTGGTATCGTGCTGTATAGTACGATTGTATGATTATACACAGTAGTACGGATATATATCTATGATACCATAAATATTGTTACCCTTGTCTTGAGACATAAGACTTCCTCAGACAGCAGAACAGCACATGCTTGTTTGCTCAGGGAGCTGCTGCCAGTCGGGCAATGTCACACCACCGGTAACGCTGTTAAAAAGCAATCAGAGCTTTTCAGCAGAACACCAGAAAGCGCTGACCACTCACGACCAAACCTGTCACCAAAATCAAGGAAAACAGGGATCTAACCGGACGTCAGTCTGTAATCATTATTTGGTGTCATGTAGTAGTCAGCACTGCCTGCGAGTGGAATTTCCCCCCCTCTGAAATATTCTAATACTGTTTGACTTTTCCCTGTTGTGGAGGACAGGGAGTGCAGAGAGAGGGGTGCGGATGAATATTCGATGTATTAGCACCATGCAGTCAGGTAACGCTATGCACGGACCCCCCTCGGATGCTGGGAAGGGGATCGTCAGGATCAAAGGGAACGTGGAGCACAGCAGAACGAGGGATCTCGGGGCTTAGGGGCTCATTACGAATATTACAAAGGTAAGGCTGGGAATTAGGTATCAGGGAATTAGTGCTGAGACAGTCTTAATATAAAAAACCTGGAAAGGATGGCTTGTACACGTTTTACCGGCGTAGGTAGGGGATTTGACTGCATTTTTAAAAAAGTACTGATCTTGTGCTGTTATGCTAATAATGATCAATGTTTGTTTGACCTTGCATTGTGAGTGACAGTCACAGCAAGATGCCACCAATACAGTTGCTGCCATCGTATAGAAAGAAGAAATTTTAATTAGCACTCTGCCAATTTAAAATGTGCCTGTCAATAGGGGCTGATTGCTCGGCCTGTCACAGTCTATGTGACATCATCTGTCATAATTGTGATGTCATAGAACTCTCTGCCAGTTGGATGGCTGCATAGGGTTTTTATAGATTATTTTATGACTGCATTTTTTGATTGACAGACAGATATATTGATTTCTGGATTCATTGTTAAAGACAAATAGCTTGATGGTGTAATGGGTTCTATTTACACAGAAAACAACAACATTCTGTGATGTCACAAATGGTGATCCTGGCAGTCTACTGGGTTATCGAGTCAAGGGCTAGGGTCTCCAACCTGTTACCAGTGCTGGACTGGTGAACTCAAGTTCGAGACAGACAGAAGAACAGGTTCAAAAGTAATTCACTGCAAAAAGTATAAGAGTCCGATTGGGGGGAGCAGGCTGGAGCTGGTGAGGCAGATTTGTGGCTGAAGGCTGGGTTGGGAGTAGTGATGATGCTGAAAACAGAGAAAAACAATTTGCACGAGGAGGGAAGAACTTCTCGAGAAGATACTTCAAGCAAAAACTAGACACTGGCCTGACTAGAACAACAATCTGGCAGAGGGTGGTTGAAGATGCAGGGTTTATACACTGCAGGGTCTTGGATGATTGGCCGGCAGGTGAGCCCATCAGGGAGGAGTGATTGGCAGATTGAAGCCAGGTATGCAGTGCGGCGTCTAGGAGCCATGCCCACAGATAAACAACCACAGAGGGACAGGCGGGAGGGGGGAAAGGGGAGAGAGAGAGAGACGCGAGGAAGAAAAGAAGCTGCAGTGGCTGAAACGACCACACAACCACTCATACAACAATCTTCAGTGTCTACAGTGCAACTCCTCACGTCCTCAGCAACATGCCCACCACGTTTGAGGTCGATCAGATCAGCGGTGGTTATGAAAATCGAAGGACAGACAGAGAGACGGGCAGGAAATTAACAACAGAGAATTTAAAATGTATTAGTTCAATGGTCTCGTAGCAACATGAACAGACTCCCTGTCAATATTACATCTGCTGAATAAGACATGAATTGAAAATCTGATCTAATTTGTACAGATTGGCATTTTTGCAATGTCTAGAATATCTAGCACATCTGTTTTTACTTGTAAATTTCATTGTTTATATAGTCTTTGCATTGAGCACTTCTGATTGTATTCAAGCACCTGTTTGTAAAGTTGTTATAAAGTAAATACTCACTTATTTAAATTCATGATGCTGCCTGAAATTTAGGATTATTTGCTAATGTTGATTAAATCCTGCTACTGTAAACTTAATTCTATTGGACGAGACAAAATGTAGCAGGAAGGCGTGGAACAATGTCGGAACACCGCGAACTGATTCATCCGTCCAGTCATTTGCTGTTATTCACGTACAATGTGTTCCGTGGTTTTGTGCCATCTAACAACCGTACCATCCGCCATCTTGGACAACAGAATTGACTGTGACATGATGTTTTCAGTCTTTATGTGAAAAACAGTGAGGCTAGTTAACATCATCTATAAGCCACTGTCATTTCCCCGCCCGTTTCAGATCTTGGTCAATGGTAAAAAAAAAAAAAATCTATCAGTTAACTGAGTTTTAGATGAAGTGGGGATGGCACGCCAGCTGTTCACATACCAAGTTTCCTCTGCTTTGTTATGAAGCCGTGTGTGTGTGTCTGCTATAATGAGATCAGGCAGGTATTCATGGTGTCCATATGCACCGTCAACGCCCAGGGGCCACAGTCCATCGGTGTATTTAGCATGTTAAAAAAAAGAAAGAAAGTAAAGATAGAGAGGGTTGAGACTGCACCACCATCTGGGCCCGGGTGTCAGAATCCGGCAGAGGATGATGGAGAGCTCCGTCCGTTTATCTCGGGGGTTAGTGATCGAGGCAGAGCTCTCGTTTGGATCAAAGCTAATCAGATCGTGAAACATGAGTGTTTGGGACCCATGGCTGTGCGTTGATGTTGTGTTCATTTGTAATCAGGTGAGGATGATTGAGGCCAGGGGCAAAGCTGCGATACGCCATGGTGGAGAATGTCCCTAAGACGTAATGCTGCACCAGCTCGGTAACTTGTACTGGGGGGGAAAGTGATTTAGACAAATATTATCCACTCGAGCCCACTGCAGAGTGGACAAAAACAACCACTACAGTTTTTGTCCACTTATTATTTTAAGACAAATCAACATCATCCACAGTGCCAGGCCTTATAAATAGAAACCTTCATGATTGTAATAGTCGAACAATGATTACGATCTGAGCCCTGCAAACTGCAACTGCTCCCCTGAGCACAGGTACTTTCATTGTTTTATCCATATCCATAAAAATCACAAAGACGTCCTGCTCTGTTCACTGTTCCAATTTTTTAACCAACTTTGCTGTCTACAAATGAGGACTAGTTTCCAGTCCTCCCTGCCCTGCTGCTATTATTATGTGTCTGAATTAAATGCTGCACCTCAACTCACCCATGCACTTGTTGGTCTCGGCTGCAAAGGTGTTAAGGTTCGTGGGAAATGGTGCTCATTAAAAATAAAATAAAATAAATGTTATACAAGCAACATGTAAAGTGAATAACATGGCATAATGTTGAGAAATGTTCAGTTTTTCTGCCTCTGGAACAGATCCCAGATGTTCCCTTTTCATCCAGGCTCACTTTACAGCCTTCTTTTAGCACTTAATGAAGAGTAGCACATAATGGTTAGCACAGTTTAATTTTAAAGCTGGAACTCAATGTTAACCATCAGTTAAAAAATCTACTCAGTCCCTAATAATTGTAATATATCAACTGTGTAAATCCTAAAGACCACAGTGCTTCATTCTGTTGTAAAATTCCTCATACTTCATGAAACTGAGTCGAAAACTTTTTGTGATTTCCCTGAGTCTGCATGACAGACTGGGAGCATTGTTCTTTCATATTACTCTACCTCGTTTTATCTTGGGCTCACTGTTGTGTGGGAAGTGGAGGAGCAAGTCCCATTGGCATTTGTTATTTAATTGTTAATGCTAAGCATAAGGTTATGTTACTTGTGTTCCATGTTGGCCTCACTCTCCTTGTTAACATGGGTCCCAGGGTACGTTTTGTTACAGTGCTGCATGATTCATCAGTGCAGTCAGGGTCAGGCGATATACGCACTGTATTTCTCAGGCGTGACACCAAACACTTCAGACCTCTATCAGGAGAATACTTGAACAGTTGACACTATTCTCGGGCTGCCTAATGATATCTGGATCACAATACCACAGCCTCTCATATTAATAAATTACTTTCCCACATTAGCATTTCCCTAAGACTCTATAAAGCTGCATTTATGCTGCTTATGTTACGAGTAGAAGGCTGGAAATTGGTCGGGTTCAGGGCCACATTGTTTTCCCTCATTTTTCTCAAAATAATGACTTTTTATTTCTTTCCATTGACACAGTCCTGTAAAATAATTTATACGGCCATAAAATTTTAATACCATCCCTTTATCAGCAAATAGTCTCAAAAGAAATCATATTCCTCAAGTCTCACACAGATTTTCTATTGTTAAATCTCCAAGTTTAAATCTCGCTCTAACTTACAAAGCATGCAAGTTTGTTCCAGGTAATTTGATGCCTAATAAACTTAGAGACATTCTCTGGTTCGTGTACTTGTTTTTCTTCCAGTAAATAAAAGTTAGAAGCAGGTTTTCATAATTTACAAGGACGCCTCTCTATTATTCCATAGGAAAGGACCTTCAATATTTAAGTCTCTAATTAAACATTTATTATGTACAATTTACAGTCAAAACATATTACGTCTTATCTTTATTGTGGTTTTCTGTGTTGCACACAAAGGCACTCACGATGATACAGAACAGGCAACTTAACGCACTGTGCCATAAAAAAAGTGACAAGGCATTTCTCAAACGTGCCCATGAGGTCTGGAAGTCTAGGACTCGTGTGAGCAAGGCCTCGGCAGAGATAACTTGAAATAGCTTTGCTCTCATTTTGCACTAAGCCCCTTAAAGGAGAGCATTTCAAGAGGTGAACATTGTGTTTACTCTTTAGCAGTGTAATTCTTTTTAAATTTGCTTACAGTAATAATCAAAAAAAGTGAATGCTCCCATACCCCTTCTAATTTAGTCCCTAATAGAGTCTGAATGAGACTTAAATGTATGAGTCTGACGGGTATGAACAAAACAAAAACAATAATAATTACTGTTGTAAATTATTAACTCAGTCATAAATTGTTCGCAGCCGTCACTGTGCACAATTTATACTGAAACTATTTTCTACTAAAAAACGAATTAAACGTAAAGCAAGTTCCACAAAATTCTATAAAAGGATGGATGTTATTTGTACTTCTTTCGTCCATCTTAACCTTTAAAGGTCCAGTGTGGAAGATTTAGGTGAAAGGAATCTATTGGCAGAAATTGAATATAAAATAGTCTTGGCGATGTTTTCACTGGTGTGTTTTTTCTAAATTGTACGAATTGTTGTTTTGTTTACCCTTGAATGGGCAATTTATATGTAAATACTTTATTTTTACATTTGGAGCGGGTCCTGTCTACGGAGGCCGCCATGTTTTTTTACAGTAGCCTAGACTGGACAAACTAAACACCTTTTGAGTTTTTATGACAACTGAAGGCTACAACAGGTTCTCTTTCATGTTTGGAAGGGGGAGGGGGAGATGAGGGTGTTCAGCTGCAACATGCAACTTCACCACTAGGTGTAACTAAATTCTACACACTGAACCTTTAATACACACTAAAAAGAAAGAAAAGTCCGTTTCAATGTAATTATACAAGAGACAAAAGTACTGCCTCCATAAGTAGAAGCAACTGGCAAAACTCAGGACACTTTATACAGTCACACGACAGAACAGACCCATTTCTTTAAATCACCATGCACGGTTGTTTTTCTCAGACAATTCTATTGTTGATCTGATAGCAGCTATTGCGAAGATAAAACATGCCCACATGACGTTATCTCTGCTTGCTCCCTCAAAAAAGTATCAAAATTTATGTCATCCTTCATCTTAACTTGTATTTATGGCTCACTTAGATCAAACACTGTCCCTGCTCGCTGTAACAGTCACTGGTTCAATCTCGCCTGAAGGACCCATCATTAAATCCAACCATTCAATATAATTAGAGGACAAATTCAACACTCCTTCTTGGCTGATGACCTGAAGAAAACAATCAGCAAAAGTGTAATTATTTTCTGGGTGCAAATAGACTTGCCACTGATTAACCACTACTAATAACAGGACCACAAAGACCACAATCATCTTAAAAGAGCATGTGCACATCTAGCTTCTCTTTAAAACTGTTTTTATTTACATTTTAAAAAGTCCATAGGGGAATGCCACATCATCAAATGTAGTGATGACAAGGGATACCACAGGGCTCTATCCTTGGCACATCACATTTCACCTTTCAACTGTATATATTTGCATTGAGCCACTGACCATCTTGATATTCTCTTTTAATTTTCAGTCTAACATTCCAAGTTATTAATTTTCTTCAGATAGATTTATGCTTCACATTGGACAAAGACCCCAAAGAAGATCAGAATTTCTTCCTCATGTCTTCTGTGTTTAGAAGAAATTAAAATATTATTCATACTAACATTACATTGTTTTGATCAATTATACACACATTTAAATAAACATAACCTGCCTGCCCAAACTTTAATTAGCATAGAGCACTGCACCCTGAATCCCTACATCTAACAGGAGAGAACTTATCATACAGTTGAAGCTTTGCTGCACTCGCTGCAGCTACAGTTCAGGGTTGATTTTAAGATTCTGCTATTCATGTTTAACACACTGGCCTGTCTGGCTCCCAGCTATATTACTGAGCTTTTAAGTCCCAAAGAGACTGCAGTTGCAGCCTGAGATCATCATGAAGGTCATTCTTAGCTTTACTCAAATCTAATCTGGAAACTCAGGTGAACTTGCTTTTGCCATTGAGGCTGCAAAGCTTTGAAAATAACCTTCCTGAGAACAGGTTTCACTAATATGTTTTTGAATCTCCTTTTCAAACTTGCTCTGTCCATTACTTAACGGTTGTATGCTTTGATTATTATCATGTGTCCCATTGGTCCAAAACACACTATGTGGCTGCAATGAATCCAGTTTCCCCTTTGGTCACTCTCCACATTTAAATTTCGTAAAAGCAATGTCCTTTAAAAAAAGAGGGGGGGAAATCTGAAAGGTAAACTGTCATAAGGTGTTTTCAATTTAGCTTCTCTTGTTAACAGTGAGCTCAACATTTGCTCTGCTTTGAAGCAGAATCATTGTGCTGCTGTAACAAGCATTCAGTTTAACGCTATTATAAATTCTGCTAGAGGTTTCCCCCATTAAAAGGGAGTATTTTACTCTTCACACTCGACAAGTACTTGCTAGCAGTGGTAGCTGTTGGGTCGCTCAATAAATTAGTTCGGTCTTGACCTTACTAAGGTGCCTTAAGATGTTGATGTTGTGATATTGTGCTATACAAATAAAATGGCATTAAAATTGAATTTAAACGTGTCATGTTCCAAAAAAATTCCAAAAGCCAAATCTACGGTTTGCATCACAGTTGGGGTAACCTACTACCGTGAGGGTTTCCTGTGTTTTCTTTAAACTGCCTCTTGCAAAGACTCCGTTCTGCTCAGGAATGACTGACCCAAAAAAACAGCTTAAAGTAGCATCATCATTACTACCATCTGACATCAGACGCCTCGTCAAAGGGAACCACTAACCTCTCTAATGCAATGGCTGTCATAGCATTAGAGAGATTAGTGTGTTAGATGTGTTAAATAATTTAGGAAGGCCCTTGAAGGATGTTATAAAAATTGAAACGGGGTGCTTGATGTGAAAACAATTCCCCACCCCTGCCTGAAGGCATGCAGGCAGTTAAAAGCAGACCTCCCAGAGATGGCCTTCCTCAGCGTTCACCTGCCAAACACAAAAGACTGGAGCTCAGAAGGTGTCGTCCTCATTTCATTCTCTGTGGCTCTGTCCTCACAAACCATTATTTGCTGAAATCAAAATCACTGGGTGAGTAATCTCATCAAAGTGTTTGCGTTGCTCCTTTTTTGGGGAGGGGATAGTTTTGACAGCCCTCAATGACTGAAAATAAATCTCTAATGTATTTTGGCAAGGCAATTAATATTGCAATAGGAGAAGCTGTGTCAGAGGTCCATCAAAAAATGCACTAAATAATTAATCCTGAAAGCTAAGTTCAAAAGCAATCCATGCTTGTAGCTACTGCTCGGTGAGTGAGCAGCTATATTTTGGCCATTGGGATATGCACTATAAGTGTGTCTGGATTAAAAGATAACTCGCATGCAAAATCACATGCATATCAAATATTATCAATACAGTATTTACATTTTTATTTTATTATTTACTCATTTTCATGAACCAATATTATAGTTCAGGTTCAGGACAGAAACGTGCTGTGTGCTTGCAATTTATCAGCTGATCACTATTGACACGAGCCACAATCCATCCCAGAAAAAAAAACAATCTCGCTCCACCAACTGCTGCACACTCTGTGGCTTGTTAGAGCTTTATCTCCACCTACCCAGCCTCCACCTGTGCCAGCCTATCTACTTGAGCCTATGGTAGCTCTTAAAGTGATAACACGGCACAGTGTTGCTACCCTGCTGAAGCTCATTATGCCCCTGCTACACCAACAGCATGGTTGCCGGATAAGCAGGGAACGGCTTAATGCAGAGCAACGAATGCCAACCATCACCGCATCACCCTTTTTTTGTTAGAAATGGGTTATCGTGTGATGAGAGTGTTCATGACTGAAGGGTGTTTGGTGGCAGATTTGTTTTAAATTAAAGTGTCCTTGCAAGGCAGCATCAGTCACCGAATGTCTCCACCATTTTTCACTAGCAACGAGCTAAAATGAATACATCTGCAGCCGAACATGGGTGTTTCTGCTTTTATGAGGCATTTTAAATTCACATATGTGAAAATAAACATTCGAGTGCCGCATCCAGGATCAGATTTAAAAGAGCTGCGATTAGATTCAAAGGTTCCCACAACCTTTGCTTAGAAATGATAGAATTAGCATAACATGTTTATTTCATGCATTAATTCCGAGACTGTTATTTGGTCTTAACAGTTTGACCATGTAAACATGCTGATCCGCAGAAAGTAAAGTTTCTGTTGAATGCTAATGTCAATGTACGGTGTATGGAGCTAAATTTACTCTGATTCATCCAGCCTCTTACTACTGCAGCACTCATCTGACGCCAGCATTTTGCTTGATCTCACTTTTGTGATATATATATATATATGTGATATATAAATATATATATGCAGGTCACCCGTCCAACAATTAATTATTGTATCACAGTGGTGCAGCAGGCCCCAGTGCAAGATGATAACCCATTCTATGAACCAAAACATAATCACCTTCAGTACCAGTGCTTAGCTAATTGTATTTCTATAGATTTGTGCCTTTTGTCATCACGGACAGAATAAGTTCATATTTCTTTATTTTAGTAATTTACATTTGTACATTTCTTATTACTGTTATTTTAGGTCACACAGTGTCATTCCATTTTGAATATTTCATCAATATAATAACTTCAGCTTCAGGAGCAGTCATGACCTTGTGTTGCACTCAGTGCTCCTGAAACAGCCTTTACAGGTATACACCTGCATTTCATCCAGACATCTTTATTGCTTCTGAAGCGGAACACCTATGTCCAATTAAATTCCTTTTCTTAGGATTTGAATCCTCACCGGCTGTCGGTACATATGTACGGACACCAGCCCCTTCATTCAGGTTTTACAGATATGCTGCTTAGTTATGCAGTCCTGCACATGAGTCCCTGCAAATGTGAAATGACAGACTTAGCCAAAGGGATGACCCACTGGCAGCTCACTGTCATTGGCTTTCCCCTGTGGATTAATTTGTCATGAACATTAGGGATATCATCCTTCAAGTCAGCCAATGAAAGTCATGGGATTGGCAGATAAAGGGCATGGGGGATTTCAAGAGGGTAGATTCACAGGGCTTTGTATATATTAGTGTGTGACATAAAGCCTGGAGCTGGTGTGTACTGCTCTGCTTCAAGGTAATGGATACCTGTCTTCTTAATCGTGTCCCCGCAGGGTTCAGAGGGGGGGGGGGGGTGATTCATTGTTAAAGTGATGCAGTAAAGGGTATCAAGACATGAACGTTGGATTTGGACAAGATTTAACCTGAAAGTTATAAATAAATAGAAGCAAGACTCATAAGTCGAGGTTTTTGTATTTACTCCTGTTGTTATTCGTATTACATATGCCAGCAGCAGGAGAGAGAATTATTTTATTCAAGAGAGTGAATATTGCATTTACACTTATGGAGTGGGCAGACCCCCCATCGCACATGGATGCTAATGTTGATCCATGTTTGATGAAGCTGAAGACGCATATAAAAGCAATAACTAGTGGTAGCTGTAAGAGATAATATTGCTGTTACTATTTTAGTTACAAGTTTTATATTATATACTTTATATTATATTATATTTCCATACTGCAGATTTTGAATTTTTAAATGAAAGCACAGACTATACATGTTCTCCTCCACCTTCTCCACTTTTCATGAAATCATTTATAGCTCTGAAAGATGATGGGAACCAGTTACCGACACAGAGCCGAGGCTGCTGACTTGAGGGCCACACACAAGCTGGCCCCTCCCCGGGGGAAGCATAGGCAGGATTATCTGCTTTTGCAACAGATCCACAGTCAATGACCACTGACCTCCCTAAGGAGGGGCCTAAGTGAAAAGGTGAATTCCTGCAGAAACCGATAAAGAGGCAGATTGTGAATAATATTTAGTAGTTTTAACAGGTCATGTTGGTTATTTTTATTCATTTGTCTGTTATTGGGTTTAGCATTTCTCTCTGCTGAAGCAAGTTTTCTTTTTGTGATTTTTGCATTCCCATTTTGTCGACTCTGACTCCGGCAGAAACTCGCAGTAATGCTGCCTCCATCACGCCCGCCTCAAAATGTCCTCGCGCTGCGGCTCTAACTCCAGAAGGAGTTGCTCCCTTTTTCTTGGGCTTGACCAGTGGTTGTAATCTCGTTTTACTGAACTCTAAGGACCCCACCGTCTTGTTAGCTCCAGCGTAAAGAACAAGTCCATTCATTATATGGAGCCTGATGAATGACTTGGTCAGACAGTAAGGGAAAGCCAAGGTGTAAATGTTCAACCTCTCATAAATCACATAGACGGGCAAGTCTAGACCTTAACCTACATGTACTCAGGAGTGATGATACCTGTGTATATTCCTACCCAGTTGTGTAGAAAAAATAGTTTGAGAATGGTGTTGTGCTTCTGTCCGAGTGTCTGCGTATAGAAGAAACATGTCGTAGACTGAGACAGTGAAAACCCTCCTCATAATACGGTGTCAAGAAAACTACAGTAGACTAATGTACGTTGAAAAAATGCTTAATCTTTTCTTAACTGGTCCTTTGCAATTTGCAAAAAACGTTTCACTTTTCAACATTACTCACACGGAAACGACTTTTTCAACACGCCATTTATTTTCTATAAACTAACCTCTGCCTCTCCTGCTCATTCACAGACAGAGGGAAGAGAGCACTGCATCTTTTTGTGTCTTATGTTTGTAACAAAGTATAATGCCTCGTTCTGTCCTGGATATAATTTCCATGAAAGCCATGGTCTCTGGGTACTTTCCCGCTTCCTGATTAAAACAGCACTGTCTACTGAGTTTGCAGCTTGTAAAACGAATAATCAGTCAGTTATATTAAATACAGCCAGAGAGGAAACAGGCCTATTCTTTAATGGGAAACAGTTCGTCTTTGATGGGTTCGGGTTCTGCTTGTGAAATAGTGTTTCAAGTTCTATTCCTGGCAAAAAACATATAATTTCATGTACTTTATATAAAGTTTTATGGTGCCTATGCCTATGAGTAGGACCAGCGGCATACACAAGCTACCATGCAGCAGTAAATATTTTACTATGATAAAGATTTCAGATTTTACCTTTTTGATCTTAATCTTGAAAGTGGCACACTATTTTGACTAAAAGCTTCAATTTTGACATCAACCCGTCCTCCTTTTTTATTTTTGAAAAATGAGAACCAGTTCATGTCAGGCTAAAACAACAGATTAATTTCTTTGATGAAGTCAATTTTGTTTTTAGTAAATTTGTGAATTGCATCAAATTTTTGCTGTGACATCCCAACTCATGTCTGTACGACCAATATTTATTCATGATTAAATTACTAACAGAGCACAAAATTGTTTACAAGAGCACATAGTTATTCATAGATATAGACTCTAAGGTTTTGTCTCTTAAGTGCACCAGATTAATGCATTTCATTTTAAAATGTACAAAATTCTCTTCCAGGGTAGCCGGCCCCCAGACCCCCTACAGGGTCCGAGGTCCGCCCACAACACACTCTCACAACATCCTGTGGGAAACACCGGGAGAGTGCTCCAGTACCAGCATAAACCAACTGCCCACTATGAGGATTGTACCCTCAAAGTTATGAGGCAGCGAGTCGCATACTGTGAGATTATGGTGCACCTTGACGGGCTTGGACTGAGGCCTGCCCTCCAGCCCCCAGCCGGGCTGATGATTACGATGGAGAGCAAGGACAAGGTGCTTTTTTCTGTCAGCGAAAACCAAGATGTATATTTCAGCAAAATGCACATATAGCACAGATTGCCATGGACACATATCACTACTATTACTTACTCTCTACATTACAGTATGGGTTAGCTTTAGCAATTCACTAGAGTGCCTGGCGCGTAACGAGATAAATGACACGTGGCAGGCATGGGCCATGTAGTGGGGCAGATTTGGGGCAAGGTTCCTGTGCAATACCTACATGTTGCATGCTTGGCTGATGGTCAATACATACAGTTTACACAGTGCAACAAATCTATCCAAGAGAGAGAGAGCTATTTTCTTAGTAGAAAGAAAAACACTATTTTATTCTAGCTGTGACAAGAGATGATTCAAAAACAATTCCTTTCCAAACTGTAGCATGAGATAATTTACGTATTCAGCAGAGACTCTGACTGTTATCTACATAATAACAGTTTATCCATGTTATAATAAATCTCAAAGAGACACAAAAGCCCTAAAATAGCATATGGTTTGTTACTCACTTTTTACCTAGCCTCGTTTTGCAGGAGCGAGTTGATGTTTAGAAGTCTTTTAAGTGCTCTGAGGACCGGAAGATAGTAAAGCAAACTTTAACTGAATATGACATAATGAGTGCCAGGAAGAAGTGAAAAGTCTAATGCATAACTCTCTAATTGGTGTCTGCTTTGGCATGGGGGTGGAAGACCAGCAGAAGGATAGAGCACAACTGGGGATAGAAGCAATAAATAGGAAGGAGCAGATGGTCTCCTCCAGAGGACAGACACCCAAAAGCATGCAACAAACTGGACACCATGAAAGTTGGACGTGTGTGTGTGTATGTGTGTGTGTGTGAATAAAGGAACATTTCTCATCTAATTAATAGATAAAACAAAACATACATTAAAAGGGCAATAACAAAATTCCAAACATTGCAAACATTTTCTGCGTCAGATCAAAGGCAGGGTGTGTCTTTGTTTTTTCCTCTTGCTATTAGTGTATCTTCAGCATTTATTTCTCTCTTATATCATATGTTGGTTGCCACCCGCCAATAAACTAAATTAAGAAGAAGAAGAAAATGACTACGACAACGCTGATGACTTCACTATAGCATAGGAATTAGACCGAGGGATTAAATAGCACACATTACATGTGAAAACTACCGGCCTGAATTATTACTTTCTGTTTGACAGTCTGCTTTTAGTAAAATGAATTGTGGATTTTGGCTGTTCCACTAGTGATGAGTCATTGCACAATACACATGACCCGGTGTTATTGGCGTAGGCGTGCGTTCTCTGTTTGGTAAAGTGGTCTTCAGATGACAGTATTATGAATTTAATGAATGCAACCAACCAAACGAAGACTCCGAAGACTTTTAGGTATCCCGCTGTGTAAAATAAATCTAGTTTGCAGGTATTGATTTTATCTGCAGCATGTGGGAAATGGGTTTGGTTTCACCGTCACTTTAGGATTGTGTTTAGTCCAACAGCACAGTGTGTGTGCGATTGACCATAATTAGCTGATATGCAAACTTAAAAAGTGCAAATTGCCAGGGCTTTCTGGGCTTTTTTAAATGATATGTCAAATAGGGAAGCAGTAACACTTTAATGTTGAGGAGGAGTTGAGAGCCGCAGTTTTGCAGTTAAATCGACTGCCAACCCATAATGGGACACGTGTGGCCAATAAGGCGAAGGATTGGCCCCGGTGAAATCACAGTGGCCCCATGCATCCCGTTTACTGTTGTGCATTTCCTGTCATCTTAGCTCAAATCCCGTGTCATGACTCCATAACAAGCACAAAATGAGTTACAGACGGAGCTAATTTCCAGCATCTTTGGTTCTAAATGACTTTTAGTGTTTGGAGAGATGGGCAGAACGTGTCAACACCTGATGGGATAGCGGCAGTCTCTCTTGTTGAAGGAGACCAGACGGACTATGGTGCGAGCACATGTTCGTTTCCATTTGGGACCAAGGCTGGCAGGCGTCAGTGTCCATTCCCTAGGTAATCCAGCTGTTAATAATGTTTTCGGTTTCCCAGTTCAGCAATCGGCATCTTTCTGGGCTTGCATTTCAGATTTGGTCCGTGTGGGCAGCTCAAAGTGAAGAGTGTTTGAAGTGCACAAAAACACACAAACTTATGCGCACGCATGGCAAGAGTAAGCGCACACACACACACACACACACACACACACACACACCCACACTGGAATGAATGATCAACCCCTTCACTAATATGTTCCTCCCTGTTAGAGTCAGATTTCATAGCCGTCTATGAATATAACTCATCTATTAATCGTCATTTACAAGCTTCTACTGTCTTCTACTGTCTGTCACCCTCTCCTGTGATGAGACAAGTTAAGTATTTCAGTTACAGGCATAAACTTTAGATGTCACAACTTTTCCTGCAATCTACTGTAAAGATGTTTTTATTTTATGTGTTTTTTTTAATGCTCTGTCATATTCATATTGTCAATTTTTTATAGTTTAAGTTTTATTTATATATTATCTCTGTATTTTATTTAGCTTCTTTTTGAAATCCACTGTTCTCATGCTTGGCAAGTGCTTTGTAAATAAAATTAATAATTTGATGCTTATTAATTTATAGCATGAGCACTAATAAGACAAATACAATTTTCTCTACTGACTTTCTGTGTGTGGGATCACTGCCAGGTTTGCTACAGAGACGGGCATTGCTGTCTTTGCAATCCATGCATGGTTGAGAATGTATTATTGTCCAAACCAGCTGTAAATAGAATTATACTCATCAATACCATCTGATATCAGACACCTTGACAAAGACGAGCAGTTCCAGACAAAGCATTAGAGAGGTTAGTGTGATAAAGTTTATTTGTGTAGCACTCTTTACTGATACAAAACCCCAAAGTGGTTTGCGTCAATAAAAAGAATCTGTTGAAAACTACTTGAAAAATATCAGAATCACAAGTAATCGTTACGATAACAACAACAAACAAGAGGAAAGAGACATAAAACGAGTACAAAATACAATAAAGTATATCTGTTCAATTATTTAGTATGGCTCACAAAGGATATCATAAAATTTAAATGGGCCTTGATAGGAAAGAAGTTTCCCACCCCTGCTTCAGATCCAAATAAAAGATAAGGATAAAGCTGTTTAACTACTTCTCTGCACTAAATGTTTGTGCGATAGTATAGTTTATTAAATCAGATATCAAAAGTAGAAAATAGGGTCAGCACTTGCAAAACAAGTTGAGATTGTTTTATCTTATTCATGATCAAAGGGCATTAAAGTAAAGCAAACATTTTCCAGCAGACCAGGAGTCCTCCTCATTGCTCTGATCTGTCGATTCTTGTGCTCTGTACGTACGTGATTGAAATAGCCTCCGTTTCACTGCTGTGGGCACTTAATAATTCAGCAATCCAGTAGAAGTTATTCAAAGTACAAACAGTTAGAAATGAAGAGAATGTGTGACTCCAGACAAGGTCTGTGTCAGATGGAATGTAAAGTTTTCCACCTCCCAAATATCAGGCACTGTCGAGACTGTTTGTAAAGCTGGACGACGTGTCTCTACGTCCTCGCATTGTAAATTAAGTTCAAACTTCCCAGGTACGGGCACTGTCATCTTTCCCTTTGAATGTCCTTGTGTTTTGGAGCCTGAGTCTGCACAGTGATCGTTGTGCAGTGGAGCAGCGATACGAGCAAACACGGGTCAGTCGCAGCTGTTACTCAAGATGCTTCACCCAGTTTTCACAAGCTGAAATAACAAATTAAAACCAAACGTATCGGATAAATAAAAACCTAAACATGCATCAGCGTGATAAGAGCTTCCTAAATTCATCGAAACCATCTTTTGTGGAAAAAATAATTTACATGAAATTTAGTTTAATTTGGTCCATGTCCCAGTTTATGACAGAAACAGCAGTCCGCCACCAGGAGGCGATCAAGAAGATTTGGCTTCACTTTTGAGAAGTCGTACATCTTCATGTTAAAGTTGCATTGTGTATAATTCAGTGACGTCTAGTGGTGAATACCCCTCACCTCATCCTCCCCTTCCAAACATGAAAGAGAACCTGTGGTAACCTTCAGTTGTCATAAAAACTCAAAGGATGTTTAGTTTGTCCAGTCTGGTCTACCACAAGAAACATGGCAGCCTCCATAGAGAGGACCCCCCCGATGTAAATATAAAGTATTTCAATATAAAGGGCCCATTCTAGGGTAAATAAAACAACAATTTGTATAATTTAGATGAAACATTATTTTATTTACAATTTCTGTCAATAGACCCCTTCCACCTAAATCTTACACACTGGACCTTTAAGTCTAAGGTCAGAAGACGCATAAACGATGTATATGTGATTCATATTGTGAGTCACTCAGTATCAGGTTTCAATCAGAATTACAAACACAATTACGGCCTCCTGGCTCCATGCCTCTGTCGACCAGTCAGGTTGCAGGAAATGTGGTCACAATCTGAGTGATGGTGTTGAATAGGAGCCAGAGAAATGTTTTCATCACGATGTCCCAGTGAAGTTGACACTTTAGGATTACAATCTAAAAATACTTCCACTTCTATCCAACAGGACATTTGTGGACGTTGTTAAAGCCAAACATCTGATTTGTGAGGTCAGTGTGACCTTGACTTTTCACTAAATTCTAATCAGTTCATTCTTAAGTCCAAGTGGACATATGTACCAGTTTTGTAACCATGTTTTTTCTTGGGCTCTGCATATTTTTGCATTGAATTAACTGCCTTTCTTCAAGGTAGTTTAACCTGTTGACACATGAGATTAAAATATACCCCCCTCCCCATAATCCAATTTTCCTTGCTAACGCCAACAGCTTGTCTAATTCCATGTGAAACAACCAAAACACGACTTGTATCAGTGATGTGTAAAATTACCTTTGGGTGGTTTTATGCAACCCATTGTCATTCACACGTTTAGAAAAAAAAAGACGTGTTTCTCCAGTTGTGACTAACAAGAATCTGTCATCTGGAAGAAGCAGTGTTATGCCTTTTGCTACGTTTAGCATGTTTGCAGCTCTCACAGCGGCAGAACCGGCTATTTTCTCAAAAGCCTGTTGGGCTTTCTTGCTGAAAATTGTCCTTCTTAATGAAGAGGCTCACTAGTATTATAGATATAATCTCTTGAAGAATAAATGATTTCCATAATGAAATCTTGCACAAAACATTTCAGTGTAATTGACTGTGACTAATGAATGTAATTTTTTAGGGAAATAAAGAGAATAAATTAAAAGACACTGACGATGTGATCATTCATACTGCAGGCGATATTTCTTGAACGGTTTATGTACAGGACAAAGTGCTATATTCTACACTTAGAACCACAATTTCATAGAGTCCATAAAAAGCAGCAATGTAATGACAATTTTATATAATGACATTAAAATATTCAATATCACTTTTATATAAAATGGCGTTTATTTTTCTTTGTCACGTGGTCACCTCCATGAAATGCTCATGGAAGTTTGTATTGTAATTGTAGTGTGTAGTAACTGGAGTAATATCCATTTTACTTTCAGATCTTATGTGTTTTTTTTTTTATTGTTACCAGCCCACAAATGTGCAAATCTGTTGTTGAGGCTGCAAATAGAACAACGGGCAGATTAAATTACATTTGTTACAGTTGATTGAAAAGGTAAAGCCTCTCAAATGTCAGACTTTATTGAATATATTTCATTATGAAGCAGGATACTGAAGTTCTCTACGTGAGAATAGTGTAATCATTTTCATAGAATACAGCTTTTTTTTTGTATATTGCAAATAATTTACTTCTGCCGATTTCCCCAGAATAGTAAACTAATAAAGGTTTGGAATTATACAGTATGAAATAATTTTATATCCCGATCATAGTGACCAAAATGACCATGGTTATTATTAAATTAATGTAATGTTAAAATAGGCTGAAAATGTTAAAAGAAACATTATTTTTCATATGACAACACAGCCATACAGCAGCAGAACAGCATGTTGTGTACAGACAGATGTAGGTAACACTAAAAGCTGCAGTTTACATTATTAACAAGCTATTAGCAAGTTAGACAGACAAACTGAGACATTTGACCCCATTCCTAGTTCCTGACGTCATGCACTGAGCTGAAAGTTAACTTCCGCAGTGACTCTCTTTCTTTATGTTCTGCAGACAATTCGTTTGATTATCTTTCACTCAACACTATACTGAAAACAAAGTACAACAACACTATAGATTTAGTCCTTTTGGAAGATGGAAAACATCTGTGGAATGCCAAACAAAACCCATGTTGCATGCAGCACCTGCATCTGAGAGACTGTTGCTAATTTTGGTGAATGGCGGACGGTATTTGAGTTTTTCAGAATATTTCAGGTATAACAAGTAATTCAAATTCAAATAAAAATGGTAATACCAACCATCAGGAAGTTAACTGTTGTTTACAGTGAAACCAGAAAGTGTTTCAATCCTCCATTCCTAACAACTTGTGTATCCAGTACTCCATCTCCTGTGGGATTGCTGGCTCTTGTTCTACATGAGTGGTATAAGTGAGTAATTATCCTAATTACAACGTATGATAAAGATAATATTTAATAAATGTTTCAGGAAACTGTAGGTTTAGGATTTGCTTGTCTGTATTTGTTCAGCAAATATCCTGCAAGTGTTGTGGCACTAAAAGAGACGGTCCTTTGAAAGGCCTTTGTCTCTAAGTTTGATCTCATCACTTATCAAGAGAGAGAGAGAGAGAGAGAGAGAGAGAGCAACACATCAGTGAACACACCAGGTGCAGTGTTTGATAACCTGAGCTGCTCTCAGGATCATTTCTTTGTCCCCTCATTCACTGTTCGCTTCATTGTACAAAACAAACATTCAATAATTTTCTCCGTAAATTAAGATTGACCCACGCTGAAATTCTGATTGACTGGATTGCTATGGAGGAGCATGGAAATGCAGGAAAAGTGGTGAACCGACCGACTGACCGACTGACAGACCATCACCATCTACAGACCCACACCACTCGAGTGGTTAAAAGGCTGATGATTATAGCAGGACACAAATGACAGTTTACCACATACAAATTAGAAATGCGATCCACCTGACCTCCACACTGAGCCCTCCCCCCGCACTTTATAAATGGCACCATACTCCCTTCACCAGCACTTACAGCTGCCATTGTTCACACATTGTGAGCATTAGAATGAACGTTATTCCAATACAGGATTTACGACACTGTCTATATTTAAGAGCGAATTACTCATTACACAAACAAGTTTAAATACATAATCAATGAAAATATAACCTACGACTGTTTGAGATCTCATTGAGCACAGATGTCCTCGATATACCAGAGACCCACTGACAAACAAGGATTCAGAGAATAATTCTATAGGACGAAGACTTGTTTTCATTTTCCGAGGCTCCGCTTCCTGCTCCTTCTGTTGCCACCTACTTAAGCATGCATGGTCAAGCAGCAGCAGAGTCTGCTCGTTTGTCTTATTAGTGGAGAAGACAGAAAGAAGTATGGCTCTCCTGAAATACCTGCCCTTGCCCGCAACTCAGGGCAGGCAGGATGAAAGACGACCGGCTGATAGATTCTCAGTACCGAGCATCAACAGAAGGGGGGGAGGTGAGGAATTGACAGGTTTCTGTGCTTATGTTAATGCCATTGAACCTCACACTTATCATCGCATTGCACTGAAGTGAAGTGGTCTTTCTGAGTTGGCATGCCGCTCCTACAAAGTATTTCACCTTCTAGTTTGAAGTGGGAGGGATGTAGGAAGGCGGCTGTAAAGAAAATCAAAGGACAGATTCCTTAATCTATCAGTAGGATGACGATGTTGCCACTTAAACTGTCACTTCTTCATTAGTAGCATCATGGCCCCTCACACCAGGCATTAGAATGTGTCTCCACCACTTCAGGTGTCACTTCCCCTCTGTATCTAAATTAAGAGGTATGTCTTTTTTTTTTTTACATTGAAAAACAAATGAAGATGTTTCTGGCCACTCTGATTAGCATAATAATATAAATTGCTTCGAAGAAAGTTGCATTTAAAATACAAGACTCTATCTATCTATCTATCTATCTATCTATCTATCCATCCATCCATCCATCCATCCATCCATCAATCTATTCATCCGATCTTTATTATTGATGATCTGTGAGACTGGGAACACAGAAAGTTGTAGATAAATCTTCAGAATACTGACGAGTCCATGGCGTTTTCAGCCTTGGAACCAGTTGGACGAGCACTGGAACAATCCGAAGAATTATTATTATATGATTCAGTTGAACAATCGAGCTAATCGACTTTTCAGCTGATTGTTTGAGACCATTTAGGTATTGGCTCTTTATTTGCAACATGCCACTGGTGGTAGCTTTCAATCAAAAAGTGAGCGATTCAATTTACTTCACAAATATGTAACAATTCACAGGAACAAGTTTGAACCTACATGCGCCCTCAAATGTTAATCTGTAAACTTTGAAGTCAAGGTTGGAAATAAATCTGTGTGCGCAGATGTAATAAATAGGATGCAAGGTTTTTCTTTGAAGGCACTCCAGATGTCTTTTTATATCAATCTTACATTGGTTTAGAGGTAGCCTTCTTTCATGTCAAAACCTCACAGCAAAAAGGCCATGGCTTCAGCATTCATTATAGATATGTCTTGAGAACATTCTCATGAATAAAATAGTGGCTTATACATGAGGAAAAACTTTTAAGTTATGATTGATTTGCTATGTTATACTGCACCTGTGGCCGAGTACCAATTAAGAAGTAAAGACAAAATGGTAGTATTTATTTACATAGATATAGGTAATTAAAAAATAGGATTAGTCAGTGTAAGTAAGAGCCAATAGCAATAATTGTAAATACTAATATTAATAGAAGGCTATGAATTATAATTACTATTAATGTCAGAATTCTGATGCAGTAATTTGCACCACTCCAGTAAAGCGTAATGGGACTCAAGTACAACAAAAAACACAGCACTCTTAAAAGGCTAAATTTTTTTCTAAACTCTGCAAATACGAGAATTAAAGAGAAAATCTGTCATCAGTTGAACAGAGAGAAACTAACTGACTCTTTCCAGTTACTCATTGTCAATAATACACTGTGTTATCTAGGAAACGAATGAGGAAATTAGTCCCTCTGGTTAATAAAGTCGTATTAAATACGATTTTGCCATCATTTTTACAAAAACATCGATAAGTTGTAACGGTTAAAAAAAAATGCACACATGCTGTCAAAGTACATTTACAGCTCAACAGATGGCTGATGTAAACACTGGCCACTACTTTGCTTCAATCCCCGGAGCTGTGTCTAGGTGATAAATAGCCACAGCACTCACTGTCTGCTCGACCTACTTTGTCCTCAATTGACATAATTCCAGTTGAGGTTATAAGCAACATCTATCATCAAGTGCAAACTACAGTGCAGTACTTTATCCCGCTCTGGGACCGCGGTGAATTATATTCCTTATTGATTTCTTCTAGATTTAGAATCCTTATTTATGCAGGATGGTAATGTTGCATTAGACACATGTTGCTTCGGCATTAACCTTACGTCTGATAGCAAAGCCGTGCGACTCTTGTGCTACTTAACACTGTAAATATCCCTGCTGCTGACGTACCTTCACATGTGAATCTATCAGTACGTCATTTCTGTTTGACAGATCTCTGGATGGATAATAGGACATACAGTCTGAAGAAAGCATCAAACAGCACAGGACAAACCCTCAAGCGGATCCGAGGGGAGAAAAAGAGGCCACCCTCGAAACACCTGGCACTAAGACGTGCATGCAGATTCCAGGAAGATGGGCCTGCACACCTGGGTGCATCTGGAGAGGTTGGTGTAGGACCAGGGTGTCGTGAGAACTCGTCTTGACGGCCTAGGCCCCAGGAGGGGTAATAGTCGACATCAGTAAAGATGTAGAAAGGAGGTCAGGGTATATGACAAATGTTCTCTCCTCTGAATGAGAGGCCGGGCTGACACTTACATACATAATTACAATAATCAATACAGTGGTTGGCACTGTCACTTCACAGCACAGAGGTTCTGGGTGAAGGTCGCACGTTCTCCCCATCTCAGCGTGGGTTTCTCCACATGCCTCATCTTCCTCCCACAGTCCGAAGACATGCAACTTAGATAAACTGGCAACTGTAAATTGACTCTAGTTGTGAATGTGTAGATGGTTGTTTGTCCGTATCTCTGTATCTGTGGTTGAGTGGCTACTGAGGTGAGCCCTGCCTCTCGTCCAAATCTCAGCTGGGATTCGTTCCAACTACCCCTGCCATCCCTGAAGGGCTAGGCTGTAAAGATAATGGATGGATGGAAGCCAAGAATGGAATAAAGCATGTGCTATGATATCCAAAATAATAAAGGAATAGAATGGAGTTATGCTAGTGGGCTAGTTCAGCCAACTCAAGCTTCAATACTCTGCACATGTGACATGCCTCAATCTGCACTGTCCTCTATCATACACACCCTCTCAATGTGGTAGTCTACTGCAAAGATTATCTCCCTTTGCCTGTCAATGCCTCTGCTCCCCTGCGTCACTATCACTCCCCCCAGTTGTATTTCCCTCTGGAAAAAGGTTGAAGCCTAAATGCAGATGTTCTTTTGCAATAGACATATAACGCACTAAGCTAAAACTGTCATCAAAATGTAATTAAATTTCAACTGTTTTATTCCAGAATTAAAAATGACTCCTATGTTGTTGACAGTAGTATTTCGGAGAACAACAATAGTCCTCGGGGCCAAAGACCAGGACCTCTGATTCTCATTTAGCTTCAGAAAGCTTCTCACAACTCAGCATTTGACGTCCTCAAAGCCGGATCATGCAGTGTCAGTAGAGAGTACGGTTGCATATGGTCAGAAGGAGATGGATATATGGATTTTTCTGTGTTTGTTGTTGTTTTAATAGAGCCCATTGGGAGCATATGTAAACAGAATAAAATTGGGTCTAAAATATAAAAATAGAGCCTTAAATAGGTCAGATGAAGCAACACTGAAGCACGCAGCATTTCTCTACTCTGCCCAGTGTGGCAAGGGTTACTACAATTATTACTGGGTGTTTTTGAAATTGCCTCAAATACGATTTGACCTCCAGGCAGTTGGATGAGTCACAACTCTGATAAACTTTCTCAAACAAACAAGAATTTACTTTTATTATAATCACAATGGTTTGATTATCGGTTTGGCTCAGATAACAGAAGACTCAGTCTGGAGCTCCGTGGCTCAACAGGAGATGAATCACTCAAAGCATCTTGTTTCTTGTTTCTCATCTAAAACCATTGTAACATATTTTTTTTTCTCTTGTAAACACCACATAATTGTTTGGTTTCTTTTATGTCTCTCTCGCTTTTTTTGTGAAATATTCACAGTATGCTCTGTGGGAGGGTTTGGAAGAGTTGTTCCCTATTGGGAGCTAATATCCAAGTCAGCAGTTCTCGAATTGTAATGATAGAGTGCCCAAAAAATGTAATCCCTCCTTGACTGTCTCCCATGGTGAGTCAATGACATAACTGACAAAGCTATTACTTCAGACAAATGTCTCTGGCAAATTCACACCAGGACATCCAAGCAGAAATAATAAAACCATCTTTCCTTGAACTTCCAACACTTCTCTCGACTTTCTTTTCTCTTTGTATTTCCATTTTATCTCGATTGTATTGTTCTGCTGCTTACTCATCGCGTAGGTGTGCCATAAATTGGAAGTCTCGGAGAGCTATAAAGACACAGGGAGGTACCCACCTAAAATGACAAGTGTGAACTTAAGGTACTACAAAACGTCAATATGTGCTCCAGAGTACATTTCCCCCTAGAGATGCTTAACACGGCAGCAGTCTACAGCACTGACTGTCCACACACACACACAGACACACACTAACACACATGTACTTCTATCTTAGTGAGGACACTCATTGATATAATGCATTCCCTAGCCCCTAACGCTAACCATTCAAACTGAATGCCTAACCCTAATCTAAACCTAATTCTAACCTTAACCCTTAAACCAAGTGAGGACCTGCCAAAATGTCCGCACTTTCCAAAAATGTCCTCACTCTGTATGGTCTATGCTTAAAATGGTCCTCACAAAGACACAAGTACAGGAACACACACACACACGTTTGTACTTCTCATTGTACACTTGTTGACATAATACATTCCCTAGCCCCCTTACCCTAATTCTAACACTAATCCTAAAACCAAGTCTTAACCCTCAAACATCCCATTAAAAAAGTGAGGACCGGCCAAGATGTCCTCACTTTCCAAAAAATGTCCTCACTCTGAAGGGTCTATGCTAAAAATGGTCCAGGAAAGTACAGGAACACACACGCACACACATTTTTCATTTTCTGTTTACTCACAAAAAAGATAATATAGCTCAAACGGAGTTTCATTTAAAACACCTTTCATTCAAATTGCAGACTACAGGAATCCATCTAAACTTTAAACCAAATATTTTATCTCAGAACCACTTCCCTACACACTTTAGGTCATTCACATTTCATGAAGGTAATACTTCATGACGATTTACAATCTCCCATAAACTCCCATAACTCGTTCTTCAGCAGTCCTCGGTTATATGACTCTCCTTAAAAATAGTCACTTGTCTAAAACGTCCCACAAAGGAGAGGGTGTGTGTGTGTGTGTGTGTGTGTGTGTTTGTGTCTGAAGGAATTTGGTCTTAATTTGATGAGACTATATTGAAGGGAAGGGTCAGTCCAGGCTGGGAGAGAATTAATGTCCTACCGAGGTAATTAACAGTTAAGTGAACATGAAGTGTGGAGCGCACAGAAGGGTTAATTTATCTTTGTAAAGAAGGTGGTTTTACATCGCCTCCGAATCCAGTCAAATGATCCAATGTTGTCCAGGTAATGAGCGGCCTAAACAACCACAGGAACAAATGGGATAATCAAACTCCATCCTGTTGCTCTGCCAGTAGCAGTCTTCAGCTCAGGGATTCTCCTTGCAATGGACTTAATATGAGCTGGAATCGAAATGTTTTTGTTTTTTTACGGTTGCTTGGCTTGTAGCTGAGATTTGGATCAAACACTCACTTCTAAGTCGTGCCACTCTTCCCTGCAGTGCGTCTGTCTTCTTCTCCCTCACAGGTGTCAACAATTACCGCCGTCTCCTCGCCGGTGCCACACCCACCCACTCGCAGGCGTCGGCAACAATCATCCTCTCCTCTGATGTGCAGTCAAGAAGATGCCTCTGATGATCTCTGATATGGTCTGCATTGACAAAAAAAAAAGTTGAATGTCTGTTGTGAATTTACGGCCGACCACTGACTGCAGCCTCCATGCTAAACAGTGATGTACCTCCCTTGTACGACTGGTGGAGGCAGCGCAGCCATTCCACTCATTCCAATAGTTTAGAAAAAACATCCTTTCAACAGATGAATTGGTCGACCCTCCAGGTTTTTACACTATCAAGTGCCGAAACGTAGCCTGAAAGAAAGGTGCCTTGAATTCAAACCATCAGATGTGAGAGCCAACGCCTGGGGCAGACAAGTTAGAGAGAGGTTCATGTTTTACAATGTGTTTGAATGCAAATTTTTTGTGTTCTGTGTTCTCTGGGTTTTCTGGTAATGACTGAAGCTCACAAAAATATTCCTGGTTCCTGGTTCGAATCCTGGTTCGGCCGACGTTTCCATGTTCTCCTCATGTATGCGTGAGTTTTCTCTGTGTACTCTGGCTTCCTCCCAGAGGCCAAAGACATGAATGGTCGAGTGGAGACTGTGAATCGACCGTGGGTGTGAATGTGAGAGTGAATTGGTTGGTGAGATCTTCACGGTCTACTGACCAAGGCCTTCTGGGAATCCCAAAATCCAGATTAATAACTAAAGGTGACCGGGCATTTTCTGTCATGGCTCCCACTCTCTGGAACCGTCCTCCCTTAGTTATAAAAAATTGCAGAGTCCGTCAACAGTTTTAATAGGTTGTTAAAAACTCACCTATTTCCTAAATATATTATCTTGGACTAGTCCTTATAGTTCCATTGTTTTTGCTTGCCCTCTGTGTCATTTCTATTCTTCTATTATTTGTGTTTTACTCTGTTATTAACTGTTTTATCTTAATGTTTGTTAGTTTGGTTGTAAAAGGTGCTTTATAGATAAAATGTACCTACTTACCTACTTGTTTGTCTCTATCTGTCGGTCCTGTGATACACTGGTGACCTGTCCAGGATGTACCCCACCTCTCACCCATTCTCAACTGGGATTGGCTCAGCTCCGTATGCGAGGATAAGCGATATTGATAACAGATGGATGTTCTGATTCCATAATTATAAATGTGATAACAGTAACCATACACACAAACAACCTCTAGTAACAGTATACACGGCACGTTGAAGATTGATCACAAGACAGTAGAGTGTGACCATTTCAAGCACGCCGCTGTTCTACACGTGTACACAATAGCTTGGTTCCTTCCATCCAATCTACTTTCTGTGTCAGCGACCGCTGTGATCAATGCTTTGTTTATTTGTCTGTGTAATAAGCAAATTATGCTAAGTGAGGAAAAGTCACCTCTAGCATTAACCTGCTTACATCTTAATCAATGGCTTAAGTAATTTTTATCAGGATGCCACAGGCAATGAAGTGATAGAGGCAGTTACAAACTAGGGGCTCTGCCTTTAAATGTCGAGGAGACCTGCTTGTGTTATTTAGTAGGTCTCTCAGTGAAGGTGAGTTTTCTGTCAGTCACGCAATTCAAGAACCCACATTCTTCATATTTGCAAATAATGGACTAATTTATTTACATTGTATTTTTGACCTAAAGATGGATTATGAAAATCAGGTCTGGTTGATTTTTTTTCAGGATACTAATTATCGTTTCTAATCAGTATACGAAATAAGTTGAAAGGCAGATGAAAATAAGTCATATTAACAAACCCCTTATTATCTCATCGGGTATTGCTCTGGAAAATGGCTCCGATTTTGAAGATATTGATCTCTGAAAATATTTTAAGGGAGAAAACCATTTACCAAATGCTAGTACCAATACTTTGTGTTTTATACACTGAGATTAGCTGTTGCTTCTCTCCCACAGCAGCATGTTGGTGGCAGTCCTCCTCCTCATCTCCTGCATCTCTCTGTTCATTAGTTACTCGTGACCCTCTCTTGCTGCTTCAGTTGCCACAGCAGCACTGATAAAAGCCTGGAAATATTCAAAACAAATGAATTAGATGAGTTATCACACTGGTGCGACTGTTCTGTGTGTCTTTACTTAATTTTCAAGGTTTTTGGTTTAGCTAATATATCTGGCATCAGAGTTTAAGAATTTACAATATTATTTCCCACCTGCGCAAGCAATCAATATTGACTACCAGCTAGGCTATCTGTTTTCTCTATGGGGGGGGGACACAACGATCCTTCCTCAAAGGCATGATGATGTGTTGATTCAATGTGCACAGAGAGGAGGGGATATTCATAGACAGTCAGTTGTCAATGTTGGTGTAAGAAAGAGAGAGGAGGGGCTTGCTGTGGGGACAATAAAATGATATTTAAGCCATTTGAAACAGGAAAATGGAAAATGTTCCAGGCAACATTGATATTGCTGTGGGCTGCCACAGAGTAATCAATGCATGGTAAACACTTGAACAAAGTAAAGTTGTTGAGCTACTTGACCTCCTTCCCACCACGAAGACCTAGAGAAGCACTTGAGAGGCAAAACCGATAATCGCACCATTCACACTCCTACTGGCTAGTGAAAATACTCTGAAACATCAAAGTAATGTAAACCAAGACCGTGTTACACACATGCATCTAGCACAACGTGGATTGAGGAGTCGGCCAACAGGTCCATCTCTACAGAATTTGCTGTGACTCTATAGAGATTCCAAGATGGCTCCTGGAGGATTAAATAAACTTTAAGTAACATCAAGGCAATCTGCAGCAAACTTGGAAAACTCTGCCACCGGTTTGTCAAGGCAGAAACTGTGGCGACGTTACAATCGGCGTGCGAAATGACCAAACCGGTAAACTTTAGTCTTTCAGCGTCCATTGAAGGTTCAACTTCTTTGCTACTGGAATGCTAATGTTAGCTTTGGTTGCTGTGTAAGACACGTCGCCCCAGCCTGCTATGCATTTTGCATCACAAATGTTGCAGCCAACGTTATCTGCATCAATCTTTTTAAGTCTAATTAAACTTGTGACTGCTTTTGGTTACTTATTGCTATGACACACTGTGTAATCATGCTAGTTTCTTCTTTTTTCTTCTCTATTGTTAGTCTCTTCTCTTTCTGTGTTCTGTTACAGTTTCGCCCAGGTACAGAAATTAGGCACCATTTTTTATTATATCAATCGTCAAAGTTTGCAGACCACACTCAATTATGGTGGGACAGAGGTTGTGGGCCAACACTGATAATCCTTATAATCATTAGACCTCCCAAACCAGGGAAGCTTCTAATGGAGAGAGAAGAAAACTCCCTGCAGCCCCTGCAGATCATAGCAGGATTAAGAAAAACTTGGTGTAGCATGTGCCTGTGCCACACTTTAGCAGCTATTTCTCATCAATTCCCCTGTACATGTAGCCGAAATGTAAGCTCACACTTCTTTAGCGCTACATCCAACATGCAAACACATCATACTCTCACTTTGGTTGCGGCAACGCATGTCTCCCTGCCAAAACAGAAAGTGTTTGGCTGCCAGTTACTTTCCAGAAAACAACTAAACAGTGAGACATTGCCTGCTGCTCCTTTCAAGTCATGACAACCCACGAGCCATTTACAATGAGATCTTGAATCACACTGAACAACCCAGAGGAAGTCGGATGGATCACAACAAGATAATTGCATAAAAAAGGTACATACATGAAAGGAGAAAGAAAATTAGATAAAGTGTAGCCGCCTGTACAACAAAATAGAACAGCTGCCAACGAGCTACGAGATCACACAGGGTTCCTACTCTTAGCCAGAGATCATTTTTCTAAGATATTTCCAGGTCATTTTCAGCAATGATCTCGGTGATATGACAGATGGGGATTGTGCCACACACTCATATCTTCCTCTGTGTTGAAGTATATTTTAGAATGATGTAAATTGTGTCCATAGATTATCAATGGCACTGCTTTAACGCTATTTTATTATGCATGTTGCAAGCATGTTAGCGTCATAGACATATATTCATGTATATAAACATGTATGACGCGCCTTCACTTCCTCCCTTTGTACAAAAATGAAGCCAAAAATATTCGGCATACGGACTCCGCCACCTTGCAGTTTTGATGAGCCCGAGTCTGCACAGAACTGATAGTGGTGCAGAGCTGTGGTATCAAAGTGTCGCTGATAAACACGCTCGACCAATCGCGAGTCAGCCTGAGCTTTCAATCATGACATTTCACACCCTTTTTATTGCATCAGATAAGTGATTAAAAGACTCGAACGTGCATCAGTGTGATGAGAAATTAAAACAGAAACTGTCTTTAGGAAAAATTTACTTTGATCGATATGCCATCCACTAACATGGGGGAGGCGGGGTTTATGACCTATACCGCAGCCATTCACCAGGGGGCAGCGAAGATGATTTGGCTTCAATTTTAGAATTGTCACATCGTTCATCTTAATACACATTTGATGTTTGTTGAGTGCACAGCTTTCATATATTATTATGCCTTTTACTTGCGCATGTGGACAGTGGATTAGACTCCAGATAGTTTTGTGAGACAGATAGTTCTGTATTCAAAAGAATTCAACACATTAGGTTTATAGGCCTATATAATGTTATAGATGTGAAAGGTCAAGCAGAGAAAAGGAACATCCATATCTCTTTGCTGTAAAAACACCTTAATCATAGTATTTGTTAATTAGGCACAAATTTAAGACATTTCATTATTAGTATTTAATGAAAACAATTACTCACACCCCCCGTTTTCAGACATGACCTGAGGGGTGACATCTGGAGAATTGGCTCCGGAGTTTACCCAGAGTTTGCACATGCACAGCGCAGCAGGAGGTTCCTCTGCACAGACGCGTTCACAACAGCATCAAATCCTCCACATTATTCAGGGGAGGGGGCGGAGCAGACAGAGGCAGGAAGTGACGTATTGACTCCGCCGCTGAGATCGCGTGATTTTCATGACAACATACAGACCCCGGCGACAGCTCTTGTCACCACAAACTCTCTAGACATCGTTGTTGGCATCTTCTACATGTGTGTCACGACTCTTTCACCTGGACATATTTTAATTTTTGCATCTGTCGCGTGTTAGAGGCGCCATCAACCCCCCCACTCCCTCAAGGTGAATCCAGCGGGGGATCCCCTGCTGTTTTCACACATTGAATTCTTCTGGATTTCTACGGACATTATAATAGGAGGCCAGGTGGAGAAGGTCCGCAGGAACACACATGCACCTCCTCCAGAGAAAAATACAGAGGAACTGCGAAGTTTACTGCATGTCTGAAAGCAGACTCACACACACACACACACACACAAAAGACTGACTTGTGTTTATTTGTACTCCCGACCTCAATCAATAAAAATGTGTCCCTGCCATCTTTACACATGACTACAATTTTACTTTTTGAGTGACACAAGGATTTTCATGTTACAAGCCAATCTCAAGTAGTCCTGAATACTTAAGCACGCAGCCACATCACTTGGTAATTTCATTTTACAGTGTTGAAAATTGGCTGACATTCACTCTCACCTCAGGCTTCTATTCATTGTTACACGGCTACAACTCGACGTGTAATCAATATCTTCCCTCTTATTCCCCACCAATGCCACATTCAAGTTGAGTTTCTGGCACTGAACTCCGAGAAGAATCTCACTTGGTCCGTTTGAAATCACCCATCTTTCCCTTTTTATCTGAACAAGTTCAGCTTCAGATAAATCCCCATTCATTCCACATTTGAGTCTCTGCTATTGTATCTGACTCTTTTGGCATTTTGAGCTTCATTCCTCAAAAACCTACAAAGACACAGAGAGACAAAGAAACACTTTTGCCAATTCTGAGGCAATTCCGAGCTTTCTCTGTAAGTCAGTACCAAGTAATATACATCATATGATCCAGTGGAACCTAAAATCTCTATTTGGTGCACTGCAAAGTCACCATTAGGATTTATTTTTGTGTGAGCATTTGTTTGACAGTAAGAAACAAAATGCCCGGGGGGGGGGGGTTTGTTGAATAACAGGGATTTTTTTTTGTTTTGTTCCAATGTGAAAAGTTGTTCTTAATTGTTTTGGAGCTCCATGTGAAGTTTGGTGTAAATTCAGTTTCCTCAGTGACTTCTGACTTATGGCAGTAGGAGAAACAGCTCTACAACTGAAGGCCTAGAAATACACCCACACCCGCCTACTCACACGGTGCTGAGTGCTGGAAAATTTCCCCTCCAGTGAGCCAGCCAGCTTCTGTTCCCGTGCACGTTTTCATGCACGGTAAATCTGCCTTAGTTGTCGTAAAAAAGAACCATTCAAGTTACCTTGAGAAGTGGCGAATCTCTTAGTTCAGACACAATTCAAAGCTCTTCTCTATTGTAAACGGTTCAAACATTATTTAATGTTTTGTAGAACATGTGCATGCTTTTTCATTGATGCTACGCTCAGGTTTTTTGAGGGTTAAATGATTGCCTGACTGCCAGGGTGTGTGTAATATGTGAAACTAAATGTTATTTTTTTCTCTTAGCTACTTTTTCATTTAAGCTTTCAGGCGTGCATTGGGTTGTCTGTGCGTCTGCAGGGATTGGGGAGTGTGGTAGTTGATAGCAAAAGGGCCGAATGGACTCCTAGAATGGTCTGATAGGGTCCAAATCTAACTATGGGCCAATCCCGCTGCTATAGGGCTTAATGTCACTCTTGCATTTGGAGACCGAAGAAAATCCCAGGAATGATTATGAAAAACGAGATTGGTTTTCACTGTGTTTAGCACATTTTCATTCCCCAGGCACAGGCAGGAGATTCTTAGAGAAAGCGGACTGTCTGTCACTTTAGCAGCATGGTGTAGCACTGTCAAGCAAATGACTTTTGGAAATGTGCTGTTCACACAGCGCTTCATATAGGACCGGCTGATACAATCTGACAGTGAACCGTGGTTTCACCCTATAACCCTAAGTACAGCCCGGATCTGAGACAACACAAGCTGTCCACTCAAGTTTGTAACAGAATAATCAAGACCCCCCCCCCCCCCCCATCTGACGAAAAAGTACAAACTGTGTCTCATTGGTAATTATGCAAAATAGTGTAATACTGTATGTGCATATATTTATATATACCACCATACAGTATGTACAATCATGCATGCAGGACACAGACACGAAACTAATGAAAAGCCAACTTTATAGATAGGAGACCACAGCGCCTTGACCGTGTGACTCTGGTGCGGAGCTACACCTCAAGGCAACATTTTTGTCTCTATTTCTGCGTGATATAAATGCAACATTAAAAGAAATAGTCGCTGATAAGAACCAATTGTGAGGGATGCTGCTACCGCCTCCAACTAAAGACAACTCGGCTGGATTGTTTGTGTAGGGTCAGAGCTACAGTTGACCGCTAGATATATACAGTATGTGACATTTAGCCAAGTAAATATATTCTTTCTTTGGCTTTTTTTTTTTCTTTGCCGTCCCCCGGTAAAATTCTCCTGCTCTCCAATAAACTTTCCTTGCAGGCTCCATCCTGTCGCCCATAAACAAACTGAGTTCTCTGAGCTCTACTTAGGGTTCATCTATCTATGAAAAGATTATTCCAGAAAGACTGTAGCTTATCTATCAAAGTTTTTTGCAAACATTAGTTTAGCCTTTTTCCTGCCTTCCTTTCAATAGTCATCAGCCTGGAGCTCTTAATGTGTCTTGCGTGGTGAATTTTTCAACCAACATTCTTCTCACTTCTCTCAGCGAGTTTCTGCTTCGTGCCTCATCCTGGAAAAGGCTTAGCAGTTTTCTTTGTCAGTGAAACTTTTTAATGACATTTGGAGCTTTTAAAAAATTGTTATTTTTTTGATGATATAATTTCTGATGCTCTCACGCAGCATTCTTGTCTTTCACATTGTGAGAAAGAAAGTTGAAACCACCAGCCCACTCTACTGCAGTAAAACTGTTAAATTCATCAAAAGACAAAAATTATTTTGTTCAGTTACTTTGCACAATTTATTAAAATATTCTCGTACAAAATTGTTCAATTTGTGTTTATTTCTGAAGATTCTTACTGGAAATTAAGTGGTGGCAGTAATTTTTAACCAGGACAATATCAAAAAGCATTTTGATCTTCTTATTCCAAATTTAAATCTGTGTTTCTGAGATAGAGAGAAAGTAAGCAAGGCTACCAGGACAGAGGCTTGCATACTCACAAAACAAAGCCCAGTCTCAAATTATGGCCCCATAAAAACACTATGCCTCACTATGGAAAAGATGCATGTTGCACTATATTGGCAAATTTTAAGATAATTTTAAAAACTTCAACATAAATATCTATCACATATTTTGATAATTGAATAAAGTAATTGATTCATGGCTATTTGTACGAGGCATCCCCTAATGAGCAGTATCAGTATAGTTTGACACTATTCAGCATAGTTTTGAAACACATTGTGCAAGTTTTGCCGTGATTGAACTAACACCATATGATTTATATATTAATATAAAGAAGCGTTATGTTTGGATCATTAGTGGAACAAATTGTTGGTCTAATAATAATCCAAAGACAATTTGGTGAAGATGTCAAGAAGATGTAAACAGCATAAAATCCATCTCAGGGCTGTGGCCTTTCCAACATTTTATTTTTAGGCCTTAATTACAGCAACACCTTTCACCCAATTGGATCTGTTTCTTTGGAGGCATTTGCACATCATCCTGTTATTGGGCTGAGTTCAGTGTTTATTGTGCAGTCCAGCTTTAATAATGATAAACCAGCACAAATACAATAGGGCTCTAACCCTTTGGGGTTACTTTCCTTTCGAGGAAACCCAGCAAAAAAAGCTAATAAGAAAAAAATATCTGGTCTCACACACACACACACACACACACATACATACATACACACACACACACACACACACACACACACACACACACACACACACACACACACACTAACACACAGACACATGCCAAACAGTCAAACTGCACCAGTGTACCTTTTTTTGCTCGATGAAATTCAATTATGAAAAGAAAACGTTGAATCATCACAATTTACTGAATAGGAATAAAATGAGATGCAAATCAGTGTGGTACTTTGCATTTGAGGCATTTTGTCACACCATAATGTTGATAAGAGAAGTGAGGCCAAAATTCATACTGAGTAACAGAAATACAGACAGACTGAGAAAAAGGAAAAGGCTGAAGCAATAACACGAGGACGCTAAAGTACATAATATAATGAAAGAAAGTGGATAAATAACATGTTAATAAAAGATTGAGATTTGCTCATTGTGCGTTGATTGTTCTTTTACGTGTGACACGTCTTTAATCATTTTTTATTTTAGTCTATCCGTGAGCTTATTATGTTTTCATCCCGACATCTCTACTCAGAAGAAATAATCTTCCTCTGGATAAAGTGACAGTCCAATAGTAGGCTTAAATGTACCATTACCAGCAGGTTCACGGTTGTTGGAAGTGTCTGCCTTGCCAGACTGTCTGCCTCCCATTTCTACATGGCACAATTTGAACTGTGACAGTTCATACTTCTCTGTTTCACCCTGATCACTGTCACTGCCAAGATGTTCGAATCTTGTTAGCCATTGAAAAGCCACCAAATCTTAGCCCTAATGCGTGCAGCTTTGCCTCCACAAGACAAAATGTTCTATGGTGTGCGTCTGCCTGTAGCATCTGTCGGTGCCAGTGGTGCTGCCAGAGAATTATCTCCCACAGTCATTTGCATATGTCCTTGCAGTTGTTTGGCACAAGCTCATAATGACATCAGTGGGCCAAGCAGACTTGTAAGAGCGCTAAGACTCAGTTTGTGTCAGCTGTATCAGATTCAGTCTGTTTTTTTTTTATGGTTCTGTTAATGCTGTTAAACGTAAACATGGGCAGAGAGGCACTTGCGCTGCTCAGGAATTGTTGCTGCCGCTGTGACCGTGAGTCAGTATTAAAAACCATTCTTTACTTTAACTGCCTGTCGCAGTTTGATTGGAGCATTTTCACCTGTCCGAGTTTCGAGGCCTCAACAGTAACAGTGCTCGTTCACATTTATTGGGGTAATATTATACGTTGCAGAGCTGCATGTTGGTTCTGCTGCTTCGTTTGCTTGTGTTGCGAGCGATAGAAGAGGAGAAAAGCTCAAACATTTCAGCAGACAGCGCAGACACCAGCCAATCATCATGAATTTAACATTTATATTTTTTCTATATATTGTTGTATGTTTATATTTCTTTATATTCCTTCACCCAAGTACTGCATGCTACTTATGTGATGTATTCTGCTTCTGCAACATTGCAAATTTCCCAATTGCAGGACTAATAAAGGACTTCTTATCTTATCTTATCAAATCGCGTTAATGCAAATATCCTAGCAAATTCTGGCCCCGCCTTTCGTCAAAATATCAAAATGAGCCTGGAGAGACGCAGAGGGAGTTGGCCTAGAGTTCATGTGTTCACCTGGTTTATTTCTCTTCCCTTTAGTAATGCATGGTCAGCTAGCCACGTTAACACTAAAGCCAGCTGTCCTGTTTGTTAACATGGACATTTAAACTTATTTTGTTTTCTTTGTATGCTCCTTTCCCCCCCTAAAAGTATTGTAAGGCCAATTTACAAACAATCTGTGTCCAATAGTCACTGAATACAATATGCGTTTCTGCAAATTCCTATTAAGGTTTGTAGTACTGCACATTAAACCGAGCCCGTGAACTATATGAGCCAATATCATCCCACCTCCTATCACCTCTTAACACATATACCAGATTAAAGTAATAAAACATCCCAGTATCCCAACAAGACGTCCCCTGTAAATTGCCCTTTAAATATGTATAACAGATTATAAATTACCCAAATACAAATGTGCGGCTCTAAATGTAGATATGACTCTCATTAATATTTACACCCTTACAATTATATTTGAGTAACATAGTAGTGAAGATTGAAAGGTGAAACAATGTGTTGACTTCTGCTTGCTTTTCTCTGTCCTTACGCAAAGGACCGAACTTTATATCTTTAACTTGACTTAATAATCATTTTATTAGCCTTTAAAAAACGTGAGGAATCCTCAAATTATATTTTTGCCAATTGGGCCTGCAGAGGAAACGCATGCTGAGCTAAAGCAGTAACTATAGCATCACCGTTAGCTTAGCATACTGTGAGCAAAAGCAGTGAGCAGTGCATTGGTAACATTCACAACCTGCACTATCGCAAAGGGTGCATTGCATTTCGTACTGTATTTATTAAAGGACAAACATGATGCATAAAATGACCTAATCCACATGAGGAGTCATTCAATGGGCTGATGGGTGTGAAGATGATGTGAATCTCAGGCTTCGGCCTTCACATTCCACACATCTCGATCCAATTGAAGATGTGTGGAAGATTTTGGACCGAGATGTTAGGCAGCGCTCATCAGCAACCCGATGAAAGAATGTCTTTTGAAAAGGTTCCATCCAGAATCAATGCCAAGGCGTATTGAAGCTGGTGTGGTGGCACATGGTCGCCCAACATCTTACTAAAAGACTTTGTGGTTTTTACCTTTAATTTCTTACCCGTCTGTTTGTGTGTAACATTGATTAGAGTATGTAACACATCATAACACAATGATGGGAAGTCTTTGTGCTTGACTTGTGTCTCCATGACCTAAGATACATCATAAACGACAGAGAATTCAGAAAAGACAGAACTTACACGAATAACAAATATATTTTCAATTTTAAGAATCTACAATACACAAACCTATATCTTTCAAGAAAGAGGGAATCGTTCAGTAAGGGACTTCCAGTTTATTCAGCTCGCTCCTTGGTAGTTTGGAAAAAAAAAACTTCTGCAGACAAATCCCTTCAAGTAACATGAAGGAAATTAATTATTCTCATCTGGTATTAACAACTTGTGTCAGAGCAACAAAACCAACAGGAGTAAGAAGAGGAACTGTAACTTTTATAAAAGACGGAGAGAGCTACCACTTGCATTAAAGAGGCTTGTTACTGCTCTCACACGTACTTGTTCAAGGATTACTGTTAATACAAGAAAAAATCCAATGTTGCTGTGTAGCTCAGGTGATAAAAGACATAATAAGACTAATGCATTATATACAGAAATCGCTGTAGCCAAACAATTCTCATATAGAAATATGAAATGAATTTGCAATACAAATTCAGTATTTGCTCCACTCGTGAAGAGAGTGCAGGGTCCAGTGCTTTTGCAGGCATTCAGCCGCATTGTACATCATGCCAGGTAAATAGCTCAGTGTGCAGTAAGTGTGCTTATATGCCTGTTTTTTGAAGGTGATTGAAAGAAGGTAACTGTAGGCTCAGGGGCTCAACTTGTTACTGAGCAGCCTCAAGGTTAATGTCATCTCCATGTTTCATGTGACGATCCTGTGTTGGTTTAAACGGCCCTTCGCTCGTTCCATACTGCGAGCCCGCAGCGACGCTTTCCAGCTGACAAGGCCGAATCCGGAATGTGGACAATGGCCATTTTCACTCGGTGAAAGGACTGTCTCTGTCGGTGCTGCCTCGAAAAACCACAACGGCAACGCACAGCGTGTCACAAATCCCACTTTTAAGCTCCTGCATATTTAACTAACATATACACACACATGCAAATTGGTTTGAGTATATTTTACACCAAGCAAACAATATTTTACTTTTAAAACAGTCTTTCGATGTAGGAAATATTGTGCACTCTTTTGATATCATGTCTCCTTTAATGCTTTAAATCCTGTTTGGTCAGATTAAGCAGTGTGATCATGTTGACTTACACCAGTAAGTTGATTTAATAGAAATGTTTCATGCTGCACCTCGCCTTTGTACACACGACTTTTTCATATTTCTCAAACTGAGCCGTGATCTCAGGAAGCAAATTCCTTCCGAAAAACAAAACCCATTACCAGATACCGATTTTGAGATGCAGAGCATGCTGCGTCCAGTTAAGATGCAACAAGTTATCAAACAGCATGGGCCGACCGCTGTGGACCTCTGCACACTACACTCATCCTCCTCCACAGCCTCGGAGGAGCCTGCCGGGCCTCGCTCTGGTGCAGTAGTGTTGCCTTTAAACCCTGCAAATAACTTGGCAGTATACAATCACATGGATCACAGCATCATCTGGTAATGTCGGTGGACGTGATGTGATTCACGCTGTATGTCAATCTTATCCTGTTTGTGAGAAGCAGTTTTTGAACTCCGACACGCTGCAGTACATCTATCCTCCTAAATTGCCACATTCTCCCTTTTTTATATGTTTCTTCTGCTGGTTCTTCATTTGATGTGACTTTTCAAACGTTTGACTGAACTTGTGCTCCATGGTCACACTTGTAAAGTATGTTTTTTTTTACTTTATATTGATGGAAAAAAATAATTCTTTTGCAAGTTTGCAAGTAGAGGTGTAACAGGTTCTGAAACTACGTGTAATCCAGAGCATCCCATATGTGCCAACGACTCAAAGAAGCCCAGTCGGTTATTTTATTCCTAAAATATTGACCAATTGTTTATTTACCTGAACTGCAGAAGGTAACAGGCCCTTCATTGAGGCTCGTATTAGAGAAAAACCTTTAATTTGAATCTGCTTCAATGGTCTGGTTGAATAATTGCATAATCGAGCAGGTGTACAGGTGTGTTCCTAATAAAGCGCTCTCCGAGTGGATATTTCCACTTTGCGCCGCACGTTACAGTCCCGCGCGATTTTCTAAATGGGGGGCCTTTGGCAAAGTTCAGTCATCCACGTCCGTCTCATCTGTTTGTTCACAGAGACTGGAGTCAATGTTCCTTTCAGTTCTGAAATTGGATGCTCAGACCTTAGCCCCTATCAATGTCCCCTCCATATTTTACTACGGCGCCTCTATGCAAGGTGTTTTCATTTAAGCCACAGAACACCTTCCAGAGCATTAAACCGAACTCGGCTGTGAAAGCGGTAATTGCCTTTTTACACATGCAAATGCTGTCGCTTCTTTCGCTCGACAAACAAACAAACAGTATGTGCTACGCATGTTCCGACCACTTCACTGATTTAATTGTTTGAACAGTGAATTTAAATCACTTCAGTTTGTTGTTCTCCACTGTGATAATGCTGGAGCACGCATTGGAAAGAACAAAAAAAACCTTTGGACAAACAAAGACATGTGTTTAAAATGTGTTTCTCCTCTTCCATCCCGAATTCATTATCTTCCGCTGTTATATTCCACTTCTTCTCAGCCCTGATGCCCTTTTATTACATCTATGACTTCCTTTCACGGAACTCTAACCACAAAGCAGCACAAGAAGTCCCTGGAATCACAAAGCAAAGTGAGTTCCATCACTGGTTTCTCTTTTAACTCCTCATGTCTTATCTCTCTTGCTGCATTGTCACGCACGTCATTAGTGAAAGAGATGAGGTTCTGATGAGTAAAGAAAACCTTTTATAATTTTCTCTCCAAGTTTACGCACATGTTAAGTAAAACTGTTTGGCATCATTACTGCACACAGGAATAGAGAATTACTGGTGAATGTGAAATCATAGACTTTATGTAAAAATGGCCATAGACTCCAGGTCTAAAAAGTGAGGCCAACGTCAAAGTGTCTTAAACGTGTATTCTCTCTAACAGCCAGCAGGGGACGACTCCACTGGATGCAAAAAGAAGTATGATTGAATAAAAGTTTATGGGAAAACAAACAGCTGAATGAATGCCATTTTGCCAAAATTGGCTTGAATTCTAAGAAAAGAGAAGTATCTTTGAATAAGTATCTAAAGGAGAGCCAATAGGATCTTAGCGTCTGACAACCAAATGTAAATCTGGCCATTAACTTTTTATTTAAATGGTATATTTAAGAGTTTGAGAGTTTCCAAGACCCACATGTTTAATTCTATGCTATGTTCTGCAGATACCAAGAGTAAACAACTAAAAATATACTGATACTGATATATGTTGAAAATATACATAATGTGTAAATTGCATTTACTGCCTATCCTTACTGGTGAAAACAGGAGATATACTTTAAACCACTTATTTATTTATTCATTTATTCTTATTTTATTTTTATTTTGCAGGGGACACACAGCACCATACAAGCCTGTCTGGCTGGTTCACTGACAAGGTGCATCCGTGCTTCCACGGGATGAAGCAAAAACTCCACAGGAACTGGCCCCAGTGAAGTTGGGGGTCACGCTCTTGGATGAAGGACATGTGACTGCAGATGTTGTTCTTCACCTATCTCTGCACTGGGCAAGGGCAGAGCTAAGGCAATGACACTGTCATTAGTGGGTCACCTTAGAACTATTACTAGATAGCTAATGGTCATATTTTCCCGGAGGCTGGACCCAAGTGGGATGCTTGGACTGGGATTGAAGTTCAGTCTGGTTTGGTTGACTACCAAGTAAAAACATTGTCAGGCACTGTGGCTCATTTGTGTTTATACTTTACCACAAGCCAAAATGTTAGCACATAAACTGGACTGTTTTATACTCGTTATATTGAAACTGTTAATTAACTGTCATGTTCATTTTTAGCCTTTGTAAATGTAGTATTTGTGTAATAAAAAAACAAGAGATTCAATTATATGGAATAGCAATATCACAATATTTTGTGTAGATATGACTGTGACAGTAACAGTACTGTGATGGATTTCAGGAGTCGTCCAGACAAGGAATATGATGGGTTTATAAAAGATGCACCACCCATACTCTGCTTGATGACCTCCATCACTATCTGTGGAGAAGATATTCCTCATACTGAATAATGTGTACGATCACAGAACAAGTTTTGTGTGCCTGGACACAAAGCCTGTCTCTTCAACTTGGGATAAAGGACAACTCACAATTTTGTGCATCCTTTTTCCACTTAAACTAGAAGGTGGAGTCACCTGGTACGTGTTGCTACACCGAGGGACAACAATCTAATTTGCAGCGACTCAACTTTTTAAATCTAATATCAGTTCTACTCCTGGTTCGGCCGGGGTCTTTCTGTGCAGGGTTTGCCTGCTCTCCCTGAGTCTGTGTGGCTTTTCTCTGGGTACGCTGGTTTCCTCCCACAGTCCAAAGACATGCAGATTGTTGTTGTGTTAATTGGAGACTCTAATTTAACCATTGATTTGAATGTGAGAGTGAATGGTTGTTTGTCTTTGTATGTCAGTGATGTGATTGGCTGGCAACCTGTCCGGGATGAACCCCGCCTCTCAATGTCAGCGGGGGTTGGCTCCACCTCCCCTTGCAACCCTCAAGAGGAACAGCGATATAGATAATGGATTGATGGATGGATGGATATAGCATCTTTTAATTACCTGTACCATATGATCCTTATGAGTGATCTGAAAAGTAGATTATATGTTTAATTAAGGTCACCCACAATTTAATATTGTCTGATCGCCCACCCTTACTCTGGAGACATCTATTTTTATGTGATGGTCGATCACTAATGAAGGCTGGCAAAGCTTAAAGACAAACCTTTCAGTCGCACTGGCCAGTCCGGCTTGCAGCCAGTCTCCAACAGATAATTCCGTATGACTGGTAATGTTTTGGCCTTTTCTCAGCATATCAGCATTTATTACCCAACTGTTACTTGACAAGATCTGTATCTGGGCTACAGAATTATCCAGTTTCACAAAATGAGGCTTAATGTCTGTAAAAGTTTTTGGCCTTTTCTCTGCATCACTTTGATCACATCTTTCTCCAGCATGTATATTATCTGGCACAATAGGGATTTAGAAAGGGCATCATCCACGATTGTAAATGAGGCTTTAAAACTTGAGTGCAGATTTTTGCATCTTCCTCTCCCTGACTTCATGTCAGTTTCACACACACACACACACACATACACACACACACACATACATACTCTATCTCCCTGCCTTTCTCTACACACTCACGTAAGATGGCCTACTCACCTTGCTTGCTGGTTATCAAGCAAACAGATGTTTCTCTGATAGTTTGTCGACTGCTAAAAACTGGGCGCTGACCGGGGCTGTATTACACAAATCTTTTTTTACAGACCGAAATAAGAATCTGTCTGATCTGCCAGCTGTCGGATATTTAACGACAGACAACCACGTCTATATGAGCAAGTACACAAGTGTTTCAGAGTGTTGAAGCCCGACATGTACTGATATCCTTACACGTATGTTGGTAACCCACCTACTCTAACACACTAAGCCGTAAACTGGAGTCCAGCAATGAGGAGCATGTTTGGCATTATATAAATGATTAGTGTTATATTGTTTTTTCCTATCGCCTTGACAGGTGCTCGGGGCTTCTCCACTTAACAACAACCCTCTGTCTCTCTCAGCTATTAGAAAAGCTGTATTGATCCTCTGAGAGAACTGCGGTCACAACATGTCATTCTGTCATGTGTACTGTACCTAACAGTGTCTGGGTGTGTGAAGGTATCATTGACCCTGCATGTAGTTTGTATGTTGCCGTCTGACGTCACGTCTGCACTGTGATCCATCAGTCGTAAATTGACTGGCAGCCCAGGGAGTCGGCCCGGCACATCGGGGGCCCAGTAGAAAAAATCCATTATATTTTAAAAAACACCCTCTGCACCCGACAGACTGAATTTAGCATAAAACACTCTCTGTGTAATTTGCGTTATTCTGGGCTATATTAACATGGTCTCTAATGCGCAGCTAAATCATAAATGTGCATTATGTGCATATAACAAATGTTACTATGAAGATCGCATATATGTACTGGCTTACTATAATAAACTAAGCTGGCCTTTATAATTTGCTGAATACCAAATAGAAAATAAAATAAAGTAAAGGCAGACAATGCCATCACTAATACTGGAAGTTATGCAAAACCCTGTAATGCTCTGAAATTACCATGTGCCCACACATGAATGGAAGTCATCCGTGAGGATTTTCCTCTAGAAGTTGTCATGGGGGATTTTATTCCCATGTCAGTGTGCAACAGGGAAAGTAATGACAAGAGATATTTTTGAATTAGTCTTTTAATGGCATTTTCTGCTTAAATTCAGTCCCCTGTCCTCCCCTCTCCTTTAAATCAGCATAAATATACATACAATTACAATTTGAAGACTTTTTTTTTATACCCAACTGAACATGTCAGTATCATATATTCTCACCAGGGATCCATTGCCACAAATAATGATATGACATTACATCTCCAGTGTCTCGCTGCTTTCCAGCTCAGGTACAGCTCAGTGGCACTCAGGGGACTGGTGATAGGAGTGATGGCATTGCCACTGTGAGAAAAGAATTCCCCAGATGTATTTTCAGGGGGAATGTGCTGTGGACAGCAGAATGGCCTCCATTGCCCCAGGGATATAAAAAAAAGAAGAGCAAAACTGAGAAACATTTCAGAACTAGCCGGTGATGGTGTTTACAGTCAAGGAGCTTTCTGAGACCTAAAAGTCAACTGTTAGTCAACAGCAAGGGCATTTTTATAAAAGAAGAGAGGAGCAACATTCTGTATCAAAAGCTGAGTGAAGGTTTTCCTCTTTTAACGTAATGTTTTATGATCAATATTTTTTTTAGACTTTGTAGACTCGGGCCTGACCAGCTTTAGAAGTCGATATCTCTCTCGGTTCTGTTTCCAGAAGAAAAGTTTTGATGTGCAGTCAAATCTTCCAGTTGAGAAATCGGCATCAGAACCCATTTGACGGACTGCCAACAAGACGCCATTGTTCTAATGTAAAATGTGACAGTTGTTAAATGCATCAATCTACACTGACTGTAGGCGTCTGTGTCTGTAGGCGACTGAAGCTCCTCAGAGATTCGGTCGTATTCAAAGGAAAATAAGCAGATGAGCCACAAGGGAAAAGGAAATGATGATTCCTCTAAATGACAGGGCACTATGAAGTTATGACCAATGACATAGCTGCTTGTAATTTGAATGTTTTTTATTCACTAGTTATTTCAATTAGCCACTATACACAATTGTCTATTAATTATAGTGTAAATCCCTTTGCACTGACAAGAGGTTGATATTGTTTATACAAATAAACATTAAACTGGAACCCACAATACGATACAGCTTTGTATTATTTATTTATTAGTTTGTACAAAATCACAGCTCTTCAGTGTTCATCAATGTCATGTGTCATCTTATGATAAGCATGTTTGACCTATAGCAGCAGTATTCAATCAAAATTCAAAGCAGAGGAGTCAAAATAGAATATTTAATAGATTTCTATGATTTATCCGTTTTGGGCCCATGCAGGTCTGGATAGGATGGTGCCAGTGATTAAGGTAAAAGTAAGTAATTTAAAGTAATTTACCTTAATTAAATCAGTCATACTGTAAAAAAAATCCCTGATTTCGATAAAGCACTTATTCCAAAATCTTATTATTCAAAGTACAGAGATCCACTAATCTTAAAATCACCCTAAACCACGATTTTGTCTTTTCAATGTCATTACATTTTAGTTTTCATTAGTTAGTATAGTTTAGTTTCTAATTTTTTTGGTTTAGTTTTTATTAGTTTAGAGTTAGTTTAATAGTTTTCAATATGGAATATTTCAGTGGTGAGATTTTAAAAAGTCAGAAACGTATTGTTTAGCAAAAACTAAACAAAAACATCATGGGATTTTACCACTTCTCAATAAACATAATGCTTCCTCCCACTTGGCCCAAGCGGCAGATAGTTGACTCATCAATCAACCTTAACTGGTCCCAGGCTATGGGTCATGTCAGGTCCTGTTAGTCAGTAACTCAGCCCGCTCTTGGTGCTGAAAGAGGAAATAATGCATTTAAGCCTACAGTGGTGGAGGAGGATCTCATTGCATACTGATTTCATATCGTATCAGTGGGCGGGACCTTTTCACCCACACAACGCAGCACTAGGTCACAGATGCATGTGAGATCTTATGCAAATGCACTGTTCATTCAGAATGTGTAATTAATGGAGCGAAATTAAAATGTGACTGTGAAATGATTTAGGTGAGTTACTGCATGTTAATTCAGCGCTCCAGGAAAAAACAAAAATCTCTGACATCGACATGTTTTTTTAAGTATCTCGATTGAATACAACAACACGTTCCCAAAGGGATTATTGATTAGCAAATAGTCAAAACCCTAGTGTTGTCAAGTTCTACATGTTTTTATGAATACACAATAAAAAATGATGAGCAGAAACATGTAAAACAGCTCGTTTGTGAATACAGATTTTTAAGCTGCTTGGATGTTTTAGTGGAGGTTGGACAGGAGGGAGGTTAATTCCCTCTGTCTTTCAATATTTACATCTATAAAGCTTGTGTCCTGAAGAACAGGTGACCAGTGGACTCAGTTCATGGCTTCCTGTCGCTGTACTCTGACTTTAATCCCTTTTAATCTGCACTGGTGTAATTCTATTAGTTGGCGGATGTTTTAGCCTTCAACTACCAGCACACCGAGTTCAGTCTTCGGAGCTTTGTGGTTTGGAATTTCCTAGATTTGAAAAACTCAGTCGATGAACCCAACCAGCAATTACGTTTACCTCCACATGAATTTCAAAAGAAAATGAATACACAGGGTTGTTTTCAATGTGTTAAATATCTAACTAAATGGACTGTAAACTGATGCAATTACACTGTCTCCTAGAAACATCGAGTTATCACATTTGTCCTTGGTCTATAGTGTGGCACCATTTAATAATGGAGCCACACTATGCAAAAATCCTGAGCAAAGATGATCTTCATTAAAATATGTGACCAGTGGGGGGGCTTATGTACACACTGCTTGTTTTCAGCCAGTGGGGAAAAAAGGCGGACCTAATTCTCCGAAGCGTATGGTTATTAAAAAAGAGGATCAGTTGCCGTGGTTTCTAGACTTATCACCTTGTGAAGTTCTACATCAGAGGGAATGTGGACTGTTGATACGTCAGAGCCCTTTTTACAGGTTCGGCCTGTTAGAGATTAATGAGAAGGCAGCAAAATTGGACATCTAATGTTTGTCCACCATTACAAGCTTTCTGACCTTCAAAATAGAAATGTACACAAGGGCCAAGATGGAGTGCCTCTCCTTTCTGTTTTCTCCATCCTCCGTCCAACCTGCAAAAAAAATAAACCCACCGATCGAATTTCATGCCGCATTTTGGCCTGAATTTTACCTGAGGACATCCTGTTTCCCATTAAACACTCTATTGATTCTCTACCCACACCCTCATCAAACCACTCGGCAACATATACAGTACGGCTCGACATACACAGACACACACTTTCTATTATCAACAAGAGACTTTTTACAGGGAGAATGTAAATGAGCAAATCCCCGAGGTAATTAAAAAACCAAGCCTCTAACGTGCTGCATGAAACCTTCCTGTCTAAAAAACACCTGTGCTGTATCAATTAGGATGCTTTATTCTTATGTGATATTCATCATATAAGATCCTATCTTCAATTTGTAGCTCTGCAAATAACGTGGAGATTCTGTGTATTTTAATGGTCGTATTCTGTTCAGAGTCATTTACATAAGATTTATTTGACCTCCAAATGTCTGGTCTGTTACATGAATGACTGATTTGCGAAGTGAAAACAGACAAATTCATCTGTGATGTCATCAGATGATACTGTAAGAGAAAGTATTGAGAGGTTCGAGGTCTAGGGGTCGGGTGATGTGGCCAAAAGGTCGTACCACAATGTGATCGGGTAGAATCATTATTCTATGTTGTGGTTGTATGTGAAATCATGTGATCAATTCATTATTTGCTCTACAGGCCCAACTCAAAATGTTTTTACTCAAATTTTGTATTCTGGCAATCTGAGCAGAAGTTTCCATATGTATCTTGCCACTACTAGTTATGTCTGTACTTGCTTAGTTTATACGTAGTATTAGTTTAATTTGAAAGTTCAGTTGCTGTTAACAAACTAGCTCGGGCTTATCCTGTCTCGTATTCCCATAAACAGACTGAATCCTCTCAAACTGCAGATAGTGACGGGCGTTCGTTTCCTGCTCAGGCGGAGAACTGATAGATGTGGTGCAACACATCCCTAACCCTACAAGCTCGCTAAGGCTGGAGAGCAAGGCCTTTGTTGCCCCTTGCAGTTAGCAGGCTAACGCAAAGTGGAATACTTAGCAGTTATTAAGTATTTTATAGCAATTTGCACAGTTATCTGTAGAGTACTTTGCCGAATTGAGATCATCCACAAATTAAGATCGCCAGATTAACAGCCCCTACCTGAGGCCAGTGTTTTCTATTGATTACCGTGCCGTGGAGGCCCATCATAGTCTAATGCACATGTATGATGTGCCTGGAATGGGGGTGGCAGTTTGTACTATAATATTACTACTTTACCAATATTTATGTAGACGTAAATCATTTTAAGATTGGAATGATGTGGTGTGTTTTCACATTCCTTGGGGGTGGGGATGGGTTTTGTTCCATGTAGGGCCCCCGAGCTCCCTTTTACCTGCGGCCCCCAAAGTCCCTTGAAACGCTCCTGTGTACATTTTGTTATCAGGCAATCAAATTCTGGGGGTAACACTGCGAGTAGCTGTTATTAGTAACAGGATAATTTGTACGGCTTAGATGCTGCTGTTACAAATGCCCAAACCTGGGATGAGAACATTGGACAGCGGGATATGAATAGAATAGGGCCACATTTATGCACACAAAGAGTTGCATGTCGTCTCATAAGTGTTTTTTTCTTGCTGATGCTGACAATTGGGATGGTGGATTTGGAAAAGGTGGAGCTGAACCAGTGAACACGGTGTCCGTGCTCTTGCTGGGTGAGTCACCTCATTGCAGAAATTGGTCTTAAAGAGCAACTTAATTCCCCATTGAACCATGAACATGCTCCCTTCACAAATTCAAAAGAGCTCGGCCTTGTCGTTCAGGGGCACGGTGTCCGAGGAAATGGTTCACCGGTTCTTTGGACTGAATCACTGGGTTTTTCTCCAAAGAAAATGAAAATAACTTCTGTTGTGAAGAACACTGCGCACTGGAGACCGGATTATTTGAGGGAATGAATGTCCACATAATACATAAAGTGGATGTGGTGTTAAATCACTCTGTTGCAAACAATGTATATTCATTTCTGCACAAAAGTATTATTAGCAGAAAGCAAACAATTATTTCAAGCTATGGCATGATAGTTCACAATAGTCTACTCAAATGTTCGGCTTGCTACTGATACAAATCAGAACCAATTCAACAAAATGGCTTTGTTCTGAAAATGGGAGAAGTGTCTCGTTCCAAAGATTTGATCTAATGAATCATTAGAGAAGCAGCAGTAAGTGTTATTCCCACAAGACAAGTGATCACAAGGTTCTGTCTCTCTTAATATCTTTCCTTCACTGAGACAGAGATCAGAATTCCACATTTTAAGAAAATTGTAGCATTCTCTTCAAGGTAGATTTTTTATTGTACATCCAAAAGCTTTTAATCAAGGCTTCAATATTATTATTATTATTATTATTATTATTATTATTATTATTATTATTATTATTATTTTGGCTATATTCACAAAAGTGCTGAGAGACGAATATGTTTAATATGCTGTTATAAATTGTGTTTACATGTCAATGGCTTGGATTAAATCCATATTTGTATTGAGTGTATAGAACATTTTTCGCTTGATATTGTCTTGGTATTCTGGGAATAGTAAATTCACTCTCCGCGTGCCTCAGTGCACACCATGATGAAAATGCTTCCTACTCCACCTGCTCATTAATCAGGACGGCAGTGCAGATGGTGTTCTTTGACAGAGAAGAAAAACATGGAGAGCGATCAACTTTTCGCTGCTAATTAATCCTTCGATTCTGTGAATGGAATTGCAGACCACAGAAATTAGCCTGCAAGTGGAGGAGGAGAGAGTCACGTAACTTTTTGTATCATGTGTCTCTTGTCTCGGTGCAAAACCCGAAGTTCATAAAAGTGTTTTGCTTGAATTTACAATCTGTCACATCCCCTGTCCACTCTCACTGAAATGGCACATTCTTTAATTTGCTTCCCACAATGCTCCTCCAGAAGATCTATAGTGTGTGATGTCCTGCTCTCCTACAACACCACAACAGCCCAAAACAAGGTGGCAGAAGAATAAAATACTCTTTATTGCAGAAAAAAAATATCCCAATGTCGTCTGGGGGTGGGGGGGCTAACAACCTGCGTGCCAATCGAGACCTCTTGTGCTACTAACAGGCTTCTCAACTGCAGATGCCTGGGGTGGAAGAGAAAATCCACAAAACTAGCTGAGCAGACCTACGCAATCAAAAACTACTGTGACCCAAGCAGTGATTCAGTGGCCGGTAAGTGCCGGCCATCCACAATCCGCCAACACAAGCTGAGATACCACCTTCAGACTGAGCCCTTGATGCAGTATGAGAACAGGCATAGACCCTCCGCTGGCACGACCCTGTAAACCCTGCAATCGTGCAATCACTTATCAGACTATTCTAAACAAAACAAAAAAGGATTTCCGTTTCCTGGGTCTTCTATGTATTCGTAAATTCCATAGTAATACATGTAAAATACACAGAAACATACACTTTTAGAGAGGAACCTTCGAATGTTTATACTGATATCACCATGAGCCTGTTAATGACCTCTTGATTGAAGTCTTTGCTCCTCTTTGTTAATTTTTTATATATAAAAATGCTTCAATTACCTTTTTTGCAGATTTCAAAGTAAAGCTGACGTCAGTAGTAGGAACATCAGGCTTTTGTATTTACTCTGGGCAGGGTTATGACGCAATTATGTCACCAATCATATTCCCAATCCTGTGGCTCTTTAAATTCCTTCAATGTCATGTCTGTCAGTCACGCCTTTGCCAGATTCAATGTGTTGCCTCCCTTGGTGTGCATAGGTTTCAAACACCTTTCACACATGCAGATTGCATCTTGTGTATGCTTTGTCAACAAGCCCCGGCTGTGAACAAGAGCAGTTGTATTTTGCAGCCATTGTGTTGCCACCATGAGAATACAATTCCCACTACACTTGCAGGGAGTTTGGGCAGAGCACTGCAAACACACACTGTTTCAAATAGATACGGCTCATAGAAAATAGGCGAAAGCACACAAGTGCATTTTGCATATTAAAATTCAAAGCCCTACATGGGTTTACTCTGATGAATACCTCCAAACTTTCCAAAGTCCAACCAGTCAGTCGGAAAACTGTAATGTAGTTTGTGTAACTGTTCCACATTTACATCTGTTATGAGTGACACTGCCAGATTAGCCAGGTACCATGGAAGTGGTCAGAAAGAAAAGAGCAGTGCACACTAATAAAGTCAAAACTCTCATCACTTCTGTATCATCACGATGTGTACGGACAAGTGCAGTATAAGTTTTAATTCAGTCAGAAAAATCCCCATGAAAAGTGTTGTATTGCTGAGGGCTATTTCTTCTCTTTTCTGCTCTTTTCTTTGTCAACCATCTAAAACCACGACACACCGCTCTGATCTGTGAGAACTGAAGTTCGGCTCCCGAATGGCAGTTGTGATGATTGAATAAGAATTTAAATCTTTGATTGAAAACATTTCTCATTCAGTAGCCACAAGGACTTCTGCTGCCAGCATGTGAAATTAATGACTTTGGCAAATCTGAATCTGTTATTTGATCTGGCTTCTCCCAGCAGACAATGCTACTCCATGCCTGAGCTTTCAAATACACCACTGCAGGCATGGCCTGTTAGGGAGGTCTGGGCACACAATCTGGTGCACGAGCCTGGATGTTAATTCAAAAGCACAGCTGAGCAAACACTGTCACCTTTTAGGCCAGAAGAAAAGTCAATTTAATTGGTACAACAACTCATAAATAAAGGGGAGAGCGAATAAATAGGGAAAGCAAATGAGTGATGAGTTCTGTGATGCAGCAGGTACTCAGGTTGCTGAAAGAAAAATTTATGACGATATAAGAATTTAGGTATATGCTTAATATTGTGCAGAATATTAGTGATCTGCTTTTTTAAAAACATAAAATACTGCACAGGCTAGTATTCAGGTCACATTTGACTGATGCTGGTCTTGTTTGGTGTAATTTCTCATCAGTATCAGTCTGTGTCAGTAATAATACCTTAATACAAATGACTCAAAGGCACAAACAATGTTGATGTGAATTTATTAGAGGTGCAAATCTGTTTCAGAACCAAAATTGGATGAAATCGTTGAATTTCTCTGTTAAGAGTGTATGTCTGTGAAAATGACTATTATAATATCCTGTGTACCAATGAATCAGTGTTTTCTTCTCTTCTTCTTCTTCTCTCCAGCCTCATGGGAAAGTAATGAGGCCATTACTGTTTTGCCGACCAGACCGAGGTGAAGTCACTGACATTCCATCCCTCTCGAGGACGAGCCACACACAGGTGAGGCTTTAAATTAAGTTTTTTGTCAACATTATGTTTCGGTTCGATGAGAGGTAACCCACCCAATTTTCATTTTACACCATGTTGTGGAATACATCACAACATTTGCATGGGAGGTGAATTGTGGAGGGGGGGGGGGGGGTCTACTATAGATTCAAAATCCAGATGCATCTACAATGACAACAACGTGAGCTCAGATATAAATCCATTCACTCACAGTAATTTGAACAAACTAGAAAATAACATGTCAACTGTAATAACAGCATAAAATACAAAGTGTAGTTCTCCCGCTTAGAATAAAATGTAGAAACACACGCAGCCGTAAGCCTGCAGCAGTTCTACTGGTGCCGTCAGCCTCCAGAGCACAAGATACTGACAAATAAAACTTTTATAATTTGTTATCTCTTTTATGAATACAAATATAGTGTTATTGCAGTTACATGTACTTGCCAAAATCCCTCAGAAAATGGCTCCAACATGTGTTTCCAATATACACTTAGTCACTCTCATCTCAGCTCGTGAGGGTGACTAACTAGCTGGCAACGGTCCAATGCTTGTTTCTGGCATTCGGGAACAATTTCATTCACTAAAATTACACAGATACTCCAAACAAGGCTCACTACGCGGTGACAAAACAATAAAAACGTTTGAATTTTAACTAAATAACACACAATTGTGAGAAACAGACGTTTCAGCTGCAGTGGCAGATTCAAAGGACTGTTATAAAACTAGAGTACATTTTATCCACCTCACAAAACTATTGATTTTGAACAAGTAATTTCAGAGACATTATTAAGGCAGTCTGTACTTAGGAACATGCATGAGTAAGTGAAATGTATGTCAAACAAATTAATTTAAACAATAATAGAGCAAGCTACTACCAAGAAAAAATAAATGCTCGGTTAACTTCCCTTCTTCTGCAACTTTTCAAATTAGAAGCATCAGAGGTTGAGACCACAGCAGAATACCTGACCCCAGCTATGCACAGATACACACTGATCCGTATTTCTTAATGAAATCATTTTCCATCTATCCGACACTTTATATTCTGAAACCAACAGATAAACTCTCAGGTGTGTAAATGTCACAGTGTTGCTCTAAATGGCAGCATCTCGGAACTGTGGAGCTGCTGTATCCTGGAGCTCTGGCAGACAATGGTTGTAATAATCAAGTGTTGGAAACAGGCCTGCTGTAAAGACTCAGACATTTCCAGTGAGAAATCTCCAAGGAAATGTGTTTAGCACTAAATTTGAACAAAAATTATCCGTCTTACATATCAAATTTAAGTTTGGAACAAGAGATCAAATATTCAACTTGGGAGTACTAGTGGATTAATGTCTTTGTACAAGTAGCTTCATATGGAATTGCATTTTCATTTTTGTGTGTTTATCTTGTTGCAAAGTTATTGAACAAATGAATTCATGCATAACACAATACAATTAATAACCTGCTGAGTTAATAAGAATGAATCAACAATCTGACAACAGCATAATTTAAACTGTCGTATATTTAAGCAGCAGTGATGTTGAAGATGATGATGAAGGAATCTCCGCGGACACCGTTCTTGCTTGTATAATAAGGTTTATTACACAGAAGTTACAGGTCAGGACGGGTACCTAGGTATACCCGGAGACGTTCTCGGCCAATGCAGAAGTCTGAGTCGCCGGTGTCGGACAAGCATTCATATAGGGAACTTGTTTACGCCCAAAACTTGAGATAAAATGACGGCACACATAGGGGCATCTAATTCAAAACATGCTTCCTACATGAAGATGGAAACCTCTCCATCTAACAGGTCAAAGAGCATTCTCAGAAGGAGAGAATTAACAAGTAACACATGGATTAATACTTAGGAAGTCTGAGAGTCCAGAAATCAGGCGCCGCTAGCTTTAAACCTGTCATTATGTTTTACACACGTGTCAAAATGATCCATGTTAGCTAAATACACCACAAAACAAACACAAATATATGTATAAATCCTGTCAACTACACATTGAGTTGTGCAGCCGACAGATGAGAACCTTAAACTGTCCAGGTTGACAAAACATGAAAAGAAGCACTGTTGATCTTTTCTAGAGACAGTGGATGGATAATCAATAAGTTTAGATAATGTCAACTATTAAATATGATGTGCGCCAAACTTCAAATCAACCAAGTGAAACAAATTTTCTAATTATTTTTTTTAATAAAAATTTTAGCAGAAAAGATCATTAACTCTGAAATGATGTTTAAGCTTAAAAAGAGACATTCTGCTAATATTCAGGTTGATCAATTGTGATTTGGGTTATAACTTGAGAAAGTTTACTTGTTCCATTTCTGCCACTCTTCTTTCAGCCTACATCTGAAACGCTTGGTTGTAGCTTCTGTTCCCCCCCCCTACGATAAAGCCCAGGCTTCTCTGGTTGGCCGGTTCACTCTGTTGTGATTGGTCGGCCGTTTCCAGCGTGAGTAGGAAATGCCGTCCTCCGCTCTCTCTGTACCTCCCTTTGTCACGCTGCATTACAGACTAACGGCTGGGAGTACACCATGCAATATGCGATGCTAGATGGAAGTATCGGCCAGACCACTGACGATGCATTTAACAAGCTTCAGGAGCTGTGTTTACTGTGGTGGAAAGGAGCTCATTGCTGTGGCAATTTAACTTTTACAGACCTTTTACATACACAAACCTATATAACGCGCTGGAGGAAAGAAAAACGGAGAAATGTCCCCTTTGACAGTAAGTATCCGCCCATATAAACCTGTGCTCCTGTGGGCACTTTATCTTACCTTCAGTGATTTTCCAATTCAATAAAAACACAAGATTGACCCTGCCAAAACAAAAAAATTACACCACAGACCACAGTGCAATTGCCATGTGCTCAAAAAAGATACAGAAATGAGATATTGCAGTGGGACTCAATCTGTTATCTTTCCTGGTTTCCAATATGTGAGCATGTTTACATCGAGTCTTTCTCCACAATAGTAAACAACATGAGATATTTCAATCAGCACAATAATGGAGTCATTCAGTCAGAATAACTCGAGTCTACCCTTGCATGTACAAACGGAAAATATGCCCACTGACAATTGCTGCGGCTTTCTGTGAGACACGGCCCTCGCATTCTTCAAACAAATTGATTTTCATTACAGGCGAACAACTGTGGAGACTTTGGCGCCGTGAACATGAAGCTATATAGTAAAAAAGCGACTGGTGGAGGGGTCCGAGCTGATGTGCCGAGAAATGTCTAAACTGTTCAACAGGGGCCGTCAGAGTTACTGCTGCTACTAAACCAACCGCTGCTTGCTCAATTCTATTATAATCATCCAACAACGTAAATCTGCGGGCGTGTACGGCCAAAGACACGTTTAAAGAGCATCTTAAAAATCATTCCCATTGTTGAAAAGATTGATTTCAACAACAAAGCATTAGCGCCATTGCACAAAACCTCACATCTGAGTCGAGTGAATCACGTTCTGAGTGTTTTGTGCTCATCCTCTGGGGAGACGAGGAGTACAGGTCCTCACTCATACGCACAATCGTAGAGTCATCTCCTTACCCCGGCGATAAGAGTGAAGACAACAGCGGAGGGATTACATAGTTATTCACGACATGCCTCTGATCAACGTGATGCCTGTGTCCTGCTGAGAGTCGGTATTGGGCAGCTGGTGCAGCAACATATTTTGGAAGAAACAGCCCGGGTCCAGCAGCAGATACAGAGAAGCTTAGAAAAAACAAAGACAGAACGAGAGACAAGAGAAGGAACAAAGAACCAGGGGATGCTGGCGAAGATAAAGAATTACAATTGTCAATAATGGAGCCAGCATACAAAGATTTCTTCCTTCTGTGGCTGCGGTGTTACATCTTTTTTTCTGTATCCTGGCTCCATTGAACAATGATCAGACAGTCTCTTGCAAAAAAAAAAAAAGTTATTCACAATTATCAGCTAAGAAGCGACACCGGAGGGAACTTAAACTTTAAAAGAAACAAGGATCCAAATGGTAATTGAGCTGATTCATTTTTTTTGTCTACACCTCTGAGTTAAAATGATTCCGGGGGTTTGAAAAGAAAATCTATGACAGGAGAAATAGTTCTTAATGAGCTCTGCATTATTATTGTCTGTTGAGTATTTGAGGCAGTTGGGTTCCAGTGCTTCATTCTGAGCATTAACCAGCCCTGTCACAGAGCTGTCACCTCTTCACTTAAACACGTTTCTTTTTGAAACTGTCTATATAACCTGTTGGCATCATTAATACATTTGTCTGTCTCTGTCTCACCCTCACAAAAACACTACAAGGTCTTGTTTTGCCACTTGCTGGTGCGATATCTTAGAAAGCTCTTAGTCAATAAATAGATGGAGACCGCACACAGTTTTTTACTGTGGCGGTTACTCACGTGCACTCAGACTAAAAGCACCATTCACTCTGGTTCGGCTTCCTGACCCAAGTCCTGCTGTGGTTGTTGAAATTATCACAACATTCCTCTGTTGGCTTGTTGTGTTGAATACATTTGACAGGCATTTCTCACGTGCCTTTCTGAACCATTACCCACACGCGAGTCATCAAATATACCAAGCAGCTACTTGTTGGTTTGAATGTTGCCAGACTGCTCTGCAGGACTTTCATCCGCTGCTCCGGGCTGTTCAGGCTGTTCAGGCTGTTCAGGTTGTGTGTGCTCAGTTGGCTGAATCATACAGTGAATGGATTTCTTTCACTGCTGTACATCACGTATAATCTGTAACCTCACCCATGTGCATTTGTGTAATCTCCAAAGGTTGCTCACTGAGAATTTTGACTAGCTTTTTGGTGGACAAGCTTGAATATCGAATTGTTTCTAATTGACTGGCTTCACAGCAGCACATGTAGTTCTGCTTGATGGAGGGAGACGAAGGTCAGAACGCAGAAAAAACAGTCTTCCCTCTAGAGAGACAGTTGAATCGGGCCTTGAATGGACTGATGAACTTAGTTTGTGAGACTCCAAATGTCTGTATTGAACACAAATGTTGTTTCACCTGTGGTCAATGTCTGGCCCCTGAGGAAATCCCTGAGAAGGAAAAGGCAATTAAATCCTCAGAACCACTGGAACTGCTTAAATTACTCAGACTGAGGCCCCGCTGTCTCCACTGAGTGACGGGCTGAATCCATCTACACTGAGAAACCCTTTAGAAGATGGAGATGATGGACTGATGGAATTTGCAGCTGCTGACCTTGAGAAACAGGTGGTTCTCTGACAGTCATTGGGGAACATGACGGACATGCTATATATATCATGAAAGCAAAGTCATGTAGCTCGAGACATTCAGTGGGTGTATCCTGTTTTTCTGGCCCACTTAGATATGGTGTTTCTCAGGGATCAAGTTTAGGATTACGGTCATTTTTCATGCTGATGTTTGACTATATATTGCTGCATTATAATATTCATTTTTACAGCTACAGAAACAGCCCAGATGATATGCCGCAAGTCCCCAAACAATAAGGTGACTAAGTTAACATAGTGTGCGTCGAGTCAGACCAGCACATATAAATCACAACGGGATCATTCTTGTGAAAATACTGGATTTTGATTCAGCCCCCCTCTTGAGTGTCACAGGATTCCCACCTGATAGCCGGGGGACTGGGTGTGAGGTTTCAGTGAAAGGCTGGAATTCACAGATCGTGTTTAAAGAGCTCAAACTAAACAGGCAGGCAATGACGCGAGGCAGGCATCTAAAGAAAGTGACAACACAGGGGCAAAAACAGTTCTTGGCAAAATGTGAAACGCTATAAGCAGTGTAGTAACTTCAAAGTACAAAAAAGGCAGTAGCACATTCACCACTGAGGCTGTCAGATGATCTGGCAGAGTCTTAATGGATCAACCAGTTCTCATATACTGCTTCAGGATGTAGAGTCGATTGGACAGTGCTGCTCACCTGTGCAGAGGAATTGGGAGGGAAACAGGAACTAGGGAGAGACATCCGGCCCACCAACCAAACACACAGGAGGTAAGAGGCAGGGGGCCAGAAAACAAAAGGAAAAACAGGGCAGGAGGTTGTGATCCCGAGACTGGGGGGTGCAGTACTCGTGCTTGTACCAGCTGAGAGCGATATCAAAAATGAACTTATTCAGTGCTTTGTTCTGCTCTTAGCTGATCTACTGCGATGCTGTTAGCTTGGGCCTGACTCAGAAGTCTGTTGCTGCACCTTCAGCTGTTTCAAATAGCTCCAGAATAAAGCAAATTCTTGCCTCTCTTCCTTTTCTGCTAGGGAGTCGAAGAATTGGTTTTCAGATCCTACCGATAACCTTTGAGAGGAAGCTTCCAGCGACATTTCAGATGTGTTGATCCCCAATAAAACAGAATAAACCTGAGCTCCCCTGGCATGGATATCCTGGATATTCCTGCCACTCACTTTAAAAACCTTTGAAAGTAGAATATGGCTCCCGATCATCTCAAGCTTATAGAATCAGTATTGTGCTTTAAATTACTTATTAAAATATACTTTTTTATCAGAAAGCCTTTTATTATTTGAATTTTTTTCATCTTTCTATACTTTTGGTACCTTTTTTGTTTTGGTAAAATTATGTAAATCTTTGGGGGGGGTTTCAAAGACATTTTTGCCACCATCTCTAACATAATTTACATGAAAACCAACATGAAGACAGATTTGGACAGAATACATCCACATCCATGCACACATGCTTATATAGAAATCTTTGCGCATAGCTTCCATTTGTACCATCCACGACTGTTCACAGGCCGTGGATCTGTATCTGCTGCATGATGGAAGCAGTCCGCATCAATCCACAATATTGCATCGATGCATGTCAAGTTCAGAGTGCAGATACGTTTCTACAATAAAAACATGGATCCTGCATGCAAGTAAGTAAGTACTGTATGTAGATGAGATGTACATTCGGAGCAGCGGCCGCCAGGGGAGTGTCAAAGGGTGGAGTGGAGGCTCTGAGGCAACAAACCGAGTCTATAAAACATTCATCTGCGAGAGACTCCATGAGGCCTGTGAGAGATTAAACTGATTGTTCAAGGATACAGAGACGTCTCATTGTGAATAGATGAAGAATTAGGGGAATTGGTTTGGCTCACCAGCGCCCCTTTGTTTACTGATGAGCTCTGGGCAGGTTGATCTGAAGTGCGCAGACTACATGTTAGATGCAGCACCTTGTTTAATTCCCCTTCCTTTCTCAACAGGGCACGAGTGTTTCCTGTTGTACTGGCCCCTTGAGAGCCAGACGCAACCTGGCTGATGGAAGACCTTACTGGAGATAGAGAGAAGAGGCAACAAAGACCCAATCTGGGGAATGCTGGCTAATAGAGGATGGCATTTCCATCTTGTCCGACCCTGATTCTTTTTCTGACCAGTCCCAGTCTCATGATTTTTCCAATGCCATCCATTATCTTGCTTCAAGCCTCAGTAAAAAAAAAAATTGCTTGTTTAATATTGCAGCAATTCCCAAGGAACCTGGATATGTCTCAATATGATCAGTGGTGCTTTAAATTAAATACTTAAACTTGCTTAAAATAAAAATAAGCCTTTTTGCGTCCTCCCTCGCTCACACAAAACTATAACCTTTTTATTCATGTTGACGATATTGTCATATTTCCTAACCCTGGATGAAAAATGGCAAACAGCATATGGAACTACTGTCAGTTGAAAATATACTTAAAACAGCCTCAAAGATCCTCCTGGCTGTAACCTTAGTGTCTTTCAAAGATGATTGTGATGAATTATATTATACATAAATAAGTGACATTTTCTATGTTGAAGTAAGGAATGAAGTATAGCTTCTAAGAATGTTTGCAGGACGGTAGATGTGTGTACATCCTATTCAACTCTTAGGACAGGTTTATGCAAATCAAATGAAATTCAGACCAAAAAGTTGAATTAAAACTACAATTTTAACTTCTATTCATAACAAAAATAAAATAAAGTCAATAAAATATTTTGCAGCTATCAAGGCAGATGTAACTACATTAATTATTTGCCCTTTCAGATTTTGTACCCACTCCTACTCTCTACATAAAATGTTTGCAGCTCCCAAGGTTGTGGAGAGGATACGTAAATAATCAATCACAACCTGCCATTGCGAGTTCATCAATCTGTTCTCTAAATAGCTTCACCTGTTCAGGATCGCAGGGAGCTGGAGCATATCCCAGCATGCAACGGACAAGAGACAAGAGCCAAGAGATGACAAACACGTCCGCGCTCATATTCACACCCGAGCAATTTACCAAACTGTCACGACTGTGTGATGAAACCAGGGAACACACAGACGAACTCCAGTCAGACGGGATCTTGCCGGCTGGGAGATTCAGACACACACACATCTCGCTGTGAGGCGACAGGGTTAACTGCCATTGAAATTACACTCCTAAAATCTTTCCTCCCAATCACCTTCTGTCTGCTCCTGCTGCACTTCAGCGTGGCACCAGTTGCCTGTAATGCCCAGCAGAAAAACTGTGAATGGACATTAATTATATAGCAAAGCTACATTATACCTACGAATGAAATTTAATAAAGCCCGGCTATATTATTTAGGAAGATTAAAGTGTCCACTCTCTGAAGGATAAATCTCGGCAGCTTAAGCGTATAACATGTCTTTATCACATTGTCGGCAGCAAGCGCCTCTGTCCCGGGTTTCCGGTCTGAGTTATGACCTCATCATCTCGTTTGTACAAAAGGGAAAAATTAAATTAGTTAGAGTAATGAGCGTAGGTGCTTTTCATAAGAAATATCTCTGCTCATTGTTCCTCAAGTCTTTTCAGAGACTAATCTGCTGCATATAGCCCCGTCTCACTTAAATCCTGGCCCTCGGAAAGAGCTGTCAGGGGTCTGGCTTTTCAAACATGACTCCCCATGGGGGTCTTAGATCAAAGATGAAAGTCTGCTGAATGAACTGGGAGACTGGGTCGGAGGGGCGGCATGGAGGGAGTTAGGAGAGCGATTCATCAAATTAACAAATTTGCTTTTCCTTTTCCCCGGTGGGCAACAGAGTAAATTCTCAGGTACTTAAATCAGTGTTGCGCTGACAGGGAAGGAGAAGGGGGCGGAGTCAGGAGGCAGAGGGAAGTTCTCGGTGCGACAGCGATGTGAGCGTGAACGAATGTGTAATTAATGACACTCTTACTCCTAATTAAAACCTCTTAGCTTTCTCCTCACAAGGTTGCAGCAGCTGGTATAGACAAGGCCCTCACTGTGAAACGAGCGACATAAATTTCATGACAGTATCGCGAGGCGGCACCTGCTTATGCCTACACCTGTCACGGCTGGAATCATACCTCATTCTGTCAATGCATAAACATCCTCCGAGAAAAAAAAAGGGGTAGATTCTCTCATCCCAGGATGGAAACCCCTGGTGACTCCAAGGTGGTACTCTATCCAATTTTTCGAAATTAAATGCATCGTCGTTAAGTGCAGTAACGCAGACACCTGCCTCCTCTAGTAAAAATGGAATGACCCAGATCTTAGAGATTTCCCCGAGGAACCCCATCACAGTATTGCCTTGTAACTATAACTTAATATCATTTCAAAATCTCCTGAGGATGATACAGCTAGTCAAACCACAGGCGGAGGGAAAACAAGAGCGAGTCAAAATGCTGGGAGAAGCCGATGGAGGCCAGGAGCAGGTGGGGAGAGAAGGAGAGAAGGAGAGAAGGAGAGACGTGTGGAGGAGAGAGAGAGAGGAAACCCACAAATGTAAAGATAACACTATGCCCCCAGATAATAAAAGCAACATGGGAACAATAAAAGGGTATCAAGCAATTTGAAAAAACAATAGGAAACAGCATGGGAGTGCCATTTAGCATTAAAGTTTAATGTTAGTTCAATAAATGATTCTGTTGTCTTTTACAGAAGTGTCTTTAACCGGGACAGACTACTCGGAGCAGTCCTCCGGGACACGCAGGGATGCATTTCCTCCCATCTCACTTCTACTCTGACTTTGGTTTCCATTCTTTCAGCTCCGTCTACTCACGACCTGACGGCTTATTCGTTTTTTGTGTTTCTCCCTAATATTACTTTCAGTTTCTGCCTCTGTAGCTTCTCTAACCAACAGCTTGTGTTGAGGAGTAAAATTACGTACGAGCTACCTAACTAGCCAAATGGCTAGCCGACTCTGACTCAGCCAGTTAGCATAGTAGCTTTCTTAGCAAGTCCTAAGCATAGACTGCAAATAACGATGGCCGTCATTAAGGCTCCCCAAAATTGAACCCAAAGTACCTTGATCGCCCTCTGTTGGCTGACTGCAGTATATGTCATAAACCAACTTTTGCAAAGATGGTTTCTATCATTTAAGGTTACTCTTGTATGACTACAGGCGTGTTTTTTTCTGGTAAGTTTAGTTTTAGTTTATTTAATAGTATAAAAACAGGTTGAAACATCACGGTTGGCAGCTGAGACTGACTCGCGATTTGTCAAGCGTGTGTATTACTAAGACCTCAATACCTCGGCCCCCTGACTCTTCAGACGTGTTCTGCACAAGGCGGCAGCGTTTATATGCAGGATATTTTGACTTGATTTCTGGATAGTGTGAAGACGTTGAGATGCCTGATCCATCTTTGTAAACAGTCTATGGTCCTAACAAACAAACAAACAAACAAACCACAATATACAATATGCATGATGTATATCTATATTGTTTCCATTCAGTAATGTACATGCCTATCTCAATGTTTGGGAACTTTAAAACAACCATTTCAGAACTACAACCTCTTGGTGTGTGAGTTAGCTTCCTCAGTCTCTGCAGCACTGCAGGTTCATCATATTTACTCTTATTTATATATTCAGCTGTTTGATGCTGTGGAAGATAAACTTCCTTTTCTGGTGCTATTTTTATTTTAAGGATTTGTTGCAAGGCAACAAGGTGAAAACAAAAAAGTTTCTATGGAACCGTAAAACCACATAGGTTTGTTTTTGTCTTGTTTACTAGTTTTACATAACGCTGCAAAAATAGAGATCAAGGAAAAGTTGCGTATTGACACGTTTTGCCAGACTAAACATCAGCATCAAATAATACAACACAATACTGAAGTAATCAAAAGCATTTCAAATGCAGTACTCTGAGTAATCAAACAGAATATACTTTAAATGCAGTAATAAATTATCTTTTAAAAGTCAACCTCCCAACACTGTGAATAGATTCTCTCTTCATAGCGACGATTATTGGTGATTGCTAATGTCATGTTGATGTTTTGATGTTGTTGCTGTGGTTGACTGATGATTAGATCTGTTGTTCGTATTACTGGTGCGCTGTCACTCACACTGATATTCTGCTGAATAGAAAACTTTGGGTGAATGTGATTGTCTGTGTGTGTGTGTGTGTGTGTGTGTGTGTGTGTGTGTGTGTGTGTGTGTGTGTGTGTGTGTCTGGGGGAGACACCTGACAGCTGTGGAACACACGACTCAGAGGCATCACCTGCTCTGCTGTTTAGACCTGTTTATATTGCTTATAATTGGTTTCTCAGAGATCGCTCCCGCCCTTAACCGAATTGATGCTTTCATAAAAGAGAAAGGACTGATAATGGAGAATATTGGGCCATTTGGACCATGAGACATGTTGCAGTTAAAAATTGTAGAAAATTGATTTGAGCAGTAAAACAACTTGTCATCTTTGTGCTCCCTGATAGCATGATGAATTGCCACTGTGGACACCTCGATCACCTAAGCTGTCTGGCTGAGCCACACTTGATCACTGTCAGGGAGGCTGGAGATGGTCAGCGATTGCTGTATAGGCGAGGGACTCACCACCTCCTATTCTCCCTCCGTCCTTCTCTCACTCACACAAACACACACCCATTTGTGTCATGCCGCCCGTCTGGTGGACCTGAGATGAAAATGGTTCTGAAAATAATCTTTCAGACTGCGGCAAAACTATGGCAAACAGACACATGAGAGAAAATGTTTTGTGAATCCATGTGGAGTAAAGTAATCGCTGAGGTTTATGTTGCATTACCTGTAAACTGTGGACAATTCAATGTGTACGAGTGTTGCATGGAAAATAGTTCTTGTGCAGTTTCGAACCATTAATTATCAGAAAATATCTAGTGAGAGCATTTAGACACAATGTACTTGATCTTTACCTCATTAAACTACAATAGGGGAGGGATCCAGGATTTATTTTTGTTGTTATCATATTCCTTAAACAAATAAATATTTTAGGTTCCATATATATATATATATATATATATAAGAACTAGAATGAGAAAAAAAGCAACTTTACGCTCAAATCTGTGCAAATATCTTCTTTAATATGTGAGCTTTCCATCAGACTGCTTCTTCAAGGCATGAACAGGTTTAAAAAATTAATATTATAAGAAATACACAATCATGTGTAGGGATGTTAGGCCTTGGTGGAGGTATACGCTCCACAGAGTTACACTCTAGTTTATTTCTGTTTTAAAAATATATACCAACGAATAAAAATCCCTGGTGCCATAATGTTTATATCAATTTAGAACCCACTAGAAATATCAAACATACAAACAGTATCTTACTTTTTCACACAGATGTTGATGTTTAAATTTGTATAATATTGTTAAAGCTCTGTTCTTCAGTATCGCCTCAAACTTTACTGAAACTTATATTGATGCACTGATTGTCAATTATTGATCAGTTTATCCATCTATATTCCTTATTTTGCATTAGCACCGAGATTATATCAAATAAATTAGGCTGAATTGGACGTCATATATCGAATATTAAATCAAATTGTTGATAGATTATTTATTTATTTGAGCGACGCAGCCATAAAACACATTGAATGATGAATCTGAATACTGTACTTCAATTAGTGAAAGCAACATACCATAAACTGTAGAGGCAAAAAAGTGTTGTAACAACATCATGTGTACCGCATGTTATTTCTCACGTACGTCACTTTGACTGATGATAAACACGACACATGTAATATGTAGGTCTCTGCTGTATATTTCTACGTACTGTAAATCCAATCAATGAAAGCAAACAAGTCATCAGACCGACATTGTGTCGCTGCCTAACTGGAACACGACCACTAAATGGGATTTACTGTTCCTGAGTAATCTACAATAAATTTGGCTTAACTTCATCAAATCCACATTAAGTGTCCACTTATTATTGATCCCCTGCATTTACCGAAAATTATTTATCCTTATGGACCGATTCATTTTTCATGATGAAAAATGGATGTGACATTAATGGAGGCACTAAAAAGTATTGTTCTAATCATATTACTGAAAGAATGAATTAAAAGAACTCTGACTTTTGTGTGGTATGTGATGTAATGTGCTAGTCACTGACTGGCAGTTTTCTATGACACTACAATAAGAACTTCTTCCAGTAAATGTTAATTCAAATTACTAAAAGTTAAAAGCATCAGATAAATTTAGAAACCAGATCATAGTCATTTTTAAAATAGAATAGCTGTGAAATATACACTACCGTTCAAAAGTTTGGGGTCACTTAGAAATTTCCTTATTTTTCAAAGAAAAGCACTGTTTTTTTCAATGAAGATAACATTAAATTAATCAGAAATACACTCTATACATTGTTAATGTGGTAAATGACTATTCTAGGTGGAAACGTCTGGTTTTTAATGAAATATCTACATAGGTGTATAGAGGCCCATTTCCAGCAACTATCACTCCAGTGTTCTAATGGTACATTGTGTTTGCTAATCGCCAATTATGTTAGCACAGCTGAAAACTGTTTTGCTGGTGAGAGAAGCTATAAAACTGGCCTTCCTTTGAGCTAGTTGAGTATCTGGAGCATCACATTTGTGGGTTCGATTATACTCTCAAAATGGCCAGAAAAAGAGAACTTTCATGTGAAACTCGCCAGTCTATTCTTGTTCTTAGAATTGAAGGCTATTCCATGCGAGAAATTGCAAAGAAACTGAAAATTTCCTACAAAGGTGTGTACTACTCCCTTCAGAGAACAGCACAAAAGGGCTCTAACCAGAGTAGAAAGAGAAGTGGGAGGCCCCGGTGCACAACTCAGCAAGAAGACAAGTATATTAGAGTCTCTAGTTTGAGAAATAGACGCCTCACAGGTCCTCAACTGGCAGCTTCTTTAAATGGTACCCGCAAAACGCCAGTGTCAACGTCTACAGTGAAGAGGCGACTCCGGGATGCTGGCCTTCTAGGCAGAGTGGCAAAGAAAAAGCCATATCTGAGACTGGCCAATAAAAAGAAAAGATTGATATGGGCAAAAGAACACAGACATTGGACAGAGGAAGATTGGAAAAAAGTGTTATGGACAGACGAATCAAAGTTTGAGGTGTTTGGATCACACAGAAGAACATTTGTGAGACGCAGAACAGGTGAAAAGATGCTGGAAGAGTGCCTGACGCCATCTGTCAAGCGTGGTGGAGGTAATGTGATGGTCTGGGGCTGCTTTGGTGCTGGTAAAGTGGGAGATTTGTACAAGGTAAAAGGGATTTTAAATAAGGAAGGCTATCACTCCATTTTGCAACGCCATGCCATACCCTGTGGACAGCGCTTGATTGGAGCCAATTTCCTCCTACAACAGGACAATGACCCAAAGCACACCTCCAAATTATGCAAGAACTATTTAGGGAAGAAGCAGGCAGCTGGTATGCTGTCTGTAATGGAGTGGCCAGCGCAGTCACCAGATCTCAACCCCATTGAGTTGTTGTGGGAGCAGCTTGACTGTATGGTATGCAAGAAGTGCCCATCAAGCCAATCCAACTTGTGGGAGATGCTTCAGGAAGCGGGGGGTGAAATTTCTACAGATTACCTCAACAAATTAACAGCTAGAATGCCAAAGGTCTGCAATGCTGTAATTGCTGCAAATGGAGCATTCTTTGACAAAAGCAAAGTTTGAAGAACAAAATTAATATTTCAAATAAAAATCATTATTTCTAACCTAACCTATTCATTTTGCAACTCATTTGATAAATAAAAGTGTGAGTTTTCATGGAAAACACAAAATTGTCTGGGTGACCCCAAACCTTTGAACGGTAGTGTATATAATTGTTTTAGATGCTTTGCATTGACAGAAAAGCTGCCTTTTCTGTCAATGCAATGCATTGACTGTAATTCTGACAATGTATAACAATGATGTGTATTTTAGAACACACATCATTGTTATACATTGTCAGAATTACAGTTTGATTAACAGGATGCTGCAGAAGTATGTGAACAATCTGGTTTGTGCATCAACACCTCTAGTAGAACAGTATGAAGTGCCATCACATGTGCAGATTCTTACACTTAGTGAAGAGGCCCAAGGAGGATGAACCTGCCAATTCTCACAAAAGGTGCCACCATATTTTAATTTTTTTATATTGAAACACAAAATCACTCTTTTGTTAAACTGTGAAACCCACAACACCGAGCTCTGACAAGTTCACGATGAGAGGGAAGAGTTCGCAGCCCTGATGCCCCAAAACCTTTCCGTACATTGGAGCTAGGAGCAAAACTGGATGAGAAGTAGTGAGCAAGGTAGGTCTTTTTATGTATTAGAGCAGGTAAATTAAAACACCCCAATGGGCAAGCTTTTAGTGGATGCTTGGAGCGATTACAAGGGTGTGTAATTCAAACTCCAACCTATAGATTTTTACCTGAATTGATGTCCCTGTCTTTTTGCAATTTCCTATACAAGTATGCCGTATCCATTCTCCAGTGCATCCATCTTGTGCCGACATTACCAAAGAATACTGCTCACAGATCTCAGGTCATTAGAGTGAACCATCACCCTTTACTTTTGGCTGAAGTGTCTCTATCAGGCAGTGCTGGGAGACTGGGCTCATACACGCCTACCCCCTCATCTCTCTCTCACCCACACACACACACACACAGACACACACAGTTGCTAAAGCCAAAATATCTCGGTTGTCTAGCTATGAGCGGTGACTCCAGTAGCAGCACACACACTTTCAAAACAGAAATGTTGTATGAAGTAGAGGGCCTCTCACCTCTCGAGGGGCTAAGACCACGGTCGTCCCAAACAGTTTAAACTGCTGGTAGAGGCGGACGGTGCAGAGACAGTTGGGAATGGACCTTATTTGTGGATCGCAGTGGTTGCGAGCCCTGTGGTGGTTTAGGGTTTTAGTTTCCACCATAGATTTGAAAATGCGTGGGTCCAGAATGGTTGACTCTACGTAAGCATTGACCCTGCAAGGTCCAAGACAGTTTTAAACACTGGCTGGTGTTTAAAGCCAATCACTGTAGATTTATTAAAACCAGTAATAATGTTTGTCATCAAAGAATATTTATGTAATGTTTAATTTAGCTTACAGCTCAAAAAACACACTGAGTGAGCAGTATCTCTTTAAATAAACCATTAGTTAAGTAAAATATGTGAATAATACATATATACTTCAATCATCCTCTACAACGTTCATTAAATGGCTGCAGTATATCTTTCTGTTTACTGTGTCTCCTCCCTTTTTTCTCACTCATCATACACGCTTCGCCTCATCTCACATACAAATCATATTCATTTTTTAAAGAAACATCAAACGAGATGGACCTGCCCATGCAGAGGGGCCAGGAAATCCTTTCAAAGTGCTGAGATGAACAGATACTCTGAGTATCCAGCCACTGCACAGGCCTTTATAGTGCTGAGGTATGTTTGATTTTCAGGGAATCACATGTATGTTTTGATCATTAAATTCCGAGAACATCTGACACACTGGCCGAGTGCGTCGTGTGTGTCATGTGAAAGAGGTTTTTGTAAGATGTATATATTATTGTACATAATATAATATATAAAGTCTGTTTTTCTGTTTGCTGAAAAACGAAATAGATATTCCCATAATGCATGAACACTCTCAAACCTCACAAAATGATGACAGTCACGTCCAATATCAGAACGTCAGATCAACTAATCAAACTCACATGGCACCAATCTCACTCAAAAATACACTTTTTGCATTCCTGAATTATTTTGAAAATAAAACTTAAGGACATATTTTACTTGATTACTTGGAATTGATGGGAGAACAGAAATCTGTAAGCCACAACCGGCCAGCGACACACCAAGAAGACCAGGGACCACACAAGAACAGCCACACACACACACCATATATAAACTATATATTTTATGATATTATAATATTATACAAGTTCCAAATATTTGGAATTAAACATCCAGATCCCCATAGTTATTAATAGATACTGGCTTCCTTCCTTTGTCGGTGAAAGGAGTCGTTCTGTCCCTAATAATGCATCCACCCCTCGAAGCCCTCTCGACCTACTTCCTGTCTTATGAGTGCTGACAGGTTTCGTACACCGGCGAGGCACAATGACAGGACCTGTTTACCGGAGTCTCATTCACCAGGAGCATCTGTTCAAATATCCTGCTGGAAGGAGCACCAGGAGACCTGCACAGTGTCCCTGCTGCTGCAGTGTGGCTCAAAATATCATGGGCTCCGCTCAAAATGAATGGGAAACATGTGATCAGGAAGGTCATACAGTATTGTGATCAAGAATAAATAATCAAATGACTTATTGCATTGCTTTTTTTGTAGAGGATGTACACAAACATAACAACAGCAAAACAATGTGTTCTTCACTTTGCTTGAAAAGATGATATATCACAGCCCATGAAAATAGATACACTGTCTTGTAATGGAGAAGCTAAAAAAACACAGTGCCTTGTTTATTTCGTGAGAGATGAGCAGCCCACTGGTTCGCATGAGTGCAAATGGAAATGAGATGATGCAAAGTTAAGTTAAGACACAGGCAGCATCGTGAAATCCTGCAACAAGATGCTTTTCCTCCCTCCTGGACAGACTGATGGAAACGAGCTGCAGCGGGCCCTCTCCCTTGCAATGTTCACCGGTGGACAGATGGATTGCACCTCGACAAACAAAGAAAAACAGACAGACTGTGTCGCTTCACACACAGGCAGAGTGGTGACAGGCGATCTCCATGCATATTGATGGCAGCCAGCCACACTGGCCGAGCTTTGATTGAACAGTCCCACAATGGGAAAAGGCAGGCTACTTTTCATGTTGGTCCATCAATCAGTGCAGCAGACTGCAGCTCTCTCAACGTTGTTTGAGTGTCAATTAGCTGACGTGGTTTGGGTTGCAAGATGAATTTCCGCGCACTCTGTTTTTCATAAGGCAGACAGCATATAACGTACAGCTGTGGGACCAATCAACCCCTTCAAACACCAGCCGAACAGATTAATGGTCGGAAAAGGCTGAGTGGTTTACTTTTTTGGAAAATAATTAGCCATTGTGCAATAAAGCGGGCCGAAGATTTTACCTTCCACATTGGTGAGAACTGTAATGTTTCCTCTTTAAGTAGATGATTCAGACCCAACTTCAGCGGAAAGTTGTGCAAGAGTAATACTTTAATACAATTCTTGTGGCTATGTCGGCACTAAACCGAGGAAAGTGTAATTTAAGATGTTTGGCTGCTAATGACAGGCTCAGTCAGCTTTTGACTGAAAATGTATGAAAGTGCAAAGGTTTTTCTTTTCTGAAAGTTCGGCTGAAATAATGAAAGCTGAGTCTGGGGACATTTAGACAACTACTTTGTCTGGTCTGGAGCTTTCGGAGCTAACAGGTGTGAAAGTTGCCTCGGACCAAGTCCAGACCAAAGTTCAGTCCATCCAGAAGAGTTGTTTCAGTCCACATCAAATTGAAGCACGGTTTGTTTGTAGTGTGAAAACACGTTTTTGTATAGTTCAGACTTTTGGACCAATTGCAAGAGGTTGAGACCAAAACATTGCTTGCAGTCTTTGCCTCTGTTTGAAAGATGAGGCACCTGAGGTTGATGCTAGTGGTAGTAATATAATGTTGATATTACTGTGGCAACAAAATCACCAAAATGAACCAGTTCATTAATTTTCTCCATTCAAACAGAAAGACTACCGCCCACCAAATTCACAACACACTGACGTGAGACGCACGCCCGTCTATAAACCAATCAATGTCCAGTAAAAGTAGACGTAGACAACTGGTGATGACGTACATATGTAATACAAAGGTCTTTAGACCGCTTCCTTAACTACGATGTGAAACCAAAACTATCAGTAATCAAGAATAATGCAGCGTAATCAATGTAACAAAGACATGGTTTGGACCTTGGTGCAGACTTACAGCTTTGAATCAGCCCTGAGAAACTTTTATTTAAACTCAAATTGTAGTATCCCATCCAGCTAAGAACTAAAACTGAGATTCAAGACATGTGCTTCTTCGATTCGTCAAAATCGACCACTACAGACGTGAGACATCAGATGACTTCATTCCTCAGATGAAGAGAGAGACGGCCAAATCCAATCAGCGCCTCCTTACCTGAAACTTTATTGGCCATTAGCAAAATACAAACACAGACTTTATTTGCCTGAAATGTTCAACATCCCTGTGCTTGTCTGTCTCTCTCAGTATCACTTCGCTGCACGGCCCATTGCCTCGAATTCTTTAAATTGTCATTAAGTAATAAGACGGCACCTTGAAATCTCATCGAGCAGTCGGAGGCCTAAAGCTTTTCACCTCCGTCTGCATGAGCTCGATACTTTGCATTCTTTATGCTCCACCCACTGAAAAAATAAACCGCATCAGTTTGCTGCTACGCAAACAGCTTGCATTGTTCATGCGGTACGCTTCAGCCTAGAAGGTGTTAAGACTAAAATCTATGTTTTCCTTTGAATATTGTTAAGACTAAAATCTATGTTCTTCTTTGAATATGTGTCTGTGAAGATGGCAATGAAACTGAACTAAACAAGTGCAGTATGTTAGACAGGGGTGGGGGCAGGGGCAGTTTGGGCTGAATCTGAATAGGTGGGAAAATGTGTGGCCTTCACATAGTGACTGATAGTAGCCGTTGCTGGCTGGTTTTAATCTTGAAGTTGATTGTTGTGTGTGTGTGTGCGTCACATCGCAGTTCAGTCTTGCACCTGTCTGATAATGCCTGTTTGAGAAGACTGTACATCTGTGGCAGACAATACACTGTACTTTAACTTGTTCTCATACCTAACTTACTATATTACAGCATAAACTCCATTAGCTTTATTTCAAAAATCACACATAGATGAATGCACTGTTTTCTTAAAAAACTGTGACATACCCTTAGAAAGAATTCAAGCAGCGGCCACTAGGGTCTGAAGGACAGATAGGAAAGGCGTTGTTTTGTCTAGAAAATGCGCATGCCATACTGAAAGCTCACAAGCTGTCAGCCGATTCAAGGCTTGTTTTAAAACACCAAACCAAACACTGTCAGAATGTGAAGATTTGTCCCAGCTACTGTCAAAGGAGGGACGAAACTGGGAGCGGCTCCTCATCATTGGCGAATTCCAGTGCCTTGAGGCTGGGACCAGCCTGTGCACTAGCCACGTGACTCCCCCTCCTGCTGAAGTTCTACCTATTATTATAAATATTGCACCCACCGTCCGCTCGGGGCGACTCTTGACTTCCCTGGCGGTATTAGGCGGCTTGCGGGTTGTACGTTGAGTGCCCATAGCTATGTAGTAGCTGTTCATTGCTTCTAAATAAATACTTTTTTGAACCAGACCGACTCTACCATCTCTACCTAAGGAAAAAAGAACACGACAAAGGCCTTTTCATTTGTCATGTCAATTAGATATTAAGCAGCATTTAGGAGAATACAGCGACGTATTTACACCGGCTGTTTGTCTGTGAATCCCTCTTAACTACTCTCAGCCACCAACTCTCAGCGTATTCACTTGGTTGAAGGGTAACCTGTGGCCCCGACTTATCGAGGTAATGTTAAACCTCCGTCACAATTAATTAACCAAGATAAATGACTAGATTTTGGACATCTAAACCCAACATAGAGTTTTTAATTCAGCTGATTTGACTGTGGCATGTGGGAGGAGAGAAAAAGAAACTCCGACACAAAGACAGACACACAGAGGAGGAATGTGATAAGTAACAGAAAGGCCTGTACTAACTCCCTCAGTCTTTGTAGTGCTGATAGGCTAATTCTCCTGGCTAATTAGACATAGTGGGGAAGAAAAGTCTTTAGCTTCAGATTTGTTGAAATGAAGCTTTGATTAGGTAGTTTAGTATTTTAATTACCCCGAGCATTGCATCATTGACAAAGTTATAGAATGTGCGTGTGTGTGTGTGGTAGCCATGTTGAGTTGTGATTGTGTTTAATCTGAAATAATAAAAGGATTTGATTTAAAATCTCATGTTCTCAAATATATTCAAATGAAAACCAGTTTGAACTTTTAACCTGTGAAAAGTGAAATATTGAGACATCTCATTTCTTTCCGCGTTTGTTTATTGGCTCCAAGTTCTTGTTAATATTCAGAAACATATGAAACAAGCTCAAATAAGTCAACAGGAGTTAAAGTGTCAGGAAGAATAAAAGGTGCAGAAGAGATAAGAATTTATAATAACTTCAGTTGAATGGTTGTGGTACAGCTGCTTTCAGACGTGCATTGATATCCAGACATTTTCCCCAAATTATCCGTAGGGGCTGTTTGTGGGAACACGAGTCAGAGTCAGTTGCTCTCGACAGTTACGCAAATTTTCAAGACGGCAGGTTGTTGACGTTTCTAACATGCGTCCGTTGTGAAAGTGAATCTCCTGCTGCGTTCTTCAAATGTAAAAGGCAAAACCCCAGAGCATTTCCAGGCCCCAGTTTCCGGAACACTTATCAGAGTTCATGTATGGAGACAGTTAGGTTAATGGCCTGAGTCAAAGCAGGGAGCTACTGTATGTGGTGTTTCTTGTTTGTGCAGGAATGAAACTTTTCACTTCATTACAGTATTGTAATTTAAATATCAAATGCTGGAATTTACTGGATATATTCTGTCCTTTCTCGCAGTACCAGACTATTCAATTCCTTAATGTTGGGGTAAATGCTCATACAGTTATTTATTAAAGGTCAAACACTTATTAGAGTCACACACAGTGTTTGATACACACCGAGCAAATTGATGGACACAAGCCAGAAGAAGTCTTGTGAGTCTGCTCTTTGTTTTCATGGCCCACAGCTAAATAAATAAGAAATAATTGATGTTCTTCTTCCACTAACAACACAGGAGCACTGTCTCCTCTTTTAAGGTCGTGTCGTCACAGAGTTGTGCACATGACCCGATGAAAGGCATCATTCAGTGCAGTACAACTGCAGCTGTTGTTTTATGACAAATATGCTTTTAATAGGTCGTTATATTCAGTATTTAGTATTTTTATATCCTTTCTTAAATAGCAGGACACACAGCTTTTCCGAAAGTGAACATACACACACACACACACACACAAATGGGACATGCAACACTTGCCGGTTATTTATATGGAAATCATAAATGCGGTGCTTTGTGTCGTGTTTGTCCACACTGGGTGTGGCGAGTGGAGCAGAGACGGTTGAAAGCAAACAGCCGGGGACATGCTCGAATGGCCCCCTTCAGCAGGCCAGATGCCAAACACCTCGCAAACAGCATTGTGCAAGGAGCTGAGAGCTGCGAGGCAGCGGCGGCTGCTCGCAGACGAATCTGTCACAAAGCAACATGAAATTACATGCAGCCAGTGAATTACACACAAGGCCACATATGGTCGCCCACTTTGCATCTGAAAGGCAGTTTTCATTTCTTGGTCCGACTGTCTCGCTGTCGGTCGCTCTGGAGTTTCAAGGAAAGGATATTAAATAGAAACTAAAAATGTGAAAATTGTAATTGAACGGAGTGAAAACACCAGTTAGCAGCGAGTGTCTCACATCCAGACTGTGCCACCTGGAACTGGTGTGTGTCTCAGCCACTTACACTTAATCTTTCTCTCATTAAACTGTTACTCCTGTCACTTCCTCTAATAATATTAAACCTTTCCACAATAAAAGCGGGCTTGAATAACTGGTCAGCTTGATCCTTATTCATCACCGTTACCACAGTGTGTTTATGGTGGGATTTAACCACCTCATGTTCTGCCACCTGCTTATTTTGCTTCTCCATTACCTTTATTTACATGCCCCCATCATGGAGACAGTAAATAATACAGATTTGTGCCTGAGCTGCTTCAGGAGTGGTTTGATTGATCAGCTGAGGATCAATCCACAACATGTGAGGCGTATTGTCCTCATAATACAATAAGGTGGCATTAGTAGAATGGCACATTGTAGAGCACCTTAACTAGACTACCATAGTTTCTGTACTCATCTGCAGTGTTTGTCATATATATTACCTTAAATATCCTAAATATTGATCATATATTACTGATCATTGATCGTGAGTCGTTGAGGTTTGGAATCTCACCTGTCCTCTCCTGATTCCATGTAACCTATGAGGTGAGGAAGAGTCATGAGCTCAATCTTATATGAGTATCTAAAGACAAAACCCATGATGCGTTGATATATTTCAAATCAGTCATTCGGAATTATTTTAACAAACTAATTGTTATTCTTATTTTTCTGCTGTGATTGTTTATTGCCATAAAATGCTGACATAATTCTGAGCAAATATCTAAACAAAATGTGACATGTAGGCCAAGAATCAAAATCAAAGTTTAATTTAATTTCCAGAGCTTTTAATTGAGCTCATTGCTCTTGGGCCTCGATTTGAATATTTTGTGTGCATCTTTAAAACTATTTTATTCATTAACTTTAACATAAATTATTGAATGTGTCTGGCAGAAATGTAAAGCATTACAAAGTGCATTCCACCCACCTCCAGTACTGCCAACAAAAAAACATGCCAGATGTTTATTGCAGTAAACTAGAAGGCGGTGTATATGTGGAGTTTTCCTCACACACACATGTTTATATCAATATTGGATTTAATTGGTGAAAACCTTCACCAACCGTTAAGACACATCAAGGTGGAGTTAATAACATGCTCAGTGCACACAAGCGAATCACCCATGACCACACATCTGTTCAATTTATTCACTGAAAATCGGTATTTTAATTACAATACACTGCAGTTTACTTCTAAAATCCAAATCTAATTTCACGACCATATGACAGAAACCTGAGTTGCCTCTGGATCAGTGGGATTCTTCGTTAAATCCTTGTGTGGAGCAGCTTGAAAAATGACTTCATTCGTAAATTAGAGGATGTGTTGCACAGGCCAGTAGATTTCACATCTGAGTCTGAATCTTTTTTTTTACAGCAGGTGGTTTTCAGCAGGTGGTTGTATATTCAAGTGTGTTTACATATGTATGAATGAAAATGCAGCCGGAAGGCCAAGTTGTGTCCAGCGAGTTCAAGATGTGTGCTCTAGGTTCCGTCAGCAAAGTAAAAAGAGAGAAATGTTTAAATCAGAACATATTTTCTCAGCCTTGAAATCCTCGTAGCTGCATAAAAGCACGTGGTGACTGTGTAATTACTCACAGTAGCTATAGGTTAGTTACTCGCTCAACAAGTGAATCGCCTACTTTTAGATAAAATGCAATTTTAAGCTTTGCAAACCTGATTAATACAGATATCACATATGAATGTTATTGAAATGAACAGGAATGGCACAGAAATAATTCAATTTAATGCAAAAATCTAATCTAAAATCCAAACAGTCAGATGTGAAGAAGAAGAAGAAGAAGAAGAAGAAGAAGAAGAAAACTAAAAGTTCTGCACAAATAAACTGTATATTTATATCACCATGAACAAAAGGGTGAAAAAGAACCTAAAACACTTTTATAACTGGCCACACATCAATACTGGTCCATCCTACCCCACGCCTCTAGCTAGTGGTGGACGTGTACGTGGGTGTGTGTGTGTGTGTGTGTGTGTGTGTGTGTGTGTTGCTAGGACTGCTTTTGGGCATGTACTCATGCCAACTGATGGCCTAATGCCTAATGTAAGATGAAAAGGTGGCAGTACAACAGCCAGAAGCGTCCTTATTTCCCAGCTGTTTTTCGACTCCCTCTTGCAAAACTCAATAGGCCTGTGTCCCTGCTCCGCGGCCTCCGGGATGACTGCAACCAACGCGGAGGCATTTTTGATTTGCCGGACCTCGGGCTCCGAGCCACAGTGTGTAAAACACTCAGCAGGTCAGGGGTCTCTGGGAAATAAACAGCAGTGAGCGAGATTTGTTTGGAGCTTTAGTTATATGGAACTAATATGACCCCGTATATTCATGTGTTTCTTCGCAGTTTGAAGAAGACGATACTTGATGAAGGGATACATCATCCACCCTCTTCACCTCACACTGAGCCGGATGAGGTGAAACAGTTTAGCTAAATTTGGCCTGATGAAAAGCAGTAAGTCTCTTGGGCATAAGTGAAGTCATCGACACGTCTGCTGTTAACCGTCAGAAGCTCCCCGTTGTCCTGCTGATGCAAGAGTTGCTTTAATCTCTTCTTTTCATCAGAGATGCAAATATAATATCTGCTGCCATGACGTTCACAACCGCTGCATGATTGATATAAACAGGATGTGTGTGTGTGTGTGGGTGTTTAGCCAAATTAATGTTTTAAACTGAGTCATTTTCTTTTTCTCTCCCTGTCTCTGTCATAGGGTCAAATTCTACCACAAATTAAACCAACAAATATCCTTTCAATAACTTAACATTTCTGAATACATCTTTGAAATCCTGACGTTAAGTTTGAATTGAATGCCTCTCTCCTTGAATAATTTACTTGTCTGCATGAAATAAACTAAAGAATTTATTCCTGTTAGATTTTGTTCAGCGTTTGGCTTGACCTTGGTTTTACATTAGAGTAAATGAAAAAGCCATTAAGGACACTGATACTGCAGATATGAATGACTAAAATAGGAAGCTATCTCACCTCCATCAGCTTGCAGAAGTAATGCTAACAACTGCTGCTTCATTACGACTCCTGCATGAATGAGCGAACCCAATACACAGAGCTAAAAAAACCCGACTGATGAAAGATGGACGAAGCAGATTCTCTCTGCTTCTTGTTGCTTATGATTGTAGGATTTCTCCAAGTTTGTATTTGAAGTCTTCTTGCTTGGCATTGTTAACCCAGTCATTGTCTTTGGTCTAGTGCTACTTTATCCTTGGCACGCCGGCACGCTACCACACATGTCAGCACGAGTAAGCAACCGCTCGAACTTCAGCTCCAATATGCAGCTCCATTTTCCATAATAATGAAAGCTGTATTCACAATCAGCATCCCCTGTGCCGATTCAAGCAATGGAAAACAATTATCTTGCACGGCACCGTTTTTTTGGGGAGAATACAAATGTCCTCTATGTCTCCTCTGCTCCCAACAGTGTGGCAACACATCGGGGATGAGCCTTTGACCGGGGCTCATGTAAATGCAGCAACTGTATTCAAGGGCGGCGGAATCAAATTACAGAGCAATAGCATAAATATTTGTTAACTTATATGAGCATCATTTCTCATTCCGGGGTAAATACATAAACACACAGAAAAACAGATTCAGGCGGCTCGCACCTGAGCCATCGCCTGGAAACATTGACTGGCAGCTCTCCCTCCCTCTCTCTCTCTTTCCTCGAGAAGCGGCTGATTAAGTCGAGCACTTTGCCCCTAATTTGGCCTCGTGGCTGCGATGGCGGTGATAACAAGCACACAGAGATAATAAAACATACTCTTATGGAATAATAGTCTGGACTTTTGAGCACCCCGGAAAAAGCCAGCTGATGAATTTTTAAATGTTAATCTTTGAAGAAGCAGCAGGAGTGCGCTCGTCAGTAAAATGAGAGGCTGCCAGGATTCTGCGGCGGGATAATTAATTGCTGAGTCTTTACTGTGGGGATGCATCTAGCGAAACCCATCGCAGATATTATACAGCTGTTAACTTTTGAGCCAATTCAATGTGTTTTTTTTTTCTTCCTTTCATCCCTCCACCCCCTTTCCTTGTACACCCTGTGTGTGTGTGTGTGTGTGTGTGTGTGTTTGCTTGAGTTATTGTTTGTGTGTAATGATGTGTACATATGTGCATACTTGCATGCCTGTGTTTAAGCACCCCCCTGAAGCCCCCTGTGTATGGCAGCCAGATGTTGCAGCTGGAATATACAACCTTGTTGACAAAAAAAGCGATGTGCAGCTCTGTGGACTTGCGAGCAGGTTTATTGTAAATATTCATGAGCTGCACTTAATTTGATGTATTCGATCAAAAGCTCAAAGACAGCGGTGACATTTTTTTTTTCTTTTCTTCGTCGCTCTCTGTCTGTGACCTTTGGTGATCTTGGGATTTGACCTTTGTGACCCGTTCAACATCATCTTCAGTAGCATAATCCCCAAATTACCACAAACAGTTGCCAACTGTAAGCCCCCTTTGTTTTGTTTAGCGATTAAGATTTATCTTTTTTAGCTGGCTCAGGATTTAATCTTGGCCTCGCAATGAGGGTAAAGTTGACTGATACTGTTTAATGGCTTTAAAATCCTAATTTCTCTCATTCGGTGGGAAGTAATTAATTTTTGCAACATCTTGATTTTAGTGCGCATATTATTTTCAAATCTAACAGTGAAAAAAAGGGGAAGTGTGATCTTTTTAAATTTG